>NC_135553.1:16852500-17535000 GCF_964340395.1 Glandiceps talaboti
GTTTCAAAAAGTTACATACTAAAGTTCAAATTGGATAACTTAAAAAAATTGCTAGCGATGTCAATGCCACTTTGATTAATAGGGCGAATTTATTAGTACTCCTGATAAAATCATACAATAGTTCATGGCTACAGATATACACCCATCAGGATGATAAGTATTCATCTTCTTACAAAGTTGTTCTACGGACTTGTCAACCTTGCTAAAATGAAGGAAAGAGACCTGTAACAAGGAATTCAATAAAGAGAAGAGAAAAGAAGTTGTAGAGAGACTGACAGGACAGAAAGGACAGAGAAAAGAACTTAAAAAATACAGATTTTTTTTCCTTGCCCCCCTTTTTTTAATCGTTCATTGTTATTTTACCTCTGTATTTTTGCTTGAATTGACCTTCGTGATACATGTTTACGTTGTCGTCTTGATGACCTCCTAGCTCTTCTAGAGAGAGGCCACCAAGATGAAAACGTAAACATATATCACGAAGGTCAATTAAAGCAAAATTACCAAGGTAAAATAACAATGAACGATTAGCCGACATCTATACAGCGATTTTAATCAGATTGGAATTAGTTGAAATATGTAAATACCGTTAAATTTACGTTAAAGTGGCACAAGCCATGGTATAAACTTTACTCAAGTGAAAATTTCTACATAAACTCTTTTCAAAGCTATTCTTGTTAAATGTTAGAACAATATTAATTGATTGCATGGTAAACATTTCCCCCAAACCCTCATCATTGAACCATTCATCTGCCTGAGAAACATCTCAATGCCAGGTTTGAATTTTATTAATATGCAGCAAATAAGTCCACAACTTTGTATTCATCAGTGTTTTTTTTTTATTCTATTCTATTATACATAACAACACTCATAAACAGTAAATTCACCTTTACTGTGGATTTGCTCTTCTACATTTTCTACAATTGGATCCCAATATTTGTTATCAAATATTATTCAAATAATCGAGACAGTGGTCACAATGTTTGCACGTTTAGGAGGCCATTATATTACTTTACCAGCCTTTAAGATGTCATGAACTACTAGTACTACATTAATATTGTATAATTATTGTTGTATCAGAAATTTTCAATATTAATCTTATAATTTGGATGAGTTGAGTTTGCATGCAGAATTGCCGAATAAGGCCAGGGAAATTTAAAAAGCTGTTCAACGGGCCCGACCTACTCATATTTATGCCATGTCAATTTGTTTTGGTGATGGGCAATAAATCCTCATCCGGGCTGCACATATGTGTAAAATTGCTGCTGAACTACTATGCACACTTTGTTTCAAAATTATGTAAAGGGGAAATAAAGGCATTTTTAGTCGTTTTTACGTCCATAAGGAAGGTTATATATTAGGGATGAAAAGTCTCTGTCTGTGTGTGTGTGTGTGTGTGTGTGTGTGTGTCTGTCTGTCTGTCTGTCTGTCTTCGACTGGCTCAATTGAAACAAAATTTGGTGCACATATTTTTAGGGTAATGACTAGAACTGATTAGATTTTTGTAAACATTCCGTGAATATTAATGATCAATTTGCATACTTAATGATTGTTGGTAATTAGGCTATATCTGAAGAATGCAAACTTCAAATTCAATATAATGTGGTATCTACATTGACCATAACAAAGTGCGTGTGTCATATAAAGTTTGATAATACACCTTGAAGGTTTATTGACTCATTTGCATACTTAATGATTTTCAGTAATTAGGCCATATCTTAAGAATGCACACTTCAAATTGAATATAATGTGGTACATACTCAAGCAAAACAAAACTCGTCATGTTGATGTAGCTTTCAGTTTTAATGAGTAATTTGCATTATCAATTATTTTCAGTCATTAGGCTATATATATGACGAGTGTAAGCTTCAAGTTCTATATAATTTGGTACATACATTCATACCAGAGTGCACATATCTCATACAGCTTATTGATGTAACTCTTAGTTTTAATGAATCATTTGCATAATTAATGATTTTCAGTAATTAGGCTATATCTTACGAATGCATCTTTCACACTTAATATAATTTATTAAATAATTCAAACATAATTAATTGCACATGTTCTGAAAAGCTTGGTCATGTAGCTTTTAGTTTTAATGAGACATTTGCCTAATTAACGATTTTCAATAATTAGGCTATAACTTAAAAATGCTTTCTTCAAATTTAATTAAATTTGGTACATACTTCAAACATAACTAATTACATATGTTCTGTTGCATTCCAACAATTATTATATGTAGGAACGAAAATCTAAAGACTTTGCCCTTACGGAAGACTTTCAGATTAAATCTGGTAAGATTTTACATCACTTACATTACTCTCGATTGCCGAGAAATACGATGTGAAAATTATTGGTTGTTTATTGTTTAGTGGTAGCCCTTCTTAGCGGTCACGTGTTATCTCATGGGGTCTAGCCTCATAAATATGGAATAGTTGAACTCTACATATTCATGAGTAATGCCGATCCAGTCGTGTGGAAATTATGGATATGTACTAGGCAACAAAAGGCAAGGCAACGCATGAATATTCAATGTGCATTTGT
Organism: Glandiceps talaboti; assembly: GCF_964340395.1. Taxonomy (NCBI): domain Eukaryota; kingdom Metazoa; phylum Hemichordata; class Enteropneusta; family Spengelidae; genus Glandiceps; species Glandiceps talaboti. The sequence continues at coordinate 16,855,042 of NC_135553.1, forward strand.
CATTTTGTGCACTATTAGTACAAGTTCAGTACAAGTAGTGGTCATATAAAACAAGACATTTTGGAAGCCCTCCCCCTTAAATTTGCTTTGGGAAAATTCATAACCCCCTGACAATCCACCCCCGGACGATAAGAGAACACTCCCTAGGGGAAAGTTAATTCGCCCATCTAGTGTGTGTATGTATGTATGTATGTATGTATGTATGTATGTACGTACGTACGTACGTACGTACGTACGTGTGTCTGTGTCTGTCTGTCTGTCTGTCTGTCTGTCTGTCTGTCTATCTATCTGTGTGTGTATGTATGTGTGTGTGTGTGTGAGTGAATGAGTTTGTGTTGTGTGTGTATGTGTCAGTCTGTCTCTGTCTATTGGTCTGTGGACACGATATCTAAAAAAGTATTGCATTAATCTTTTAACGAATTTGCATAAATAATGGTATATGGTGATTAAACAATATGTTAAGAATAAATATTGCTAAATTTAATTAGAAATTACATTATCTTAAGAATGCAGACTTCTAACATAAAATAATTTTGTACACACATGGACAACAAATCGTTTATGCTCTATTAATGTTATCGCTTCTCTATTTTCATGACTCATTAGCATAATGAATAATATTAACCAATTCTTAATTTGACTTATTGTTTCTTCCAATACAAGGCACTTTACAGTTTGCCAGCAATTTTCAAGTAGTGGTCATATAAAACAAGACATTTTGGAAGCCCTCCCCCTTAAATTTGCTTTGGGAAAATTCATAACCCCCTGACAATCCACCCCCGGACGATAAGAGAACACTCCCTAGGGGAAAGTTAATTCGCCCATCTAGTGTGTGTATGTATGTATGTATGTATGTATGTATGTACGTACGTACGTACGTACGTGTGTCTGTGTCTGTCTGTCTGTCTGTCTGTCTATCTATCTGTGTGTGTATGTATGTGTGTGTGTGTGTGTGTGTGTGTGTGTGTGTGTGTGAGTGAATGAGTGAGCGTTTGTGTTGTGTGTGTATGTGTCAGTCTGTCTCTGTCTATTGGTCTGTGGACACGATATCTAAAAAAGTATTGCATTAATCTTTTAACGAATTTGCATAAATAATGGTATATGGTGATTAAACAATATGTTAAGAATAAATATTGCTAAATTTAATTAGAAATTACATTATCTTAAGAATGCAGACTTCTAACATAAAATAATTTTGTACACACATGGACAACAAATCGTTTATGCTCTATTAATGTTATCGCTTCTCTATTTTCATGACTCATTAGCATAATGAATAATATTAACCAATTCTTAATTTGACTTATTGTTTCTTCCAATACAAGGCACTTTACAGTTTGCCAGCAATTTTCAGAATATGATCACAGAATTGACGGACAGCGCCTCTACCACCAGGGTTCGTTGAGATATACCGTGCTGCATAGCGTGCCTCTTCTTGGGCGTCAGCAGGAGTTGCTCCGAGACCAGCCTTCCGCATGGCATCAATATCACTTGCATCATTACCTGGAAAAAACAGAGACATGGAAATGTTCAATACTACAAATCTACCACAATAACATACAAAATTAGAGCCACACATCGTTGCTTAGTAACAGCAATCTTTTAGCATTACAATGTGTTTCACTTCAATACTTATATGTCTTCCATGCACTGGGCCGACTTTATCCCTATCTGACGAAAATTAAGCCATTTCATGCACACATCACACTTGGTTGTAGTCTCAGTCTTTTCAAAAGAAAGCATGGAAATAACAACTATCTTCTATGGATATGCTACCTTTGTCCATATCCGACAAAATTCAAGCCATTTCTTGCACACCATAGACACTTGGTAGCATTCCTAAACCTTTGTAAAATAGTTACTAAGTTAGTATATATTTTACACCATTGTACTTATTAATAGTCTGAGAATTACCCATGTCTTACCCATATATGTGACTTGTGACCAGTCTAGTTCTAGTTCTTTAACCCATTGACACAAGATCTCCAGTTTATCTATCACACCGCCTTCAGTAACACAGCCTACTCTGTCTCCAAGCACTTTCACAGCAGAACTATTATCTTCTGTTATTAACCGTACCTCAATTCCTGCCCCTTTCAGGAGCTTAATTCCTTCGAGATCCCTGAGGTCATATGAACGATAACCATTACCTTAGGATATAAACATAGAAATAAATATACAAATGTACACATATGCGTACATATTGTAAGGTCCATCAAAAACTGTTATATCTATTTATCAATTTTCCAGCAGTATTTTCAATCACATACATACATACATACATACATACATACATACATACATACATACATACATACGTGTGAGTTGACAAATACAGCCATTCTGTACATACAAATACATTACGTGGAATATAGGATCGCATTATGTAAGCCATGTGACATGTTGTGGGCGCGGTCTAATATCCCTTTCCCCAACTAGGGAAAGGTTGATAAGCCCAGATTGATGACGACATTACAGTCTATGTGACATGCTGCATTTCTGAACAGTTGGGGGAGGGGGCTAGAAATGTAGCAATATATGGTATATAATACCTTTAACACTTGTATATAACTGATTATTAGTAATAACACCATCTATATCGAATACTACTAATTTCACATTTCGGTAGTTTATATCTTTCCCAAAATAACCATATCTCGTGATTCGTTGTTCTGCCAACTGCCAATCAAGTTCAGTTCCTATATCTACACTGTATTTAGGGTCCATCTCATAATAACCAATCCTGTCAAATGGCGAGAAATATGGAAAAGGAAAATTAGAAGTGTCACTTCCACTTGTTTTCTATAAGAGAATGGACACGTTATATGTGGCAATTGGTATCAACTACTTCCTTATATATAATATATATATATATGATATGATATACATACACACACACACACACACATACACACACACACATACATACATACATATATATATATATATATATATATATATATATATATATATATATATATATATATATATATATATATATATATATATATATATATATAATGAATCCCAAATCATATGTATGAACATGCAATTACCGACTGTTTGCTTGTATTCGTCTTCAAGCATGGGTCTGTGTCTTTACGCTTTAGAAATAAGAGGCTACGCACCTGATAGGTTTTAATTCAAAATAAATAGAGATGAGAGGCAACTTTGTATTACAGCTAGCAATCAAGATTATTTACTTTCCACCTTGGAGAAGTCCTCGATCCAATAGTTTTCTGTTAAATATGTAAAATTGACCATTTTCAAACAATTCACCATTCCAGTCCTGCCGACGAGGACGATATATTGGATCAAAGCTCTCAGCCGTTGTTTTATCTCCTACAACAAGTCAATTATCATACAGAAATGACAAAAATAAATGACCTTTCAACGCAAAAGAACAGGATACTCATAAACACCTAATTAGAAAGTTGCGACAATTTGTGTGAAATCAGACAGGGAGGAGGGTAGTTCTGTTTTCAAAATTAGACGTGGGGATCACCCCTTGTTTTGCTTTTAACTGGAAGGGGGGGGGGGGTCAGAGACATTTTATTGTATCAATGGAAAAAGAATCTACCTACACACCAGCCGAAGAAACTGACAAATCCCCAATAGTCTTGAATCTGGCATAATCTTATTTTAACCCCCCCCCCCTTCCCCCCCCCCCCCATATGCTCTATGTTTTTGTCCGTAAATTATGTAATCGGTAAAGTAATTTTAAAGCATTGATGAACACTTTAGGTAAACCTACCATTTCTTTAGAAACTCTTCAAAAGACCGATTAAGATGCAACATAGCATATTATGATATTTCTATGTTTGTGACGTTATCTAATTTGTGACATATCTATTATTATACTATGAACTAGCAGGATTCAACACAAAATAAGGAATATGTGCTCTGGTCGTTCACGTCACGACAACGCGTGTCTATGTCACAACAACGCGTGTCTACGTCATTCATTCTGCTGTGTTCGAAATATGAGTGAAAACGCTCAAAATTGCCATTACCTTCCCCAATTTTTTTATATTGCATAATTATATTATTCCCCAATATCTTTCTTCATACAGCCGGAAAATACTCGTGACCTAAAGGTCTAGCGATTAGTGGTGACAAGGCCCTTTAGCCTAGGTCATTCGTATTGTACTTGGCATTTACATAACGACCCAAAGACACTCTAGAATAAAGATTGAATTTTTCAAACACATATTTTAAAGAAGTGGGGGGGGGGGGGGAGTAGAGATCAGCAAATTGACTAACTGACCAGGTTTCTTGAGTTCCTTCCATCGGAATGTATGATATCGTGTGACCCCGAACACCGAATCGTAGCCTTCTTCTCTCATCATACGGCATGGCTCTTTCAACATCCATGGGTGAACACAAGGTGAAGTACACAGTAACATCATCATAACATCAGCCTCTGTCAAAATTTAAGAATTTTCACTGTATTATTATATGAAAATGTTTAATAAGGAGTGGTTTGAGATCTTTGGGTTGTTATTCATTTTGAACACTTTTGTAAAGGAAAATGTCCCCAGTTTACTAGCTTTTGTAATCTCACAAGGCTGTTCACAACTTGAATGACTCACTCAGGTCACTATTTCACACAAAGGAATACACCTGTGTTAAAGAAAATATTCAAGTCACCAATGGGTTCATTCCTGACGTCGAAATTGTACGTTTTTGAATTTGTTGCGTTTTCGCCCACGAACTTGGTTTTCGAATGAAAACGAATTTAATGTTTTTCTTCAAAATGATGCACTTTCGGCAGCGTTTCCAAATTGTTGTTTTGTCATGTACGTGTTTGTAGTCTCCATAAAATGGTAGATGCAATCGCAACAAAGTAGCTGTAACGTCAGTGTTTTCATTTGAAAACGGCATCACGTAAATATGTAAAGTTACATGAATTGTTGATATTAAATTATGGTTTCTAGAATTTTAATGGTCAAATCTATCGTGCTTGTGTTACGCCTTCAACTTTTTGCAAGAAGCAGGTGCAGATTGGATAAATTGGATGGACAGCTATACTGCTGTGGGACTGCCGATTGTTTGTGCCTTTTCATGTTTATTCCTCTGTTTAGTTACTTTATTTCAGTTTGGAAGAGGGGATTAATGATAGGCTACTAGTGAGAGTTATAAGCTTTATAATATCAAGATTTGACCCGGGCCAAGGTACTGTGATCCGGGTCGGAACTTATTCCGTCTCAGATCAAGTTTCTGTTTTCGATGTATACTTTTCCTTGATCAGTGCACTATGAACTTCTTGTGCATAACCAGTAACAGAGTTATATTGTATAGATTTATTGGACTGGCCAGGTAAAATATTCGTGACGGTGATTTCCGATGCGAGTCTCAAACGAAAAAGCGGGTCTCATGTGAAATAATACGGTGTTTAAAGAATAAATGCCAAAATTTATATTAATTCCAATAACATTGCGTTAAAAGAAAATTGTTGTATGGATAATCGTATAACATAAACTGTTTCAAATTTGAATTGTCATCCCCAAACCACCATCAGATTATTGATTTTTTTATTATGTGTTATGTAATTTGGATGAAGATTACTACTAGAAAGCTACCAAACACAGATGTCCACCAAGCATTTTTGAAATTTACTGAAAAATTGGTTTTAGAAAAGTAATGTTTCATTTGGTACCTCATTTTGGTACCAATTGGCTACAAATCAGGGTCTGGCTCATGGTAAAAGCAACCCCGCATATTCCTTTGTTGTATTTTTCCTGAAAGACGAGATATGGCGTTTTTAAAGTTTTAGTATCCTTCAAAAGAATGTCAACGTTACCATGGAAACCTGTGAGTTTGCGCAAGAGAATCAAGAGGGGCAATATCAGTTTTCTGAAAGCCCAGATGTTACTCTCACCAAATATACTGCCAAAACTTGTACTTCAAGCCGGGTATTGTTTTTAAATGTAAGCATTGACGCCCTGACTAAATGCAACTCTCTGTGCAGTGTATTAATATCAATGTGTGCATATGGCACATGTATATGTGGAAAACGCAGATGAGGAGGGTACAGGAGGGGGATACCCCCCCCCCCCCCCCAACCTTAGAAAATTTTGACAAATTACAGTTCTTCAGGATCCATTTCACGGCACCAAAATGACACAATTTTCCAACGTGACCCCTACCCCCATCAAGTGGTGTTTTCCAAAATGACTTCCCCCTCACCGCAATTGATATTTTTCATAATGACTCCCCCCCCCCAAAAAAAAAACAACAACAACCAACAACACCGCCCCAGTCGGTTAAAAATGCCCGACCCCTAATATGAGACCCCCAAAAAATCTCCCGAGACTGGTGCCAATCTATGAAGATACAAACTATAGCAGCTTACCTGGGTGGTAGCATGCAAATTCCTTCATAGCCTCAGCTACAGGTGATTTATCTTGAGCATATTGGGGGTTACGATTGTGTACCTTTCCACCCCATTCTTCAGATATCCTTGCGATCTGTGGATGCTCTGTTAATACCCATACACTGTCGAATGCTGTACAATTAAATATAATACCCAATATTATATTCTACATGTTAACTTTGTAATCTTATCAAATCAATATTAATATTAATACACTAGGTCAGCACATCTTCAGGACCTTGATATTCCTGTAAGATGTAACACATAATTAATTTGGGCAGCTGACCATGGTCATCAACTTGAAGCCCAAAGTACCAACTACATTGAGTTGAACAGCAAAACGCAGTGTTTTGAAACGTTCTCGTTAGAATCCTCTTGGCGATGTAATAGTTGTCAAATGCACTGTATGTCCTACATTTTTTCTCGTATTAGTACACAGCCTACCTTCGTCGAAAATATTAATGTTACGATTACTGAAAATGTTTCTTACGCAGTATCCAATGTGAAGATAATTTAGAGTATACCTAACAAACGTAGTATCAGCAAGAAGACACATCACTCAAACACTGTATTGTATATAAACGTGTACACTTATGGTGGAATGATGCGTACTGTTAAGCAAAATACAAATTTAAAGTAAATTTAAGATGTATGTTATCCCCCTTGATCAAAAGAAACAAATCAATAACATTACTGGAATAGTCTTCTTATCTGATTCATTATAATACAGTAGAAGAAAGTAAGCTTTGCATGCAGGAACAAAAGTCAGAACGCATTGTTTCTTGTGTCTGTCTCTTGCAGAGATGATTTATATACATGTACATTGTAATAAAATTGTATGTGTCTGCCGCTTTTAGATGGTTCTATATATACAATGTAATACATTTTGCTTGCTTCTGTCTCTTGCAGAGTGGATTTATTTATATACACATCGTAATTTGTAATACAACGGTTGCATGTGTTTGTCTCTTGCAGAGGGTGATTTATATACAGTTGTTGATTGTCTCTCTCTCTCTCTCTCTCTCTCTTGCAGGGATGGTTTATTCTTGTGTCTGTACGATACAGTCCGTACGTAGTGTACAATCATAATATGATACATGTTTTGTTTTGTCTGTCAAAATTATGACAGGGACATGCACAATCTTTGACGTAGTCCTTGTTTTAATATAGCAAATCACCTTCTACGAGAGACAGACACGTGCAACAATTGTATTACTATGTATAATGAATCACCCTCCACGAGAGACAGATCCAAGCAAGAATTGTATCCGTTCTGACTGTTGTTCCTACACAGTTTGCATTTTTTTTGTACTTTCTTCGACTGTAATTGCCACTGAGAATGGGTTTAAAAATAACATCAGCATGGGATTGCTATTATGCTTCAGAGAGCTTAGAGATACAGACATACTTACATCACAGTTTGATACAATACTAATTTTATAACATACAGAGAGAATCTGTGTCTGCAATAATAATAAGGCGTGACTTGTTCAAGCTATTGTGTGTAGTATCAATCAATCAATCAATCAATCACTGAATCAATCAATCAATCAATCAATCAATCAATCAATCAATCAATCAATCAATCAATCAATCAATCAATCAGTTTATTTCAGAACAATAAGGCTACAGGCCCAAAGAGGAAACAATGTTACAAATGTTTCAGTTCATAGAGGGAAATTCCTATATATTTTTCATTGCAAAATAAATAAATGAAGCTAAATTATTTAGATAAGTTATATTATCCGAATTCAAAAGTGAAATGAAATTATCATAGGAAGGGTTTTATCAAAACTACCTTGATAACATTTCATTACGAAGGTCCTTGTAGAACGGACAAATTGCTAAGAAATGATACTCGTCCTCAATACAGTACAAATTATGTGTAATACAGTATTTACAAAATCTTTGGTCAGCAGGAATGTTTTCATGTCGCCCCCTCTCAATCTGCAAAGGATGCGAAGGGCAGCGAAATCTTGACAGTGCTGTTCTGAATTCACACATTTTAACACAACTCAAATATCTCTCTGGTTCAAGCATTGATTCGATTGTGTGTAGTATCCTCAATTTGTGATAAAATATTAATTGTATAACACAAAAGAGAATATCTGGGCCTCCTATACTAAGATATCACCTCGCAAACCTATTGTGTGCTATCACAGCATGTACTTCTTATCTCATCATTGTAATATTCTCTTTCCATTGCGGCAAGCAAATCTCGTGTACGCTATTCTTCTGTTTTGGTATTGAGTGCAGGTTTTATTCTATGTTATTATTTAATTTTCTTTTGACTTCCACTTTGGAGATTTGACTTTATTCAGTTCGTGAAATTAATGTAAAGTAGTAAGAGGATATAAATAAAAGACGCACACTAACAGAGAACACGACTAGAAAAGATGATACTCACCCAAAAACAAAGAAACGGCCTTTATATCACATCACAAGACTTTGTAATTGAAAACAAGGTTGACTGGAAAAGTAACGTCAGGGTTATATAAAGGTCATATCTGTGAATGTGTCTATTTAGGTTCCCTCCAGGGCTACTATTACCTTGGGCTCCGTCTGTCCTTGCATCCGTTCATTCACAATGCGTCATTTCTCAGACGCGCAACATTCAATTTCTTTCAAACCTGTCACAAAGGTGACATGTCATATGGTACATATGCAAATTTGACTGAATGGCGACAATACTTGTAGTTAAAAGCCAATATTTACAATATAACTGAACAACTACAGTATATAGACTTCATTTCAGTGTCTACCCCTATGTAATATCAAGTAAAAGCTGTCTTTTATTACCCTGACCTTTGACCTTGAGGTCAACTATTATTTATTTATTGCCAATTTCTTTTAAATCATAGGTAATACAGGAAAAGGAAATATACACTTGGTTTAGTTTTAGTGCTCGTGTCACTTTTTACTGAATGGCGGCCATATTTGGAGTAAAAAATCAATAAATTAATGCACAACTGAAAAACTTCAATACACAGAGAGCCACAGTCGCTTGTAAACTGTTATTCCTTTCCTAAATGGTTTTATTCTTGTCTATGACGGTCCTAATACAGAACAATGACGTTATTATAGGGATTGGCGATATTCTTATAAAATCGGTAGCGATGTCATAAATACAACACTATGACATCGCTACCGATTTTATAAGAATATCGCCAATCCCTATAATAACGTCATTGTTCTGTATTAGGACCGTCATAGACAAGAATAAAACCATTTAGGAAAGGAATAACAGTTTACAAGCGACTGTGCAGAGAGCCCATTGAAGTGCTAAACCCCATATAATCACATGAAAGGAAGTGATATTTGTCCTCGACCTTCTGGGTCAATTATCAAAATCAAGCTATTTCTTGCATATTGCAGACCATCTGTAGCATTTATGTGTGGCCAGTTTCTTTCAAAGTGATGTCTAAAAGGTGCAGAACAATGCAGAACAAGAGAGGAAGACATTTGAATGAAATTGGGTACTGCATGTTATGGAAACTACATATTAAGGACTGACTACTGGACAGCACCCACGGCAATAGCCCTCCCCCTGAAAAAAAAACGAAAACGAAAAGGTGAACCCTTCTTAATGAATATACAAAATGTTTCACTTACCTTCTGAATCAATGGCAGCCCTTAATGCCCATGATATCAATGGCTGGCCCGATAGAATTTTTATATTTTTCAAGTGTATTTCTTTGCTGCCTCCCCTAGCGGGTATCACACAAGCGATATGCATAGCTCCGCTGCTTGTTACGGACTCCACCTCCAAGGGACCGTCTCTCGGTTCCATAGTTAGTTTCTATTGTATCGTGTATAATATATGGTGAGTGACCTGTTTTCCGTAGAGCGAGTCAGTTGCATTGAATAAACTATCAAGATCAGTGAGCCTAATCACAAGGTTTCATGCAATCTGATTAAAATCCGATGTGGTGAAAGCGGCTAGATGTCCTTATTTACCTCTATTCATCGTGTTGTGACGTTTGTTTTGTTCGGAGTGATCGCCCATGGGAAGGCGGCGATCACTCCGAACAAAATAAACGTCACAACACGATGAATAGAGGTAAATAAGGACATCTGATGTAGCCGCTTTCACCACATCGGATTTTAATCAGATTGGGTTTCATGTTGAGATAGACACCATAAAAATAGCACACAAACATCACTTACACCACAGGCACTCAAATCAATGTGTAGAAAAAAAAATGTATTGACGGCATTTGGGTGAGTTTTAGTGGCAGTTTGATTATCGTAATCGTTTGTTGAAATCGTCGGGTGTTTGAATTGTAAACAGCCTGTGGCTCGTTAGGTCAGTATAATTCCTCCAAGGTTGGCCGAACCTTCAAACCTTGTCTTATTTACATACATATTTTTTTTTTAAATCATACAAATTGATTCGAGTGCCTGTGACTTACACTGTGTGAGCCCTTTATTTAGTTAATGATATACTAGTAAAGAATAACAGCATGCACACTACTACACAGGGTATAGTCAGTTGAAGTTCAAACTAGAGGTAACCACCTGAAATGTGCCCAAAATGAACCACTGTTTTCAATAAGGAGACAGGAAACCCAATAAGGAAATGGTACATAGATCGTTATAATAAATTGATTGGGGGTAATTATAGGTAGATTTGATATGAGAGTGTGATAAATCCACAGAAAATATGTAGTTTCGTATGAAATCGAATAAGGAAATGAAAAAGGAAACAGGAAACGGGAGCCAACTTCACACACCCGGATAATAGTAGCATATACTACTAGTAATAGTAAGATACAGTAAGAAATACCCGGATGTTCGAATGATCTTGGACAAAGGCTGCTAATCCATCTTCCTCTTTGCTCATGTTTAAATTTCTCCACGACCGGTCGTATGGTCGTGGCATGTATTTTTTTCACCGTCTTTTCTCCAAGACCGGTCGTATGGTCGTGGCATGTATTTTTTTCACCGTCTTTTCTCCACGACCGGTCGTATGGTCGTGGCATGTATTTTTTTCACCGTCTTTTCTCCACGAACGGTCGTATGGTCGTGGCATGTATTTTTTCACCGTCTTTTCTCCACGACCGGTCGTATGGTCGCAGCATGTATTTTTTCCAATGACTTTTCTCCACGACCGGTCGTATGGTCGTGGCATGTATTTTTTTCAACGTCTTTTCTCCACGAACGGTCGTATGGTCGTGGCATGTATTTTTTTCACCGTCTTTTCTCCACGAACGGTCGTATGGTCGTGGCATGTATTTTTTTCACCGTCTTTTCTCCACGACAGGTCGTATGGTCGTGGCATGTATTTTTTCCAATGACTTTTCTCCACGACCGGTCGTGATGGTCGTGGCATGTATTTTTTCCGATGACTTTTCTCCACGACCGGTCGTATGGTCGTGGCATGTATTTTGTCCATTGACTTTACTCCACGACCGGTCGTGATGGTCGTGGCATGTATTTTTTTCACCGTCTTTTCACCACGAACGGTCGTATGGTTGTGGCATGTATTTTTTTCACCGTCTTTTCTCCACGACCGGTCGTATGGTCGTGGCATGTATTTTTTCCAATGACTTTTGTCCATGACCGGTCGTACGGTTTCACATTGAACCTGTGAATGTCAAATTATCGTTGTTTGTTTTTAAAACTTTTTAAACCATCCACTATTTAGACGATCTAAATATCGTACATTTTATATTTAGACGATCTAAATATCGTTATCTAAACTTGATAAACTAACTATGGAGAAAAGACAGTGAAAAAAATACATGCCACGACCATACGACCGGTCGTGGAGAAAAAACAGTGAAAACAATACTTGCCACGACCATACGACCGGTCGTGGAGAAAAAACTGTGAAAAAAATACATGCCACGACCATACGACCGGTCGTGGAGAAAAGTCATTGGAAAAAATACATGCCACAACCATACGACCGGTCGTGGAGAAAAGACAGTGAAAAAATACATGCCATGACCATACGACCGGTCGTGGTGAAAAGACAGTGAAAAAAATACATGCCACGACCATAGCATACGACCGGTCGTGGTGAAAAGACAGTGAAAAAATACATGCCACAACCATACGATCGGTCGTGGAGAAGATAGAATAAATTTAGTGTATGAGGTCAAACGAACATCCGGGTATTTATTACTGTAGCCCTATGTATTTAAGATACCTAACATCCACGACCGAAATCTGGTCGTACGACCGGTCGTGTAGCGTAGGCATTGAAAACAGTGGTTCATTTTGGGCCGATAATTGACACGTTGACATACATGGCATCACAGACCGTGACATGCTCTAGGACTGTGACGACACCTGTAAATCAATCCTGTTTGTGAGTAGGGCCAGTCACACAGTGAAATTTATGATTTACTGAAATATTTCGACTGATACCAAAACACTTTTTTTAAAAAACCATTACGTGCGATGCATGTCAATTCAATTGCATTGGTCTGAAAAAAATGTGTGACTATAACCGAAAACAGTTTTATACCGAGTAGCAAGTCTATTGTTGAAAGATGTTAAGAAAACTTTAGTAGTGGCGGTGATGAACATTTGTAATGCAAGACCAACAAGAGGATAATTCCGTTTTATTTATTGTTTTCCGTCTTTTTATTAATCGCGTACAATATAGAAAATTATATAGTATGATTAAAAGTAGTCTGAGATGGATGTAATATAGAAAATTATATAGTATGATTAAAAGTAGTCTGAGATGGATGTATTATTGTAGTGGTAATGAGTGACGTAACTTTATGAAAATGTTGGTGGAACAATAGACGACTATATACACTTCAAAGCCAATGAGTTAACTTTTAATTTATCATTCATTTTTTTGTTATATTGTATTTGTGTTGTTTTTTCACTAGACTAAAGTTCTGTTGATAGTAGTTGTGTTAGAGATATTTTCCTAGTATTACCGTAGACACGTTGCAGTAATTGACATGTAAATGTATGAACTGGCATAAATGAAACAAGGCAATGTACAGGAACATATCACATACTTTATATCTTACACTAAATGTCATGTACTAAGTACTAATATGCATATAATCTGTCAATATAACCTTGGTTCATAACAGTACACAGTTTGTCTACAACAGCAAATATGTCAACGAAGGAAAACAAATCTGCCAGTACTATATCATAATTATGTAATCTTTCGAAACTTTCATATTTATTTGTATTTTAACCATAGGATAGAGTTTGAATTTTTCAGTTGAGTTTCAGTTCAGTTGTAGACTATGGTCACGATTATGTTACGTAATATCGACACTGTAATGAATGTGTGTTGTAACACCAGTTTGGAGTCCAGTAAAGTGGTGATCATGACGTCATAGCAAGTGTAGTCTATAGGTTGTTTCTATTAGTATAAACGTTTACCCGTGCTACCGCATGTATGGATCAAAGGTTTGGGATGGGATCACCTCACATATCTGGTCTCGTTCCTGACGGATCGTATGCACGTTAACTTCACACGGCATACGAATGATACGATCCGAATGTAGATAGACCAACTCGGATATCTCAACTCAAACGAACAAGTAATCAGTTGCGTTGAAAAACGAGCGAGTATCTGCAGGGGGTAACTTCGTTCACGGTTGAGTAAATTGAAAAGGCTAGGTATCACTGTCATGCATACGCTAAAGCAGAAAACGGTGGTCGTTCCAAGGTTCTCTTAATTTTGTTGAATCACAATTCTGCAGGATTGAATTCAGGCGAATAAGTAGGGGTGAATATTATTTCTATTCCTTGTTGATTTAACCAGATAATTCAACACTTGTGCTGCTTGCATGACTGTGGTGTATTGGCGCATTATCAAGGACAAGAAAATCCTCGGGTCGCAAAGCTGCCTGTCCATTGTCATCAACAGTGTCGACACACTCGCGGATGTATTCAATAAACGTGACAGAATTGGATGTACCGTCAATGACTTTAACATGCGATACACCGACGAGAAGATTTAATGTCATATTCTGACTCAATCTGATTAAAATCCGATGTAGATGTCGGCTAATCGTGCATTGCTATCTTACCATCGTTATTTAGCTTGAATTGACCTTCGTAGTACATGTTTACATTTTTTAGCCTGATCGCCCCCTAGTAGAGGAGGCGATCAGGCTAAAAAATGTAAACATGTACTACGAAGGTCAATTAAAGCTAAATAACGATGGTAAGATAGCAATGCACGATTAGCCGACATATACATCGGATTTTAATCAGATTGATTCGGACTTGGATGGTAACGTATTACATCCACACATCGTTGGCCTGTCAATGCGTGTTCGTAGTTCGGATTAGCAACTTCAACCAATTTGAAGCCACTCTCGTCCATAAACTTCAGTCGCCGGGGCTCGATAGTATGTGTACAACCATGTACAAATGATGTAGGCCTTGTATAAGCTTATATCTTAGATTCTGTAATGTAAACCCTTGGCTAGCACAATGTACTGTTCCATTGTGAACCGTTTTTGTATAGTCCTTGTACGTTCAGATACATCCGATCGTGCATGTCATAGTTGGATTTTGTGTTTTTAAAGCTTCCAAGAAGGCCTCTACGTTGTGTTGAAGCTTGTGGGCTCTATTGTATGTATTTCCCGCGACTGTTCGTTGACACGAGCCCGTCTTCACATACCGATACCAAATTTTCCATGTTCTGTCAATTTGTACTTCGAAGCCACTTTAGTTACTACTCCTCGCGGTACTTCTCCTGAATCCATATTCCCGATTCCCGTCGCTGACTTTTATATCGTTGATTATGAACATGGATAAATCCTCACTTGTGGTTTTACCACTGCAAGACTGCCTTCCCATACTATTTACGTCCATTTTCATTGCTATCTATGCCTGGCTGTTTGAGTTTCCCGCTCGCAAGTTCAACGCACGCTAACGGCTGTTGCTTTATTTACATACACACCCTTGGTGGTCTACTTGTGAAATTACGATACATTTAGATTTGCAGACTAGAATCAGAAAATATAAAGAAATATCCATAATTTTGAAACAAAGTGTGCATTTTATTGACATACGAATCCCGCATAAGGATATATTGCCCATCACCAAAAAATATATATGGGTAGGTTGAACAACTTTTTCAGCCTAATGTCCTATCTTTCAAAGTAGTTGCCGAAATATGTCACATTCAAAGTAAAAAAAATTAAATAAAAAAAATTGGACAGTGCTTTCTCAAATAAGTAACACTACAAAATAATCCTGTTCTTTACCCAAGTGGACCTTCAAATAGTGGATTTTAAACTGCGTATCTAGTTTAATAGTTTTTCAGGGCCACCAAATATTCCAAAAAGAGATCTGCCGTTTTATCAGTAAATGTTTTAATATAAGGAACACTGCAAAAAGTTACAATTTTTAACTGGAGGGACACATTCTTATTCAAAGTTAAGCCAGCGTACAATAGAGATATAACTTATAAGATACATTATATTAGCGAGGAGTCAGTGTACAGTCACTTTTGACTTTAGTGAACCATCAATTTAAATCACGCATGCTAGGTCACGTAAATAACGATTTTAATAACATCGCTATGTATTCAAAAAGTAGCTTTTTTTCTTTCTTTCTTTCCTAAAAAATATCAAGGGGGAACAGCTGCCCCCCCCCCCCCCCCCCTGCAGGCTACGATACTGATAAATGATGGAAGTGACGACCCACAAAACGAAAAAAATATTTTATCGGTGTCTAAAATCCAGGCAAAAAGTTGGTTTTCCATATAGAATAAAACTATGTTTTACATGCCGAAATTTTATAAGACAGCAGCGATCAAGGTTCATTCATGATATATCCAGGTAGCAATCCGTTAGGTAGTATTTCATGTATAAAAAGATTAAAGGTTCCCGTTTTTAAACAAATGCAAGATTAATCGGTGGTGTGCATATTTAGATATTACACACCGTACGAAAAGCAAGTTGGCTGCGTCAAGTCAGTACATCGGCGAATGTATCTTAAAATTAGTGTAAAATTTAACGTGCTGTCACTGCGTTGTTGCCAACCACTTCTTACAGGGAATCATACTCACTTGGCTAGCCCCTTAGAGGTACTCACTCAGGAATCAATGCACATCGACCAACAGGATGCTTGTAGATAGATTTATTGCACAGTTTTGCGGCAAGTACCAGGCAGATAAGATCAAGAGTCTTATGGAGGTAGGATTCTGAAGGAATTCCTACCTCCATGGAGAGAACCAGCTCTCACCATATATTCACCTCTTACATATAAGTACATGAGATTTGTTCTCACAAAATTTGAGTTTGGTGCTGTACTAGCACATAGCAGTTATAATTCAGTTTTGATAGGAGAGGCTTATGTTGAAGTTTTTATTTTATATGAATGAGTTTTTGTGAGGAGTTTCAAATCTCCAAAACAGAAATAGTAGTTTGCTTGATGATTTTCTCTCTCTGTTGTTTGCATCACTTTATTAAAGGGGCACAAGCTGAGTTTATACATATTTGGGCGTAGTTTATCCATATTTGGGCATAGTTTATCCATATTTATTTTGGTGTACGTTTTTACTGCATATTTAAAAGGTACTCACAGTATTGTACTATACTGTAGTACACTTAACCGCTACTTGCAATTGACTGAACTTAAATTTGGTATTTAGATATAGCTCATAAGCAATCCGATGACGTAATTTATCATACATATCAAACAATGGTTCAGAAAATCCCTACTATGCAATCAACTAACAATGCCAGAAGACAATGGTAATGTTATAGAAGACATGCATTGACATTAACAATATACTGGAATGTAGTTTTGTTTATGTATTTTCACTTGAGTAAAAAGCATATATAAACACAGCTTGCAACTTTAAATGAACCATACTGTGTCTAATTATCACTTGATTTTAATTACTTAATTTAGTTGTTATTATGTACAGGCAGCTTAATCATAACAAAACCAACTTTTTTATCTTTTCAATCTAACAAAAAATGTGCTATTGATTTGCCAGGGTCCATTTCAATTCTTTAGTATAAACCTTGAACAATTTCTGCTCTTCACTGAGTTCATGGTCCACCAGGTCAGGGTCCAAACCTCTCCTCTCAAATAAACCGTAAAACACAAACAAACAAAGAAGAATGAACTTGACCAGAAATCTTATCCCAGAAAATGAAATGTTTATTTGTAATTTTGCTATATCTGCCGTTCAGATTGCCCTCCCGGCTCTCCATCCAAGTGCCATTAAAATGTAACATATATATAGCACATAAACTGAGCGTTTCTACATATACAAAACATATTACAATTCTTATTCTGAGATTGCTGATTGGATTAAAATCTCATATCGCTGACGTGGACTTATTGATATTAATGAATTCTTTTATCGAGTTGCTTCAATACCCTTCTTTTGTCTTTAGTCCTGTGTCAGCTCTTCAACTTGTATAAAGAATTAATTATGCTACCAGAGATCCATTGTACTATATCAAGCTGTCTCAGGACATGTGGTTGACCTTCGCCTTTCCTATTGTACTGTAACAAGCTGTCTCATCTCAGGACATCTTCTATTATACTAGTGTCACAGCTGTTTGAGGTCAGACGGACATTTCTATATTTCTGCAAGTCAGTTAGTTATCAAATTATTATGTATGTAGCATTAGTGAGAACGTTTATTGTACGTTTACACTCTTTGTCATAGAAGCTTTACAGTTGGGTGTTTGAGACACACACTGAATCCTGGCATCTGACGTTTTATGCTACAATTTACTCTAAAACAGAACACATCAAAAAATGCGTTAGTCGGAGGTGACTTCTTCAAAGCATAGCATCCTGCTTTACACACTGTTAGTACAATTTCGTGTGGTGTCTAATACACACTAACTTCTGGTCTGTTGAACAGAGTAAATTGTTGATATTAACTCTCAAATGCTAAGCATTTATGAACAGCTGTCAGAAGATGCTTTCAACGTGGAAGAGAGCACTCGAACAGTCAGTAGACGTCTACGCGATGTCCAGTGTTTTCGATGACCCTCCCGCTTTCCACTGATATTTCTCGTGTCTCCTTTTTAACCCCTCCTCACTGTGTCTTTTCGTAGAGTACCGCCCAGTGTCTACATCAAATTTAAAAAAAAGTGGTGTATGATACGCTCAAACTTCAATGATTCTTAATCCAAATTAGATGGTACTCTGCCGTGATAGTAGTCCTGCTTGCATACGGAGTAAGTCGTCCCTTGAGCGAAACACGTACACCGTCAGCAAGCAGGACTACCGTGTTCAGAATCGCAATTGCAATTTACGACCTATTTTCTTGGTCGCGGTCCAATGGATGTTTCTCATCTCGTCAGCCATCTAGGTCCGTGGAGTCGTATAAAAAGGGGGTACTTTTACAGACCACCCTCCGAGAATATGGGTAGGATACCCCATTTCTACTCTCTCTCTCGGAAGAAATTTCCCTGACGTAGACCCGGAGAGAAAGGTCACATGGTCTGTTAAAAGTACGACTGCCGGTGCCTAGGACCCTATTTTGCATATGACTGACTCACTGGCAAGTAATCACCAAAATATAAACATTCCCTATCTGGGTTGTTAACATGCAAGTGCCTCATATTTGAATAATCCTGAGTGACACACAATCTAAACAGCTGTTTTGCATGGGAATTTGTCTCATTTTGAAAGGTTTTTTTAATTCTATGAAACAAACATTGATTTTCAACTAATGTGTGCATCAAGTTACCATCCTACGACATTCACAAACAATCTGTACATGTATACATACAATGATTTTGACTCTGTATTAGAAAGCAGTATTCGTACATATAAAGTGACAAACAGTAAAAAAGTGGCTAGTGACCTTTCTCTCATAATCATACACAATCTAGTTAGTATCTAAAACATGCCCACCATGTTGTGCATACTCTGTCTGATCTGGTCACTTGTAAAAGTTCCCTGATATCATTGTCATTATCATCACCTTCACCTTCAGTATTGATCATCATTGTCACTCTAATCTGACCACTGTTACTACTTGAACGAAATGCATCGTTTTATTAAACAATTCTCTTACAATATATATAAAGGAGAGATGTATTAGTGGGTGAAAGTCTGTGTGTGTGTGTGTGTGTCTGTCTGTCTGTCTGTGTGTGTTTGTCTGTGTCATTGTTTTCTCCAAAATGACTGGCTCAATTCATACGAAATTTGGCACAACTGTTCTGTTGAGTAATGGCAAGAACTGATTAAGTTTTGGTTAAAATGCCATGAATATTAATGAGCAATTTTAATTAATCGATTGATCATCTGGTCGCACATGCACTTCGTTTCGAAAGTGTGCCATCAATGTTGATGTAAGGTAAACCAGGAAGCTATGGAATGGGTACACGCTGTCGTTCTACACTGAGAAAGATTCTGTTTTCAGGGGTTTCAAGTGTTTGTATTGATATTTTCGTTGAATCTGATGAAGATTATTACATCAAAGCAAGGAGGTGAGCACTGAAAATACACATCATCTGTAAGCTTTATTGCAAAAATATAGTCACAATCGTCTGCTCACTTCACACCTGTCATGCATGTATATGATTTGAATGTATACACTTTACCCAGGGATGAAGTAGGGCAATAATACCTTTAGTTATCACTTCACTGTATTAAAGTTGTTCAACTGTTACGATGCATACCATGAAGTGTGTAAACTTTCTGATGCGTACTAGCAATGTTATGCGGGTTTCAATTTCATTTATTATTTGCCGTGGAAACGGGTGTTCATATCCCGGGTATGTAGGGGATCATGAAAGCCGAGTGCAGTCGAGGATGGCACGCTTTCCTGGCATTTGAACAACGTTTTTGACAACTAACTTTCACTGGGACTTGAAAAAAATCACAGATGTAGAGCTAAATTTCTTGCATAAATCATGAAATTGCAAGACTACCCTTATGGAAAGCATTCAGTTTAAATCTGGTTATTGTTATATTTTGGCATGTAAAGTACTCGTAAATATAAATGAGTGCTCATCTCACTTTTACATCTCAAAACACACAAAACAAATTGACAATAATTGAATCTTCAATTTGGTCACAAAACTACAGCTTGTAAAATGTGACCCTCCCCCAAATAATGTAATGCAAAATATGACCCTCCCCAAAAACAGGTTTGTACCAGATTTAAACTGAATGCCCCCCCCCCCCCCAAGGGAATCACTAATTATGCAAATAACTCATTAAACTAAAAAAAACTATGGTAACAGGCTTTGTTTTTGGACAAGCATGCTTTCTTAGGTTAATGTATGTAAGAGTGTATGATACTGCTTAATTACTGAATATCGTTCATTATTCATTAAAGGTAAAAGTTGAAGCAACAAACTTCATAGGACTGGTGCGTATTATTATGGTTGATATATGTATCATATTATACAAAATTTGAAGCTTGCATTTTTAAGATACACCTAGTTCCCTAAAATCATTAATTATGCAAATTTTTCATGAAAACTAAGCTATATCAAAATTTGTATAGGATATATCCACTTTACCTTCACCACCAGTGGGAGTGCACATGAGAACAGCTCAACACCCTTCCCACAATTTTCCTGAGGTGGGGTAGGGGTGAATCTTTTTTTAAACATCAGTTTTCGTCTTAAACAACATATAATTAATGAAAAAAAGTGTTGCACCAGGGTGGCAACTATATATCTATAGCGACTAGTAGGTGTTCACTGCAAATTTTAGCGTCTGGTAGTTGTTGGCTGGCACGTCGAATCTCCCCCCCCCCCCCATTCCTACTTCTACTAACATTGTTCAGTCTTGTTTTGGTTTAAAGTGGTGAGTTTACACATTGATATAAAGTATAAGGTATGTAACATCTACATAGTAATCTTTATTCGTCCAAACAAATTCAGAAATGTGTTGAATGGTGGCCACAAGAGTAGCGCCCTAGTGTTGAAGAAGCACTTCAGGAGGAAACCGGAGTACCCGGGGGAAAACCTGTGTTGTTCGTCAGGGTCAAACTGAGTATCACCCTTCTGACACATAGAACTTGACAGTGTTTAAGTTGTAAATCAAACCCAGCCGACACCTGGTGGGTTCAAACTGGGTTTGATTTAAAACTAGAGGCGTACGAGCTAACCACTCGGCCACCGATAAGGGGGTAAACCATTTGGAGGATTTGGACCAGTAATAAATTTTCTTTCAACCACCATAACAGCAAATTTTGTTTTCGAGAGTAATTAGACAGCACACTATTTTGCCAAGCAGGGGTACAGGTAATTTATTATTATTATTATTATTATTATTTTTATTTAATTTATTATTAATATTAATATATGCCTCAAATTAAACTTTTCGTCGCGGCGCATCGCGTCACCCTGCGTCCTGTAACTTTTTATTTTCTGAATTGAATTTCCTCATAACAGGATGTAGCTAGTAATTTCGGACAGTATACGTAGTCAATAAAAGAACCAATATGAATTATTGAACTGTAAACAATCAAGCTACTTTCTCTTGAATTCGGTTTTGTGTATTGTAGGTGACCGAAATAACTAGAGGTGACCACTTGAAATGTGCAGTTGTAGAGATGAAAATATGTAGAAAGAAGGTTTCTAAGGGAATAGTAGTAGTTGAAGTATTGGCATGCAAACGGATCATGAATATTACAAAGTTCACTCTATCATAACCACGTGATCAGAACTAACTACAGTAGTTCCTATGAAAACATAACAAAAAAGTGTACGAATTCACATCACCAACATTCTATTCAAAAACTGTTTCATACGGCAGACGTCGTATTCTTTGTTTAGGTTGGGGTGGGAGGTGTAGTGGGTCGTGGATTTTCCAGTAGGAGGTCGAATCAATCAATCAATCAATAAATATTGTCAGAGTAGGGTCAGTCACATGCTGACATGGATGAGTCACTGCAGTCTTTCGACTAATGCCAAAATAAATGTTTGCACATTACAACCGGTACCACCCTTTTAGCAAATCCCTAATTCTCGTTTCAACATACACCCTAGGCCTATCATTAATGTTTGTCTTTTAATAACTACACGAATAAAATTGCACGGCATCTCATATCCTTTTTTTCCATGAAATCTTCTGGACTTCAAAGAGCATGAAAAACATTAAGGTTCATGCGTTTAAGCCAACTGAGATAATTTCTACGTTTAGACGTACCTTTTGAAACTTTATTACAACTTGTAACAGTTGATTTTCCTCATGTATGTGTTTCCTAAAACACATTTTAGAAATTGGTTTATTTTTAACTAAATTTACCTGCTGTGTATTTATTGTTTTTGTATGGTATTTTTTAGTATCTCTTTTCACTTATTGTGCAGCGCTTTTGAATATTTTTAAAATAGAGGAACAGCTTTGGAAAAGAAATGAAATAAATGTTAAATTAAAAATGATATACGAAGAGTATACAGCTGTATGTATATGTGTTGATTTAATATTGCCGTCGAGATCACAAGAGAACGATAGCACACTATAAATGGAAGTGAATTGCACCATGAAACTAACTACAGTAGTTCCTATGAAAACATAACAAAAAAGTGTACGAATTCACATCACCAACATTCTATTCAAAAACTGTTTCATACGGCAGACGTCGTATTCTTTGTTTAGGTTGGGGTGGGAGGTGTGGTGGGTCGTGGATTTTCCAGTAGGAGGTCGAATCAATCAATCAATCAATAAATATTGTCAGAGTAGGGTCAGTCACATGCTGACATGGATGAGTCACTGCAGTCTTTCGACTAATGCCAAAATAAATGTTTGCACATTACAACCGGTACCACCCTTTTAGCAAATCCCTAATTCTCGTTTCAACATACACCCTAGGCCTATCATTAATGTTTGTCTTTTAATAACTACACGAATAAAATTGCACGGCATCTCATATCCTTTTTTTCCATGAAATCTTCTGGACTTCAAAGAGCATGAAAAACATTAAGGTTCATGCGTTTAAGCCAACTGAGATAATTTCTACGTTTAGACGTACCTTTTGAAACTTTATTACAACTTGTAACAGTTGATTTTCCTCATGTATGTGTTTCCTAAAACACATTTTAGAAATTGGTTTATTTTTAACTAAATTTACCTGCTGTGTATTTATTGTTTTTGTATGGTATTTTTTAGTATCTCTTTTCACTTATTGTGCAGCGCTTTTGAATATTTTTAAAATAGAGGAACAGCTTTGGAAAAGAAATGAAATAAATGTTAAATTAAAAATGATATACGAAGAGTATACAGCTGTATGTATATGTGTTGATTTAATATTGCCGTCGAGATCACAAGAGAACGATAGCACACTATAAATGGAAGTGAATTGCACCATGAAACGAAAACAAGAGTTTATCGGTGTCAAAAATCCAGGCAAAAAGTTTAACCCCTGTTGGTTTTCCATATAGAATAAAACTATGTTTTGCATGCCAAAATATGATACGACAGCAGCGATCGAGGTTTCGGTTTTATTACTGATACAGAATCTAAGACAATTTTACCATGCACAAGCCAAGATATTGGGCGTATTCGGGATACATCCCGTTAGCAATCCGTCAGGAGGCAGGTCCTATGAAAGGAATAAAGGGTTCCCCCTTTTGAAAAAAATACAAAGACATAATCTATTCTCCTGCGCATTATAACTGTACAGCGCCTCTGAACTCTACATCATAGTCGAAACTGGCGCTTTATAAATTCACTGACTGACTGACTGACTGACTGATTGATTGATTGATTGATTGATTGATTGATTGATTGATTGATTGATTGATTGATTGAAAACAACCTTTCGTTATGGAAGGTAAAATATCAAAGTACTAGTAAGTATTCATTGGTGGTTCAGTTGCAAAATTCTTGCCTGCCACGCGGGAGGCCTGGGCTTGATTCTCATTAATTTCCTAAAAGGTTGATAAAAGAAGACTATGTGGAAATTGGATCAATTGGATCAATTTGATATTGCCAAATTATCAGAATATTTTATGAGTGTTGGGGGCGGGGAGGGGGTATATTGATATATGTACAAAATCAGCTCTAATTGTTGTTGGCTTGCTGTTTTTCTGCTAGTTTGTACTGGGATTGTGTGTTGGATAGTCCTCCTTTGATGAAGGAACAATCTTCAAGTGGTAAAAATTACAGTTCAAATTCGAAACAGTAAGAATTAAAACAAAACAATTTAGAAGGTCAGCAACAATGTATAAAATGTCACTGAAGATAAACTCAATTTAATTACACTCATGGAAGTATAATTAAGAGGAACTAACAACAACACTATTGAAATTATACGGAAGTTTCTATATATACTCATCCATTTGTATGGATGAGTATATATACTATAGATAATACAATATACTATTTCACATGTATAAATATACATAACGTTTATCCATGAGTTCAAATTGATATTTCATTTACCCATGCATATCTCAGCTTGTTTGTTTGTTTGTTTGTAGCATGGTTCCTGCTTCCAGCTGGGTGTCTAAATCTAGCCATCGTCGCAAACCACAGCCTGTTTTACGACACCGCTCTTATGTGCCGTCCCGGTTAGGATTTTATTTTGAAGTGTACCGGAAGAAATAACAGCTTTGATTTGCGAGAATGAAATCTAGCCTGTACATGATATATTTCTTTACCCATAATATAAAAAAAAATATAAGCATACAACTTGGCACTAATACGCTTCCGTAGTTGTTGGCTTACCACATTTATCATACCAGTGATCAAAAAGTCGTAATTACGAGAATCGAAAAGTCGTAATTACGAGAAAAAAGTCGTAATTACGAGAATCGAAAAGTCGTAATTACGAGAATTGAAAACTCGTAATCACGAGAAAAAAGTCGTAATTACGAGAAAAAAGTCGTAATTACGAGAATCGAAAAGTCGTAATTACGAGAATTGAAAACTCGTAATTACGAGAAAAAAGTCGTAATTACGAGAAAAAAGTCGTAATTACGAGAATCGAAAAGTCGTAATTACGAGAATTGAAATCTCGTAATTACGAGATTTTAATTTTTTTTTCCTTACAACTTGGCACTAATACGCTTCCGTACAATACACACACTGTGTGCAAAATTATATCAGAGCTGGCGAGAGGCCAGAAAATAGTTACTAATTAACTAATCTAGTCTAGCCACTCAAATCTCAGAAAACTAGTATAAACATGAAAATAATTATATGACTGCTGCAATGTCTCACAGTAATGACACGTTCCTACATGTTCAAATCTGAAAATGTGCGAAAAAATTACAAAGTTAAAATTGTTCAAGAAGAAACTCTTTGTAATCTTTCTTGAATTTGTTTCTGCTTGAATGACTGCGAATTTTGTCTGGAATGTTGTTCCATATTTGTAAACCAATGAACATGACAGACAACTCACCAAAACTACTCTGACTTGTATCTTGGTACATTGTGGTCTCCTTGCAATTTCCGGTACGATGACAGTGATTGATATTCGAAAAATAGCTCTTGAAGTGTGGTGGACGTTTATCGTGAAGTACACGGTGAACAAAAATTCCAATTTGATAGTCAAACTGTTTGTAAATATCAAGAATACGGAGCTTTTTAAACAAAGGTGCAGTATGTGCGTCAAATTTGCTACCCGTAATGATACGAACAATCCTTTTCTGTGCAAGTAAGATCTGCCTATTAAGATTAGATGTCTTTTACACGAACTCCCCCGAACTTCAAGGCCATAAGAAATGTACGGTAATACAAAGGCATTATACAGCATCACAAGAGTCGAGTCGAGCATGGGACCAATGGTCGCAGCCTGTAAAATATTCCAGTAAATTTACAGATTTTTTTCTTTACGTAAAAAAAAAAATACAATGTGTGTTTTTACTGTCTAGGCAAATTCCAATGAACAATGTACTGTTAGTTTCTTTAACCACTTTGTTAATAAGAGTTATAGACGCCTTGACTTCTTTTCTATTGTGTTTACTACTTACTGATCACCATGTGCTCTGTTTAATGTACATATCCAGTCTGTTAGCACCACACCACTTATCAAATTCAACATTAGCTTGATTGAGAGATATATTGTTGTGGATTTCCTGGATAGAATGAAATAAGTTGGAGTCATCTGCATAGAGCTTGAAATTAAAAAGATTGGAAGAATTTGGAATGTCCTGTATGTAAATCAAGAATAAAATAGGTCCTAGAATTGACCCCTGAGGGACTCCACAGGTAGTAAAATTTTATGATTTACAGTGTCAAATGGCTTTGAAAATTCAATAAAAATACCAAGTGTTGAATTTCCTCCGTCCATCTCTTCCAGTAAAGATTGAATCAAATTAATCAAAGACAATTTACAACTGTACTTCTGCCTATAACCATACTGATGGTCATATAAAATGTTAAATCGCTCTAAAAAAATTCATCAAATGTTTGTTTGCAATTCTTTCAATAATTTTGCTAATTACAGGTAAAACGGAAATGGGTCTATAATTGCCGAGTTCATCTGTCTGACCCGTTTTATAAAAAGGTAACACTCTGGCTACTTTAAGGTGATCTGGAAATTGACCTGAACAGAATGACAAATTAATAAGGTGACAAAGAGTGTTTCAAGATATGTGTTTAAACAACTGGGTGTCTAAATGTAGCCAGTACATCAACATATGTGTTTAAACAATAAGGTGTACAAATACAGCTAGTACATCAAGGTATGCGTTTAAACAGCTGGGTGTACAAATACATAGCTGGCACATCAAGATATGTGTTTAAACAATAAGGTGTACAAATACAGCTAGTACATCAATGTATGTGTTTAAACAATAAGGTGTACAAATACAGCTAGTACATCAAGGTATGTGTTTAAACACTAAGGTGTACAAATTTACCTAGTACATCAAGATATGTGATTAAACAGCTGGGTGTACAAATACATAACTAGTACATCAAGATATGTGTTTAACCAGGAAGGTTAAACTAAGGTGTACAAATATAGCTAGTACATCAATGTATGCGTTTGAACAGCTGGGTGTACACATTTACCTAGTACATCAAGGTATGTGTTTAAACAGCTGGGTGTACAAATTTACCTAGTACATCAAGATATGTGTTTAAACAATAAGGTGTACAAATACAGCTAGTACATCAAGGTATGTGTTTAAACAGCTGGGTGTACAAATACATAGCTAGTACATCAAGATATGTGTTTAACCAGGAAGGTTAAACTAAGGTGTACAAATATAGCTAGTACATCAAGGTATGCGTTTGAACAGCTGGGTGTACACATTTACCTAGTACATCAAGATATGTGTTTAACAGCTGGGTGTACAAATAATACAGAAATTTTAAATGTACAAGTGGTGTTCAACATGTATCAAGTTTGTTTGTCTTATTTATTCGTGATATTGGCGAAACATTACAGAGTGGTATATATAATGACATTCATGCAGATTCATTAAAACTATTGCATTTGTTTTTTGTTGATGATTTGTCAAAAGTGACTCTAGAATTGGCCTACCAAGGCAGCTAAGCAAACTTTGCAACTTTCCTAGTAATCCAAATTAAGAAATTGAAGTTGAAGGTGAAGGCATCAAAAAGGAAAATTGTTGTGTCAAGAAATGGAGGCAAAGCAAGACATTATGAAAAGTGATATTGTGACGGTCAATGTATTGAAACACTGAGTATCTCATTTTAACTACGTTGGCATAACATTCTCAAGTTCAGGACTTTGGTCCAAAGTACAGGAATATCTGCCGAACCAGGAGAAAAGGGTATTTCTAATGTTAAAAAGTCACAAAACCAATAAAAAATTACTAATATTAACATTGGTATGAACATTTTTGATAGTAATATTCTCCCTATTCTGATGCATGGCAGTGAGATATGGCGATTCCACGACATTAAAAGGTCTATTCTTCCTATTGTAAATACATTCTTACAGTTAGTAGGAATACAAGTAAACTTGGGATACAGAAGTTGTCATCACTTGGGTTTCTTCGTATTATTAAGTATTGGCTCAAACTCTTAAGGAGTGAGAATACAACGTATGTGAAGCAGTGTTACAATAACCAACTAGAGATGGCTGATAAAGACTATAAATGGGCATATAAAGTTAAACATTTACTGTTTAAATTTGGTTTTGGGATTGCCTAGACTGAACAAAGTGTTGGTCATGAGAATGTAAATTCTTTTTTGAATTTAAGCAAAGGTTATTTGACACTGACAACCAAAGTTGGCATACAGATATAGATTTTTCACCCAAACTACATACCGACCATCTTTACAAATCTCCGTTATTGACACTGAATTTCTCAGGAGAGCACTTAGCAAATTTCCTGTCTCTGACCACAATCTCCGTAATTGAGAGTGGACGAAATTTCAAGTTGCCAAGAAACAAACGTATATGTCAACATTAATCTTGTCGAAGATGAGTTTCATTTCTGTCTAGTTTGTCCTGTATTTAAAGATATTAGATGTAAATTTATTGCTCCATATTATTTTGTTACCCTTCACTTTCACCTGTCATCTACTACCAGACAAGATAGTTTTAAATTAATGGACAAGATCACCGTACCAGAAACATTTAATTCAGCTTCTGTGATGTTTATGATTATAAACATCTGAAACATTTAGTTCAGCTTCTGTGATGTTAAATTCGCTTATAACGTTCTTAGTATTCTGATTGTTTTATGTATACATATTGTTATTTTTATATCTATTTCTATATTGTACAAGGGGGCCGGTGGCCTAATGTACTGAATATAAAACTACCAAAAAATAAGAATATTTGTTCTTGTACGTACATTTGTGCGAATGCGTTCAAGTGCAAAAAACAAAAACGTTTCACCATTGCTTGGCAAGAGTGCACAGGCACTTTCAAATTACTGCACATGAAAAACGAAAAAGATGGCAGATACTCATATCGGCAAATCGTTGCATTTTGTGCAGTTCCACTATTTACTTATGACACAGGACAATTCGCACAACTAAGATATGCCAATGCCATATGTTTGAAAATCGCTTTGCTAAATGAAGTGACAATTGCTTGTTCAAGAACAAAACGTCATGGGAAGTCAGTGGGCGACCTGTGAAGGACTGAATGATTACTGTCTCTCTTTGTTTGATTGTAGTGAAAACTGCTGAATGGGAGGAATGTTTTCGACACATGTAAACAGCTATTCACGGACTATTTATTCTCCTACTCGAGACTGTTGGTAAAATCGTATGTCTAGTACATTTTTCCTAGTACTTGTGGTTTTTTGTTGATGTGTGCTTTTGATGTGCAATGAATTAATTTCAACATGATCTTGGAGCCAACACCACGTACATGATGTAACTAGATGTATCGTATTGCATACATTGTATGTTTTTGTGAGTTTGAATACATTTAAGTCTTTAGAGAGGAAGAGCCTATTAATTCGCATTCTAATAACACTTTATCGGAAAATTAGCACAGCTGACACATTTTAAGTATATATTTTTTCTACTGATGGGCTAGCATCATCATGTGATGGTATGGACATGATAACATTTGTTACTGTTCAAATGAACAACTGTGTTCACAGAACAGAGTGAGAGGTGAAAAATTAACCTATGAATGCATTCATTTCTTCTGATAATGGTATCATGGTGGACATGTATTTGCAAATATCACACATTCCAATAGAAAATTAACAATGGTATAAAGGAGATCGAGTACGTGCCGGAGTATTGTCCGCATAAATCTTCTTTCATATATGAAATGAATATATCAATGTTTCATATATCGAATAGTTGATTCAATGTGTTAAAGCTGCACTAGCTGTAACTGAACATACTTTTAAAAACATTTTATTAGATACAATAACTTTACTCATAATGTCTTACACCCTGAACAGTATTAAATCACCTATAGGTGAACAATTTTTTGGCAGCTGCATACATGATAAATCAAATCAAATCAAAACGGACCCAAAAATCACAATTTTTAAAGGAAAGGTCCAGTCAAATGACATTGTAATTTCTATTTCTATTCTACTCCTTATTGGACAAATACATAAAAATGGAGAGAAAACCATTACACCTGGGTTTTCAAATGCCCTTAGAATTTGAAGTTGTTTTCATTGCATGTTGACTGATTTTGTTGTTAACATCTCAGTTCAATCATTAAAGTATCAAAGTGTTGTGTTTTGTTGACTGTTTTCATGATATCCATAAAGGCAAACTTTGACATGACATTTTGAAAAAGAAAATTGAGGATTGTGTGAATGACATGATTGGATCAGATCTAGTTGAAGTGATAGTAGTCCAATCCCTCCTCAAGATTCAATGAAGCTAAGTTGGCTTCAAAATTCCCACCAGTAAGGTCCTATAAAGAGAATGGCAAAAAAATCATAAAACTGTGTATTTTACAGAGCAAATGAAAGGTACTTTGTATTTATTAGCTATTATCACATAATTTATAAGTTTTTCCACATATTTTTCTACAATTTTGAATCAAATTTTATCAATACTGCATCGTTTCATCACACTTTATTCTTCATCGCGCATCAAAAAATGGCATCCGACAGCTAATCACATGTAAATGCATGACCTGTTGTGAGTTTTTTGTAATTTGCATAGTCATCAGACGCCATTTTTTAATGCCTGATGAAGAATAATGTGCGATGAAACGATGCAGTATTCGTAAAATGTGATTCAATTGTAGAAAAGTATGTGGAAAAGTTATAAATTATGTGATAAATATATAATCCCACGAAATCAATGTTAGTTTTACGTCATAATGCTTCTCGTATGATTGCGCGGACTACAAATTCTGGCCTACCGGTTCGAATTTATGTTAGTCCGCAGAATCATACTGGGAGCATATGACGTAAAACTAACATTGATTTTGTGGGATTATATATAATTATACCATGGAACGAGGTTCAACAAAAAATATAGAATATATACTCTGGTCATTCTATGTCATGACAACACATGTCTACGTCACTGGTTCTGCTGTGTTCAAAATATGAGTCAAAACACTCAAAATTGCCATCACTTTCCCCAATTTTAAAAAATATTACTGGCAATGGTATAATTACATTATTCCCCAATATTTTTCTTCATTCAGCTGGAAAATAGTTGTGACCTAAGGCGAGTTGCTTAGCTCACTTGTATTTTCTTTGGCTGAACAAATATGAGAATATCTTATTATGAGTACCACCTGTAGTAAATATATTCACATAACATATGTTATGAAATTATTTATTTAAGGCAAGATACACATTAGTTGGACTAGTTCAACTGGTGTTTTCTGACATTAAAATGGTAAGGATATGGACTACATGAATCATATATTTCTAAATGCTCTTTGTACCCGGTACAGGGGTTATTTGTTTTGTATGAAACTAGAAAGCTGGGAAAACAGGATCAACAAATCTTCTGTGTTCAAAGACATAACACTCAAAACTATTTAATGACTGTGAAATATGCTTTTACAATTCAGTGGCAAGTTCATAATATCATACATAGCAATGTATACTCATAACATCTTGGGATGTTAATTGACCAATATGCATTGACTGTACATAGTTCTAGATGGACATTTGAGTGGCATCTGTCTATCAAACTTTTGTGGATATGAGACAAAATGTGCATTTTTAATGGTAAATGTAGTGAGTGGATCGATTCTCTAAGTGTGTCCATCTATGTGACTGTATATATATAATTAAACTCAAGAACTACAGAGCTGATTGGAACATGATTTTAAACACACTTTTTGTAACTTACAGTTAACACCAGAGCCAATGAAATTTTGGACAAGATCCATGCACTAAATAGCTAAATTTTGCCACATTCCAAAAATTATGTCTCGTCATTTCGACACTGTGCCATAGTCCTCTTTCAATTTGTCTGATGATGTCCATTGCTAGCATGCTGCAATATACTGTAGTTAGCTCTTACTATTTATACGTTCATAAGACGTCTAGATTGTTTTAAAAAGGGGAATGGCACTCCAGGAAATATAAACAAATTCATAAAATATGGGTGCTGGAAAGTAATTTCATTATTTTACATCACCTACAATTATTTGCAATTTCAGAGAAACGTCAAGTTGATCTTGTGCATTTATAGGGTATCTTGGCTATGGGCTATTGCATCATGGGAGATAGTAGAAATATATTATTCAATGGTTGAACATTATTCAAAATGCAATTCATGTCATGCATTTTCTTTGTCAATTCTCAACAAAATAACTCACAATGATTAGTTAGACCTACTACCCGCTTATCGATGGCTATTCTTTTTTTGTGAGAATATTAATTTCTTAATTGGTTTAACAATATACATGCATCAGCAGACAGGTATCTCTCTAAATATTAAAACAGTCATAATGATTGATTTTGCTGTGTCAGAAAGTTCAAAATTGCCATTACTTTCCTCAATTTTTCTTCGCTATTACTGGCAATGGTATAATTATGTTATGCTTTTCATTCATCCAGAAAATACTCGTTGTCACTACTTGTCTATAGCAACTCATAATGACAAAGGCCCCCTAGGTCACTCGTATTTTCCTTGGCTGAACGAAGAAAAATATTGGGTTGTGTCATCTTTATTAAATGGGTTCAATCTGATTAATTTTTTTTGCTCACATACCAGCAGATTTTAACACCTACAGTAACTATTTTAGTGCAGCTGAACTTACCAATTTTACACATATGATGAATGGTTTTGCTGCTGCAGTGAAATGAACTATAGGAACTTTAGGTTTTGGAGTTTCCTGAAATAAATAATTGAATGTCATGTACATGTAACAATAAGACTACATTATAACATATTGATTATCATTTCACTACATACAGTACAAGCACAATATGAATATCAATTCATAGTAGGGCACAACTAGCGCCTGTAACCTTCGTATGGCATGTATGACTAAAACACACACATTTAGGTACTGGATACCTTTTAGCATTACAGTTATTTGAATGTCCATTCATTCATTATAGACACAAATGTTTGATGAGCTTTAGTTATTTCATATTGTCACCATATTGTGATAGCCATTAGTACCACAGATTTGTCATAATCATATCTACCATTCAGTATATGCCATCTGTAATACATATTTCATCAGTTGTAAAATACATCAAACATGACACGGTCACCATAATTCCAGTACATGCCATCTCTATACATTCACAATTCTTAAGTACATCGAACATGGAAACTATGGCCACAGATTATGATTTTGCTTATTAAATCTTCTTATGTATACTGTGAAATACTAGGTACACAAACTTACCACACTTTCTTCAAATGTATAGTAACCTTTGCTAATTTTTTTATCATCCACATCACAAAATGCCTTCACCTGTTGGAAATCAACATAGTTCATGGGTACTTCAAAAAGTCATTTGACTCAAAGGAGTACTTTTATACACATAATGATGTAATGGGTACATGTACCATAACTTATAGGTGTAAGGGGTACTGAACATAATGGGTTTAGTAGTGGCTATATGCAATATACTTACAGGTATTATACCCAAGGGGGTGCTACATAAATGATTAAATGGATATATGCAATGTAGGTATAACCAAGGGGATATTTACATGACAAGTTAATAAGAGATACATACAATGTAGATATATCCAAGGGGATATTTACATGACAAGTTAATAGCAGATGTATGAAAAGTAGGTATACCCAAGGGGATATTTACATGACAAGTTAATAAGAGATACAAACAATGTAGGTATAACCAAGGGGATATATACATGACAAGTTAATAAGAGATACATACAATGTTGGTATACCCAAGGGGATATTTACATATATGATGCAATGGATATATCCAAGGTATTGGTATATCAAAGGGTGTTTACACTGACATATGATTTGATCAAGGTATATGCACTATACTTTAATAATGAAGGGGGCTCCTTACATGTACATGTATGATGCAAAGTGTACATGCCACGCAACTCTGAATTTCTTTCTACCAAATATATAGATGTTATATTTCGATAAAGAGAATAGAGGCTATTCTAACCTGGATTCTTCATAATTACAAAAATTTGGTAAAATATGCCTCTGTAAATAGTCTTCTCATACAAAATCAATATTTTTGTAATTATGTTATACAACATAATATAATAGGGAAACTACGTCATACATTTTATTGACTGCAATGATGTAAATCAATGAGTAATAAACATACCTTTTTCTTATTTTCTTGAGTAAGGGCCCTATAGAATTTCCTGCCTTGTTTGCCAGCATTCCATATCGTGAAAGAGGACCATTTAACGATGACTTTTTCTTGAATTTTTGCTACTCTAACATCCCATATTGTGTCACTAAAGACAACGTAAAGGAGACATAATAGAATTAGTGATTTGTAACTTGATGCTGCAAAATATAGCATTATAAATATTGTTTGGAATGAAACGTTTGCAATATTTCTACCAGTATCATTCTATACTTTAATATCATTCTATTAATTTCACATACCATATTTTTTAATTATTTCACCTGTTGATAAACAGGTGGGGTAAAAGTGCTAGCTTATTTTTTCAAAGCTTAGGTTACTAATGGATTAATTTCATCTATCCTACTCGACTTGCTGTAATTTTCCATGACAACAGTTTCACATCCTTATCAAGACACTTTTTCAGGCAAACTCATGACCCGAGAACCATCAAGCAATTTTACTAAAAATAGTGTTGTATACCACAACCAAGTTATGACATCTTCTTTCCCTTCTTTTAACGGAGGGTGCCTCCATTTTATTGGTCTCCTTAACCCCCCCCCCCCCTTTCAAACCACATATGTTCTTTATCCAATATGAGGTTTATTTATTGTCAAAGGACAGTGTGTGTATACAACACCAAGTCCCCCCACCCCTGAAGAATGCACTCTTCTATGTTGGTACATAGGCTAATTACATTATTCCTTCATAATCACACTTACAAACTCTTCAGACTTATTCTTGGTTCATCTTTATATGCATTATGGATGCTTGCTTATTCTTACCAGTGAGGGATTTGTTCCGCAAAATATATTAAAGGTGGACAAAAATAAATATTTAAATGTTGGATCTGGAAATTTGGGTTGGTTGGGTTAAAATGAGAAACAACAGATATTAGGGTCACCCTTAAAGCTGAATAACATAAAATTCTCTCTGATTTGTACACTTAGACTTATAGCCTTTCATTTCAGGCAAATCTCGCCAGTGTACACGATTTTGTTTGAAATTTTCAAACTGTAGAATTGTTATTGATGAGTTTGCAAATACTGATTAATTTTTCATAAATACAGATATCTATGAGTCGACGGAATGTGAAAGCAATATATTTTATAGATTTTTCAAACCATCTCAATAGCCATTCAGAATATTTGCAATGGAAGTAAGAAAAAAATTGGTGAGAATTGCCTGAATTGAAACAGATATGCCTGAACATACATACAATATCAGAGAGAACTGTGGGATATTCAGCATACCTGTGCACCATGGATTAGTTTATCCAACACAAGTCACAATCAATACAGTCTGTTGATATTTCATAAATCATTAACTGAAATAATTTGACAAATTTATGTGGTTTTCATTTTTATCAATGTCGTATCTAAATATTACTGTACAAAGGTTTGTTGATTCTGTATAATATTAACTGTTCATAGTATACATACCTTTATTGCAATAATAACAATGTAGAAGATGAACATCATTTCTGTTTAATTTGTCCATTTTATCATGACCTCAGAATTAAACATTTACCTTGTTACTTTTATAATATGCCTTCTTAATACAAATTTGTGTCTCTTTTGCAAACTCAAAGTATTATAGTTTTTTACAAAAAAGAAAGGGACCAGCAAAGTCAATCCAACAAAAAAACCCACAAAAAATGACTAAGTGCATATGACATCTACATATGTATGTTTTCTGTGATTTAATTATTTTCTTTAATTGAGGCTCTCAAAATGTAAACTATTTTTTTTCTCAGCTGGTGGCCTAAGGTATTGAAATAAAGATTATTATCATAATACACATACTATTTCTATACCTGTGAATTGAATTTGACAAAACTCTCACTAACATTGCCACAGTTTTTGTCCGGCCAGACAAAATATCTCTTTGATGTTGAATAACTTCTCATCTGGCTCAACAAAAATCTAATTAATATTTCCACATTATCGTTTGACATGACAAGAGCTGAACTACAATTGAGACATTTTAGTCAATTGACTGTCTCAAAAATATCAAAGAAAGCGCCAAACCTTAGGTTTACCAGGCAGGGACATATGAATTTGACGTTGATCTCTATAATGGTAGCTCATGCAAAGAAAGTGTAACAATATTAGTAAAGATGTTTGTCACGCCAGACAACTGACGAAGCGCTGTTGGTGAGATTTTTGTCTAGCCAGACAATAACATGTAGCAATGTTAATGAGATTTTGTCGAGCCAGATGACGTTTTGTTTCAGGGTTTATGATTTTCGTTGTATTTCTTTACCTATGAATTGAATTTGACATGGCATTGGCATGATAGTGAGACACCTATTGTTCATAATAGACATACCGGTACTACTTGAACTATACCTGTGAATTGAATTTGACATGGCCTTGGAATGACAGTGAGACACATATTGTTCATAATAGACATACTATTTCTATACCTACCAGTGGATTGAATGTGTCATGGCCTCGGGGTGATAGCGGTACATTAATAAACTTTCATCTACTCTGTGGATTCCACCACCATGGTGTAAATGTTCAAAGAAATACAATAAATCCTCAGGAACTCCCTGTAAAATAGGACATACAGCTGGTAAGGTGACATATAGGTGTTACCTAGGCGACATACAGCTGGATGCTTGTTAAACAATTCAAACATTGTATTACCCTTGCCAAAACAGTCATATGAGTGAATGCACCTTGGGGACCAAACTGTACTAAAATCAAACAAAACTCTGTGATATGAAAGAATGTTCCTGGTTGTTCCCTAATCATTAAAGGAATTTTCTTGTTCCCCTTCTTGTTTTCAAGAAAATCATACTCTACTTTCCCATAGAGTTATTAAACACAGAGTTTGGTGGCAATTTTGAATTTAATTTATAATTGGTTCAATTAAAAGATCATTTTGTTGTCTATTTCAAAAAGTTGCATAATAACCATTCTGGTTCATTTCAGTGGGAGAAAAAAAATCAAATTAAATGCATTGGGTATTTTTAAGATTTTAACATTTGGACACTGGTATGAACACTGAAAGAAGGAATTACCTTGCCTCCTTCATGGAAGCCACCAATTCTGTTGAATATATCACGAGAATAAAACCAAGTTGGCATAATCACTGTTGGACCATTGGATGTGTAGACCTGAAAAAAAATTATTTTTGAAATAGTCTACAAAGGACTCACATACATACAATTATGTAAACTGAATAAAAATGCTGTAATAGTAAAAATATATTATCATTGTGAAGAAAAACAAGGACCATGAGTGGCATACATACTTACATTGTTCTGGAAATTGAGAGAGAAACATGTATACCGACAGGCCTGCATATTTAACTATTTTGTATGGGTCTGTTCATATAGAAACATGTATATACAGGCCTGCATATTAATAAAACTATTTTGCATGGATTTGATGAGATAAAAACATATTAGTATTGTTTAATATACAAGATTGATAGTATTATATTACTACTATTAGTTCAGTGTAATAAGCAGCAGTTTTGATGCAAAACACTGTAAGTATAGTGTAGGGCAGCGAGTGTATCTGATAAACTATAAATCTCTGTCCGGTGTCAGGGATGGTGATGCCTCTTTAGCTGCTGTCATCAGTCCATCCTTAATGAAAAATACTCTTATCTTGCATGGTTCCAAAGGTTTCTCACTGAGAGTAGATTTTAACTGTTTTGAACATGATAACTCATGAATTCATGCAGCTATATGCAGGTCATTACAGGTGAACAGCACTCATCCCATCCAGGTGATATTTATTCATCCCTGAGTATTTGAACAAATTAACAAACCACCTTAAATACTTCACATAAGGAGAGTAATGGGATGGTGTGTTTGGATGACGTGTTTCTGTTTGTCCTGGTTTATCATTTACTTAAAAAAAAAAAAAAAAAAAAAAAGGCTGAAAGTAACAAAACCACAAGCAAACTTTTATTAATCTTAACAACTTTGCAGCTGGAACACTAAAACATTATTTTTCCTCAACAAGTAATAATCAAATATCCTAATTTTTTCTAATAACAGAATAATTACAGGAGACGGTTTGGTTAGAAACCACCCTAGCTGTTGTTTGCTATATACTGTATACATTTGCTGTCTCTAAAATGTCTCCTGAGGAATGACACCATGTCCAAGGTATGTATATCTGTCAACCTGATCAAGTAGACTGCAAACATTTTCATAATTTACTTTTACACACTGACATTCAAAGATTAAGATCTACAGCAAGGTCTGTAATAAATATAAAAAAATAGCGTTGGTAATAAATTATCACCTTGTCTAACACCATTCTTAGTTGTATTAAACTAGGGAGTGAAATGTGTTCCGATTCGATTACTTGCAGTAGTAGTTGTACTGTCAGTATGCATGTTATGTCTTTCAATATGGGTTTCTGAGTTTGGGTTGAAACACAAGCTGGTTTCTGAAGGGCTATTCAACCATTGATAATATATTCACTCCTTGCGTCAAAAATACATTTTTGTGAAGGAAGGTCATTTGAATATAATTTTTGTTAAGCATTTGACAGGGTCAATCACAAATTGCTGTGGCATATTATAATGGTATTCTTACAATGACAGTGATGGATATAGGTCAGTGTATTCACAACTTGAATCATAGTATAGTATATAGTATAGTATATTTTATTTGACATGAAATTATGTAAGACATACATTAGCTAGAGTCAAAAACATACAGAAACAACAAAAACAAAGATAATAGATAATTATATATATATATATATATATATATATATATATATATATATATATATATATATATATATATATATATATATATATATATATATATATAACACGAAACTATAGTATTGAATACAAAGATAATAATGATTTAGAGAATTTTCCAAATCATATGTATCATATGTAAATACTAGAATGTGTCTGTGATACCCAAGTCAAGGTCAAAGTCTCCAAATATAGCTTGCATTTGATAATATGGGGGTAGACACTCAAATAAAGTGTCTGTGTGACATACCAAATATACCTAATCTCATCCATATGGACAATTCAAACCTGAAAAATTATCTTAATTACTTAAATTACAGTTGCAAAGTTTGTTTATCAGCTTTTCACTGTTCTACTCACACAAATTAAATATTGAAGTTGGTCGCCATCTTCAACTTCCAGTTCAACAGAGATTATGTATGCATTGTAAATAAATAAATAAATAATACTAGTATTAATAATGTACTGATTGCCGAGGAGGAATATCACCTTTTATTTGTATATCCCCATTAGGAAGAATTCAGAGTTACTTAATATATACCACCACATGGAGAGTAAATCCTTGGAAATATAATTTATTCCAATTGTTGCTATTACAATATCAGGTCATAGCTTCAAAACTGTCTGCATCATGTATGTACTGAAAGTGTTCCACAAACACGAAATATTACCAGCGTTACCAAGATTGTAACTCGTTCACTTTGCAATATTTGTATGTTTTCCAATTTTTGTATCATTACACAGTGTATATTGATTTGTACGATGGGGCTGAGGCCTATAGTACTGGAATAAACTGACCTTGAACTTATTAATTCTCTTTCTCCCAACTTGTATTTAGTTATGTACAAACAAATAACCCCAAGGGAGAAAGATAAGCATGTTGTACTAATGGCTGCCAGGGTTCATGGCATAAATGAGACAGGTAGCTTGAATTGGCATCAATACCACAGGTAAATAATTACTTAGTACATTTCGTGCAGGTGATTATGTATCTATGCCATTACTTAAGTGTTGTACAGTTAATGATTAATGTCCTGTCCATTAGATATTGCAATTTATATATATGTAAATACCAAACCAGTGACAAGAAACTCTTTTCAATATGTAGGAGAGACGGATATGACCTTTGAATATATTAAATCATTGCAACAAGTGGATGGAGACACTATTTTCTTTCCTTTTCACAATATATACATTCAGCAAATGTACTATTAGGCAATATTAGGTCTGTAGACCTTAATTAGGCCATAGATCACAAGAACTGTGGACATTACACACTCTAAACAGTAAAACTTGATATACAATACATCAGATACAAAAAAGCAAACTGTCACAGATGTTCTACCAAGAGGTAGCGTACTGAGTTGAAAGTAGTAACGTGAATATCTGTGTATCTGTCTGTCTGTCTTAAAATACATTGTAGCTGAAAAAGCACTGGGCTAATTGTAATATATTTGGTACACACATACCAGGAGAACTGATCATATTTTTGCCAAAATCTTCGCACATTGACCTGCTAAATATAGCATGCATTCATTACTTATCAATAGACCAGATGTAAACTGAATACGTCTGCCATAAGGGCCAACCTTTAAACAATGACAGACAGATCGACACACATCATGCACACACACACATAATATTATACATATACATACACACATTGATGGACATCACTAAAACGTATTACCATCCCTTACAACACAAAAGGTACAACTCATCCTCCTGTGACATGAGGCATATTACTGCCATGTATGTACTACAGTTTAATATACTCCATGAAAATAGGCTCAAACCAACTGAACTGCATGTGACACTTTACCAAAAGCAGACCACACCAATGTGAACATTGCATGCATACAGTCTTGGGGCATATAAAATCTGCTTATCTGATTTACAATTAAGTCACCTTAGAGTCGACACACACATTCTAATATAACATGAACATTATTGCCATATCCATCTCGTGCTGACTGTCTGATTTGTCAACCTAGAGCAAGGTGGCTGCGCATTAAGATTGGAATTCTGGTAAAAGTTTTGTTGTTCATCAGTATCTAAAGCAAGTGTGTGTGCTTGTGTCTAAGTCGAACTCAATATATTAATCTATGCACTGAGTAGAGGAAGTGGCCACCTTGTATGACGCCAGAGTCAGTGTATGTAATTGATAAGACTGGGCAGTGTGCTAACAAAGCATTCAAAAAACTAATGACTGGCTGCTACTCTCTAAGGTTCACTTACACACCTGAGAAAAATATAGCCACCCAATCACGAAAAAGTAAAAGTGATTTGAGTATCAAAAAGCAATTGCATGAGTTTCATATTTCCGGCCCTTGCTCTGTACCACGTGGTTATTACACAAGCTGATAACTTTGAACAGTTTGACTAATGGGAAAGCAATAGGACCAGCTGATATAGCATCGCCACTGACCATCATTACGCCCATGGTCATCTTCATATCTGCTCATGAAGGTCAAAGTCTCCAAAGATAGTTTGTATCTGATAACATGGGGGTAGACACTTGAATGGAGTTTCTATATTTGTTACAATTTTGAGTTTAGCAGTAAATATTGATTTATTTTTGAATTTCAAATATGGCTGCCATTTGGTAAAATTTCCATATATATTAAAAAACATATTAATGTCCATTAATTTACCATATGATAACGTTACCGTTGTTAGGTTTGAAAGAAATTGAATACTGCATGTCTGCTTGCATAGACGAACACCTACACAGACGGATGGAGCCCATTGTAATAGCATGTCCCCGGGGCTTCAAGGGGCTAATTATATTACTGTTTAATTTTGGTAATTGAGGGTCAAGGTCATGGTCAAAGTCTTAAAGGGAAGCTTAAATGTGATAATGTATGTGTAGACACAGAAAAAGAGTATCTGTGAACTACAATCTGTAATATGGGGTGAAAGGACTTTTCATTACCAATATGGCTGCAATTCAGTTCAGTTAATTGTCATCTGAAGCTGAAGGGACACAGATGTATATCTGATAAGAATGTCAATATTGAGTTAAATTGACCTCAGATCAGGCACTGTTTGAACTTATTTCAATGGCAAATCTATCTATGGTATGTTTGATGTCATGACCGACAACTCCCTAAGATAACACAACTATAAGTTGTCAAGGATTAATTTCAATTCAGTCTCTGGTACATACTCTAACACACAGGTAGTAATTTCAATTCAGTCTCTGGTACATACTCTAACACACAGGTAGTAATTTCAATTTAGTCTCTGGTACATACTCTAACACACAGGTAGTAATTTCAATTCAGTCTCTGGTACATACTCTAACACACAGGTAGTAATTTCATTTTAGTCTCTGGTACATACTCTAACACACAGGTAGTAATTTCAATTCAGTCTCTGGTACATGCTTTAACACACAGGTAGTAATTTCAATTCAGTCTCTGGTACATACTTTAACACACAGGTAGTAATTTCAATTCAGTCTCTGGTACATGCTTTAACACACAGGTAG
Organism: Glandiceps talaboti; assembly: GCF_964340395.1. Lineage (NCBI taxonomy): Eukaryota > Metazoa > Hemichordata > Enteropneusta > Spengelidae > Glandiceps > Glandiceps talaboti. The sequence goes on from NC_135553.1 coordinate 16,897,727, forward strand.
TAATTTCATTTCAGTCTCTGGTACATACTCTAACACACAGGTAATAATTTCAATTCAGTCTCTGGTACATACTTTAACACACAGGTAGTAATTTCAATTCAGTCTCTGGTACATGCTTTAACACACAGGTAGTAATTTCATTTCAGTCTCTGGTACATACTCTAACACACAGGTAGTAATTTCAATTCAGTCTCTGGTACATACTTCAACACAGGTAGTAATTTCAATTCAGTTTCTGGTACATACTTCAACACACAGGTAGTAATTTCAATTCAGTCTCTGGTACATACTCTAACACACAGGTAGTAATTTCAATTCAGTTTCTGGTACATACTTTAACACACAGGTAGTAATTTCATTTCAGTCTCTGGTACATACTCTAACACACAGGTAGTAATTTCAATTCAGTTTCTGGTACATACTCTAACACACACGTAGTAATTTCAATTCAGTTTCTGGTACATACTTTAACACACAGGTAGTAATTTCAATTTAGTCTCTGGTACATACTCTAACACACAGCAGTAATTTCAATTCTGTCTCTTACTCTAAGACACAGTCATAAATTCAGTTCAGTCTCTGATACATACTCTAACACACAGCTATTAAAATCAAACATCTTGTAATTGACACTTTAAGTTACATACAGGCAAATCAACATCAGGCCTTTTGCCTGAGAATGAATCTGCCAAACTTATCCCAACAAATTAGCCATTTCAGTCTTAGATTTGAATTGTGTAATCACTTTAATGCTGCACCAACATAACCCATAATCAATAATTCTTTTGAATCGTACAATAATTGATTTTCTCCCTATCTATCTCAAAAAAAAAAGATAGAAAATAATTATACATAATTATGAAACACAAGTGGTTGAAGTAGCGCCGCTGGTTTTTTAAAAAATATCTGTTACATAAATGGCACAGGAGATGGACAAGGTGAAGCTCATATGTACTCATGAGTATTGTCTAGATCTTAGAAACAGTTCACCTATGCTAATAGCCATAGTGGGGAAGTGCTTGTGGTTTATGATTAATATATCACCTAAACACCGGGTCAAAAACTTCCCAACAAAACATATCTCCCATCATTAGTAGTGAAAATTGTTCTGTCATTTACTATGGTTGTCATTCAAATGTTAGAATGTTATATTAACATTTCAGAACATCCAACTGTTGAAGATTATACTTTAAATTATTTTCAAATAACCAGACAGTTTACCCTCAAGAAATAAAAAAATAAAACTTTTGAAAAAGACATGAGATACATGAGAAATATATATTGAACCTGGCAGACTGTGGTCTACATCAACATAGAACCTGGCAGACTGTGGTCTAAATCACTGTAGAATCTGGTAGACTGTGGTCTAAATCACTGTAGAATCTGGTAGACTGTACGTGGTGTATATCAATATAGAACCTGGCAGACTGTAGTGTATATCAATAAAGAACCTGGCAGACTGTGGTCTAAATCAATATAGATACTGGCAGACTGTGGTCTAAACCAATGTAGAACCTGGCAGACTGTGGTGTATATCAATATAGAACCTGGCAGACTGTACGTGGTCTATATGATATCAATATAGAAGCTGGCATATTGTGGTCTAAATCAACATAGAATCTGGCAGACTGTGGTCTAAATAGAAGCTGGCAGACTGTGGTTTATATCAATATAGAAGCTGGCAGACTGTGGTCTAAATCAATGTAGAACCTGGCAGACTGTGGTGTATATCAAAATAGAACCTGGCAGACTGTGGTGTATATCAAAATAGAACCTGGCAGACTGTGGTTTATATCAAAATAGAACCTGGCAGACTGTGGTTTATATCAAAATAGAACCTGGCAGACTGTGGTTTATATCAATATAGAAACTGGCAGACTGTGGTTTATATCAACAAAGAACCTGGCAGACTGTGGTCTAAATCAATGTAGAACCTAAGAATACTATGACATCAAGACATATGCAACAAGAGATCATGAGAGATGGGAGTGTCTATTTGAAGAACATACTAAATGGCAATGATGCTTAAAACACTTGAATTAAAACAAGGTGCTTACTGGGTGTGAGAGAGACTTGATACAGCAATAGACTGTAAAAAAAAGGGAACGTTTGAAGGGTGTGGCACTTCAACAACCAAACTGTGACCCTTTTTGAATGCATAGCGGTGTTACAGATGGGGTAAATTGTGAACTGGAATGTATAGCCACACCAGGCGCATGCACAATCTTTCATGCGTTTTTTTTTGTCTTGCTGTAATCCACCATCTGCAATAGATTTACAGATGCCAACAACATACAACATCAAATAATAATAGTGACAATTTTGACTTGCAAACTGTTTTAAAAAAAGGCATCAAGGTGTCATATAGAAATTGTTATTTAAAACAAACAACCATATTATCAATGTCAGTTCCTCTGAGGGATAATGGCACAAGCTCCCTATGGAAGTATACAAAAACAGGCAGTAGATGAGCATCCAAACATGAAACCTTGTGTGTTAAAGACCCAATTCAGATTAGGTGTGAAAAACAGTTGTTTGGTATAAAGCTACGGGACAAGTTATTCCAGAACCAAACAATGATCCTATGCAATCACTGATAGACATAAAGACTAATGTCAGAACATGGGATTGGATCCCTGGCCTTTAAATTGAAACACATAGGGACAAAAAAAAAAACCCATTACACAAGTGGTCCTGTGTTTGTCAGTCCTAACATACATTTCTAGTATAAACATGTCTTGATACATATATACCACTCTCATTTCATACGTACCCCCACCCCCTATCTTTAACAAATTGGTTTTAAATTACAATATCCGAAAGGTTACAAGTAGTCCAGCTTACACAGAGTATATATATATTACATTCACACAACTACTACTGTAACAATCATAAACACTCTTTACTAGACAATTAATCCATCAATATTTCACTAGGAAACCCTTTCCTGACAACAAGCCTTCCTCAAAGACATATAGTACCCAACATTTCAACTCTGTTACCAATCTGAATTTAATCACCGATAAATATGGCAGCCATTCAGTCAAACTATTGTGAAGGTCACCTTATAAGGTGATGTACATATTGAACTACAGTATCTGACATTTGTGCCAGGTTTGGTTGAAAGTGGTATGGCTATCACAATAGTCAACTCAGATGGCACTATAGTGCACAGCCCTTCATTAAATGGTGATTGTTGTAATACTATTTAATTTACTAGATCCTACCACAAGTTGGGAACTGGCATCTATATAGTGTTAAAGCCATTTGTTAGGTCTTGTAGAAAGTAAAATTGAGTCACAGGGATAATTGCATAGGTGTGGATTCAGCATACGCATGTCAGATGTGTACATCTATGCATATAAACACTTTGAAAACATTTGGTTATTTGACCTTGAACACTGGGGTCAAGGTCTCAGTAGACAGCTTGTGATAGACAATCTGGGTTTAGACATTCAAATGAGATCTCTATCTATTAAAGAGTTAGTGGGCAAAATCTGAATTTTTACAACAAAAATGGCTGCCATTTGATCATTATTGTGAAGGCCACGAAACAAAGTGCATCTGACATTTGTGTCTGGTCTGGTTTAATAGCCCATGAATGTCTGAGATGCAGGTGATAATGGAGGCATGCATGAACAGGACACAGCATAGTAGACCCCTCCAGGTTTCACCTGTTGGGGACTGAAAATTGTGATATGTGACGAACTCTCGCAAAGTGGGTTCTGTTAGTACCTAACAAGAACTTGTCTTCAATTGAAATACATAAATTCATAAATGAAGAGCCTCAGACTGGTTTATACATAAACAAAAGTGATTTCTATTATAAATCTTTTGGAATCGAGTAGGAATGGAACATTTGGGAAATATCACTTTGAAAAGAACCCAAAACATAAGAAGTACATCTGTTTTTTTAGTACTAAAATTATATGTGATTGTCACTGTATTGATATTAAAATTATGTTCCTGTTGCGGATTTCAGTGAACATTACATATATAGATAGAGTAATTGGTCAGCTAATAACCAATGATGGATACAAAGTCACCTTTGAACTCTGTTACTAAACATAGAATGTACCTTGGAAAATAAACTTTTACTGTTACTTTGTTCAAGACAACTCCAAACTATTCTCAGTTAAAAGCAATTAAATAAATTTGGGGTCACCACACAAATTTTTTAAACAGAGGTCAAACCAATATCCAAATTTAGTCATTTTAGAATCCAATATGGGTTCTGCCAATTGTGTTAACTCTATGGGAAAATGAAATATTGGCAATTTCCTTAAAAACAATAGTTAAATCCAAAATGTCTTTTATTATTTCAAAAGGACCACTAACAAGCTGGATTTTCATGGAAATTTGTCCCTGAGGCACATTCTATCATGATATAACAGTTTGACATTTGTCAAAGGTGTCTGCCTATCAATCACTGGGTACTGGCACTGGAATTTGACATGAATGTGATGCAGCAATAATTAATAATTAATTAATCATCGATGTTGTCTTCTAGTAAAGATTCATCATATTGAAGACTTTTCATCAGTGTCTTGCCTTCCAATTCAAATATTCTTTCTGGAGGGAAGCCCTTAGGTTCAGCCACTTTAACCGCCAACATGTCAATACTGATTGGTGTACCAGCTGGGATATCTTTGGCAGCCACAACTGTCTTTCCAAGCTAAAAAGTAATGAGAGTAAAGTATAGATGACATTGTCTATTAAACTGTGTCTCAGTGAGGATAAAAAAAACTGAGATAAGGAGGTGTCAAAATATTTGAATGAAACCACTAATGCAAGATAACCATGAGTCTAACTCTTACTGGTAACATTTGACTATTGGGTCTGAGCACATTCAACTGTGTGGGCTCTGCTCAGGTAGGACTTTTTATACAAGGTTTAATATTTAAATAGCTGTCAGTTATGATCTTAATTACCTTGTTGTGTGTGCCCATTTCACATGGCCAAAGTTTCTTTTCTCTCTTTCCAAGGGCTTGCTCTACAAGTCGTATATTAGAGATCACTTCCTTAAGTTCATCAGGTTCTGTTAAAGAGCAATGAGTATAGTTACTTTACATGCAATGGACCTAATGTTACAAATATTCAATATGAATTTTCATAATTATATAAATCAATATTCCTTGAAAAACATAACGCAAAAAATGGATGACATATTGATGAAATTCAAATAAAACAACATAATATAATGTAAGTATATGAATGAAAACTTATAATGTAAGTATATGATTGAAAACTTATAATGTCATTCTACCACTGTACAATAGTCAGATTAGTATAATTCTGGCACTTTTCATATGGCTGGTTGTTACATTGATGGCATTTTAATATCAGATATACATGTAATTCTAGCACTTTTCATATGGCTGGTTGTTACATTGATGGCATTTCTCAGGCAATCTCAGTATTAATCTGAGACTAATAGAAAGGCACATGACCGGAAAACAAAACAGAAATGTATAACATAATTGTGTAAATTGTTTATTGTAGATTGTATTTTGAGCTTAAAGACAAACTCCTGCACTTAAAATGGAAACAGTTGAACAAACAACACATAATTGACTTAAATAGTAGTTATTTCATTAGATAAGCACAGTAGGTAGCAGTTTTAAAGTCTGTACACAGTAGGAGCATAATTGGTAACCAGGGGCTTTTTTATACAATCTATAATACTAAGTGCCAGTTCTGTTCAGGGATATTTTCTGATTTGGCTATTAAATAAATTTGAAAAATATTAGTGAGTTAGAGTGACAGTTCTACATGAAATTTGTGTGATTCGTTGTTGTCAATGATGTCAGTTGAATGATACTCATATGAAGTGATTTGACGATTTGATTTGAATAAATTGTATGGCTGATGTAACGTCAACGCAGTCTAATTATAAAACAAGAGAACGCACAAATTTGAGGAACCAAGTATGGCATATTAAAGCAAAGGTTTCAGTGGAATTGTCTAGAATTTAGTTTCATGACTGACACAAGCAAGAAACCCACTATATTTGTACTTCACATTTTAGCCTGCTTACTGTGCTGTCAAGATATACCTCCTACCACATACCTCTGATGATGGCTAGGAGGTACAACCAGCTAATAATGATGTATCTCAAGAGTGCAGTAAACTAGCTATTCATGTTTGTGCCCGGACATGAATGCCGAAACAACTGCAGTGAGTAGTAGCACGCTAGTTTATTTCTCTATCTCACAGAGAAGACACATGTATTCTGGTTAAAACTTTATAGAGTATGATGTAACTTATGTTTGTCTTGACATGGATGAATTAGTAATTAGTGATTTGTATAGCGTGAAAATCCAAAAAGCAACATCTATAAACAAGATTCCAAAATCAATTACATTCCAACTGTGTTCAGACACTAAAACTGCTGCTGTCTATCTACTAGAAAATGGTGCTAATGGCAGTGTAGCACAACTGGCTGTTACTATGGACATGGACTTGTTGTTTGGGATATTTGCATACATTTTGGAATCTTTATTAACTTGCCTATATACCCTTCCCACTTTTTATCAATATAAACCTTCATTTAGCTGTTGCTATGGGCATGGTCCTTTTGCTAGGCATATTTGCATACTTTTTTGAATCTTTCGTCACTTATCTACCATCCCTGTTCTTATATTTGTAATATGCCTCATCATTTCACTGTTGCTAAGGGTGTGCTCATGGTTGCTAGGGCCAATTGTGTTGAAATATTTTCAACAATAACTGCAGAATTATACCTCCAGAAAGATCCATCAAGTTTCAATCTGCTAACTAATAATATTTTTGACAAAAAATCACATTGATCTAATTTGCATATCACTGATGGGATCATCATGTCATGAACAATTCTTACACCCCTTAGAATGTTCCAACCAAATTTCAGACTGATCTGCCCATTAATTTTGGAGTTTAAGTTTTTTTGACCAAACATCACATTTATTGACCCAAATCACACACCGGTGGTAAGATTATTTTGATTTGAACAACCCATCAGATATTATCATGGCAATTGGTCTAGTGGTTTTTTACTTTAAGTTGTTTACACACACACACACACACACACACACACACACACACACACACACACACACACACACACACACACACACACACACACACACATCCACACAGACAGACAGACAGACAGACACAGACAGACACAGACAGACAGACAGACACAAGACAGATGGACAGACAGACATGCAGACAGACAGACAGACAGACAGACATAACCTTTACCATGCCTATAGCACTACTGAACCTTATCAGTTCAGCTGTGCTAAACAACAACTATGGCAATAATGTGTTGCAGGATGAAAGAATATGACTGTAATTGTCCCCAGCCAAATGTACACAAATGTACATGGACTGTCCTCTTTGTATTTTTACTTCACTCTCATCATAAACTTTTAATACTCTTGTTGACAAGTTATTGAATTGAATTGAATTGAATTGAATTGAATTGAATTGAATTGAATTGAATTGAATTGAACTGAACTGAACTGAACTGAATTAAAGTATACATCGTGCATGCCAAATAAATGTCAGCTTGTATTGGCTGGGTGTACACTTTGTGTGTACACAATCTCATTTTAACATAGGTGTACAAGGTACTAGGTACAATGTGAACAATTGTCAAGCCTAAATATATCATCCTGGCCACATGGTTAGTCAGTCCATCAATCATGACCAGAAATATGTTTGCTGTTTGCAAATGGTTGAATTCAAAATTAGTTAAACGTATGTGCCAATTTGTACATAGTCCAATTTACCATGCTAGCCAGTATAAAGTACCCTTTGTCTGTGCACCATAGGAATGGCAGAGGTACATTCTTACCATCTGTAGGCAGGCTTTTGCTTTTTAAGACTGTCACAGTACATTTCTATCGCCACAGTATCATAACTGGAAAGCTGTCAAATATTATCTATTGGTTTATAATATTGGTAACACATTTCAAGATAGCTGGGTCAACATATTTCCTACACACAATTCAATGTTAGACATGTACATCAATGATTTTGCTAAGTTAAAGGAACTTGAAGAAAATGGGGTGGAGGAGAAGCTGGTAAAACTAGGCTTTATGGGGAAACAAAGTAAAATCATCACCCCCCCCCCCCCTTTCACAAACATACAGTGTATGTGTTACAATTATCTCTTTTAGATTCTTATCGTGATATACAAAATTCCTTTTTATTCAAGATGACCAAAAGATTGAATTAATTATGAATTTACCAAGTGATGCCTTGTGATCACTGCCTTTCCATGATTTGTCCAAAGTCACATGTCTTTCCACAACTTTGGCTCCCATGGCAACAGCCGCTAACGTAATTGCCATTCCACCTTCATGTCCAGAGTATCCCACTACCACATCAGGAAATTCCTTCTGGAATTCCTACAGGCAAAAATGAAAATAATGATTCTAAGTTAGTTATTATACTAAATGTTTACTTAAAGTTCACACAAATTGAAGAAAGACAATGTTTTGAATTGGTCAACATGTTCAGTGAAGATGGTGACGGATCACTTCATCCCAATTTCAACTTGTCCCCTTTCAACTCACACAACAAGCCCAAATTTCATTGCATTGGATTTGTGGGCTGATTGTTTGTGTTTCATTTTACATTATATGTTAACATCAAAAGTCTGGTTTTCTTACCAAAACGATGGCGGGATTAACCAAATTGAAAGTAAATATAGAGGATGCACAATGATTTTTTACGTTTACTGTAACATCTTTATAACTAAGGGGTAAACAGTGTTATATACACTGACCTAACTCAGCATTCAGCTGTGCTAAAAATCCCAAATAAATACACATTTGTCATCCATATGGCCACTTTCAGTGCACACACACACACACACACACACATACACATACACATACACTCACATACACACACACATACACACACACACACATACATACACACACACACACATACACACACACACACAAGATGAGATCAAATGACTAAGACTAAGACACCAATAATGAAAAATAATGGCTTAGTTGCTTGGTTGCTTGCAGTTTGGTGTTTCCCACATTTTATGAAAAATTTATCAGGAGCTTTACTCATGCCTAGCAACAAGACCATTCACATAACATTCATTGTACCTATCAATGAGTCATTGGAAAATTAGATATTAAAGCTTAGTTAGCAACATTTCCTTCAAACAAATATTTGTTTCCGTGTTCAGGCAGGGCATAAAGTCAGGGGACATACGAGATAAAAGCCTCGGGTGCAATGAGTGTTTTTCCCTTCCTTTGCCACGTCAATAGTTGTTCTAATACATGAAGTCATAATCTCATAAACTGAACATTAGTTATTCTGTTTTAGTAATATACAGAGACTTTTAAGTATATCTGCTGATCAGTGAGCTTGTGAGAATTTATTGAAAGTATAGTATTGGTTTAAATTGTTTTTTCAAAGAGTCGGCTCTGTGGTCTGACAAGTGGTTGGTTATACTTCATACGCTATCAGAGAATTTAATTTACACAATTTGAAGATAATTTAAATTATTCATGCTCTGAGTTCAGTTAAGACAAAAAGTGCTGATAAATTGTTTTTTATATTCACAGTACCGTATCATATACTTAGACAATGGCATTTGAGCTTTGTTTTTGATGAATTATTTCAATTTGAAAGCTTCACAATTTGAGCTAACGGAATATATTATTTGTCACAACAACGTGTTTCTATGTCACTGATTCTGCTGTGTTAGAAATACAGGATTGAAAACACTCAGAATTGCCATCGCTTTCCTCAATTTTTTTTTATATTACTTCAGTATTATTCAAAATATTGGGGAATAATATGATTATATCATTGCCATGGTATAATAGTCATGTTATTCCCCCAAATTTTTCTTCATTTAGTTGGAAAATGCTCTTGACCTGTAAAGGGTTGACACTGCGAGTTGCTAAGGGCCCCTTAGGTCACTCATATTTTCCTTGTCTGAACTGCACAACAGTTCCCATGCACCCATTGTACTGTAGAGTACAATGAGATCCTCTCAGGTCAGAATTACAACATTTCCACAACAGCTCACATCCATTGTAACTCCACACCCCCCTCAAACCAGGTCAGACATGCAACTTCTTGACTATATCATAAAGTGATGAAGATATATCTTTATTATATTGCATTCTTATTTATACATTGGAAACTTGATGTTAGCCTTGAATTGTGCTGGGAAGGTAACTTACTTGTCCCGACATGAAAAGGAAGACATTAATAAGATTATCAAGGTTAGCCAAATTATCGACATGATCAAAACAAGGTGAAAGTAATTTACAAAGTTTCAACAATGGGTAAATCACTAGGAGTGGTGAATTCCATTCACCAGTAGTTACAGCTGATTTAATCTAGCCTCGAATGAAAACATTTACACAGATATTGATAGATTACTAGTATTGGTTTCAGAGTTAGTCTCCAAGTTTACTTCACTTGTGTAGTCTAGTTCCTATACAGTATCGTTACGATTTATACCTTTGTCTTGTTGCTAGGCACAATTTTTCGGAAAATATTTGTGACTGAATGGTTTTGTCACTATTTTATATTGACTATTGATTTACCTTGGCTAAAAATAAAAGATATATATTGGTGAAAAATAATATTTAGCCTTGTCACAACTTTTCTTTGTTGCAATGTTGTCGTGTAATAAGACTCTTGTAATTGAGCCTTTGGTTTACTAAGATAAGACACAAATTAAAACTATTGTCCCAACTGTGATAAGCTTGTTGTTCTAATACATGAAGTCATAATCTCATAAACTGAACATTAGTTATTCTGTTTAGTAATATACAGAGACTTTTAAGTATATCTGCTGATCAGTGAGCTTGTGAGAATTTATTGAAAGTATAGTATTGGTTTAAATTTTTATCAGTTCAGTTGTGCTAATAAAAACTGTTTGCAAAGAAGTTTCTCTATTAAACTACTATTGTTCCTGCTCAGCTAAATAGAACATAGTTTATACTACGGCTAGACCGACTTGGCCAATCAGATGCCTTGATTTTGGTTGCTTATATGGAGCCATAATCCACTCTTACCTATATTACGCTCAGCACTCAATTTGCATGCAACAAATTACACAAAATTTGTGTGTAAAAAATGTTAGCTTCTTACCTTAATGACATTCAAATGTACATCACTAGGATCTAGTGGATAACAACTGGTGCATTGAAGGAAGCAAAAGCTATCGTTAATAGGCTTCACTCTTTTGTAAACTTCCCTCATAATATCCATGGATTGCATACCAGAAGAGATAACCATTGGACGGCCTTTCTTGGCAGTGTATTCCAAATAAGGCAGGTTATTGGTGTCTAGGGAAGCTACCTTGAAGAAGGGGACATCAAGTTCATCTAGAAAATCAACAGCCCTCTGTAAAGAAAAAATGAACCAGATTAAAATCATGTGGTCATGGTTGCTAGGGATATGTGCATACATTTTTGAATTTTTACTCACTTGCTTACCAGATGATGTTGTTATTTTCGAAAAAGATACTGGCATTTGGCTTTTACGTGGTCATGGTTGCTCGAACAATCTAATCCATTTAGGAGAACACTTGAAATAGTCTGCTTTGAAACTCTATCTATTGCATATAGCTCACTTTACAGAAAAGTGTTGTTCTTCAAATTCAATGGCAGCAGAACGACAACAAAAGTTTCAACTTTTTGATACCCAGATAGATTTCCACTTGTAAGACAGAGCAGGTTAGGACTTAGGTAAGACACAGCAGGTTAGGACAAGTACTATTGATAAGTGTAGTTTTCACTACCACACACTACATCTCAGGTCTCCCAGCCAAACATAAATGACACATCAACATGTACAAATCAATATGACTATACACAGAGAAATGTGAAATTTGAACAGTCAGCTTGTAATGATATCGGGACATTATGTATACTAGAAGGAACCAACACTTATTGATAGTGGCAAAAGAAAACCTCTATCTGATTAGTTTTTTTGTATATAATTAAAGTCCCAGTGTTTAGTTATAGCTTCTCATAGATGAGATGCGTTGATGTAAAGACTGTATGTTGTTTTGAAGACCAATGGGATTTCATGTCTGGGTGTCCAGCTCTTGATATGTCTCTGTTTCGATAATGGACTCCCTTGATTGAGTTATCTACTTCTATTTCATTGGAGCCTCTTTTCGCCAGTTTCTTGGTCAAGAATTTCACTTTGTTTTGAAATTCTTCTTCGTTACTACATGTTTGTATGTATCTGATCATTTGACCTTAGCTTAATGAACCTAATAACTAATAAACCTAATTACCATACAAACTGGTTGAATTTTGTCCATGTTCGGAGCCCCATTCCACTCATACATCATACTTTACTATATTTTACTGTACTTTGTTTACTATAAATATACTATACTATACTATACTATACTATACTAAACTATACTACACTACACTACACTACACTACACTACACTACACTACACTACACTACACTACACTACACTACACTACACTACACTACACTATACTATACTATACTATACTAAACTATACTATACTACACTACACTACACTACACTACACTACACTACACTACACTACACTACACTACACTACACTATACTATACTATACTATACTATACTATAATTAAGCAATAAACCACTCCCTGGGGATGCTATACCAAGAGGTTTTGACCAGTGAACAAAATATATGCACAAGCGATATGAATAGACACTTTGGTGGAATATTTATGATAAAGCAGTCTATATTGAAGCTGAAAAGCTGACTTTAACAATTTAGGTTAGTGGCCATCTTGTATTAAAAATGGCTGCCATATTGGATTTTTGAGTGACTAGTGTTATTTTCTGACTCCCTGACCCTTAAACTTTGTCTGTACCCCTTAAACATTGTGTGTACAAAATTTCATGTTAAACAAACATTGTTTGTATCATAAGGTGTACGATTGTGACCAATACCGGTAATCACTGTTATCTGTCTCACGAGTATTGCTGGGGTCAAATTGTAGACATAGTCAGTCCTTTGCTGATTCTAAACAGTTTGTAAAATTACAAAACTGAAGCATCGAATTTCAATAATTGTATTCGTCAACAGTTATTATTGAAATATCTTGTCAAAATGTGGCCTCGGGAGGAGCATTATAGTTGAAATTATTTCCACTTTGTACAATATGTTACTTCTTTTATTACTACATATATTTTAATTCATACATTCCCATAAGTATAACCTGTTCACTGCTATTGTGATATATCATTTTATAGCTGGTTGTACTTCCGAGCTCTCATATTGTCTTGAGAACAGTTCAATAGCGAGCTAAATAATTGAAATTGTTTGTCCAATAGCCCAATTGACTGCAGTGTGCAGTGCCTGCAACCATGACAACTATTCAGACTATTTACTCAAATGAAGTCATTATGTAAATGAACACACATTACTGAGATGATCATGGAGTTAATATAAATGAATAGCATGATTTGTGTAGTGACATGTGATAATTTATATGTAAATTACATGTAATTAGGAAAATTTAACATATGGGTGTTTGATAACGACTTTTGGAGGTGTTGCTATAAGGGCTAGGAGGTACAACCAGCTAACAGCAAACAGCAAACAATGAATGGCCTAACATTCCTAGCTCTTCTACTATTACTTTTTACATATCCAAACAAAGGCATAACCTTGTAATGGACTAGAGGTAGGGAATGAATTTTGGTAAATAAATGCTATGTTGGACATAATATTTCATACTAATTTGATTTCAGTCATATATGTGTTTTTATTTATATTTATTTAAAGACACTGCCTGGATAAAAAATACATGGTGTAAAATGAGATGTAGATCTGCTTAAAGTAAGTTAAGAATAGGTACCTGCAAAAAAAAGCAGCAATACCGGTCAAAATAGAACTTGGTGTCTATTCTCAGTACCTGCAATAGCATTTATGTCATGCTAGGGGGTCAAAATAGAACAAGAAGGTTGACTTATTTTCATGTGCCTGTAGTAAGGCCAAAAGAAAAATTTATCTGGTTCTGGTCAGGGTAAACTTTCTAAAGTGGTGCGACGACACGACTCTATCATATTTATCTCTTGAAAAACTTCCTTCTTCTTCGAAGCAGTTTAGGCTTTGTATTTAAGCAGTCTTGGCATGTAGGGTAGATTTCAGCTGCTTGTTCTCCTGATATCAGGAATAAATAAGGAATGGGAAAGCAAAAATTATCGGAAAGAAAAGGATCGGTATTCAGGGCACGTGCTCGCTGACCAGAACCAGATATTTTTTTTTTTTGGCCTATAAATGCATGTGAATTAGCACATGGAGTGGAAGTCATGTGTCCACCAAGAAATTGAATGTTCATTATTTTATGATGTGCCTAGGCATTAATATTATATTTAAGGTACCAAGAACTGTAAATGTGACTTCATCATTTATTGTACTCCAATTGACTCACCATATCCATTCCAGATGCTGTCAGTAGAATACCAATGGAATCAGCATAACGCTTTAATTCTCGGTATTGATCATGACTGAATTCCAGGTACTCTTTATGTTCTCCATAGGTTGGACCCCAGGCATTGGGTGAGTTGTATGGTCGTATCAAAGCTGCTTTGTTGAATCTTACTGCTAATTCACTCTTCTGGAATTTGGCACAGTCTGCACCAGCGTCCTATGACAAGAAACGTACAAGAAATTGTTAAGACTTATGAAAATTCTTTTTAGCACAAATAAACTTACACGCAACAGGATTTTTTCCAAGATGTCTTTTTTTTCAGATGTATAATTCAATTTGAATGCAAATCATCATACCACATTTTCTACTGTAAACGTTGTTTGATGTATTAAGACAATATAAATATTAAATAGCAACACGTTTTTCATGTAAAACACAAATGACGACCCCCCCACACACACACAGATGCACACAAACATACACCCCCCCACACCCACACACATGCACACAAACATCTGTTCACACCTACTTCCAGACACACAGGTAGACATACACAGATTGACTGATTAACATTACAGACTGACATCAAATGATTTGTAAAAATATAGTGCTGATTATGTTGTAGCATTAACTGTACAGTTTTAAGTGTCACCTTTTTTGAAAGTTTTTATTCACTTGCCAATCATTCCTGTTACCTTTGCAATTACATCATCATTTCACTGTTGCTATGGATGTGTCTAGTTCCTAGGCATATACATATTCATTTTATGAATGTTTAGTCATTGGCCTATCTATCCCTGTTATTATCTTTGTTATCCCACTAAATTTCAGGCAAATTTACCCAGTAAGTCTTTGAGTTCAATTTTTTTACCCAAAATAATTTTTTTCCCCCAACTCTCACATTAGGTTGCAATCATTTCCATTTGAATAATTTCCCAACTAGACACCCAAAGTAATACCCCACCCAATACCAAGGCAATGTCCAGCGATGTTTGACTTTTAAGTTGTTCACAGACACACACACAAACACACACAGACATTTCACCATGCCTATAGCACTACTGAATATCAGTTCAGTTGTGCTAAATATTACGATGCTTTTATTTGAGTATTAAAATACTGCTACAATTGTATGCTCCCCGGGGAGTTGAGAAAGACTAAAAGGGTCGTTGTGCCGTTCTGAGCTGAGCCAGGGGTAATAATTGTAAAACGCTTTGAGCACAGCGTTGGTAAAGTGCTATATAAGAACCCAACATAATTATTATTATTATTATTATTATTATTATTACAAAAACCACTTAATTTACAGTCCTTTCCGATTTCGGTATAAATGTTTGAGACACATAAACCATATCATCACAATCACACAAGTTGCTAGTTTTCTACCAAGCATGGCCTTGGGTAGAACTATTAGGATTCTCTCTCACATACAAGTGTGCAAACTATTATATTTCATTTTGGCGGTAATACACATTGTACTACGTGGACATGTCCAAGCCTGTAAAAGGTTACCTGCCGATAGGTCAATGGAATTCCACAATGTCAACCACCAATAAATCAATGACATGGTCACTGTTGTACAGCAAACACTGTACACTCTTTGTTATAAAGGTTTAAATTAGCATTTACCTTTTGATGAGACACGCAATGCTCAGAGCCTTGGGCACTTAAGGGTGTGGCCATTGTTGCTGGGGCCAACTGTGTCAAAATATTTGGCAGAAAATCTAGTCTATAGTATATATGTATGTGTGTGTGTGTGTGTGTGTGTGTGTTCCTATTCACACAAAGCAAAAATTACAAAACTGGAAATGTACCTGTTCGATCTGTGGTGAATATTCTAAACCAGAGATTTTGCTACCATACAATAATATCTGGGCTACAATAGTATCGAACAAGTTTAAGGTGTCTATAAGAGGAAGCCCTCCCATTTTGCGAATTAAAACCTTTAGATGGAACATTGCCTTTTGCAAATTAAAACGTTTAGATGCCTTTTAGTTTGCCTTTTGTGAATTAAAATGTTTAGATGGAACATTGCCTTTTGTGAATTAAAATGTTTAGATGGAACATTGCCTTTTGTGAATTAAAATGTTTAGATGGAACATTGCCTTTTGTGAATTAAAATGTTTAGATGGAACATTGCCTTTTTACCTTGTGTATCTTAATTTTGTTTGGTTGGATTCCAGCTAAGTCTTGACGAAATGATTAATCCAAGATATTGACATTGGGGTACAACATCAATGTACGGACCAGCATAAAACCCAACGTTCATATCTCCTTAAATAACCACCCCTCCTAAAAACTACAATCTGCGTGTTTCGTAAATTTACATTCATATCTCAATGAGAACAAAAGAGTTGAAGTTTATTTATTTGCCTTTGAATATGAATAGCCAGCTACATCATCAGCATACATTAAAATGTTCAAATTTTGCAATTCTTCATTTATAAAAATACCTTCACATCCAACATTATTAATGTAGGCTGCCAAATCATTTATCAAAAGAGAAAAACAACATAGGACTTAACATGCAGCCCTGGCACATGCAAATGGTACATTGGAAATATTCAGTAAGGCCTTCACTTGTACTGACACAGGACTCAAGTTTACTGTACATTGAACGCAAGACCGATAAAAAGTTACCATGAATACCCTAGTCTAAATAATTTGACCCACAAAACATGACAAATAAAGTCAAAGGCTCTTGAAAAGTTTATATGCCTTACTGTCAGGTAGTTGTCATTGCCCCCACCTTTAATACACGTTACAATTTCATGACTAAAACCAGACAAACTACTGGTCTGTAGATCCACATTAACACATCCTTTGTTGTGATAGGATAAAATGTTGCACAAAACCATCAAATGCTAACTTAAAGCCTTTTTGATCAGAAATGAGGTGTTTGAGACCATCCCATCTGGGACCGCGAAAAATTAAAACTCATATCATTTGGTGAATCTATATTGCCCCTCTCACAAGTGATCTGAAGTTATGACTTATTAAACTTCTGATATCAGTTAAGTTGGCTCATGTGACAACAGTACAATTGAGTCACCAACATAGTTGTACATGTGAAGTAACGTTATAGCCCTGGGATGCAAGCTAATTAAAAAAAACGGTCGTCATCTTAATACAAGTACTTATATGACTTTAATTTGTTGCTGACTTAGAAAGAACAAATAAATGTTCAATTTTTAGGAGCGTGGCACTGATTGATAAAGGAGGCCAATCTCTGGTCAGCCTAGAGACTAAAATTGTTGTCAGCTTTCTAATCTAACATCAGATTTAAACTGAATGCCTTCCATAAAGGCAGTCTTTAGATTTTCGTTGCAATGCACAATAATTGTTCGAATGCAACAGAACATATGTGATTAGTTATGTTTGAAGTATATACCAAATTTAATTGAATTTGAAGAGTGCATTTTGAAGATATAGCCTTTTTTCTGAAAGACGTTAATTATGCAAATAACTCATTAAAACTAAAAGCTACATCATTAAGCTTTTCAGAACATGTGTGATTAGTTATATATATGTACCAAATTATACTGAATTTGAAATACGCATTCTTAAGATATAGCCTAAGTACCGAAAACTGTTAATTATGCAAATGACTCATTAAATAAGAGTTAAATCAGGTAGTTTTTAATGAGACACATGCACCCTGTTATTACAGACACACACACACGAATAGACATTTCACCATGCCTATAGCACTACTGAATATCAGTTCAGTTGTGCTAAATATTATGATGCTTTTATTTGGCTAAATACTGCTACAAAAACTACTCAAGTTAATTTACAGTCCTTTCCGATTTCGGTATAAATGTTTGAGACACATAAACCATATCATCACAATCACACAAGTTGCTAGTTTTCTACCAAGCATGGCCTTGGGTAGAACTATTAGGATTCTCTCTCACATACAAGTGTGCAAACTATTATATTTCATTTTGGCGGTAATACACATTGTACTACGTGGACATGTCCAAGCCTGTAAAAGGTCACCTGCAGATAGTCAATGGAATTCCACAATGTCAACCACCAATAAATCAATGACATGGTCACTGTTGTATGGCAACAGTGTACACTCTTTGTTATAAAGGTTAAAATGAGCATTTTAGTTTTTATGAGTGGAGACACACAGTGCTCAGAGCCTTGGCTGTCGCATTTGAGGGATTTGTGCCACAGGGCATGTATTATTGCTTAGATTGCCATTTTCTTTGGAAAATATCGCACGAATCCTGCTGCTACAAATGTATCAATCTCTATACTATGAAGAAATATAAGAAGGGTGGTCATCTTTTTTCATTAACCTTTCAAATTTGAACAAAACATGCACATTTGCAACAAAAACATACCTGCATGAAGAATAGGTGCCAAGTAAAGTTATACACTATCACTGGGGGCAAAAAATAATTTTATAACAAGAAAAATGGACCTTTTACAATGAGCGAGCGCTGTATAAAATCCTCTGTATGTCAAAGACAAGTCAAATGACATAGCCGTCACTGCTGATTGGCCGAGAAAGAGGCATTGACTAATGACGTCAGATGACTGCTACATTTCAAATTCAGAAGCACGTCCCTATCACTAAACCCGGAACCATGGATCGCGAAAAGTTTACGACAACTTCCTGGCGAGTATACTTGTACGATTTCCAATACAACTGCATTTTTACTGTGTCAAACTGTGAATCTGTGTATATTGAAATTGATTTCATTTTTCGTGACCCATAAAGTAGTGATGCTTCCGGGGGATTTGAAGGTCTTATTGTCGACAGCGTAGTTTCAAACAGCCAATCGGCAACGAGCTGATTATTCAAAATAGCTAGACGTACAGAGGAGTTTATACAGGGTCGTGAATCGATGTCCCCCCTTCTCTCTTCCCCTTACAGGTAGGAATATATAGTCAAAAGATTGTTATATTTAGTCTGTAGACCTGGAAAAAAACAATCTATGAAATATTACACGCCCCTATGTTTTGTGCAACATGAAAGGCCACAGACACAAAGAGCACACAAAACTTGTTTGGAAAAGTACAAAATACAACAAAATAGCACCAATGGCGTTGAAGCACAACTGTACAGTTTTTAAAAACGTTTATCCACATGCTGATCCATGCTAGATATAGGTGTTCATTTGCTGAATGATTATCCAGTTGCCTATCCAGCTCTGTTGTTATCTTCATAATGTATGTGATCATTTGGCTGTTCCTATGGGCATAGTCTTGTCACAAGGCACATTTACATACATTTTTGAATGTTTATTCACTTGTCTATTAATCCCTGTTGTTATCTTTGCAATAGATGTGATCTTTTGGCTGTTGCTATGGGCGTGGTCTTGTTGCTAGGAATATTTGCATACACTTTTTGAATGTTTGTTCACTTGTCTAAAATCCCTGTTGTTATCTTTGCAATATACGTGATCATTTGGCTGTTGCTATGGGCATGCCCTTGTTGCCAATAATATTTGCATACACTTTTGAATGTTTGTTCACTTGTCGAAAATCCCTGTTGTTATCTTTGCAATATACATAATCATTTGGGTGTTGCCATGGGTGTAGTCTTGTTGCTAGGCATATATGCATACATTTTTTGAATGTTTGTTCACCTGTCTAAAATCCCTGTTGTTATCTTTGTAAAAGACACCACTGTTTGGCTGTTGCTATGCACGTGGTCATGGTTGCTAGGGATATTTGCATACATTTTTTGAATGTTTACTTACTTGCCTACCAGATGATGTTGTTATTTGACCAAAATATACTGCCATTTGGTTGTTGCTAAGGGCGTGGTCATGGTTGCTAGGGCCTATTGTGTCAAAATATTTTGCAGAAAATCTGCAGAATAACACTTCTAGAAACATCTCACTAAATCTCAGTCTCATTGGCCAAATACTTTTGAGATACAATTTTTTGACCAAAATTCACACTTTTACACCTAATTTGCATATTGCTATGCACAATAATTGTTCGAATGCAACAGAACATATGCGATTAGTTATCTGAAGTATATACCAATTCAATGGCTCAATTCAAACGAAATTCGACACATGTGTTTCATAGGGTAATGGCAAGAACTGATTAGGTTTTGGTAAACATCCATGAATATTAATGAGCAATTTACATAATTAATGGTTTTCGGTAATTAGGCTATATCTCAAGAAAGCAAGCTTCAAATTCATTATAACTTGGTACATACATTTGCGATACCAAAGCGCATCTGTCTTGAAAATATTATCGATTTAGCTTTTAGTTTTAATAAGTTATTGGCATATTTTCGGTAATTAGATAGCTACACAAAAAAGAAAGTTGTTGTTTCTGGTCAGGAAACGTTGCCTAAAGTGGTGTGACAACACAAATTTTTTTGTTAATTGTTCATGATTAGTTCTGCAGTTGTCTTCCCTGAAGTAGAAATTAATGTAGGGACAGTTATTTTATGTTTTCCCTTGGATCTGCAGTCTGCATTGGCTGGATAAACACAATCCAAACGCACCAGAAAACAATTCTTTTTTTATGGCCTAGGGTGATAACAAAATTGTGTTTTTCAATAGGTTTACAATGGGCGCAGAGTTCACAAACTGGTGAAATATTTATCATCGTTTCAATTTCATCAAATATGGACATATCATTTTGAAAATTCACACACTAATTCGCATATGAATAAAGAGAAATCATATCTTTTTAGATTTTCGATTAGAAATTTAGGAAGTATTATATTGACCTCAAACTGTCTCCTTTTTACTGTGTTCTTTTCAGATTTCTCTCGATAACTAACTAACCACTGTTTGTTGCAAGGCTTGTAATCGTTTATCTAGCTTGGTATCTCAGGAAAGAAATACACTCTCAAATATTTATCAAGTGTAAGAATCTATCATTTATACTGAAATGTGTGTGGTCATAATATGGAAACTAGGCCAAGCCTATGAAGAAAATTGCCTTCAACACTGATGTTCACTGCCTACATAAAAATCGATATTTCTATTCAGCAGTCCAGTGTGTGAGTTTGCAACGATGTATCGATACCGGTGACCTTATACATATCTCTAATGATATATAACCTTCCCTTGTGGAAGGTAAAAAGCAATTACAACAAGTTTCTAGGCTGATCTATGGCAATAAAAAATCTAATCTGTTGGAATTGTCATTCCCATCGAAAAGGTCAAAAGCTTCATTGTAAGGTTTACAAGACAAAGAACAAAGTACGTATCAATATACAAGGAGACCTTCATTGAAGACTTGAGACTTGACATTCATTGAGAATGAAAGGACATTGCATACAACCCAGAAGTTGACATTCGTATTAGGATTATTGTGTGTGCACGCCTATTGCCCAACCTGGAATCTATTCAGATCTGACGTTGAGGCCTAGGTGGGCCTAACTGTCAGAATGGAACTAAGTAACTCTAACCATGTATCTTTATTTAGCATTTCGAGTTCGTGAAAGAAACAAATAATTTATTTTATGTATTTCTTTATTTTCACTTCATTTTCTTATTGATCATGTATTTCGTATAATCTATATACTGATGTCATTTTGTATGACTTTAGCTTTCTACTACTGTGTCTGTTATGACAATTGCAAAAGTGTGTACATTAGGCCAGTGGCAATAGTATTGAATTATCGTTTGATTGACTGTAACTATGTAACTATTGAACACACTACTTTTTGTTATGGCAACTATAACAGTCTCAAATTGTCCACAATTTCAAAAACACAAGATCAACCTGTGCACTAATAACAAAAAAAAAATTCCTATGAGGTCTATATGTTATATATGTACAATTGTAATACTATACAGTCAACATGATAACCACAAGACACAACACAGGTCTTAGGCATTAGATATCCACGCACAAACCAGAGTTAAAGTTTAATAATAAAACTTTAATTAAATTTGTTTTATCTCTTTTCATGTACATTTAAACCAGTGTGTCAAAGGCTTTGTTGAAATAGGGGCAATTTACATTTCAACCAGTGTGCCAAAGGCATTGCTGAAATTAGGGCAATTTATGCAATCAGATATATAACTGAAATTATATTCTACAGTAATCCTTAACAAGTCAATCTGATATTTAATACACTTTATATCTGACCATACGCTTTTACTTGTACTATTATAGCATCACAAGACTATTTGACATAGTGGGCTGTAGTAACCGTAACACCAAATTTGGAAATAAATAAAATATAAAAAAAAACTAGTCATTGAAAATCACATAGTCCCCGCTATGATTGGGTTTTAAGGAACTGGCAGTTTATGTTGTCATTTTCAAACCTGGTTAAAGTTGTTTGGCCTCATACGGTTGTTTTTGATATCACTACTCTGTTCAGGCATGTCTGAGTTATGGTTTTGGACATGAAAATTGTGTCAACAAAATGGCTGCCAGGCAGCCATATCGGATTGTATCACGACGAAAATGGATATGCACATGTATGTCATAGAACACTGTGCTAATACCAACTTTGAATGAGATCTGTTCAAGCATGTCTGAGTTATGACTTTGGACATGGAAAATTCACAAACAAAATGGCTGCCAGGCAGCCATATTGTATTGTATCACGACAACAATGAATATGCACCTGTATGTCATAGAACACTGTCCTAATACCAACTTTGAAAGGGATCTCTTCAAGCATGTCCGAGTTATGGCTTTGGACAGGGAAAATTCGCAAACAAAATGGCTGCTAGGCGGCCATATTGGATCGACTTATTATCATAAAACAAATTGACGTGCATATGTATGCCATAGTATGTTGCCCCTGTACCAAGTTTGATAAAAATCGGTCCAGGCATCTCCAAGAAACGGCTCTGGACAGACGGACGCATGGACGGACACACGGACAGACGGAACCCAATCCATAAGTCCCCATCCGGACTACGTCCGGCGAGGACTAATTATTTCACCTGACATCCTATACTTAGGGTGTAATAACATATAGCTACAGAAACCGATAAAGGATTAATAAACAACTCCTGTCCTTACATATGTAAACTGGTGGACTTTACTCTTACCAAAGTATACCACAAGTTTGAAGGAAGAAATTAGCAAAGAATAGCACAGTTTGATATATTATTTATATTCATGTACCTCAGTTTGTAACATATCTATATTTAGGTATACAGAAAACTTGAGGGGTAGTCTTATCAGAAAAGACTTTCTAGTCAAATAGTTCTTGATGTATTGATGTAGAAAAACTGTGGCAGACCTATATTTGCGAACAAGAGCAATACGTACGGCGAATATCAAACATAGAGGACCGACAAATCTGACTATTAAACATGAGAGTTCATTGTGAAACAAGAATCAAGGATGGCTCCAAGACTCTTAGCCTGATACTGGACAGAAATCAATGCATCAAGAATGCAAATTTTTTGTGCGCCATTGTAAGTAGGGTCATAAATCCTAGAACAAATAACACAATTCTCTTTTATCATCATTAAGGCAAAGGAAATTTGAAAACATCCAAGCTCTGACATCAGAAATACATGATTCAAGATTTCTAACAGTGTCATCTTAATTTGCATGAGGGAAAGACACATACAAATTGCAGTACAAATTGAAGTCATCGGCGTAGAAATACAACCACGACTAGCGACCACGCCTAAAGGAGATGTGTAAACACTAAACGAGGTCAAGGCCAAGCCTTGAAGCACACCTGTATCAAGAGGATAATAGAGTGACTGTGCAGAGTTTATGATTGCAGATTGTCTGTGATCAGAAAGATAAGACTAATTAAACCAAAAATAAGATTTTACTGAAACATACATACAACCATCACTTGCAATTGACAGAACTCAAACGAGAAATTATGATATCAGAGCAATCAGATGTACTTTTTCTACATATGAAAAATGTTTGCAGAATTTACATGTAATCCCTTCTATGCAATCAATAGTTCTGACGACTTCAATAGACAAACTGTAATATCATAGAAGGTATGAATCCAACTTTATAATACTAGAATAGCTTTATCAAGGTTTCACGTAAGTTACCTGAGTAGGATAAAAACGAAATTCTTATACTTTAATAGGCCTCATACCACCCCACCCCACCCTACCCCCTTCTAACTAAACTGACCAAAATTGAAAATTGTTTCAGACAGCCAATTTCAAATCTGTAGTCGTAGGTAGTACTATGAATACACAATGCCAGGATGTAGTAGTATGTAGTACTCTGAATTCAAAGCCAGTAGGTAGTAGTATGTAGAACCGGTACTATGAATACAAAATGCCAGTATGTAGTAGTATGTAGTACTATGAATACAAAGCCAGTATGTTGTAAGGAAAAAATAGCTCTTTTATTAACACTTTAGTGTATTTCAGTTCCATGCATTTACTGTGGTGAAAATTTTTCCATTTCTCAATTTGATGACATTATTTTAAAATGTTTGTTTTTAGTAAACAGATTCCTTTTAAAAGTAAAATCATCTTGTCTGATGAGAACTAAAATGTAGTTTTTTATCCTGCACTGAACTATTGATCTCGCCCCTAAAAGGCTTATAAACTCAGCTTGGGCCACTTTAAATTTTTGAAAATAAAAACTTTTATGAGTAAAAAAAAACCCACAATCATACGGTCAAAACTAACAAAAATATATGAATAAGAGAAACCAAAAAAATGAACACGATTTCATGATTTTACACCTTTTTTTTATACTCAGTTCTAGGTAAACAGTATACAGTTATTACTTTCCTCAGAAAGCACAGAGAGGTAACTGATTAACATTGTAATAACAAAATGAAATTAATTAGTCAATATTTTATCATAATTAATCATACGATAATGTTAATTGATATCTAATTACTTTTAATAGTGGCGGGTCCTAGCATAACTATTTAAGTGAACCAGCATCCAAAAGAGATGCAAGAAAATAAATTAAGTAAAATTTACAGCATTGAATTTCATGCAATTTCATTTTTTAATGGAAGGATTCTCAGAGGAGATATTACTCTAGCTATGATACAATGATAGCGATAGCGATATTATCAATACACAGAATAAAACCCTATAACATCCAAACATACGTATTAACATAAAATATTGATCACATTCAGGGAGTGGCTCTCATCTTTTTTTTTTTTCATTCAAAAAATGAAATACTGAACGAAACTTAAGAACAAAAATGGAGACATTTCAAGTGTAGTAATTACCCTGGCAAACAGTATCATGATGAAGAAATAATCAGAACTAAATTGATAGTTTTCCAGTTATCATATCACATAAATGGAGCAAAGGAAACAAAGGTGTCAGCGCATGCATGAACATCTTAACACTACGTACTATGATCTTTAATAACCATCACACATGGAGTAGTGTAAAATATACGCTGTTAATAGATACACAGACTACTAGATAGCTGGAACAAACCTGAATGAACCAGTATAAAGAGTTTGCATAACAAAAGAGCGCGAAAATTTACTAGGACAATACAAATCGACGAAAGGCGCCATCTATGATATACACACATATATGTATAATGTGTGTGTGTCAAGACTATCATTCTGTTAGTGTACGGTATGTACTGATGTACGTATCCTTGAGTCATGCATCATAGTAACCTGACCTGCTTTCACTCAATATTTTCTTTCATTTATTGTTCTCGCCCTACATTTTCTCACACATCACTTTCATTCTGTATAGTCAGTTTGCTTGCAATCCATTATATTCCAAACAAAAGCATTTCTCACTTACCTTAGCCATTTTTATCATTTGTTTGGCTATATTCATGTCTCCTTGATGATTCTGGCCAATTTCTGCGATGAAAAAGCATGGATTGTCGCCACCGACCATACGACCAGGCGCAATTTCAAATTCGAGAGGCATTTTTACAAAATACAAATGAGACAGGCCTATTGAACTTCACACGTTGTAGCTACAGGAACACCCAGGCTGGAATAGGCCGAGTGGCAGGCATGTGTTCCGACATCATACATTGTGGACCCTCTAACTGACTATTAAAATACACAAGTGTCAGATGCTATAGTGTAATGACCTTGATAGTCTAGTCTGAGTACAAAAAGTATTATAGACACCAAGGCTTGTCTTTGACCTCTCAGTTTATTGAAATTTCAGACCTGAAAGTACTAACTGAATTAATTACACAATAAGTTACTCTGTGTATTTTCATGATGTATGTCCTAGCTGATGGTATATGTGATATGGTGATAGTGATGACCCAGTGATGACGCGTACATACCAGAAGAACATTTCTAATTTATGGTTCACACCCACTTTCTGCTGATTTGACTTGACTGTTTATTTAATACAAGTCTCACAAATTTTCATACCATGAGAGAGATCGCATGCCAATAAATGTTTTGACAAGGATTGCAGAAGCTGATGCATGGCAAAAATCCTTTTGTACACAACAGTACTATGACTAAAGGGTTTGCTAAATTTTTAATTTCTCAATTTCCTGGTAGTCATGAATGTCATACCTGAGTCAAAAGCTGTTCCTCTGTCAGTGAATTGCACCATCGGGTGTACCTCTGAGTTGAGGCCACTGGCTTACGTGTAAAACGGCATCCGATAATCTATCAACAAATATAGCAAGGTGACAATGTTACAAAATTATTCATTGTTTAAGGTCATTCATTGTATTAAAAAGGCCATTGGCCCAAAATGTAAATCACTTTGAAAATAAACTCACAATATACTAAAGGTCACAGTTCTAGCTCTTACGTGATAGAGCATGCTTTGAGAAAAGCTGCAAGGCTTTGTAAAATAACTGCTTGGTCAGATGATAACAGCTCAGTAAATTTTTCATAAGTAGGTAACAAATAAAAATACTGTGGAATATACTTGGACCTAGCATTGGCAAAAAAATTTACATTTCAATAGGAAGTGGTACTTGTCTTCAAGTTTATTTGAGTTGCAAAAAAAAACCAGATTCAAGTTCAACATTACAACAGGGTAAGTGTAATTACTCTTGGGTACAAAATTCAACAATGTATTAAGCATTACATTATTGTTTCAAAAGAAAACTGCATTAAAAACAATGTTAGGTAATAAAAAATAATAAAGGCAAGTTTTTGAACTCTTCATACATGAAAAATGAAAATGGTATTCCTAGCTGTATTTCAAAAAAATTCAATTTCTAACATAAGGAGCATTCCACTATTTAACACTCTGAAAATTCTTTGTAACCAATTTGACACAACTATAAACATGAAAGCATGGAAAGATTTTTGACTAGAACCCCTAGCCTGATTCCATTTGCTGCCACTAGGTGGCATAGTACATGTAGCAGATGTACTGATACTAAAGGCCAACAAAAAAAAAATAATTGTTTGGTTCCTCAAAATCAATAAATTGATTGATTGGTCGATCGATCAATCGATTGATCAATCAATTACATGCTCGCTGCCCCCCTGTGCAAATGCTTTAACGTACATGACAATATAACAATTCCAGAAAATGTTGATGATTGTGGTCAAATATGTACATGTATGTGTCCAAAAAGGTCCCTCTGAAAATTGCTTGCTAAGACAATGAGTTTATTGACACCTCCTGACTCTTCCGTAATCATGATAATGGCAACACAAGGTAATTCCACAGGGGCAGCGAGATTGATTGATCGATCGAGTGATTGATCGATTGATTGATTTATTATTTGGTTGACTGATTGATCGATCAAATGATCAATTTTTGTGGTGCAATATAACTTATTTTGTGTGTGATATTGATCAATTCATTCATTGAGTTTTGTGGTGATATAAAAACTTTTTTTTCTCTTTCCCTGTCTACTTTTCTCTCTTTCAGCTGTATGTAATTCTTTCTTTATTGACTAAATAAAGATGCCTTGTCCATTCTTCTCCTCTTATCTAAATTAAAACATCCCTCATCTTATAATTGGTGAGAGATCACTTAAGTAAATCAAAAAATAGTTTGCTTTATGTCTAATCATCTGGGAGATTATCACATTGAACAAACAGTTGATCATGCATAAACTAGTTCTCTTCCATACTAATTACTTCTTTATGCATGATCAACTGTTTTGTCCAGTGTGATAATCTCCCAGAAGATTGGACTCAAAGCAAATTGCATGGTAACTGCTCGCCAATTATAAGATTCGGGGTGTTTTAATTTAGATAAGAGGAGAAGAATGGACAAGGCATCTTTATTTAGTCAATAAAGAACAGAGAGAATTACATACAGCCTCAGACTTTTAGTGGTCTGAGATATAGCTGAGAGCAAAGTAACCAGGGAAAGAAAAAAAAATAGTTTTAAAACTCAGTGAGTGAACTGATCAATATCACACACAAAATAAGTTATATTGCACCATAAAAATTGATCATTCAATTGATCAATCATTCAACCAAATAATAAATCAATCAATAAATCGGTCGATCGATCGATCGATCAATCAATCAATCAATCGACCGACCGATCAATTACATTCTTGCTGCCTCCTGTGGTAAGTCTTGTACTTTTCATATATTTGTATCGATATCGAGGGGGGGGGCTAAAGAAAATTTTCTAGGGGGGGTCATGGAAAAAAAACATGATTATTTAATGCTGCATAAATCGACCTGCAATTCTGCTACTTCTCAAAGTATAAGTTGTCAGCACAATCACTATCAGTGTTATCATCAGTACATGAATTTTCTGAGCTGTCAGTATCACAATTGTCTCCATCTCTAATTTTTCTCTTTTTAATGTTCTCTGTTTTGGTAATTTAATATGCTCATCAAGATATTTATCTAACTCTTTCACTTTCAGAACAACTTCATCCAGTCATAGTCATTATATTTCTTGTTTTCTCTTTTTTTCTGTAGCCTTTCTGGATGTTTGGATCTGATGTTTTTTACTCTCGCCAGGTTTTTCAGATGTTCAATGTAGTTTTTGACAACATGTATGCTGACAATATATTTCTCTGCAAAACGAGATATAGAAATTTCATCATGTAATTGTTTTGAAGCATACAGCTTTTTTATGTTGGCATGGGGTTGGAAGTCATCTACAGTTTGGTTTGTGTTTGCGGAATCACCTAATACTGGAAATAGAAGTTAAACTTATATATCAGTCAAAGTATAACAAGGAAAAATTTTGATTATTTCAGTGTTTGACTATTCCTTCCAAAAATAAAAATGTTCACATTTATACTTGCATTGTTGACAAGCTGAACAACACAAACCAGCATTGGAACTAAAGTTGTATTTAATACATATCTAAAAAGTAGAACAGTTGTGAAGTATTTAAAGTATACCCGCATTGCTCAATGGAAATATGTTGTTCTTGCTATTGTGAAATGGTTATCTTGTTTTTTTTTAATACAATGATTTACGCTGTAAAAGTTTATACACAGAAACTTTATAAGTTATTTATGAGTATTTATTTATTTTTTTAGCACAACTGAACAAAGGTCAGAGACTCAAAGGCTAGAGGCATGGTGCTGAAGCTGTGTTTGTGTGTGTGTGTGTGTGTGTGTGTGTGTGTGTGTGTTTTGTAATTGTATTATATGCATACAGACAGACATCCATACATACATACATACATACATACATACATACATGTACATTGACAGTATGTATAGTGTGTTTGTGTATGTGTGTAAGTGTATGGGGGGGGGGGTCACGGTAAAAAATAAAGAACTTGCAGGGGGGGGGGGGGGGGGGGGTCAATTTTTCCCAAGCCTTTGTAGGGTGGGCCATGAAAAAATACACAAGGAAAAAGGGAAATCCTTCGGGGTCCCCCTGGAAGTAAAATCTGGACACTCCCTTAGACTATAGTTTTGCTGATGGTCAGCACCCTCCTTATAATGGTGGTAGAAAATGGTAGACTCAATATCGTGACCATAGCCTTAAATCAGCTAGCCATTCCA
Organism: Glandiceps talaboti; assembly: GCF_964340395.1. Lineage (NCBI taxonomy): Eukaryota > Metazoa > Hemichordata > Enteropneusta > Spengelidae > Glandiceps > Glandiceps talaboti. The sequence goes on from NC_135553.1 coordinate 16,927,990, forward strand.
AGTGGTGGTGAATTACATCCTGATGAGGCTGGTTTCTCAATGTTTTAGGTAGTTTGGGTCATGTTTGGGTTGTTTATTGATCGTTTTTGAGTCATTTTAAGCATTTTTGCTTTGTTTGAGAAAATTCGGGGCATTTTGTCTTTTGTCCAAGTAGTCCATTGATGTTTCTCTATAGCTGTGAAATTATTTAATTATTTTGTTTATTATTTTGAAATTATGTTGTATGTTGTTATGAATACATTCTCCATCCATAGTTTAAATAATGATTTTTGCTCTTTATACAAAGTTTTACCCATTGAAATTGAAACATTCTATGATACAAATATTTGACACAAATTTCTGCCTTCTCTTAAAACTGTTGACTACCAGTGTACTGTTCATAGAGTCTCCCATGCAGAAATTCAAGGACAGTTTTCGATTGTTCCCTTTCTGGACACTTTTACGCATCAGTAAGTTCTTCCCTTAAAGGGTTAAGTACACAGAAAGGAAACCTACATTTCTATGCCATACTCTTTGTTTGTATGTATAATAACTTTTCCATCACATTATCTGTATTGCAATGGTGTGTAAATCATTGGTTACTTCATAGACCCTACACAACATTTCGTGTAGGGTCTATGGTTAGGTTTTGGAGTGACCTTCATGTACTTTCCTCTGATCTCTCACAGTCTTTCAAAGTAAATTAGATAGATGATACGCATGACACTTATTATGTCCATTATCTTCATACTGACACTAACTCCTTAAAACTCTGTTTCTCAAAGCATCTCAATTCTAAGGACTCTATATATACATAATAATTCATGCTTGGTGTAGGCTATGGTTGCCCAGAGACTTCACTACTGGCTTGAACAATGCTGTTCATCAAAAGAGCCAAGATACGTGACATTTTGACTTCCTTCTTCTTTGAGCATGTGATATCGTGGGAAATAAATAAAAAACAACTCAGAAGAGATTTTGATGGATTTTTTTCTGTTAATTGATAATTTCTTTTTTGATCTTTGATATTCTGGTAAGAATAGGAAGGTAGTCTTGTGTTTTGCATTATATAAGGGACTGGTCAGTTTCTCCAGTGGGGGGGGGGGGGGGCAGTAGATTCTTAAATCAGGCTGACAAAAAGTCACTGACCCCCCCCCCCTCTGTAAAACCAAAAACAGGCTGACCCTTCCCCCCCCCCCCCCCCATCACTTAATTCTAAAACATGTTGACCCCCCCCATATATATATTATTCACATGACAGGTATTTTTTGATCGTGACTCAGCATGGACTGCTTGACTGTCTTGCATCTACTTATATAAGATCCCGGGTTAGTACTATCATAATTATAATTATTGACTACACAAGGTAAATATATTCCAAAAGGAGTTTAATAGCATCTTGACAGTGAAAGGTAGGGGGAAAGCTTGAGAAGGGAATATGTACATCTCTTATGGGGGGTCCGAGGGGTATCCCCTAGAAGCCCAGGAGGTTTTTAACTCTGAAAAGTCAATTTTGAGACTATTCAGACATTTTCAGAAAATAATTTCCAAGCTTTACAAGACAGCACCAACATGTAAAAATACCGCCAATGGCGTTGTAGCACATCTGTAGTTTTTAAAAATGTTTATCCATATGCTAGTCCATGCTAACAATAGGTGTTCATTTGCTGAATGACTATCCAGTTGCCTATCCAACCATGTTGCTATCTTTATGATATATGCTACCTGTTTTTCCATCATTTCCTAATGAAAATGTTATTTCAAACGTAATAAAGACAAAACAAGACTAAATATAACAACATAAGTGACGCGCGCTCACGCAATGCATCTTGGACCCGGAAAATCGACTATTGTTGTATACTGACGTATACCTCATGCCAAGCGTGGGGTAATTCACACATGCCTAAAACCGTAACTGAATATATCTATTTTGGCATCAATTTCAAAGTGAAGAATTAACAAACACCAATAAATTACAGTTTCTGGTGGTAAAAATAAGAGGAAACTTCATAACTTAACATAAAATGTCCACTATCAAGACTTGTTTTAATAGTGTCTTGTTGATTTACACACACTTTTCTATATAAATAATGTTGTGTGTTCATAGATATACTTGGATAGTACACAGCTCCTTTTGGATGTGACAATCAAACTATACTCAAGTATTAAAACACCGACAAAATACAAGAAAGTGAACAAGAATGAGAGATGTTTTTATTTTCCATTTGAGGATATTCATATTTTTCACAGAATTCACTTTTTTTCAGCTTTGCTAATTTCCTCCTGATTATTATAACAAAAATAGTGCCAACGGCATTGTAGCACAACTGTACAGTTTTTAAAAATGTTTATCTACATGATGAGCCATGCTAGGTATAGGTGTTCACTTGCTGAATGATTATCCAGTTGCCTATCCAGCCATTATCTTTGCCATATACGCAACCATGGAGCTGTTGCTATGGGTGTGGTCATGTTGCTAGACATATTTGCATACCTTTTTTGAATGTTCATTCACTTGTCTATGAATCCCTGATATTACCTTTGCAATATACATGATCATTTGGCTGTTGCTATGGACATGGTCTTGTTGCTAGGTATATTTGCATACATTTTTTGAATGTCTATTCATAGTCTAGTAATCCCTGTTATCTTTGCAATATATGCGATCATTTGGCTGTTGCTATGGGTGTGGGCGTGTTGCTAAGTATATTTGCATTCACTTTTTGAATGTTTGTTCACTTGTCTAAGAATCAGTGTTATCTTTTTGAAATGTTTGTCTGTTGCTATGGGCGTGGTCATGGTTGCTAGGGATATTTGCATACATTTTTTGAATGTTTACTCACTTGCATACCAGATGATGTTATTTTAGAGAAATATACTGGCATTTGGTTGTTGCTAAGGGCATGATCATGGTTACTAGGGCCAATTGTGTCAAAATCTGCAGAATAATACTTCTAGAAACATCACGAAATTTCAGTCTCACTGACAAGTTCACTGTAGGCACCCGTTCGTTAGCCAGTACATCTCTGGATATGTCTCATTTTTGCCGATGAAAGTGTCTATATTTTGTCAAAGAATTAATCACTGCTCTTGACAAATGTTCGCTACCTGAAAGTCTGGTGTAATTTTATTGATCTCAACATATAAGTTAGTAGTAGTAGCGACGGCAGCTGTCGCAATGGCGTCTACATTCTAAAAACTGAATGAACAGCTGAGCACTGTAGCCCCATCACTTCGTAGAATTGATGCGCGTTCAGCATAAGTTTCAGAATATTTTACAATGTAGTTTAAAATTGTTATCATAATAGAAAAAAATAGTGGGTCTATGTATATAGTAAATAAATAATCTCCCGGTATTTCTCATTCGCGCTACGTCATCTCGGACTCATGATTCCCCTATGTCTGTATCCCTGACATGAGGGGAATCATTCGTCCTCGATAACATAGCACTCATTCGGAATACGGGGAGATTATACATAACTATCATTTGGAAAGTAAACTTTTAACCCCATAAAACTCATTGAGACCATGTGTGGTTCATTTTGGTGTCATTTTATCCTCTTGTCTAGATTTACTAGTATCACATCACACATGCACACATGCATACATGTACACAGTGTTTTACACAACGAAATTCTTCATAAAGTTCATTTATAGTTCATTTATGAGTGCGATTTTTTATTATTTTGATAATGATTAAAGATTAACAAATCAAACTTCCTTTACATTGTCAAAATGAAACAAGAAAACACTAGAATCAACTTTTAATAGTGAAACTTTACAACTTCAACTTTTAATATTGCCCTGATATCCAGCCATCATAAAACAACAAACTTTACAACATGTATTGACAATGCACATCTTTATACATGAATATGTAAACATTTATTTTTGTTCTTTATTTTGTCAAATCAGCTGTAATCGTTTTTTTGGGGTTTTTTAAATATTTAAACTATAAATGAACTGTTTGAAGTATTTCATTGTGTAAAACACTGTGTATGTATGTGTGCATGTGTGACTTGATACAAATGATTAATGAAGTTTGAGTCGGCAGCTAGACAAGAGGGTAACTGACATACACTAAAATGACTACACATGGTCTCAATGAGTTTTATTGCATTGATTGTTTACTTTCCAACTGATAACCAACAGGATTACTTGTCTGCTACAGTATAGCAAAACAGACAGTCAGTTAATTTCCACAGTACTAGAATCAGCAAACAAAGTCAATAAATTTGATAGGCTTAGAAAATACTGCAACTGGCAATGTGCAATATCTATTATGCACATGCAGTGAGAAAAACACAACTAAAACATAAAAACACCCCTACAGGATAATGGAATATCTCATGAACTTTGGTCAAGTAATTATGTAACATTATACCATACCACATGTACTAGCACTGTAATGGACCAAATGTTTTGATGGAAAATCTCTTTTTTGGATATAACTTGAAAACCACTGCTCTAGTCACCTTCATTTGAACAATTTTACACAATCTACATGCCCTAAGTCCCTACCAAATACCAAGACAATTGGTCAGGCGATTTTTGACTGTCTTTTTTACTTCATTCACATCCGCACACACAGCTGTATACATACATACATACTTACACACACACGCACACATGCATGCACACACGCACATGTGCGCACACACACACGCACGCACACACACACACACACACACACACACACACACACACACACACACACACACACACACACACACACACACACACACACACACATACACACACACACACACACACACACACACACACACACACAGGTAGGTCTCATAAAAAGGCAGACACTGTCCATGCCTGTGGGATTAAACTTGTCAGTTTTCAGGACTTTACTCATGTTCTCAGGGTAAAGTGACATTCTGTAAAGTTTTCTAAATAATATCAACACATTTGCTGAAATACATTTAGTCATCACATTCTGGGATTTCACCCATTCCAAGATCTGTTGCTCTTTCCACTTATGTTGTATCTTCCAACGTGAGGTAGCGATGGGATTTTTATGGTACATCATTAAGGAAATTGTGATTGGAGAATGTTAGCAAGAATAAGACATTTGGAACTTTAAGCCGAGAAAAAAGTTCAATACAAGTAGGGTATATTTTGATCTGTATTTGTTTTTAATATGTTTTTTTTTTTATTTGTTCTGTTGGACACTCCACAGTTGAAGATTTAGACTTACTTAAAGTGATAATTATATATAATCCCACGAAATCAATGTTAGATTTACATCATAATGCTCCAAGTATCATTCCGTGGACTAATACAAATTCGAGTTGGTAGGCAAGAATTTGTAATCTGCGGAATCATACGAGGATTATGACGTAAATCTAACATTAATTTCGTGGGATTATATATTTATCACATAATTAAGATTTCCACATATTTTTTCCTACAATTTTGAATCAAATTTTACGAATAATGCATCATTTCATCACATTTTATTCTTCATTGGGTATCAAAAAATGGCATCCAATGGCTATGCAAATTACGTAATCGCGTGACATGTTGCAAGGTCAAGCTTACGTGCTGTGGTTTCTCAACCAAAATGATCAGTTATAACCTTGCGATGTATATGTAATATCAAATTAAATTTTTAAAACATAAATAAACTTTGTCTGAATGTGACTTTTGTTACATCATTTTAATTATATTTTCTCAGGATGTGTGAATTCGGAGCTCTGAGTCAACTGAAAATTGGAAGTAAGCTTACTGGCTGATACATACAAATTGTCATCGATAATCTACATGATTTTTAGATAGAATAAATTAAAACAATTCAATAAAAATAAAAGTACCTCGGAGTCTATGTATCAGACTCATGCCACCTAAGGATTTATGTAAAGTAACGTGTGCATTTATCTTTTGAAAGTACATAATCAAATTATTACGATAACATGATCGTAGCTTAGCATTGGCAGGAACACTCGAACAGTTGAAAGGAAAAAGTTTGTTAGAACAGGGGTGATATGGGTTTTTGATCTGCCCTGTTTGACGTCACACAGGTGAAGATTTGCACATGTTTATGTGATAATGATGACTTACAGAATTTGGATGGTCTTGTACAGCCTGGTACTGCAATTTTATTCTCTTCTCTCCCATTACATCATCCTGTTGATGAATTAAAAAAAACTTAATGTAAGATAATATTTGTATATGTTCAGAGTTCCTGTCACTGTTTATCTTTAATTCTTTAAAAACTTTGTTTACGTATGGACTGGGATTTAGTAAAAAGTCGTAACCTATTCTTGCAAATAACTTTACATTGCAATGTTACCACTTGGTTTACAAGAAATACATTTGAAATTCAACCATGATATCTCTTTATTAATCGATGCTATTATTTACACTGACTTGATTACTGTTTGTCATTGATAGTACCGTGTACACTGACTTGATTACTGTTTGTCATTGATAGTACTGTGTACACTGACTTGATTACTGTTTGTCATGGATAGTACTGTGTACACTGACTTGATTACTGTTTGTCATTGATAGTACTGTGTACACTGACTTGATTACTGTTTGTCATTGATAGTACTGTGTACACTGACTTGATTACTGTTTGTCATTGATAGTACCGTGTACCCTGACTTGATTACTGTTTGTCATTGATAGTACTGCCATGTACACTGACTTGATTACTGTTTGTCATTGATAGTACTGCCGTGTACACTGACTTGATTACTGTTTGTCATTGATAGTACTGCCATGTACACTGACTTGATTACTGTTTGTCATTGATAGTACTGCCATGTACACTGTCTTGATTACTGTTTGTCATTGATAGTACTGTGTGCACTGACTTGATTACTGTTTGTCATTGATAGTACTGCCATGTACACTGACTTGATTACTGTTTGTCATTGATAGTACTGCCGTGTACACTGACTTGATTACTGTTTGTCATTGATAGTACTGTGTACACTGACTTGATTACTGTTTGTCATTGATAGTACTGCCATGTACACTGACTTGATTACTGTTTGTCGTTGATAGTACTGTGTACACTGACTTGATTACTGTTTGTCATTGATAGTACTGTGTACACTGACTTGATTACTGTTTGTCATTGATAGTACCGTGTACCCTGACTTGATTACTGTTTGTCATTGATAGTACTGCCATGTACACTGACTTGATTACTGTTTGTCATTGATAGTACTATGTACACTGACTTGATTACTGTTTGTCATTGATAGTACTGCCGTGTACACTGACTTGATTACTGTTTGTCATGGATAGTACTGCCATGTACACTGACTTGATTACTGTTTGTCGTTGATAGTACTGCCATGTACACTGACTTGATTACTGTTTGTCATTGATAGTACCGTGTACACTGACTTGATTACTGTTTGTCATTGATAGTACTGCCATGTACACTGACTTGATTACTGTTTGTCGTTGATAGTACTGCCATGTACACTGACTTGATTACTGTTTGTCATTGATAGTAATACCATGTACACTGACTTGATTACTGTTTGTCATTGATAGTAATACCATGTACACTGACTTGATTACTGTTTGTCATTGATAGTACTGCCATGTACACTGACTTGATTACTGTTTGTCATTGATAGTACTGCCATGTACACTGACTTGATTACTGTTTGTCGTTGATAGTACTGCCATGTACACTGACTTGATTACTGTTTGTCGTTGATAGTACTGCCATGTACAGACTTGATTACTGTTTGTCATTGATAGTACTGTGTACACTGACTTGATTACTGTTTGTCATTGATAGTAATACCATGTACACTGACTTGATTACTGTTTGTTGTTGATAGTACTGCCATGTACACTGACTTGATTACTGTTTGTCGTTGATAGTAATGCCATGTACACTGACTTGATTACTGTTTGTCATTGATAGTACTGTGTACACTGACTTGATTACTGTTTGTCATTGATAGTACTGCCATGTACACTGACTTGATTACTGTTTGTTGTTGATAGTACTGCCATGTACACTGACTTGATTACTGTTTGTCGTTGATAGTAATGCCATGTACACTGACTTGATTACTGTTTGTCATTGATAGTACTGTGTACACTGACTTGATTACTGTTTGTCATTGATAGTACTACCATGTACACTGACTTGATTACTGTTTGTCATTGATAGTACCGTGAACACTGACTTGATTACTGTTTGTCATTGATAGTAATGCCATGTACACTGACCAATGATTACTGTTTGTCATTGATAGTACTATGTACACTGACTTGATTACTGTTTGTCATTGATAGTAATGCCATGTACACTGACCAATGATTACTGTTTGTCATTGATAGTACTATGTACACTGACTTGATTACTGTTTGTCATTGATAGTACTATGTACACTGACTTGATTACTGTTTGTCATTGATAGTACTGCCATGTACACTGACTTGATTACTGTTTGTTGTTGATAGTACTGCCATGTACACTGACTTGATTACTGTTTGTCGTTGATAGTAATGCCATGTACACTGACTTGATTACTGTTTGTCATTGATAGTACTGTGTACACTGACTTGATTACTGTTTGTCATTGATAGTACTACCATGTACACTGACTTGATTACTGTTTGTCATTGATAGTACCGTGAACACTGACTTGATTACTGTTTGTCATTGATAGTACAGTGTGCACTGACTTGATTACTGTTTGTCATTGATAGTACCATGTACACTGACTTGATTACTGTTTGTCATTGATAGTACTGTGTACACTGACTTGATTACTGTTTGTCATTGATAGTAATGCCATGTACACTGACCAATGATTACTGTTTGTCATTGATAGTACTATGTACACTGACTTGATTACTGTTTATCATTGATAGTATGGTGTACACTAACTTGATTACTGTTTGTCATTGATAGTATGGTGTACACTAACTTGATTACTGTTTGTCATTGATAGTATGGCGTACACTAACTTGATTACTGTTTGTCATTGATAGTACTGTGTACACTGACTTGATTACTGTTTATCATTGATAGTATGGTGTACACTGACTTGATTACTGTTTGTCATTGATAGTATTGTGTAGACTGACTTGATTACTGTTTGTCATTGATAGTATTGTGTACACTGACTTGATTACTGTTTGTCATTGATAGTATTGTGTACACTGACTTGATTACTGTTTATCATTGATAGTATGGTGTACACTGACTTGATTACTGTTTATCATTGATAGTATGGTGTACACTGACTTGATTACTGTTTATCATTGATAGTATGGTGTACACTGACTTGATTACTGTTTATCATTGATAGTATGGTGTACACTGACTTGATTACTGTTTATCATTGATAGTATGGTGTACACAGACTTGATTACTGTTTATCATTGATAGTATGGTGTACACTGACTTGATTACTGTTTATCATTGATAGTATGGTGTACACTGACTTGATTACTGTTTGTCATTGATAGTATTGTGTACACTGACTTGATTACTGTTTATCATTGATAGTATTGTGTACACTGACTTGATTACTGCTTGTCATTGATAGTACTATGTACACTGACTTGATTACTGTTTGTCATTGATAGTACTGTGTACACTGACTTGATTACTGTTTGTCATTGATAGTACTGCCATGTACACTGACTTGATTACTGTTTGTCATTGATAGTACTGCCATGTACACTGACTTAATTAGTTTGTCATTGATAGTACTGCCATGTACACTGACTTGATTACTGTTTGTCATTGATAGTACTGTGTACACTGACTTAATTAGTTTGTCATTGATAGTACTGCCGTGTACACTGACTTGATTACTGTTTGTCATTGATAGTATAGTGTACACTGACTTAATTACTGTTTGTCGTTGATAGTATCATGTACACTGACTTGATTACTGTTTGTCATTGATAGTGTACACTGACTTAATTACTGTGATGTGCTGTGTAGTTCAAATCTTTGGAGCAACTTTTTAGTTAATACATTGAAAACGTTTCAAAAAGTCCAGTCTCAGGTTTTTACAAAGTTATCTAGTTTTAATTATTCAGTTGTACATAGAGATATTTAATGTTTGTTAGTTTGTCTATTCTTACATTTGATTAAGTTTTTTAGACAGACTCTATCATGTAACCCTATGTTTCAAATATTATGACATATGTGATTTTATGGAATGTTATATATGCAAGAATTCTGGTGACCTTCCCAGGTAGCCTATCCTTACACCTGCTGGGGATCTCCCCAAACTCCTACGCATTGTGATATACATCACTGCCTCCAATAACAGCCACTTTTGCCCTGTCACAAAGTTTACTTCACATGTTTACTACTTTTTTAAATGCATATTTACCATAAAACATTCATGGTGTTAATAATAATAATTTGGTTATTGATAAAATTCTCAATTCTGAATTGTATTGCGTTAAATTATGATTATATACAATTCTACCAAAAGTTAGTGCACCATATATATACAAAGTTAGTAGTTGGTATGTCAACCAGCGACCAATGTTCCTTTACATATCTTCCAAACAATTGTTGTATTGATATAGAAATTTCGCCAAACAGAAAAGGTAATTCATATTTGTATTGTTTATGAAGTAATCTGCCCTTAAATACAATGATAGTATTTGAATGCTATCATGGTTTTACAACAAAATCCAATATGGCTGCCCACTGAAGGCAGTGTACCTTGGAAAGTTGGCCCGGAAGTAGTGGAGGTTGACTTTTTTAAGGTAGTGCTGTGTTGGAGACTGAACCCTCCCCTCACGTGACTGCTAAATCTCGCACAATTGTGCATTACATCCTTTTTAATAATCAGAATCATGATAGGGTCCTTTTGCTTTTAACAGTATGCTGATTCACCATCAGTAACTATGCTTATTTTATGACTGTGTATTTTTTATCTAGCAATTTGTAAATGTTGTTGTTGTTCGAAATGTTATTTTCAATGCACGTTTCACAGTACCAGTAAAAAGTCTATCATATAAATTTCATACAACAATTATTTATATAAATATGACAATGAGTTTAAATAGTATATCTGGTATACTATTGTCTTTAGTTATTCATAGTTGCTGGTACTTGTCTATGGTGAATATTTTCAAAGTGTCTAGACATTTCATAGGTTATTATTCTACATCACTGACCTTATAAAACATATGGTATTCAAATAAAATTTTAGTTTATAATACATAAAATTCATGCATAAGGCCACCCCAAAAAAGAGTTTCTGGTCAGGACATTTTGTCTAACGTAGTGCGATGATGCAAATATTTTTTTCTCAAAAAATCTGTCACTCAATCTACTATTTATAGCATTACTGTTCTTTTATTTAGTACTTTAGTATACTTTAGAGCAAGTGTGTATGTGGGGCAGATGTCATTTGCTTGTTCATCATTGGCTCTGCCGTTGTCTTCACTGAAGTAGGGAGGGTTATTTTTGTGCTTCCCCCCAGATCTGCAGACTGCATGGTCTGAACAAACATGAAAAAAAAAGGCCGACATGAGGGTATTTAAGTGACGCCGAGCAGAAATAATTCTTTTTTTCTTTTTTCTTTTTTTTTTTTTTTGGGGGGGGGGGGGGGGGGGGCTAAAAAGTGACTTTTACTAAATTATTACTAGGTTTGATTTTGAGCTGAAAATAGCCAAATATTTGCCAAATTCACAAGATTTTTAACAGAAATTAAAAGTTGTTTTGTGAAATATGACAAAAAGTTGGAATTGTAAAAATAAATGTATTGAAAAAAAACTAGTCTATTCCTTTCTTTGCATTGAAACACTTACCGCATCTTGAAAGCATAGATATTTTCCATGACTTTGTTCTATAGCTTTGTTCTTTGCGAAACCAACTGAAAGAACAAGATCAAACCATGCAATGATTATTTCTGAAATGGCTTGCAACTAAAAAGGACTGACCCCTCAAGTGACTGATAAATCTTGCATGACTGAGTAACATCATTTTAATCAGAATTATGTCTAGGTCCTTCTGCTTTTAACAGTGCTAATTCACCATTACCATTAGTACCTAATATGCTAATCGTATGAGTGATTGGCAGGTGAAAAGACCAATCAGGGCAAAGCATCATGATAACATAATGTGAACTTTCACCTCTTAAAGCTGCACTAGCTGCAACTGGAACATATTTTTTTTATAAATGTTTTGTTAGGTACAATAACTTACTGATAATATTATACATTGCTAACAATATCTCATCACTGACAACTGTCTGTTTTTCGTCTTTCCTAAATACTGAACTTTTGACACCTTGCTAGTTAGTCCCCGCGGACGAAGTCCGGAACAGGGACTTATGGATTGGGTTCCGTCTGTCCATGCGTCCGTCCGTGCGTCCGTCCGTCCATCCGTGCATCCGTCCGTCCGCAGCCGTTTCTTGAAGATGCCTGGACCGATTTTTTTCAAACTTGGTACAGGGGCAACATGCTATGGCATACATATGCACGTCAATTTGTTTTATGATACGATCCAATATGGCCGCCTAGCAACCATTTTGTTTGCGAATTTTCCCTGTCTAAAGCCATAACTCAGACATGCTTTAACAGATCTCATTCAAAGTTGGTATTAGGACAGTGTTCTATGACATACATGTGCATATTCATTGTTGTCATGATACGATCCAATATGGCCGCCTAGCAGCCATTTTGTTTGCGAATTTTCCCTGTCTAAAGCCATAACTCAGACATGCTTGAACAGATCTCATTCAAAGTTGGTACTAGGACAGTGTTCTATGACATACATGTGCATATCCATTTTCATTGTGATACGATCCAATATGGCTGCCTGGAAGCCATTTTGTTTGCGAATTTTTCATGTCCAAAGCCATAACTCAGACATGCTTAAACAGATCTCATTCAAAGTTGGTATTAGGACAGTGTTCTATGACATACATGTGCATATCCATTTTCGTCATGATACGATCCAATATGGCTGCCTGGCAGCCATTTTGTTTGCGAATTTTCATGTCCAAAGCCATAACTCAGACATGCTTGAACAGATCTCATTCAAAGTTGGTATTAGGACAGTGTTCTATGACATACATGTGCATATCCATTTTCGTCGTGATACGATCCAATATGGCTGCCTGGCAGCCATTTTGTTTGTGAATTTTCCATGTCCAAAGCCACTAAGACTCCATTTTCATCGTGATATGATCCCCCATACCCAACCAATCCTTTATTGTTGGAGGCATATTCCATGTCCAACAAGCACACACAACATATCTAAGTCTGTTTGTTTTAGGTTCACAAATGTTGTTGCGTGATCACAGTAGTGATAATTCCTTAAAACCCAATTATACTATAGCGGGGACTATGTCATTCTCAATGACTTGTTTACTTTCAGTGTTATTAGTGGTAATAGTGGTATATATATATATATATATATATATATATATATATATATATATATATATATATATATATATATATATATATATATATATATATATATATAGAAAGGATGCACGCTTTGTGAAACTTTCAAAAATAGCGCCAATGGCGTGTATCACAACTGTACAGATTTTTGTTTATGTTTGTCTGGTTGCCTATCCAGCCCTGTTGTTACCTTTACAATATATATGCCATCATTTGGCTGTTGCTATGGGCAGGGTCTTGTTCCTAGGCATATTTGTATTCACCTTTTGGATGTTTATTCACTTGCCTCACCATCCCTGGTATTATCTTGGCAATATACACCATCATTTGGTTGTTGCTATGGGCATGGTCTTGTTGTTTTAGGCATATTTGTATACATTTTTTGAATGTTTATGCCTTGCCTATTAATGTCTTATTGTCTCTACAATACACTTTATCTTTTGGCTGTTGCTATGGGCGTGGTTTTGTTGCTAGGCATATTTGTATACATTTTTTGAATGTTTTTATCCCTTGCCTATTAATGTCTTATTGTCTCTACAATACACTTCATCTTTTGGCTGTTGCTATGGGCGTGGTTTTGTTGCTGGGCATATTTGTATACATTTTTTGAATGTTTTTATCCCTTGCCTATTAATGTCTTATTGTCTCTACAATACACTTCATCTTTTGGCTGTTGCTATGGGCGTGGTTTTGTTGCTGGGCATATTTGTATACATTTTTTGAATGTTTTTATCCCTTGCCTATTAATGTCTTATTGTCTCTACAATACACTTCATCTTTTGGCTGTTGCTATGGGCGTGGTTTTGTTGCTGGGCATATTTGTATACATTTTTTGAATGTTTTTATCCCTTGCCTATTAATGTCTTATTGTCTCTACAATACACTTTATCTTTTGGTTGTTGCTATGGGTGTGGTTTTGTTGCTAGGCATATTTGTATACATTTTTTGAATGTTTATGCCTTGCCTATTAATGTCTTATTGTCTCTACAATACACTTTATCTTTTGGTTGTTGCTATGGGCGTAGTTTTGTTGCTAGGCATATTTGTATACATTTTTTGAATGTTTTTATCCCTTGCCTATTAATGTCTTATTGTCTCTACAATACACTTTATCTTTTGGCTGTTGCTATGGGCGTGATTTTGTTGCTAGGCATATTTGTATACATTTTTTGAATGTTTATGCCTTGCCTATTAATGTCTTATTGTCTCTATAATACACTTCATCTTTTGGCTGTTGCTATGGGCGTGATTTTGTTGCTAGGCATATTTGTATACATTTTTTTAATGTTTATGCCTTGCCTATTAATGTCTTATTGTCTCTACAATACACTTTATCTTTGGCTGTTGCTATGGGCGTGGTTTTGTTGCTAGGCATATTTGTATACATTTTTTGAATGTTTATGCCTTGCCTATTAATGTCTTATTGTCTCTACAATACACTTTATCTTTTGGCTGTTGCTATGGGTGTGATTTTGTTGCTAGGCATATTTGCATACATTTTGGAATCTTTAGTCGCTCGCTTACCCTTCCCAGTTTTCATCTCATCTTTGTAATACAAACCATCATTTGGCTGTTGCTATGGATGTGGTCTTGTTGCTAGGGATATTTGCATACGCTTTGAATCGTTAGTCACTTAGCTATACATCCCTGTTGTTCAGTCAGTCAGTTTATTTTAGAGCAATAAGGCCACAGGCCCAAAGAGCAAACAATGTTACAAACGTTTCAGTTCATCGAGGGAGATTCCTCATTGCAAAATAAATAAATGAAGCTAAATTATTTAAATAAGTTATATTATCTGATTTAACAAAACCACTTTGGTAACAATTCATTTCGTAGGTCCTTATAATGTGGACAAATTGCTACGAAATGATATACTCATCCTCAATACAATACAAATCATGTGTAATACAGTATTTACAAAATCTTTGGTCAGCACGAATTTTTTCATGTCGTCCCCCTCTCGATCTGCAAAGGATGCAAAGAGCAAGGAAATCAGTGCTGTTCTCTAAATTTAAAAATCTTAATACGTCTTAAATATCTCTCCGGTTCAAGCATTGAGTTGAAAGTGTGGTAGGAATGAAGCCTAGGAGATGATTCGATATCTTCGTGCCAGATCTGACCAGCAAAACCTTTGGGTGAATTCAAACAAAAACTGACTAGTGGTGCCTACACCCTGGATCAACCCTGCATGCCCAGTTGACTGATTTTATACTCCTTTCTTCTTCTAATCTTTTCAACATAATGTAGCATTTGTAGGGGTAACTATCAGTGTCCATTTGTAGTATTTTCAACCAATGGCTCACGCATCTTTTAAAATAAATGACTTAGATGGGAAATCTACCACATTTGTTTTCCCACTAACATTCAAAATAAATTTACACAACTGATAATGAACTTGTTCAACCTGGGGAGGATTTTCATAACCCCAGATTTCACTACCATATAGTAAAATAGGTGCAACATATGTTTCAAAAAGTTTGAGTCAGACATGGACATTCCACTTGGCTTCCTTAGCAAAGTCTTAAGTTGAAACATGGCTTTCCTTCCTACTGATGCCTATTTTTTCATAGTTGGCCTCCAAGTAAGGCCAAATAAAAAAAGTTGTTAAGTTCCGTTTACCCAACCCCACCTAGTTTTTCACGTCGGCCCTAAACTTTTTTTTACATATTTGAGAAAAATAATAATAAAATCACAAAAATCGTGTGAAGTCTCGCAAGAAATAGTGAGTTGAGTGCAGAAACTGACATCAACTTAAAAAGACAAAATAAAACTGTTCTTCTAATCTGTAATAGCTGTACATCTGATAGGAAGAAATAAACAACACAGAGACCATTTGGAAAACAATGGAAAACCTGAACTAGACACTCACACATGAAAAAAAAAATCTACCTACCCCACCTATTTTAAAATTGAATGTAATTGGAACCATACAATTTTTATTTTTTACACCTACGTCTTGATGAAAAAATTTGACCTAAATATTTGTAGTGAGGAACAACTTTAATTGGTTGATTTCCACAAGAACCAACTTTCATACTTCTTTAGACAACCTCCCCTATGGAACACAACAATTTGAGTTTTGTCTAAGTTTACACTTACACCCCAATGAGAACAAAATAACTGTAGCTGATTAATTTGGCTTTGAGTGTGAATTGGCATGGCTGACCCCTCAGCCACATCATTGGCATACATCAAGATATTGAGGTTTTGAATTTCTTATAAACACCTTCACACCCAACCTTATTTGTATAAGAAACCAGGTCATTAATGAATAAAGAAAGTAAGACAGCACTAAGCATACAGCCTTAGCACG
Source organism: Glandiceps talaboti (assembly GCF_964340395.1). NCBI lineage: Eukaryota > Metazoa > Hemichordata > Enteropneusta > Spengelidae > Glandiceps > Glandiceps talaboti. The sequence continues at coordinate 16,944,671 of NC_135553.1, forward strand.
TCCCAATTGTACACCTGAAGTGGTCAGTATTAAATGTCAGCTGGTGTATTTACACAAGACTGTAAGCTCCTCTACATTGATCTCAGAACAGAAAGAAATTACCATGTATACCATATCTACTTAGTTTGACCCATGAGAAATCGTGTTGAATAGAATCATCAATTGCCTTTGAAAAGTCAATGAAAATACAATAAAATATTCCCTTCTTCATAGTAAGATATTTGGCCGCCATAGCTTGGAGCGTAAAAATATTGTCCACAGTACTGTAACCATGATGAATGCCACTCTGTGCTTTTGATATAGTTTTATTTTGATAGCACCAATTTTCCAAATGGAAATTCAAAATTTTGAAGAACATTTTACTCATTACTGGTAGAAGGAAAATGTCCCTGTAATTATTTACATCGCTAAGACTTCCCTTTTTATGTAGTGGCATAATAATAGCTTTACTCCAGCTTGCAGGATAGGCAATCACAAAAAAATAAGAATGTTTGCCTATTGAGGTAAGGTGACTACCCTCATATATCAATTTTAAAGAAATTCAGGACAAACAAATTGAGAACAATGGATGGATTCCAAGAAATCTATCAGGTGTGATCACGCACATTCAGACATCACTCCACAGTTAGAACCATCCTGTACACAACAATGCTGGGGTTATACTGAAGTGTGTATTTAATCGTATGAAGGAAGTAAAAACGCTACTTGAAGGTACATCTCAACATATAAATATAAGGTGTGCACAAACTGTATGTGCAGTTACTAGGAGTTCAGTGTCTTTGTTTGCTGATACTGTTCAAATATCCAAATATATATATAATAGTCTATTCCGAGTTACAGTAATATATAACAAATATGAAATAATATGAAAGTGTCTAAATCAATCAATCGATCGCGATGAATTTGCTGTAATTTAGTAATTGAATATATAATCAGTTTGATTTGCATACTTTAGGAATTAACATAATTAGCTCATCGCGACATCAGGTGTGTCAAACCCAACAGATACATGTTGTTTTAATGTCTATGTATGCACACTACCATACAACTGAGCCAAGTAAGTGAATGGAGGTACCCTACCATAGAAATGACCTAAATACAATAAAAACTGACATTTCTTGTGAGTCACCACATAGTAAGAGATAGGGGGGGCAAAAAATGTCGATGCGTCACTAGAAATTGTGTGTGTCAGTGGCATGTCAAATTAGCTTTGAGAGCACACTGGGAATGACCCATTGTTTAACGTTGGAACTGCTATGAAATGAATAATACACTGCACTGCAGCTAAATTAAATTCATAAGAATGTACCTATACTTGTATTAAAGTCAATTTAGGTGAAGAAAACTATATAATATATTGATTCAAATTTAGTCCATTAATTCTGGCATCAAATAGCTGGAAGTTGGACCCATATGGCATGCTGTCCTGTTTTAGTATGAATGAAATTATATGAACATGCACTAGTTAGCATTAATTCTGCTTTTCTAACTTGCATTTACTAGTATGTGTTTTCACTAGTGGTGGTCAATTAATCCTATGAATATTTCAGAGTAAAGTGGAACAGTTACAAAACTTGAATTCTACTGCACTGTACATGTTGGGATGGCTTGGCTTGAAAAGTTCTATACAGACAACTACAGCATTGAGAGTGAAGTTCATACTTCTTGATCTATCATAATCTAGCTTCAGGGTTTACAAGTGCCTGAGACAGACTGAATGCAAAGCTAAAATAGCTCAGAAACTTGTCTTTGTGTTACTCAAGATGTTCTCCACGTTGATAGCATACCAATACCATGATTTAGTCTCTTGGCTCAGGATAAAAGACATTTTCAAATGTTATTTTTCATCGTTAATCATTTCTGTTTTTGAAAAAAAAATGGAGAAGGAAATAGAAATTCTAATTTGCATACATAGTAAAATAGCACCAATGATGTTGTAGCACAACTGTATTTAGCTGTTGTCATGGGTTTGGTCTTGTTGCTAGGGATATTTGGATACATTTGGAATCTTTATTAACTTACCTGCCCTTCCCACTTTTCATCTTTGCAATATAAAACATCATTAAGCTGTTACTATGGGTGTGGTCCTGTTGCTAGGCATATTGCATACATATCTTGTGACATGTATTCACTTTACCTACCCATCCCTGTTGTTATCTTTGTAATATGCATCATAATTTCACTGTTGCTAAGGGTATGGTCATGGTGGCAAAGGCCAATTGTGTCAAAATGTTTTGAACAATAACTGCCAAATAACACTTCCAGAAACATCCTCGCCACGTTTCAACCCCATTCACAACACAGTTTCAAGATATAAGTTTTTTTTACTTAAATTGAGATTTTTTTATACCTAATTTGCATATTCCTGATTGTGAATACAGCTTCATCTACACATCCCCAGATGTATCCCCAATTACATTTCAGCCAAATCTGCTCAGTAGTTTTGGAACAATATATTTTTGACAAAAGAGACACATTTTTAGACCTAATTTGCATATCACGGATGGGCTCATCATGTCATGAACGATTCATAATCTAAACACCCTGAAGAACGCTCCAACCAAATTTCAGCCTAATTTGCTAAATAATTTTGGAATTATAGATTTTTTGACCAAAAACACATATTTTAGCCATAATTTGCATAGAATCATCATGTCATCAACAATTCTTAATCTAAATTCCACTAAGAATGCTTCCATCATATTTCAACCCAATCTGCTCAATGATTTTGGAATTCTAGATTTTTGACCAAGAAGACACATTTTTAGCCCTAATTTGCGTATCACAGATGGGATCATCATGTCATGAACACTTCTTAACATAAACACCCTGAAGAATGTTCCAACCAAATTTCAGCCTAATCTACTCATTAATTTTGGAATTCAACATTTTTATACCTAATTAACCAAAACACCTCTAAGAACGTTCCAACCGAATTTCAGATCGATCTGCTGAGTAGTTTTGTAGTTTTTTGACCAAAATCACACACTGATGGTAAGATCATTTTGATTTTAACAATTTCCCAAGGTAATATACCCACCAAATATCATGGCAACCGGTCCAGTGGTTTTTGACTTTACACACACACAGACAGATAGACACTTTGCCATGCTTATAGCACTACTGAATTTCTGCAGTTGTGCTAAAAAATCTTGACCATGTCTTTCCACCCGAGGTAATGGTAAATGTGGTGAGTATGAGACAATAGTTCTAACTTTTACTAATTTACCCACAGTGCTATCTCCCCAGAGGAATGTAGATGGTCAAAAGTGGTACTTCGTCTTGTAATATCCCTGGACAAAGATGGTGATTAGGTGGGTCACAGGTAGGGTAAGATTGGTAAAGGTGGGTAAATTAGACTTTTGGTATCCTGTTTAGAAAACGCTTTTGATGCTTTTACGTCATTGATGCCTGGATGACTGACTACTCTTATCAAAATTCAGCTTTATCACAAGCTTTCACTATTACCTCCTCCAGGTTGCTTGGCAACACCACTTCCCAGTACAACTTGTATACCAGCTTCTTCAAGTTTGGGTTTCCATGATTCTAACAGAGCCAAGGATGAGTCCTGTACATTGTGGATAAATGGAAGATGATTACAAGACAAGTAAGCGTGTGTGTATGTGTGTGTGTGTGTGTGTGTGTGTGTGTGTGTGTGTGTATGTATGTGTGTATGTGTATGTGTGTATGTGTGTGTATATGTGTGTGTATGTGTGTGTATGTGTGCGTGTCTGTATGTGTGTGTATGTGTGTGTATGTATGTGTGTGTATGTATGTGTGTGTATGTGTGTGTGTGTGTATATATGTGTGTATATGTGTGTGTATATGTGCGTGTGTATGTGCGTGCGTGCGTGCGTGCGTGCGTGCGTGCGTGCGTGTGTGTGTGTGTGATGACTGTTAGTCACACAGACTAGCTGACAGGTACCAAAAGTTGTTAGTCCTGTTAGTTATTTTTCTGTAACCTGACTGGGATAAATTACACTAAAGTCATATGCACAGAAAAATATTTGACATAGTGCATGTGGAAACAAGTATGAAAAAAATGTTTTCTACTCTCAAAGACCTACCGGGTACATTATAAGAAAGTTACTGGTCTGACATAGGTTGTCCAGGATATTTTTTCAGCACGAGTTTTAGAAGACTATTTATCCAAAATAATTTTATTTAATTCTATCCTTCATTTCTGGTCTGCGCAATAGATGTTTTTGGCTTTCAATCATGCCAAAAAGTCTATTGTGCAATCAATTCTAGAATCACTTTCATTTCATTTAAATGCCAATCATGACACATAATTACATAGTTGGTCTTCAGATAGATATTTTCAAAGTTTCAATTGGACATTTTTTGTGTTCATGGTAGACATTTTTTATTAAATAAACAATACAGAATCATGACACTTTTGATACATTCTGGAATCAGCAAAATAATCATACCAAATATGTAAAATAACTAAGTCATAATGTCTTGTCCATAGCTCACAAACAAAAAACAAAAACAAATTTGGACTCAAAAAAACACAATAATAGCAAGGGACATGTATGCAGTGTTTGGTATGTCATAGTGTATGTTATTCCCCCATACCAGTATTCAACACTAGAGGGCGCTATATTCTGCACTTCCAGTTTGCATTGTAGAATGAACATGATGTATGGGCTCACCAAATGCTTTATCATGAGGTCATAGTCATACAGTTTCCCTATGTTCATGGTAAAAAGCTACATGGCTGCATTAACACTTATTGTAGCATTTATATGCAATACAATACATAATAAAAAATGGATTCTAGTGTAGGATGTAACAACTGGACATCATCTATAGATTAAAATATCTATAATAAATTTTAAGGGTCTGATCTTTTTATGAACTTCACAAGGCCTGTGATCTCTGCATGATATTACACGGCAATTTTCCACATTTATACAACACTGGTAATCCAGCCTTCCATTTGATAAGACAGACGCAAACTATTGTTCTTCAATGTCACAGTAGTAGATTACACAAGTGGGTGACAAAGGTTCCTCTGTTGTCGTGCGATTGTAAATGTAATCACCATGTGATCAACATAGGGTAAATGTTCAAAAAGTCCTCAAAAAGTTCATGTTAAACTCTAAATAAACTAGTTTTCAGAGACTATAATTAAATCAACATCCATTCAATATCCTGTTGTATCAACATCTTGCGACACTAGTTTTAGTTTGTGTCTATCTTTAGAAAGCAGACAAGGGTGTTTATTATCAAGTAGAAACAGACACAGATAACATGTACCCTTTATGTGAACTCACACAGTGTGATAGTGCATTCTACTAAAACCACCAAATTTCACTTATATGAAATGATTCTTTAGAAGAAATTCAATCAATCAAATTTTTTAAAACAATTTTAGTTTACTATTAAAATCTAGTAATTCTGGTGCCAGACTTCTAAAAACAAATTATTTTTTTTTCCTTCTTGTGTTTTGAATGACTTTGTCTGTAACTCAATTGTCTACCTGAAAGGCAACATTTTCACATATGGGTATTTTGAACTGAACTTAACACACTGACCCCCCCCCCCCTTTAAGGCCCCAGAAAATATACTGCCAGACTAAACATTACACATTTATATAAATCATCCTGTCTGTGATAATGTTGAATCTACATAAAATACAATGATTTTCTAGGTGCTGCCTTTTTTTGTCATTTATGTGCAATACTGTCCACAACTGGACCAAGGCAATGACAAAATGTTTTGTCTGCATACTGTGCCCCAATTTTCAGATTAGGATGCTAAAGTCCCCCCCCCCCCCCCCCCCCCCCCCCCAGTTGCCTTCAGGTAGAGTATTGAAGAATGTAGTCTTTTGTAAAGGTAATGAGGTCATTGGTACATGGTGGCCTCTGCTAGATTGTTGGACTTCCAATTCTATGGATGACCTGCTTTTAGTTCATCCATCTTATTTTTCGTTTTACACCATTTACTGTTGTCCTTCACTTTTATGATTTACAAATCTTTTCTTTCTGCCTTTTTTTTACCATAGAGCATTATAAGTTACAATTAGTAGGCATTTGCCTTCAGGTGAAGTGTTGAAAAAATGTAGTCTTTTGTAAACTTAATGAGGTGGTCATTGCTAGCATTCTTCCTGCCATTCTATGATCACATTTTTTGGGGGACAATAATTATGTACTTCCAAATACTGATACAATGTACACATTATTTTATCTTTCTCTTTAGACCAAGGGTGTCTAAAGATAAGTTGTAAATTTCTTTGGTCACAACATACAGTCATTGTGTTCTACCTTTAATTTGCATATTTTGAATTGTAGATCAGGGTCTGATGCAAATCGTGGTGACTTCACCTCATTGCAAATAATGGAAGAAGTGTAGATTATATTTTAATAGTTTCATTCTCTTCATTTAATGGTATCGATAATTTTTGTATTGATCTACGCACAGAATCCAATCATTTTCATTTAAAGTTTACTGTGTTAGCTAAACTTTCTCAAAATTGAAACAAAGGCAATGATCAGAATGTACAGAGGTGAAAAATGTACGAAATTCTGAGTGAGAGTTTTGTCAATTTTCTTCAGTCAGATTCTTGTATCTTGTATCTTGAGTCCATAGACTTAAAAATCATATGACAAATCTCTAGTATTTGTTTCGGACAGCTCAGTCAATGTCCAGCCTGCCAGTTCAAGGCCAACCATGCATGCCTATATCATGGACTGATGTCTACAAATACTGAATAAACAATCGTGTACAGCTCGCATTCGTGCCAGGAATCATACCAAGAGCAATATGCTGTAAAACTAATATTGATTTGATAGGATTACATGTAATGTTATATACAATCCTATGATACTTGCTAGGTCACTGGTCAGAAAAGTGGACGAATTACAGTCAACTTGTTCAATGGATAACATCCAGATTGCTGTAGTGACCAAAACATGGTTTAGTGATGAAATCAGTGATGAATCGGTTGCCATGGATAACCTGCAAGCTTTAATGAAAGGACCACATGGACAATGGAGGCAGCAGTGGTGTCTGCATGTATATACACAGCCATTTGCATCCTAAACCCACCAGTGTTCAGTTCCTGACAAACAGTGATCATGTTCAATCTATACAGCTGACCTCATTGGTTACCAAGGACAGTACCCCATCTACATGGCACTAAAAATCCTACCTGTGGTAGGATTCGGGATAGTTTGAAGCCTGTGTAGATGTAAACGCGTCCTGAAATCGTCCTGACTTAGACACCTATGAGAGGTTTCCTGAAACCCTCCTGACTTTGTCCTATGTACTGTCAGAATGGAGTCAGGACGGAACGCGTAACATCTACGCTGCAACCTTCCTACGTGTAGACACAAATCTGTCCTACCTCAGGTAGGACTTAGGACTACCTCAGGTAGGATGACCTACATGTAGATGGGCTAGTGTCTCAGTTACTAATTAGCTGCATCTATCATCCACCCCGGACGAACAATGGAAAAGTGAATGATCGATCATGTCATATCATATCTATAGTGGATAAAATGAAATCAAAACCCCAAAACAGGGACTTGTAATGGGTGACTTCAATCATATGGATATTACTAGTATTTCAAACACATATTAAAGCAGCTAGTAAAATCTCCAATGATACAAAGTGTAATGTCAGACCTGATACTCAGTATGTAAAAGTACTAGCACCACTCAGTACCTAAGACCAAGCAACTGTGATGATGTCATGGAATGTTAACCTGAGAGTGCCATCAAAGTTGATTACAACACACCTAAGAAGACTCAAATATCAGCCAATTCGGGTGAGTGGATAACCAGACAAGAGAGAGTCAGGGGAAGAAAAGACAAACCAATTCTTTAAGGTAGGAGGTGTCAAATTCGAATTACATCAACGACGCAACTTTCGGCACAGACTGAAACGGGCGCTCTTGTCAACATTCGAACGCGAAATAAACGCGTGTCTGGAAGTGAAGTGAAGTGTTATATGTTTTAAGATCGCTGTACATACTCTTGAATTGAAGATTTAGGGTGAACGGAAGATAATTTCGTATGAGTTTCAGAAGTCCTTGTGAAGAAAATTAGCTTTACTACCATGACTTCATGAGGAACTGTCTTATAAAATTTAGACTTGTTGAAATGTATCAACAACCACACTCCCTATATTGCTGGTCAAGCAAAACATTGACGTGTGAAACAGAAAAGTTGGAGTCGGTCTGACGCTAGAATTACACGAGTTCGCGAACTATTGCACGGTTAACCGTAACATCTGAATACATCAAAGATATTTTACGTGAGATACCCCCAGGTCATAAATGTCTGCTTCTACACAAGTCATCCAAGTTGAGTACGCCCCCACCACAAACAAGCAAAACATTTTCTTTTAATCTTCTCCTTATTGGTTGCTTTGATTTCGACTGCTCGAAATGAAACTGACATGACAATTGGAAACTTAAATTGCATTATTCCAAAACAATGACTTGTATAGTAGTCAGATGAAATTTACATACTGACCATAATTCCATATCACCATTAAATGAAGTACTTTGTTTGGGTTTTTGCTTTGTTACTATGGTAACCAGATTTGCTATACAGATTGATTCTATGTCGTTTTGGAAGCATATCGCTCGATAGGTCAGCAGTGTCACCAGAGCTAGAAGGCGATTGATGGGGTCAAAGTAGCCCTAGGTCAGTAACCGAGTACAGTAATGTCCTGCCAATTTAAAATTACTGAATTTATAGTTTGTTTTTCAGTAGATGTATTCAACCAAAAATAGATTATTTTTCAGCTGTCTTGCCAACTATAGTATGTCACTAGTCACACTGACTCTATTGAGTGTTTACGTATCGTATTGTAAAGCCTACAGTTCAAACTGCAACAAATCATACAAGTTGTATAAAAACTATCTACATTGTCTCCCCATGGAAGAAGTATCCATGGTAACATTAATAAGATTTCAATGAGGGGTTCTACCCAAAATCAATAAATACATCTAGTAGCATAGCTTTTGAGCCTCACAGTGTGTGCAATGCCACTTTATCATGTGGCTAGGTACGTATACTGCATGCCATGTTCAGTGGATCAACAGGTACTGATATGAGTTATTTCCTATTTCATAGTGACCACACTCCGCAATACAACAATAGCAATTTCCTTACATGAAATCAACATTTAACTGTTTCAACAATGTGAGAATGAGATATAAGGTGCGAGATCAATATATATTTCAAATCAATGTAGGATGAAAAATTAAATTCTTTTACTTTTGGGGTGTTTTTTTAGTTGTCTAGTTCTCATCCTACAGAAACGATTTTACTTTTTAATGGGTCTGTTTGTACCCCTAAAAATGCAATTATTTTTTTTTTTTAAATATCCCCTAAATTGAGAAATCGAAGAATTTTCACTATAGCACAGCACTAAAGTGTCAACAAAAGATCTATTTTTCCTCACTACATACTGGCTTTGTATTCATAGCATTACTACACACTGATTTGAAATTGGATGGACATTTTTAATTTTGGCCAATTAAGTTAGGGGGGGGGGGGGAACTAAATGTTTTTAGCTTTTTATCCTACATTGAACTATTGACACCCCTAATGTGTTGATTTATTATACATAATTATGTGCTGACAGAACTATCCCTTGGTACCCATGTGTTCCAGTATTATGAAATTTCATGTGAATTGTGTCCAAAAATGTTTGAAATTTGGAAGGGGGGGGGGGGGGGGGGGGGGTCATAATTATGAATATTATGGCCACTTTGGCTTTGGGAGAAATACCTAAACTCTACACATGAATAATTCAGTTGTTTTATCATACATATGAACTGACAGAAATATACCTTGGTGCCTGTGTGTTCCAATATTATACAATGTCAAGTGATTTTTGTTCAAAATGTTGAAATGTTGATGGGGTGGGAATAACATTTTTACTGGCATTTTAAAGTTAGCATACACACAATGATTTTTGTTGTATAATTATGAAGAGGCATTGGTACATTATACATATGTGCAAAGTTAAACAAGCTCATTTAAATTTTTGTCAAAATTCAACAATATTTCATAAACAAAATTCTGTCAAAAATGTCTAAATAATCTTTAACTGTCAACAATTATGTTGTAGTTAATTGTTGTAAATCTACTTATTTTGACCCAAAACAATATGTGTAGATACAAGAAATGGTTTTAGTAAACAAACAGAGTGACGCAAATAAACAACAGATAAGATTATGTACATGTAGAGGGCGCACTTCTTTTAATACTCAACATGGGAGAACTTCAGCATCCTCATCTGAAAACAGAGGTATGTTGGGTAGACAAAACATTTTGTCATTGCCTTGGTCCTGTTGTGGACAGTATTGCACATGCACTCCGTGCTCAAAGCGCTTTACAATTATTACCCCTGGCTCGGATCAGAACAGCACAACGGCCCTTTAGTCTTCCTCAACTCCCCGGGGAGCATACAATCCATTGCAGCCATTTAAGCACATAGGATTAAAACCTTCACATTGCAACCTACAATGTACATCCTACCAGGTCCCCAATCATACAGCTGGCGATCCCTTGCTGTTTTACCTGTATGCAGACATACACACGCATAAACACAATCATACATGTCTACAGAAATCCATTCAGGTTTGGGACTACGTGACAGAACTGTTGCAGGCTCCATATCATGTCAGCGTTGAACTGTCAAGACTGTGAGTAATCATCCATGACTGTTTGAGTCATTACTCCAGGAGTCCCCGTAAAGTTACACTCATCATTTGGCTGTTACTATGGTGTTCCTGTTGCTAGGCATATTTGCATACATTTTTTGAATTTTTATGCAATTACCTATTAATCCATTAACCTTGCAATATACATCATCATTTGGCTGTTGCTATGGGCATGGTCTTGTTGCTTGGCATATGTGCAGACCTATTTGAATCTTTAATCACTTGCTTGTCGATCCCTTTTATCTTTGCAATATACACCAGCGTTTGATTGTTGCTAAGAGCATAGTCATGACTGCTAGGGCCAGTTGTGTCAAAATTTTTGAAATTTGAGCAATATCTGCAGAATAACACCTCCAAAACATCCCCACCAATGTTTCAGACCAATCTGCCTAGTAGTTTTTGAGTGTTTTTGACCAAAAATGAAATGTTCTGACCCAAATCACACACATGTGATGTGATCAGTTTGCTTTGAACAATTTCCCAACTAGACACCAAAAGTAATGTCCCCACCAAATACCAAGGCAATCGGTCCAGTGTTTTTTTACTTTAAGTTGCTTACACACAGACACACAGACAGATCGACAGACAGATACTTTACACTGCCTATAGCACTGCTGAATCTCAGTTCAGTTGTGCTAAAAATCCCTTGTCTCCACTGGGATTCAAACCCAGGACCTCCTGACTACTAATCCTATCCTACAGGAAGCCTATGTATTATTCTTATGCTGATGAAGTGATATTTGACCTGTGACCTGACCTGACCTCAAGCTTTCTGGCACTTCTCACTGTATGTCAAATAATCGATCATACCATTAGTATTTGTATTTCTAAATACCATGGCCAATTATAAATAATCAACTCCATGAACGTTTTTGAAGAAATGAATCAAAACTGGTGTGCACTAAGTATATTTATATTGTAATCCCACAAAAAAAATTGTGTTTATAGATGACGTTAGATTTCATGGCTGTGTCTTGGCTTTTGTGAGTCACCTCAATCTTCTGCCTTCCTTCATCCCAGGTAACTGACGAACAAAACTATGAGATTTAATTGTCTTTTCATACAATGCAAAGCTTAGCCCTTCCATTAATTTAATAGGTAGGTTACTGTAATTCAAACTGCTTGACAGACTGATGCAAATAAACAAAAGATATTCATATTTATATGTTGAGGGCGCACTTCTTTACTCACAACGTGTGACATTGTCGTCCAAATGTGAAAACTGATGACAGCATTACTAACTGAATTGGTTATCAACTATATTTGACATGGTGTCAAACAAATGATAGCAAAACAGTATCTTGGAAAAAATGAAATGGAAAGATTGCTTACACAGACATCACAGAGACCAATATACTTAGCCTGGAATCCATGCAACTTAGGGATTTTAAATTTTAAATCCTCATGAATTCCAGGCTACAATATACTATGAAGTGAAGTCTTTTAAACCCTGAGTTTGCATTTCTGTGTGCACTACTAGCAAAGCTGCCAGCCACACCTACAACTTGTACAGAACTTCAACAAAAACAATTTGTGTACATAACAAACTATTGAATGTCAATGAGATGGCATAGCAATGAATACAAATACTTGTTGCATACACATGTCACAGCTAGCCCAGAAAGAAAAAAAAATGTTTACACAGATATTGATAGATTACTAGTATTGGTTTCAAAGCTTGTCTCCAAGTTTACTTCACTTGTTGAAGTGTACTGTAAAGTGCTTGAAGATTTTACAATGTATCTCAGATGGATACTGATAACTGTTACACTGAGTCCATGTATTTGCCAGAATGAATAGACAGGAGACAGGAAGTTTTCATCTTCTCCATGAATGGTTGCTTTTCATGCACATCTATTTTGTATTTGAGTCCATGTAAATGAATACAAATTATAACTGTGACAGAATGCACATGTTCAAAGAAGAATTACTTATCATCCTAGCAGCCATATCATTCAAATATACTTGTAACTAGTATTTACAAGCAATTCCTAAGTGTGTGCACCCCGGTGTTTACTGCTGATAAGTTTTAGTGTAATTCCAATAATGTCTCTGTTGTAGTTAATGTGGAGACAAAGTTGAAAACCAATTCTAGTAATATATCAACATCTATGTAAACATTTTTTGATCTAGGCTAGATTAAATCAGCTGTAAATATTAGTGAATACCTGGCTTATTTGTTATGCTTGTCAGCAACAGCAGTGTTGACTTCACATTAGTATTTTCCTCACCTTTTCTATTTTTTTAAAAACAGTTTATATTTTATTTATACAAATGAAAAAAAATGTACAAAATAAGTAACTGACAGACAAGGGGAAAGAAATGGGAGAAGGGTCAAACTAACAAAAATAAAAAAACCTGATACAGTACTTTTGAACTTTACATTACGTCGAAAAGGTTCCCTTTCTCTTAAGTATTTTGTTTGTCTTCATTATAAAATATTCTGTTTATTTCATATACATGGATATGACTCTAACCATATTGCATGCTGGTACATGACCCTTTTTACACAGTGTTGAGGAGTATAGTGATGTGCAGATTGTGATTCTGTCATTAATGGGTTACACTGTTATAAACAATACTTACTGTACTTGAATCATTGAATGCAGACAGTTCTATGTTGCCATGGAAATGTGTTGTTTGTTGCATTACCGACTGTAAACATTCTTCCAACCACTTGTCGGCATTGTGTACTGGTAAGATAATGGACTGTAAAAGATAATTTTTGAAAATAACAACTTATAAATGTTATCATGGCACTGATCGAAATTTGGAAATCAAACTACAACTGCTGACATCAGAGTGTGGACGAACAGAACCTGATACAAACAGGGAAAATTTAATTGGATTGGTAACACTTGGCACTGCATGCTGAAAGTACAGAGACTTGTAAGTTGTATTACATTCCCAGAGGGAGGGGGTCAGTGACTTTTCGTCAGCCCAATGGAAAAATCCATCAACTGCATCACCCACACACACACACACACACGCACGCACGCACGCACACACACACACACACACACACACACACACACACACACACACACACACACACACACACACACACATTCACATTCACATTCACACACCCTGGCCACAAAAACTGACCGGTCCCTAATCTTGAGCGTGGTGATGGACTTATTAACGAGATTTGACCTGAACTGCATTGTATGAATTCATTCATTTGGATAAAGTATAGGGCTCGGTTGGGTGGGTGGGTTGAGTCAATTTTAGATATGACAACTCATTTGAATTTACATCTCACATGGTCTGTACAAGCATGGAGGTATAATTTTACCTCCATGGTACAAGACATCAAACTTGTCAACATTGGGCAATTTAATCCGAAGTGACTGTGAATCTCGAAGGATACAGGTTGTACGTTGCCAACATCATCACGCTAGATAGTAGAAATATGTTAGTTTACAGCACAGGCGCTAGTGAAATTGCTAGATCATAGAGAACTTACACAACGGAGAACTACATAACATAGTGCATGGATGTATATTAGGAGAATACCTAAGTAATACATCCATATGTAGCGAGCAACTCCGTTGGTTTACAGCGGTATCGTATCTAAAATAAACTACTTACCACGTCAATGTCATCTCTTTGCATATTTAGAAATTTCTTTACTCATTATTATCCTTCTAGTATCTGAGTGAAACTTTAATATGCAAGTAAACCACTATTGGACGTTCGTCTACCAGTGGTCAGTGGCAGGTCAGTGGTCGCCATTTTTTGACAAACGCCCTCTCTCCACCACGGAACAATAGTCTTTTGTTTTTACTATTACTATTGCTTTGGCAAATTGGCCGAGATCGTTCTTCTCCTGGATCTCTTTTCGGTGAGATAAATCAATGAATGCAGTTTTTGGCTTGTGCATCAGTTGGTCCTCTTGAAAAATGTGTTCACGTTCTTAATATCATAAAATTCCCATATTCAATATCGTATCAAAACCTGGTGTTACATTTTCAACAAACAGTGATATCCAGGCATATCACTGTATATACAAAAGCGACACGTCCTGCACAGCAAATGTAGTGCATTGCTTCGGAATCTGTATTGTGTCGCTTCATACGTGTTTCAGTTTGGTGAGTGGAACAAAAATGTACGACATTGACGACAACAAAAAACAAGGTTGCGTATGAAAACAAAACTTGCCAGACTTTTTCTCTCGCAGCTGTACTGCGATTCTAATGGTAACTTTCAAATTTACATGTGATAACGTCTATAACTTTGATAGTTTTCAACCACACAGCCTAACGGCTACATTTATCAATCTAACATTTTGAGATAAGCCCTCTGCCCCCCCCCCCACCCCATGCTTTTAAATATGCCCACTGTGACTACCTGAGATAGAATCATGAGGTCACAATTTTTTTTTACTTCTGTTGGAACAATTTTTTTTACTCAAGCCATTACAGGATCAAATTATTTTTTTTTCTCTTCACCCGCCGACAATTTTTTACCCAACCCCCCCCCGAAATCAAATGGTTCTCCCCTAACAGGGGGCCATGAAAACAAATGAGAGTTCAAAGGGGAGGGGGCTGCGAAAATTCTGATGGTATGAAGGGGTCCTGAAATATTTTGCTCATGATTTGAACCAAATCAAACCTCAGGAGCGGTCGTTTACCAAGATTCAGTAATGAGTTGGTGACAGTATTTGTGTATGCGAATGTATTTGTTTATGCCTTCCCCTGTCTGTCTGTCTGTCTGTCTGTCTGTCTGTCTGTCTGTCTGTCTGTCTGTCTGTCTGCAGACTGACTGTATCTCTCTTTCTAGTCTCTGTCTCTGTCTGTCTCTGTCTCTGTCTCTGTCTCTGTCTCTGCCCCTGCCTCTCTCTCTATCTCTTTCTCTGTGGAGCCTTTTTTGAACATTTAGGAGCAGTTGTTTACCTTGTACTTTGCAAAATTGTTTACTTCGTTTACCTACCACACATTTAATTATGAGGCAGTCAATAACCAAGCAAATGTGTGTTTACGGTCTGCCAAAATATAAGTTAAAGTGTAGGTAATAAGGCCATACATTTGCATAATAATGTATTGACTCGAGTAAAATTGGGGTATTGAAGACAATTTTCATGTATAATCTATTGCTTTCAATAATCATGATAATGTGTATGGTTTGAAATGGTATGCCATTAAATGGCTTCCTACATGTCCTTGTTTTTTTAAAGTGCTTACTGTGAAAGGGGGGCACCCCTCCCACATCCTCCCCACTAGCTATCATGGGGGATGTTGTTTCTGCCCAGAATAAAGATTGAAAGAGAAAACCCTGCTAGCTAAGTATCTCCAACTATAGGTTACAGCCCAATGTGAGACCTTTCTCGCAAAGCCCACATATATTTGTAAATCTCTCATTGTTATGTATGGACGCCAAAGTTGATTTCCACCTCTGAAGTGGAGCGCGCGCGGGGGGGGGGGAGGGTACTGTTAATTAATTGCACATTAAAATATGTGTGGCCGAGAGGGGGGCTACGAAAAGTCTTGCGTTCAGTTCGCGGGGGGGGGGGCATGGAAGTTTTTGAGAGCACGAAGGGGGAGGCTAAGAAAAAATCTGTGACCAAAATAATTTATCCCCCCCCCCCACCATAAATTCTATTCCCAACCTTAGGGCGGCCCTTTTTATTTTTCTGTTTCTCATCTCCCGACCGACCCTAATTTGCAGCTCCGACATCAGAAAAAAAAAAGTTTTTTTATTTCCGACCGACCCCTGAGCACAGCAAAATTGTAAGGTTCCTCATGGCGTCTTAGACCAGTTCTGCCGAGGCCACGACCTTGCGACATTGGCCCCCTAAAATTACAAATGACGCAATAATTTTCCCACTTTGCGTCGCTTTGGCGCATTCATTTTACGGCAGACATCAAAATTATCTAAGTCCACGGCCGGACCAGGCCAGGCTCTTACTCGACGTCAATCCCACAAGAAGTATACTGACTGCGTAAGGGAAAGTTTTGTTGACATCATATAAGATACAGTGACAATGCGCAGTTCTATTGTTAACATAAAAATGCCACAAAAAGATCAACTTTGATAAACTTTATCTACAAATTGAAACATTAGAGGGAGTAGATGAGACGTCGAAATGGACGTCTCTCGTCACATGTTTTGTCTACCGTCACTGTCGTGACCTCTGACCTACTCACTGACGTGTGCGAAACACTGAACTTGCTACTGGAACGCGGAACATCTATCTGCCACAGCTCAGAAGCCTGAGTAAACCAAATTTATGGGACAGGTTGTGATTTTCATTTGTTGATGGGTTAAATTAAATGAGTACATGTGTATTTTGATTCCGAAAAAGCTGTGTTAGGGGATCTTGTTGCATGATGTTGACAGTGACACATGCGAATGTTGGGCACTGAATCAATGCGTAATCACTGGCATGGCCACTATAGACGGCCGATGCATGTGCGCCCGGTCAGACATGAAGAACGAACTTGTTGTGCAAATCAGAAAAAATCAATGTGGTATTTACAGAGCATCCCAACTTTGATGTTGTTGATAGTTTTAGTTAAAGATTCAAGTTCTGAGTTTCAAGGACACCTAATGTCAGCTTTCCGTATCAAGTTAAGTTTACGGTATGTAACTATGCTGTCATTTGATATAGCAGGACCAAATCATGATACACAGCCAGTAACGGTTAATTAATAAAAAAATAAATTATTTTAAAGTTTGTTTGACTATTATTTGTAAGTTTTTCGTTCACATTTGGTACTTCTTAAAGTCAGGGATTTTTTTTCTTCAAAATGTCATGAATTTGAAGAGGGCATGTCATTGATAAACACAGCAGTGTACTAACAATTTTAAAAATGAAACAAGTGGTTACAAGTTTAGGAGTTCTCAAAGTTTTTATTCAATCATATGTTCACTGTGACTTATTTTGAAGTTGTTCTTTGTCCTTGTCTGAAAAAAGGGAATTATGAATTTGAGCACTGCTATTCATCGATATTCAGATTAAAAATTGTGACTACCTGGCTGTCCAATCTTTCTAAACATATGTAATATACTCTGTAGAAATGACTTAAAATTACATATTCTTAATTGCCTTCTTTTTATAAGGTGTAATGTGTAGTGCACAATTTTCAAAAATAGCTTACTGGGAACTGTTATTATTCATAAATGGATTTTTTTTATGTAGTTAGGTAATGGTCTATACGTAATGGAATATCTCAGACCACAGTATCTCTATAGAGGTCTGAGATAATTTATATGAATATTTCATAGACAATAATAATTGACCCCACTCCCTGTCAAATGGCACCACTTTTTGCAACCAAGGGGCCTTTGTCCCCACTTGTTGGAAACCTTGGCAGAACACTGCCGTCTACCCCCCCCCCCCACCCACCCCCTTTGTTACATCAGAGCAGCATGTGTCTAAGGCCGTTGAGATTTGATGAGGGACAGGGCTCGAAATTAATACTGTCCCGCAGTACATTTAGCTGCAATGTAATAATAGCTCAGAATATTTCCATCATTTTCAAAATTATGCTTAAATTTGGTAAAAGTCATACTGCATTCCTAATTTCTTGACCAGTTTTTAGCTTTAAATCAGTTGTATCATCGGGGAAATGATCGACTCCATAGCGTTTCATGACCCATGACATGCATAATTCCGAGGTTTACATTATTACTTTTAATTACTTTTAAACAGTAAATCCCAAAGGAGTTCTAGAAATGTTTACATGAAACATGTTATCTGGTGGATTATTTTGACAAGTTCACACTGAAGAAAAATGTTTCATAGAAGTAATGATTTATATAAATGAAAATTCATCTCGCACACTGATGACAATCACGTAAGTGTTTCAAAAAGTTACACACTGAAGTTCAAATTGGATAACTTGAAAAAATTGTTAGCGATGTCAATGCCACTTTCATTAATAAGACGAATGTATTAGTACTCCTGATAAAATCATACAATAGTTCATGGCTACAGATATACACCCATCAGGATGATAAGTATTCAATCATCTTCTTACAAAGTTGTTCTACGGACTTGTCAACCTTGCTAAAATGAAGGAAAGAGACTTGTAACAAGGAATTCAATAAAGAGAAGAGAAAAGAAGTTGTAAAGAGACTGACAGGACAGAAAGGACAGAGAGTAGAACTGAAAAAATACAGATTTTTTTTTCTTGCCCCCTTTTTTTTTATTTCGCCCGCCCGCCCCACCTGACTTTTCCATTGGAGATGAGAAACAAAAAAAAAAAACCTCACCCTTAGACAAAGTAATGATATGAATGGGGACATAACCAGAATTTCAAGGTCAAGTGTTCGTCTCACCATAAATCAGAGTATAAGTTCGTTAAAACCAGTCATGTTAAATCTTTATGGGAGATTTTTTGTTTATAATACAATTAATTCAAACATCAAAGTACGCCGGTGAAAGTCTATACCTTCTTGATGTCGTTTAATTTTTTATTTCGTTCTTTGTAGAAACTGAAAGAATAAGTTCGATTTCAAAGAATGCCGATTTGTTCTCCAGTGTGACAGACGTTCCCGATACGTCTTTCAATCTGTACCGTTTTCAGGACTGGTCTTTCTCATATTTTTCAAAATTGCGTTGTTGAGATAAAGAAACGATTCGTACTAGGCTGGATTCACCGTGACACGGAGTCTACTTATGCTGTCAAAAATGACATCATCACGTACATCTCGTTCATATCATCGTACGAGAGGAGAAACAGCCGCGACTGAAAATATACGTATCTGTCAAGTAGTTTGATAGTAAGTTACACATTTTACTTTAAATTTGTTCCTTTAAAACCCCATTACAAGTTGAAAGGTCAACTCAAAGTCGCGATTCAATATCTAAAATATCAAAGTGAAAGATTCCGTCGTTGTTTTCGCTTGATATGTAAGCTCACATGTAATATGGTAGCGAGTGTTTACACAAACGACTAGACCTTTCGGACTACAGAATATCTTATATAATTCATCGGACGATAGTTCTACATAATCTGTTGTGATATCGTTGGTGCCATGTGACCCTACGATGATAGCTTACTTTATCTCGTGCTCTGAGCCAGATTGACCATCCCTATACGTAATTTGAAGCCATTGGTGGGTAGGACATGTTTTCTAGAATTTTGTTTTTATTTATTTGCCTGAGCGACTTAGAAATTACGGTAACGAATTTATTAAAGGCAGCCATCTGCGTTCTATAACTAAAACGATATTTTTACAGTCGGGAGGGGCGACTCATTTATTCATTCACTTGTAGTGTGTGTGTGTGTGTGTGTGTGTGTGTGTGTGTGTGTGTGTGTGTGTGTGTGTGTGTGTGTGCGTGCGCGCGCGTACGTGCGTGCGAGCCTACAGGGGGCTGCAGGTAGGGAGGTAGGCAAGCGGGCAGGCGGGCAGGTAGATAGGTAGGTGTAGAAAGATATAGGCAGGGACAGGGTGGATGGATAGATAGGGCACGGTTGGTAGGTAGGTAGGTAGGTAAGTAGGTAACGTATGTATATATTGTTAAGTTTGTTGATACGAGTTATCCTAATGACGTCAGTAAGTTATTAACACATCATCGGCCACAGTTGTGGTTTTGATTTTAAATGACAGCGATACATTTATTTCATCACTTGTATTGTGTATTTCAACCATGAGACCTACCATTTACACATTTTGTGCATCCATGCTATAGTTATTAGACAATTCAATACAAATTATTATGTACAATTTTTAGACTATCACAATTTGATCTTGAATTGTAATTGTCGAAGATTTCATACCCACTATCAGTCAAGTATGTTTATATAAACTTTACACATACACGGACAACCTCTTACTCAGCAAAATAGGTCTATCCACAGTCCCTCAATCACTGTGGTCTATCATAGAGATTAATCGTAGATCGATGTTTCTAACAACGTCACAGGAGCTGGCGTTGATGCTACGTTCGCCACTAGAGGGCGACCCGAAGGGTTTCAAATTGTTGCTATATATTGACAACAATATATAACAACACCTGTGTATTTCCGAGTATGGTTGTGCATAGCGATAGGCTCTAACACAACCATTAGGAAACAAACATAACTAATGACATGGGGGGGGGGGGCTGAGAGGAGACAATAGGGGGGGGGGGGCTACGAAAAAAAGGGTGCGAGGGGAGGCTTAAAAATTCTGATGGTCTAAAAGGGGTATTGCGAAATATTTTGCTCATAATTTAAACCAAATTGAACCCCAGGAGCAGTCCTTTACCTAGCACTTTTTTAAAATAAATATTTAAACATATAATATAACATTATCATGAGGTGAGTATGACAATATGAGGTGAGTGAGAGCCAGGAAATGTGTTTGTGCATGCATTGATCTCTTTAAGAGTATTGAAGACAATATTCAAGTATTCCATGGCTTCTAATATTCATGATTTGATATTTTACGCCTCTAAATGGACCGTGAACATTCTGCATTCCAATGTCTTTTACTAAATATTAAATGTTCCAAACTTTGTCCGACATTCAGAATAAACATCAAACAGATGAATGGTTTATTTTACATTGGTTAAACATTCCAACCTGCCGTAGTTTAGTCTCCTCGCTTGGTTGATTTCAACTTTGTGTTCTCGACGGGATAAAGTCGACGAAAAGCGGGAACGACACGGTGGTCACTAATTATCTTCAAAATTAGCGAAACCCAAGAGTGTCTCTGAATAAATTCAATAGCAGACAACTGTCCCATTTTCCGAGACTCGGTATTACACACGTATTTATTTATTTATTCGTTTATTACTACAGTAATTTATTTATGTTTGGTTTTGCTTTGCGAGTGTCCAAACAAAACGACTATTACATGTAAAAATGATTTTACGTCAACCACGCACGCACGCACGCACACACTCACTCACTCGCTCACTCACTCACTCCCTTGCTCCCTCCCTCCCTCCCTCAATCAATCAATCAATCAATCAATCAATCAATCAATCAATCAATCAATCAGTCAATCAATCAATCAATCAATCAATCACACACTCACTCACTCACTCACTCACTCACTCACTCACCCACTCACTCACTCACTCATGAAATGCTTCAAGCCTTACACAACCATGACAACGTTAACAGAAAGATGATCTGTAAGAATGATTTAGTGAGTAGAATATTACATTTCTTAACTTGACAAAAAATGTAATGTTTAACAGCAGAACAATCTTGGGGAAAATAAAAGTAGTTTTCAGTTGTAAATCCACAATGCATATCAAAAAGACAATTTACTCAAGAGGTCAAGAATCAAAGTGAAATGCAGACTGTAATATCTGACATTTGTGCCAAGTTTAGTTGAGATCAGCATATGCATGCCAGGTGTATGTACACACGCTGATTTGGGTTATTTGACTTTGAACATAGAGGCCAGGGTTAAAGGCCAAGGTCAAGGTCTCATAAGAAAGCTCATCATAGGGATGGCATGCACACGGGTGTAGATATTTGGATAGTTATGACAAATATGGCCGCCATTTAGGCCATTTTAGTGAACGTCAAAATCAAATTGTGAATAAAGTGATGTGCATGTGCCCACTCACTGGTAATAGTAAATAACATTTGTGCCAGAGTTTGGTTGAACTCGGCTCATGTATTTCAGAAATGCAGGTGGACACGCGGACGCACAGACAGGCGGACGGACTGATCCCAAAGTAGTTGTCTCTATCAGGATCACCAATTCTTGCAAACTGGAGTACAATTTTTCTGCTGACACTGCGTCTTGGACGGTGCCGTAAAAGAGGCTGTGGTTTACGACAATGGGCTCGTCCGTTGGAGACTAAAATTGTTACATGAAATTTTCAGACTGCATTCTCAGTCTTTGTCAACAAACGCGTTACTAGTATTTGATACAGCACTTTGGATTACCATGTACCAAGACAGGTGAATTTTCATTTGAAGATAATAGAAAGAATCGAACAGATACGGGTTGTTTTTATTTGTTTTGTTTTGTTTTGTTTGTTTGTTTGTTTGTTTGTGTGTGTGTGTGTGTGTGTGTTTATTTTTTTGTTTGTTTGTTCATTTTCCGTTGTTGTTGTTGTTGTTGTTGTTGTTGTTGTTGTTGTTGTTGTTGTTGTTTGGGGCTAGGCCTTTAAATATATGTCTTGAATGCTTGAAATGTGATGTCTTGTTTTCCTGTAATTTAACTGAATGCTATTCTGACCAATTTATGTATAATGCCATTTGCTTGACACCCCTTCTCCTTCGGCTAACACTCGTTATCTTACTGCTAGTATTAAGGTAAGATGATGCTTAACATTTCAAAGCCGTAAATAGCCTAAACAATTCCGTAGAATATATCAACCGTATTTATAGTTGTTGGTAAGCTAGTAAACGTCGACATAAACAAGTCATTATTTATATGAATCAACAGCGAATCGTACGATACTATTGTAGAATCCTGACAATCGATCTGGATGGTATGCCATGCAAAGCGTGGAATGTCACTGCCTGAAGAAGACGCACAGAATAACCCATTATTGATGACATGGTGACATCTAACGACTAATAGTTTCCGCATTATTTCATACCTGGAATTTGGACCATTTTGTTTGTACACCTTTTATCACCTTCGGCAGCATATGAAAAATGCGAAGTCGTCCATAATGAAAGCGTGATTGTCACTTGGGTCCCTGACCTCATACTCTAACCCACATACTTATATTATTTAAGTTTTAGTAGCACGGTGCAAAACTGAGCTATGTACAAACGACGGTCGGCGAATATCAATTGTTACTTGGAAGTACGTAGGCGGCAATAAATTAAAAACAAAAGAATATATAAACAGGTGTAACTACCTCGAGGGCGCACATTAACTCAGAGACCAGAGATACTCGTTACTTTTGTCATAAGTACTGTGGTCATGATCAGTACCTTACTTCAACCTCATCAGATCACTTCTTTTAGTAGTCTTAGCCTCACCCTAGAATATATTCAGACATTAACCTAAAAAAAGTCCGTAATTTCACCCCATCTTAAGAACTGTATTATCTATCATTTTGGTACTCTTATGTGACCATAGACTTCACGATCGTGTTTTCGTTGTTGTCGCTATTTTTATTCGGGTGAATTTCATAAAGCACATATGAAATGTAAATTATAAATTCAAAACTAAACATATGGTTTAACTAGATCCTTTAATTCCAATACTGGTGTCAAACATGGCGGTAATATATGTAAAAACCTACTTTGTTTAACTCATTTATGAATGATTTGCCCACAATTTTTAATTCTTTGTGACCCACCAATACTGAATAGTATATACCTGTTAAATGTCCCGTGTATGCAGACGATATTGTAATCTATCAAAGTCAGAAGAGGGGCTTTAGAATACTAGTAGTATTGACGAATTCTACAACTATACAAAGAAATGACACTTGATTGTCAATACAGACAAAACTCCTTACCAACAATTTATTATCCTTCTATGAAGGAAAAGGAATCATAACTGTAAATAGATTTAATTACCTACGTTTATTTTTTAGTGCCAATGGTAGTTTCATTAATTAAAGAAACATTGAGTACTTTAAAACAAAAAGGCTTCAAGGTCTTATTCTCATTGAAATCAAATTTGGGTTCCAATCCAAATCTTAGTATCCTACAGATGCGTTGTCTCTAGTTGACAAACTAATCCGTCCAATTCTAACCTATGGCCGGCTGTGATGTATGAACGCGATGTCATCTCAAATCGAGGATAGGCACCTGAGTTTCTGCAGTTTTGTCCTAGGTATCCCAAAACATTATTTGTGGAGAGCTAGGCAGTTAACCAATTTATATATACATACATTAAAAAAGTTATTGAAAATACTCTAATTATGCAATTGATTCGTCGTCTACCATACAAAAAGCAGATGCTGCAGTACAATTTAAAAAGTTCAAAGATGTCTGACGAGCACTGTTCAGTCAACATGAATACTAAGTTTTCTATTTCAAATATATAATATATAATATACAATAAATACAAAAAAAAACACTCCTTTGTAGATTATTTGGAAAGTGATTTACACAATGACGAAAGGAAAGGTAACAGCAAAAACAAACTGAGAACATACAGGTTGTCAAGACTCAATCCAAACTTGAAGAATACTTTCAGTTGAAAAAAACCCACATTAAACTACGTAGGCTTTTATGCCGTTTCAGACTGGGCATTCACAGTCTAAGAATAGAAAAGGGAAGACACTCCTTTCGAGGAAAGAACATGTCTAGAAGACGAGGTATATTTCCACATTAGCCTGTCCAGTAAGTTCTCATCATAATAAAATGTATGCTCCTACTTTTGAAAATTTACCAATTGATTCAACACTGATATTCTTAGTGACTAATAATAATTTAATTAATGTTGCAAAATATATAAATATATATCAAGATATGAGCAACACCTACTCACATAATTCCTTAATTTAGTGTTTTATGTCTTGATAGGTTTATTTTTTCTTTCCCAATATTTTCTATCCACAATTTTTATCTTTAATTAGCATTTTCTGATTAATTAATTTTATTTTATTCTATTCTATTCTATTCTATTCTATTCTATTCTATTCTATTCTATTCTATTCTATTTATTTCTGGGTTGTTGTTTTTTCATTTGAGCTCTGTAACCTTTAGTAATTCCTTTTGGGAATTATTACGTGTTCCAATAAAACAAAAGCTATATTACAAACACCGGTCCTTTTACGTTTAAGCTACGCTATAACTTGTCGTTTGCTGTGGGAGAAAGTCACGCCTTATAATTGCAAATATTGCAAATACAAATCATAGGTTGACTTAGGTCAATAACCTTTCTAGTAATTGCACTAGCACACATCAAACTCTGTTTTTGGGGGAGGCGCACTTGTTTTCACCACCGCTGGTGTTTAAAACACCACAGAATTTAACCATGCATAATATAAAATGTTCTGAATTTCGACAACCATGAAGGTGCATTGTCACGGTCATTACTGGTCAGAAATAGACACATAACCGATCCATTGTATGCCGTGATTTATTTAAAAGATTTGTTCAGTCACACTTACAGGGACTTTACATAAAGTAAATTCACAACTGTTTACATAACGTAACCTAAGAACTGAGACAATAGCATGAAACAAGTAATCAACAATAGTGATAGATTAACAAATTAGTAAAATAAATATTTATAATTGAAAAGAATTATCAGTATTTTGTTTTTCATTGTTAGTGTTGTCCTATACAAAACACTTATCAAAGACGTCGTACAAACATTCACGTAAATTGAACAAGTTTATTACATGCATCAATAACAGAGAGAGAGAGAGAGAGAGAGAGAGAGAGAGAGAGAGAGAGAGAGAGAGAGAGAGAGAGAGAGAGAGAGAGAGAGAGAGAGAGAGAGAGAGAGAGAGAGAGAGAGAGAGAGAGAGAGAGAGAGAGAGAGAGAGTTGATATTCGATTTGACATTGTAGTCTTTTTATTTTACACAGCAGTCCCAGTGTCATTAAATTGAGTTTTCGAGAGCTAGAACATATTCCCTCAATCAATCTCCGTCTATTATTTTTGGGGACTTTCATTTTAAAAGCAAATTACTCCAGTTTCGATGCAAATTTGTACTAATACTATGTATTTAAGTAGACAAATTGCACGTGAGGCAGGAAAATCAATGAAGCGTGTCTCCACACAGCTGGCAAATGATACCTCAGTTTCACAAAGTTGTACTCCACGGCGTCATCGCTTCCTCGTTGCCTCGGTGACAAAATGATGCAGCTCACTTTTAAAAAAAGCCTTATGTATAATAAATGATTTTGAATTTCTACAAATATTAAAAAAGAAGCGTGACATATTGGTGCAGAAGCGCAGTAAACCTGCCTTGAATGTGAACACCGTAACACATCTGGACTGTTTTGTAGTTGAAGAAGTGAGATAACGTAGTGAACGTGACATGCAGTAAGTATGGCATTCAGCAAGTCCTAACAGCACCTTTGCACTTGTTCGGACCTGTTACCCGGGACCCCTAGTTCAGTTGTTCTTTTATTTAAAGTACTTGCATAGAAAAGTGTTTGTCATAATGAAAGTGAGAAATGACGACAAAAGAACTGAGGATTAACATAGACAAAGATTGAAAAAAAAGTAGAAGGTCATAGACGTATACAATTCACGACGGTCTTTCTCTGGTGAAGTTTGGCAGATTTTCAGGACATTAGACTTCGAAGTATTAATCCGGATTGATGGGTAGGTAAATGGATGTACATTAAACTTTAGGGGTGTTAGCCAATAACAGGTGGTAATTGGGTCTAGGAACGACGCCCGTGAGTCGACTTGTCGTACGGGGAAAAAAACTAGTCATTCGAATTGGTGTAGGACGCCGGAAAAATATCCCACGGTCGACGCGAAATAGGAGGGACAGATGGTTGAGAGGAAAAAACGTAGTTTTGGTGAGAATAGGTCGACCAAATCACCTTACAGCTGCACCGAGCCTTGTAAAATAGCTTCATACAATACTGGCACGCGACCCCTCTCTCACGTTCACAGAGTCAGTTGTCATATACTATATTCATAGAGAACACAGATTTTTGGGGAGAATTCTTTGTTTGCTCACATACACTATTGGAGTGTTTTTTTTTGTTAGGGCGTTCTTTCTTTGTACCTTTTACTCCACACTTTCAACCGCGTACAGGCGCTAAAATGAAACTGGACTTTGGAGCATCAAAATTATGAATCAGTCTACAGTTTCGCTCAAGTACGGTTTTCACAAATCTGTTAGAATAAATGTGTGTTAATATGAAATCAATAAGAGGTTAAAGGTCACGCCACTACTTATTATGATAAGTGTAATTACACTCATAGTACAATAGAGTATCATCAAGAGAGTCCACAACAATAATCTGTCAATTCAAGTGAATGGGCTGAGAGACCGTCAGTTCGTGCGTTCCCAGCAAAAAAATGGCGCACAGTAGCTTTTCTACACTGACAGGTGCGTTGTTGCCAACAATCGCGTCGTCTGGAGCTCGTGTATAGTATTAGTATAGTTTGACGGTCGTGACACAACATAGGATCCCAACATTGTAACTAGGAGAACCCTGAACCGGGTTACTTAAAAATTAACTTGTTTTTATTTGAATCAAATGTATGTGTTTAATAAACTGACTATCGAAATAAATTAAACCCCTTATATGTGATTATATACGTACTTTTGACATTTTCGCAGTATATAATATACTTGTTCAGACTACGTAACTTGTAATTGTTAACCTGACATTTAAGAAGTAGAGTTACACGTATAAAGCAAATTAGATATTTGTCCTTAATACAAACGGCAATTTGTATTTTAGTCGATTCAGTACGCCCTCTTCTGTCACTGGAAAAGAGTTTAAAAAAACATTAGTTTAAATTTTTTAAAAATATAAATTTATCGTTGCTTTCAATAGGCTACTTTTATATGGATACAATACGTGCATAATATTGTACAATAAAACTTTAAAAAAAATAATTATCACCGCCGCCGCCGCCGCCACCACCACCACCACCACCACCACCACCACCACCACCACCACCGTTTTCTTCTTCTTCTTCTTCTTCTTCTTCTTCTTCTTCTTCTTCTTCGTAGTAGTAGTAGTAGTAGTAGTCGTCGTCGTCATTACCACCACCACCACCACCACCACCACCACCACCACCACCACCACCACCACCACTGTTGTCGTCTTCGGCATCATCATCTTTTCAAATGGAACATTTAGTCGTATTTGCCTTATATACAATGGAGTCCTAAACTATGTACAAAAATGAGATGTAGTAGAATATGAATGAGTTGGCTTAGTAATAAATGCCGTCCGGGTAAATAACAAGTAAAAATAAACGTTCTTGATAAAATTAAATGAAGTGAACTTAACGGTGGTGGTGTATATTTCATTATGAACAATATGTCTACATTTTGGACATTTGTGTTCGCGATTGAAGCATGTTACAAAGATTCAGAAGTGAGTATGGCTAGTTATCTGAAAAGCGTGATCATCATCATCATCATCATCATCATCATCATCATCATCATCATCATCATCATCATCATCATCATTCTTATTCTTCACCCCCCCCCCCAACATACTATTAACCCTGTCTTCTTCCTGATATGCATGAAGATAATATTTGCTGAGAACAGAGAGTTCTTGTATAACTTTTTGAGATGCTGTCGTGGTTCACATTTGTAAAAAAGAAAAAAAAGAAAAAAAGTGGACGTCACTTGAAGAACACAGTGATTTTGGCATTTTGCCATCGCTTTGACAGCCGAACATCGTCGCGAGTGCTTCCAACTCACAACAACAAGAGGCAGCACGAACGGGGAAAGCAAAATGTGTGAAATAACACGAAAACTGACGACAAGTGATCGTGAAAGAGAAAGGACAAAATGGAAATTATGTTTGTACAATCAGGAATTTATTTTACGACGGGATCACATTCTTACGTGGCGGTTTTTAATAGATTATTTACACGTGCTGAAGCGCGGGCTTGGCGTGCCGGATACCCAGCCTATTGATTGCCTGTGTGATGCCCTGCTTCAATCATTAAACGGACCATTCCATTATATAAAATAGGGAAATCAGTCCGTTGTATTCGACTGTCACAGAGCAATACATTTTTCCGTCTCTATCGTTTAAATATTATATTGAGTACAGTTACAACAGTTACAACAATCTTCAGTGTATGTTTTAACATTTTTTGTGTCTTTTTTTCACTCTTTCGATTTTATTGTCACAGATGACGTGTGAACCTGTCTCCCTCTGTGTCTTAATGGTATCGTCTTAAGATCGCCAAGAAGAGGGCTAGTCGGAGTCACAGTTTGATATCTTAACACACATCGTAGTACACGCTAACACAGTGCGACCAAGTAGTTTGGCGTTTTACAAACTGGGATTTATCGATTTTATGTCATCAGCCACCGAAGGACTTCCGACAGTATGTAGTATGTGGACTTACTAATATCAACGGCTGTCCTGTGTTTTGAAGTTACCGCGAACTGTTAGATGTTTTCTTGATCAAGTTGGTCGTAGTAGTGCTCTCTCCATTGCGGACCCTGCCTAGCATGCGATAATGGTGTATGTTCGTAGCATTTATTGCTATAGCCCTATGGTTGTCGGTTACTTACTGACGTACGTTATCTGGGCAAATTGTCATTACACAAGCGACGAGTGTGACTGGATCGGAAGGTAAGAGTATATCCCTGTCATGAAAATATGACTCGATCTTGTTTTTTTCGCTTGAGGGTTCAGCGCAGCGAGGTTTAAAGTCCGTTGAGTTGCTACAGACAGGTCCCCATTCAATCACTTGAAAATCGAGGCTTTTCAGACACGTACATGGCATTTTGTTTACTCAGTTTATACCACTGGGCGGCATAAGTTGGCCATAATTTTCAAACTCAAGCCAATGCAAGATTTTATTACTTGCAGAAAAAAAAGTTGCAACTGTTGCAGCAAAAGTATGTGGCGTTAATGTGGGGAGTTTTGAAACCCAGTTATTCGAGAGACGCTTTTGCACGGTTTGGTAAAGAAAGACAAAACTACCTGTTTTGGCCTATGTACCGTGTTCTGTGCCCGTAAGTAGTTTTACTTGCAGACGAGGGATGGATATCGTTCGAAATGATCACGTATGAAAAGTGGTGTTAGAGAAAATCGGCGCCAAAGGATAACGTTGTGGATGAGTACTAGTTGAACATTGGTACACAACAATCGAAAGAGTCCTTTAAGTTTAAATACCCGTAAGATATTCACATAGATAGCATTGAAACTACTAATGACGTTTCACCTGTAGCGTCCTTGAAATTTGAGACTGTGTAATAAAAAGTTTAAACTTTGGGCAAACAAAATCAACCAGTTAGAAATGTCTACCAAAAACTTAAATTTGAAGCTGTAGTTGGGCGCTGGGTAGTCGAAAATGAATAAAAATGTCTTCATAAATGATAAACTTGAGTCCGTGGGAAAATGGTGACAATGACACCAGAAGGACGGTATTATTTTTTGGAAGGACAGACGAAAGTTGCACATTTGACTAAGTACTTACTACGTGTACTAAAGTGTCAAGTTAAAGATGCTACAGGATGTTTCCATTGCATCTTGTAAAAGACTTGACCGTGTTCTTTTCCAAAACACAGGATGTTCACCAGATGTTGACAACAGCACAGTTAACAAATAGTGAATCTGAAGAAAAGGTGTATGAATGGGATGATGAAGGTGTTATGTGCAGAATAGACAGACCTAAACACTCAAATCACTCTTTCATTTTACTAATAAAGCAAGTGATATTAAGTTTGTGTAAACGACTCGATTGGGTTATATACCTGTGTGTGTGGGTAAGAACGGGAAATGGAAGCCATCGACGCATCGTATGGTGGGCTGGGGGTGATTCACTGCTCCGTTGGTTTATGTCCTGCCTGTACGAGTAGAAATTGATGAGATGAATGCGTGCGTGCGTAGTCTTGGACACGTTTCCCGTCGTGGGCTTCACGAAAGATCGCCAACATGATTTCAAACATTGCACGTGCCTTATGATGTTGATTATAATGAATTTCCAGGATATATATGTTTACATTAAAAGAATAAAACTTCGGTTCGACACAAACAAATCCACTATTTGCTAAGGATTTGTCGTAAAACATTTCCACCCCCATTTCGGACATCCCTGTGGTCGCCGCCCTGAGTAAACAAGCAACATAGCAGTTACCTAATACTAATCTTTATGGCCCTTTTAGACCGCCGAGGTATTAATATTTGGGAAGGAGTCCGAAATTTCTAATCGAATTTGAAATTTAATCGCCATTCTTGAAAGGTAAACTCGCACGAAAGTTGAGTGCACATAATGTTACAATCACTGGAGAGTGCTATGGTAGGCGTTGGCATGTCTCTTTCAAAGTGTCGATACATGTAGCTGCAGGGAAGAGATTCCACGATTTAATCGAGTCTTTCAGAACATGATATTTTAATACAACCACAGTATATCATATGTGATACGCAATCGTATACTGAAGATCGTTGTATCTTTCACGGGATATCGGGTTTTAACTAAGTTGATCTGCAGAAGGGAGAAGAGCACGTACGATCTTGTAGACTAACTCAGCAAGTATTGGTATCCAGTTTTAGGGGTACTACTATACAATTTAGCTATTACAATGATCAGATCAAAGAGGTGTCATTGTTAGCATTTGTAACAGCAACGGTACAAATCGTTTTCAACACCGCTATTTACATTGTATTGTTAGCTAGTTGGATACATAGTTGCATAGTGAGGAACATTCTCAAACTCAGCGACTATTTTTGAGGTAATATAGGGGAGGGGAAAATTAATTTGACTGACAGTTGACTGTAAGGATTTAAAGTTTTGATTATACGCAGATATAAAAGTATCACTTTTCTTTCAAACATTCTTCAGCATTTTTCAATGTACAATTTGTTGAAATGTGGCAGGAAAATTCCCCACTCTGAAGAGTTCATCAAATTTATTAAAATACATGGAACAGTATTTGAAAAATATAATCTTTCTATATTCTGTTACAGTGATTTGCCGCATGATCCCGATGCCAAGAGTGTGAAACAAATTTACCTGAGATGTTCTAAGGGCCATATCGAATGGGATTATGCGTATGGTGCAATACGGATCACATTCCAGCATGGTACTAACGGACACGACTTTGAGGGTTGTATTAAACCTTCCCCTCACTTCAATGGTGCCAATGTGTATTTAGAAGGAATAAAACAGCTGCAATTTTTAATCCATCCAAAACAACATAAAAGGAAGAACAATAATCATAACCACATCGATGCTACAGATTCGAGAGACTCTTGGAAAGAACAACTTAGTCGAACTCATTGTTTTGATTCCAGGAATGGGAAAGCAACTCTTTTTATTGAAGCTATGCCAAACTTAGATGGCAAAAGAAAAACTGTATCATTTGATTATGATTTAAAACTTCAGAAAAGTTCTGAGGAAAGTAGTACGGATGTATTAGAAGGTAAGTTGTCAGTTGTGTGTGTGTATATGTGTACGTGTGTGATAGTAATGTCATGACGTTATAAATGGCAGACTCTGAAGCACCTAAAACATTAGTTTACTACTGTAAACGGAGAGTGAAACAAATTCAGTGTACTGTTTGTGAATATTTATTTGGAAAGTAAAGCAATGAAGGTGGACAGTATATTTTGTTACAACCTATAGTGATATAGTCTAGTTCCTGTACGGTAACTGTTACAATTTACACCACAGCTCACTCGTGGTTTAGTTAGAAACCATGTTGGCATCCAGACTATAACAGTGGTAGGAAGAAATGCGACATACTGTATACTTTGAAATATATGTACAGTAGCTTTATGAGAGGTATTAAATTCTGTTAGAAAGTGGAACTCTCAGGGGGGATGGAACTTTAGTGGGTCCATCTCAGACAATTATTTAAAAGTAGTTTTGCAACAAAGACAGATATATTAGATATAGGCATACACAAAAATAAAATACAAACATAGCCTGGTTAAACTAGTGAAAATGTGAGGAGAGGGGGGCTACAGTAAATTGGTCATTTAAAAATACTGAAAGGGTGGGTGGGGGGGGGGTGCATGTA
Organism: Glandiceps talaboti; assembly: GCF_964340395.1. Lineage (NCBI taxonomy): Eukaryota > Metazoa > Hemichordata > Enteropneusta > Spengelidae > Glandiceps > Glandiceps talaboti. Next base: position 16,977,880 of record NC_135553.1, read on the forward strand.
CATGTTGTATTATATGTTAGAATCACCATGTATACTAATAACAACCTGCTAACCATTGGTCATGATATTTGGAGGTGCTTACAGGATTACCAGCGGGACCTACCACTTAGTTTGTAAAATTACCTCCATTTCATAAGTCACACCAATTAGTTCATTCCTCCTGTGTTAGCACCAATGTATTGTATTGTGACAGTGGGTGATACCATTTATCCTGTGGAGATAACAGGATTATAGTGTGAGGTGAACTGTGCTAAGACTTATAAAGCTGAGTTTACTGTTTATACTAGTACTTGGTTGTCTGATTAGATACATTGTGTCAAAGTACAGCTTACTTTTGAAACTCATCAACACATGTGGGTAATCTTATAATGAAGAGAGAAAGATAAATATGTCGAAATTTGGGGCTGAACTAGTCATAAAAAGATGAAAATAGATGTATTAATATTATATAAACTTCATTTGATTGCTTTCAGGCTGTACTGTTCTATCTATAACTGAGTTTTAATCCTGTTAATTTAGCAAAGGGAGCAATTTTTTAAATGTATTCAAATAATTGACCCGATATAGGTAAAAGCTGAAATTATGTAATTGCCACCAGATAGTAGTAGGGGTGTTGGGTAACCGTTTGTGTGTGTGTGTGTGTGTGTGTGTGTGTGTGTGTGTGTGTGTGTGTGTGGTGGGTGGGGTGTATGTGAATGATTTGGTAACATATTAGTTATTACATGAGCAGCCTGTATTCAGTAGTGACTGTCATTTGGTATAACAGTTGCAGCTTGTAGCCAAAGAACTTTAATTATTCAACACTTCAACATACCCTGGGGAGGGAGAGGGGGACTTTAAAGGTATGCTGCAATATGCTTTTTGAATGGAGAGTCGGAGTTTGGTGTCGTTGGACTGGTGGTTACACTAAACTAGAGCTTTTGGTCATTCTGCTTGCCCTTAGGTGTGCATTAAAGGGGGTGTGTAGCCACAAGAGATTTAGTACACAGTGTAAAAAGAACTGCACAAATAATGGTGACACTGTAATAGTTCATCTCTGTAACTTGTCATATGTTGAATAATGTGTGCACATGAGGGGGGTACAGTGTCCAGCCCTCAAGGAGTTGGCCAGGTTTCCTATAGAAACCTAATAAATCAAACAGGAGTGTTGCAAGGTGGTTTTACCTTACAAAGTAGTCAACTAGGAGGCATGTCAGGTGTTGAAAACCAAACTGTCAATTTCACTCTACCGTACATTTTTTTGGTCTTGTTTTGTGAGCTTTTGTAATTACCATTTGGTCAATGAGTAGGTTGCACTTACACCAGGAAGCGAATTTTGAATGAACTTAGAGAAGGAGGGAGATAGTGTGTCATGGTGCAAGGGTTCGTATAGCCCAGACAGTATTGTTTGTGGTGAATGCATAGACAGCCAATATTTCACCTGTGCAGCTTGTTGTGAAACATTTTGTAACAGTATGGGTTTCACCCATGGCTAAAAAATGTGAAACCACTGTAAAGTTGAGGTCATCAAATTGTAACTTGATGAAGGTGTTTTTGCTGCTGAAGAAAACCCCATAAATTGCATCATTTGGTACAAGTGCTTGCTATGGAAGCACTCAATGGTAGTGTTCAAAGTTGACATGCAAATTGTATAGAGATACATTTCTCCCACTCGTTTGTGGCAATTTTTTGTCATTACTGAAATGTGATGAGAAATATGTAGCTGAATGGATGGACAAAATTGATGCGACATTCCATTGCAATTGTCTGGAATGGATAAATCAATTGGAATCCTTTGTTTTGGATTCAAAAGATGGGTGATTGTTGGAGACAATCAATGAGATTCAAGGAAGTGTGACATCAAAGGTCTACTAACTGGTCTGCTAGTGTCACATGGGTATGATTTAATTTGCATCGAAGAAATACCTGTACCATTTGCTATGATTTACGAACAAGTTGTATATGCCAGCACATAAAAAATTTAATCACGTCCACCAAGCTTACCTGGTAGGACCATGACATAATGTTGTTTTTTGCATTTTTTTTTTGGGGGGGGGGGGGGCATTATTATCCTATATGCATTAAACATTGGAAAGGAACCAAAGTCCATGGGAAGCCTATATAGGTGTAAACACAATTGTATCGATTAAAATGTTCAGAAACTCAGGCAAGATTTTACCACCATGTTCTTTTAAATTGAAAGCAATGCAAGTACTGTTATTGTGTGAAGAGGGAGGAGGATGAGAGATAAAAAAAATGTGTATAATTATTGTGTCAGACTGTCAGTTTAGGGGTTATGTCTAGTGGTAAGAATGGATGGGAATGTCAAAGGCTTGTACAGAATATTAGTACAGAGAATGAGACAAGATTCCCACGGGAGGATGGATAATTGCAGGTCACTTAAAGAGAAATAATAGAATTGAATGAAGTTCAGTGAAACCCGGTCTCAGACACACAGAATAGTCCGTATTGTGTAGTAAATTCTAATGTCCATTGATTTTTGAGTGCTTCCAGGCTTCACGGCATAGGACGCTCTAATTCCCATACGTATAGTATAGCTGTTATTTCATTTCTCACACACTAGTAGAATTGCTATTCTATCTCGTTAATATTAACACTCAACAAAGAAGTTAAGTCAAGACCTTTCTGTTTTACAAAGCAACTTGATGGTGAGAAAATTTAGTGTGTGAAGGCCCCGTTGTATTAAAATGAGTCATGTGCCACGGCCTGGGATGATTCTCATAGAAATGGGTACACAGTGTTATTTGTAAAACTGCACGTCTCTTGTGAATTGTAAAACCAGCTGAGCAGGTTGATACTGTAGACTGGCCACCATGTCATGTGAACTTCAGTTTGTTGTCTGCAGACATTTCCTTGCTGTTGCAGACTTCTGCAGGAGTCAAAAGGGCACATCGATCTCCATAGTAGAGTGCTGGTTGCAACCATGTTTTTTTAAAAGTATTTCCATATTCCCCTTACAAGTTGATTAGATTTGATAATTAGAACTATATTTATGTTGAGGATTTCATCATACGCAGGAAAGTGGGTTAGAACTTTGTTGGTCGATGTTCAAAGTTGAAGCAAAAAAAAAAATAAATACAGGACAGCATCCATATTTATATAGTAGACGATATTTATTGAAGCATTTAGTAAAAGTGTAGGTTTTATCAATAATGCTTGTTGCAATGTTGTGAATATTTTGCTTGATGGATAATTTTTCTTCGAAAAGATTTTCATTTCTTTTACCAAGGGGATGCATGTAGACATATTGTTTGACCAAGCATACAATTAGAAGAAAAAAACCAATGGTAGTCAGATTTGTGAGTCATGGACACCCTTATGTTGTGACTGAAGACCACCAAACCAGAAACAAACTTGTGTGATTTGCTCATAAAACAAGATTTCGAATGAAAGTGTTTACAAATTTGGAGACAATTTACAATGACTTTTATGGTATGAGATGTAGTCTTCATTCATTGTGTATACCATAAATAAAGTTTTTGGAGCAAATAGAACCAGATGAAACTCTGCTACTGTTATTCACAGATGTGTTAGTGACACATTGGAAAGAAAGTGAATGGTGTAGATATGTTTATTGTGGTTATGCTGATAGAATGTGTAGTCTGTGTAAAAAGAGGCACTTTGAAGACAATTGTGGAGTTAATCGAAAAAAAAAAGGCAGTTGGGGAAAAAAGGGTATAGATCATGGAGGTAGGAAGGACCTGCATGGGTAGACTGAGTAATAGTAACTCCAAGGTACTTGCATACATATATGTCTGTGTTGTAACAAAGCTAAGATTATGACAGCTTTTGAAGTTGAGAGGGGAACAAGTGTTTGCCCTGAAGTGTGTCTACAATAGTCTCAGGTTGGGTCATCTGTACTGTGGGAAAGTCATGATGCTTAATTGGTGGGAAAGTGACCACACTTAATACTTAATTGGCGAGAAAGTGACCATATTGGTGAGAATGTCACCACAGTTTTACATAATAGCCATTACTTGAACTTGAACCTGTTCAATTATAATTTTTTACTTAATACTTGTCTGTGAAAAGGGGGAAGGTATTTAGGTTTTTTTTTTCAATGTATGTTTTACACCCACTTTATAAGCTAATTGTATGAGCCTGAGACCCTTCCATTGTCCAGGTTTTTGTAAACTGGTGTTAATAAGTCGGGTTAATTTGTCCTAAGTTTTGTTGTGATCTGAGTATAGTGTGAAGAGACTCAGCTGTCACTGCATGTGAAATGATGGACATCCTATTGTTTAGCTGATCATGTTGTTTGACACCAGTGTGTCATTAGTTGCCATAGTGACCAAGTCTCAGATGTCAACTCCAGGTGGTACAAAAACAGGTCTATTCAGTTACAATGATATAAATTGAAACATTAAAAGCCAATTGTCATAGAGGTCAGCCTGTGAAGGACATAAAAAATATACAATTGTGGGGTAGTGTTTCTGACTGGGTTTCATCTGGTGGATAAGTTAGGCATTGATTTACAGCAGTCTCTTGCTGAGAGAGTTAGAGAGGTAATTTTATATTGCTATGAACTCTCTTCATATGTGGAACCTGGAAAAACTCTGCAACAGCTCTGTTCTTCAATGCTGATGTCGTCATTATGTGGTGGATATAGTGAGGAGAGAAAGGGGCTTCAGTTCGTGTGTTCTTGCTATAAGGTTATGGAACTCCTGAAACATGGCAGGAATCTGAGGATTATCTAGTAAACTCACAATTTGAATTGAATTTTTTTTTACCACAAAAGAGAAAAACATACAAATATTGTTGCACCATATTAATCTCCAGGGATGAGTATTTTGAGAATGCATCAAATGAGAGAGGAGGAGACAGTTTCTATGGCAACTGACATACTAGGAATACATTTGTACACAGTATAATTCAAGTCATTAATCTCCTCATCTATGTTTGTTCAGTACTTCACAAATGTTTTTTATACTTGAAAAATATTTCTAATTGTTATTATTCCATATTTAATCCCAAAGTCACACAAGGAATGTACTCATTGCTTCAGAAAACACAAATGGTTCTAGTCATAAAGAAGTTATAAAAAAAAAATTAGCAAATTCTCCAAGCCAGTAGATTAATGCAAATATTCACATGTTCTAACACATTGTAAAGTATAAAGCAAAGAACATTTAGGTCAAGTTGTATTTACAGAGGTAGATTTTTAGTATGTTGAACTGTTTATAGCAGTTTGAGATTGGCACCATAGATTGGATAATGTTTTTAGTGGTTGAGAGTTGTGCAGTCCATTAAATTCACTGATAAGGATTATACACAGATGATGAATGGTGAGGAAGAAAGAGAGAGGGAGAGTAAACTGGGTCATTTCTTATCTCAGAACTACCAGAATTATTTCAACCGGAGTATAAACTAAAGTTGTTATCTGAGAGACACTTCTAAGTTAATCGGTGTGTCCTAACATGGGAAGTCAAGGGTATTCAGGTACATGGGAGTAGACTAGGAATGGAGGCTTCAATTTCTTGTCAAGGATTATTACACCATGCACGAGCTAGGTTCATCGAAAAATATGGAATATATTCACTGGTCATTCTATGTCATGACAACGCACGTCTATGTCACGACAACATGTGTTTACGTCATTGGTTCTGCTGTGTTTGAAATGAGTCAAAAACGCTCAAAATTACCATTACTTTACCAAACTCTTAGGTCACAAATATTTTCCAGCTGAATGATGAAAAATATTGGGGAATAATATCTTAGTACACGAACTTTATTCATTACTCATAAAAATTGTGGTATTCTTTCACATTCCAGTTTTTGTTTACTAGACAACTGAGGGTAGTCTAGTTCCTATACTGTGTCGTTACGATTTATACCAGTGGTTAGACCACAGTTGGCATCCAGACTAAACTGAGGGCAACATTTCAATTTTAAAGAATTCTGTTGTCGTCATGATATTGATTCACCCTGATATTGAGGTGTATGGTTTTTTTCCCACATTGCTAAATATATCATACTGGCGTCTAAAGGGTATGCAGAATGATAAGTGTAGTCTGTAAACAGGATCGGTACAGTTTACACCTCCACTCACAGTTAGAGACCACGTTGGCATCCAGACTAGTAGAATGAATGGCGTCTCAACATTGGCAGTGAAGTTCATGATACATTTTGCATAGCATGAAAGATGTGCGAGTAGGATAAACAAACTTGGATGTTTACAAGGGAGGGTCATTGGTGATGGTCACAGAAATTCCACAACACTGCACAAGTTTATCACTTGGAGAGTGTCTAGCTGATGGACATTCTCCAGAGCTGAGGTCCATCAGAAGAGAAAATGGTCTTGAGAAAACAAGCTGATGGTTAATCACTCCATTAAAATATCTCAGTTTTATCATGACTGCGTCACTACCAACGTTATGAATCATAAATTTTGATATATTACAGAGTACTATAGCTATGAAAATTTACTTTAGTGATAATGGAAACATTTATAAATTGAAATATGTTATGTTGGGTGTAATAAAAAGTAATGAAATTTAAATGACTGAAGGCAAATCCTGAGTTTTATGTCCCCTGTACTCTTGGACATAGTTTACTATTTTATTAGTAAGGGTATCTACGGCAGGCTTATCTAAAACTGTTGTTTGATAGAAACATGTGACTGTTTGTTAAATACAGATTGTTGTGTGGAACCACTGCAGTACAAACACATAGACATGGAATTTACTCAGGTAATGTGGGTTGTTTAAAGTTGAACAGTTTATGACCTTTACACGGTGATTAATTTGTTACTTACCAGTTATGGAATGTTGTTCACTGTTTTATCTAGTAATGACCATTGAAAACCCACTTCAAAAGTCAAGATAAGAAGGAACAGTGCTAAGGGGAATCTCCCATCATGCTTTGTGTTCTGTGACCTTAACTTTTAATGACAGATTTTTTTTCCCGCCAAAAATATTGGCAGTCATTGCTTTAAAAAAAATGTGGACTATTTTCTTTTGTAGACATACAGCAAAAAGATACAGTAAAGGTCAACACATTACAGTATTATGATTGTCTCTCCCACAGTGTGAACTATTCCTGTCTATGCTGGGTTTTTTTTTCTTTTTTTTGGGGGGGGGGGTCCATTTTCTGTGGTTGTCTGCCTACTTTGAACTACCAGAATGAAGCTTTTAAAGGCATATTTAAGCATTTATTTGACAACAAGTGAACAAACAATGAGAATTGATGGTGATAACAGATGAAAGTGATAGGAGAAGTCCTCCATAGTAGTATTCTTTGGAAATTTGTGAACTTCTTAAAAGTGTTGTGTGTATATTTTGTTGACCACTGGCAGCATGCCAGGAGCAAGCCTTTGTAGAAAATAGCATGCTTGCCTTCACTTCTATAGTTTGATCGGATTGGTGACGACAGAACCAGACAAAAGGTGAAATTTTAGATCGTGGTCAATATTTAGTTTGCTGTCTAATATTTGGTGACAAGTTAATTTGATCAAGTGAATGGCTATGGACTTTGACAGGTAACAATGGTGGAGTGAAATATGGCTGAAATCACAGCATAAGAGGGTAGCAACTTAATCCCAGTCCTTCCTGCATGATGCCGTTACCTCAACAACAAGATAAACTCACCCACCAATCTTTTAAATCCCTGGCTTGTTACATTCAAAATCATTTTGACGACTCAGGAATTGCACACCGTTTTAATCCCAACTTAGTTCTCAGGTGTAGCTAGCTGAGTTAGTCGGTAAAGTAGACTCAGTGGTTGACCTGGTTGCAACCATGGTTCAATTGTTCTTCTATCCACCATATCTTAAGGCCCCTTGATAACACTGTAAATACTTTAATCTGCAAAAAAATTGCTGAACTAACTTTCTGATAAATTTATTGATGTTTTGATTCTCAGTTAATAAGATAACTATAGTGGGATGGATTGTGATGCAATATGTTGGCGGGACCTCAAATATTGGAGTCTGGAATCGAGTCCAGTTCAAGACTTGGTTAGATAGGGGTAGTATTGAGAAGCACACTACTGCAAATACCTGTGTACTTTTGATATCCATCTCTTTGGCCTCAGAGTGTAACTTTATTTATTTCCATTCTTTTGAAATTGTTGCTATTCAGTCAAAATTTATTTCTGTTCTATGCATGGTTTCAGAATAGTATGAATTGCCCAGATTACATAGTGTGAATATAGTACATGATGATAATGTTAGCGCAATACCTCAGTGATTCCCAACCGACAACAGACAACAGCCGTCAGAGAAAACAAAAAAAAAGTAACCACCGGTCTTCATTTGTTTCCATGCAGTGAGTGTGACCATCTAATTTTGCAATATTTGTTGTGAATGCAGGTTTGCATGACAAGTATCAGTTGTGCAAGCCTAGTCATGCTATGTAGCATTGTATCAACACCTCAGTCATGCCGATGTCCAGCCAAGCATGTAAAATATGCCCTCAAAGTGCAAGTGCCATAAAAATACACAAGATTCTTAAACCTTGCCATGCATTTTCTTTCTTTTCTTCTTATTTTTAGGGGGGGGGGGATCAGTAATTTTCACAAGGCATTTCATACTATGTTTTGCCTTTAGTCTATAAATTGGAGCCTATCTCAATGAGAGCACGCCTGTAAAGAGCTGAGACTAGAACACCCTGGTTGTCAAACACAAAGGAAGAATATATTTGCTTTGGCATTGATAGCTCAGGTGTGTTCTGTAAGACCTCATTCTTGGTACAACTATGCATGACTAACAAGTCATCTTTTTACCTGCCTGTGTTCAGAGTACCCCCCTCAAGACAAATGGGCTGTGGTTGTCAATGTACTCAAGTCACATCTTTTATGCTGGGTATTGTTAGCAACTTTTTTTGTGTTACAAACACTCCCTAAAAGTGACCCCTTGATTTAAACAAGGCCCCAAGCTCTTACAAAATGGGTGTATATGTACCTGCAAATAATGTGCCGTCAGGTCCCTAGGAATCGGAATTCACTCAACAAGTGTAAAGGTTACTCGTGAAGGAAAGACACTGTAAAAGTAAAAGAAAAACGTGATCATGAAAGCATTGTGGATAGGATAACAGAAAATGCACAACTCAAAGGGAGTATAACGAACTTTGCTAGGCAGCAAGATATAAAGTCTGAGGTATTTTGACAGTTCAGTGCAACAGTTACAATTATAAGATTCAACGATTTTTCATTTCTTGTAAAGGCTGACAACTTATTTGAATTGGCTCACAATTCTCGATTGTGTCGGGAGAGAGAGAGAACTAACTTTATACAGAGAACAGTTGGGATATTTTAGAATGTACCTCAGTAGTTAAGAGTGGAATGCCACAGAGACATAATGCAAACATACACTTTAAATAAGAAAACACCATTAACTCTTGCTTTTTAGGCTCTCTCTAGTATTTATAAAATCCCAAGTCAGGACATGTATAGTAACTAAACACAACAAAATAAACTTCTATATTTTACAAAATAATACTAACTTAACTTATAGGATTTTCACGACCCACATATGTGCATGGTAGATTTTTTTTCAGTAGGTTTTTTTCAAGCATCAATATCGACTGCATCTTTTTGTTCAGAGTGGTGAGGGAAATCTTCAGGTATTTTTTAACTGTTTCTGACAAACGTTAGGGTGCAAAATATGTGGGTAAAGTTTTACTACATTTTACCTGTCTGGGTTTCCTAACCCGTATAAAAACCATAAAATTTATTGTTGCATAAAAGTGTACAGTCAAACAGCAGACACCATGACCAGTGTTTTGACCAAGGTATTTTTAGATACAGTTTCAAAAAAAGTGTACCCTGTGAGCTTGGCCTTGTAGCACTGCTGGGAGATCACTTATATCAGTGCTTGCCAAAAAACCTGACATGTAACATCTGTAAGCGTTCATTTGAGCAGCTTAACCACACAAAGACTTTACACAATGATAAAAACAGAGCTTGTATTACTCATTGCAACTAGTATGCTAAATGTCAACCCCATGTTAGTCAACACCCTTACAATGTAGTCTGTTTGTGACCACACTGTCAAAATAGAGACAGTGTTCTTTGAACCAGTCTGTGATTTGGTATATACAGTGTCTCATCATATGCAAGATTGTACGTGTCAATTTGTTCTGTTCAGCTAAAAGGAGTTACACAGCTAATTTGACCATAAAGTGATTGAATATAATTAAGTCAATTATGTATTGAGGTAATGAAGTGAAAAGTAACATTGTAAACTGTGTTGTGAATAAGATAGAAGACATTGTAAACTATGTCATGAAGGAGGTCGAAGACATACAGAGCGAGTCAATCAGTAACTGCTGTCTTTCAATGGTTTCAAATTTGTGCCAATTGGAACAAGAATTTGTAGAAATATTCTCCCACGCTAGATACAAGTCGTGTATTAATTTCAAACTAATTAAAAGCAGGAGAAAGCAGCAGCATAACATGACTTCACAAATGATAACAGGTGTAGGGGTACGCTATGAGTTACTTGACTGTTAAAGATACAAAACAGATAGCTTTATACCTAGGAATTGAATTTATTGAATCACATTTATATGGTCAAGGTGATTGTGTTTGATGATGTTTCATATATGCTGTAAACGAGTAATTATAAATAATAATGTTTTATTTCTGTACTTTGGCCACCATCCTATAGTACAAGTAAGTTTCAAACAAATATACATCGATAGATAAATGAAAGTAAAGAGTTATACATCTCTTTACAAGGTGTTCTTTTCTCCAGCAAAAAATACAAACTTTTGGCTAGATCATTTACAATCTTCAAATACCCAAATTTATTTACTCGTTAAATTATAACTGGTGATTATAAATTTACACTGAACTACATTTTTTGCACAAGTGCAGTATTTTCTGTACAGTCTGTGAGTCGTCTGCATTATTGAAAGATTGTTATTAATATTGTTGTTAGTAAGTCCTTTGTTTTCATGTAGGTAGGAGGTGGTATATACATAGATATAATAAGCTTGTCACACATTTTACGAGGGTTCCACCAAAATTGTATTAATTCCACAGAAAATTTTTACGAGATTTTCTCTTTTCACAATTCTAAACAATTTCGAACAAAAACTAATTCAAATAATTGTTATACTGCATTGTTTCAAGGACGTCTGGTAAAATCCAAACAAATGGTCATCCTATGTAAAGTAGGCAAACTTCAAGTGATTGTGTTTGTCTGTGAAAAACCAATGTCATTCGTGCAAATATAAACCAAACCTGTTGGCACACATTATGTGCATGTTTGATACATGTACGCCATTGTGGAACATCTTTTCTTGCGTTTTGTACATTTTCAACTTGTACTTAATTTCTTTTCTACTTCTTTATTGAAAGTGTAATGAAATGTTAGATAAATGTTTGTTTAAATCATGTCAATGTTTCCTTGAATTCTATAGTTACCAGTGTGAAAACCTTGCCTGTACAAAGTTCATTACATTTAAATATATCAAAAAAATAGTTCAATCTCAGATGTTCGACTTGATGTTCAAGTTTACTAATGTGAAGTTTGTTATTTCTATTCTCCACAGATTGTAGGCCGTGTAATGAGACAGAACTCATGACAGCATTTTGTGCAAGTGACTTTGGTAAGTATTTGATGAAAATCTTGAACATACACCCCACTCTTCTCTCTCCCCCCCCCCCCCCACACACACACAAGGGGCAGCAAATATATATTGCAAGCGGCAAAAAAATCCATAATTTATGTGTAGTAATATATAAAAGTTTACCTAAACCATGCCTCCATATTATGTTTTATTGTACTGTTGTATGTATAACAGTTAGGTAAAAACAAGGAGTAGATGTCAACATACTGAGAACCACTGTCATCTCAAAACTGCAGCAGTTCTTCTCCATACTTTTCTCTGTCGGATCATCATTTACAATAGAAAATGAAAAGATCAATAGTCTAGAGTCAAGACATACATAATGAAATAACTTTAGGTATTTTCCCCAGTTATTTGCACAAGCTGAAAATAGCTTTCTCTGTCTGTTGTGTTTAGTTGAGCCGTAGACAATACCTGTCCCATTCTATTGGGAGACTTTGTAAATGCTAAATAGTAGATAGTGTCATTCAAAGAAGGTTATGGTTTCTTTAACTGTGATCCTGTTACCCAAATCCCTAAAATAACATCGGCTATTAGAAACGTACACTATGAACAGTTTAAAACAACAAATAAAAACTTTTGGCAACTTAGACAAAACTTAAATAATGGTAAAGATTGAATGGGCTTAGTAGGTAAAATACTTGGTCGTAATTGAGTACAGGATCTGAATAACAATGACTTAAAGTTTTACAATTGAAATTTAGTGTCTGTCTATTTTCTGTGTTTGTGTGAAGGTCAAACTTAGTCATTCAAATCACATTCTTAAGACTGGTTGATTATGGGAATGAAAATATCACTTGAGATTGTGATCAACATATTTTTGAAAGTCAAATTTATGATTTTTTTAAAAAAAAAGGCGGGAACAGGTGAATTGCAATGCTAGCAGAGACAAGTTTGGCCCTGAAGAACGTTTCCTATTAAAAATGTAAGGATTTGTAATTGCAAAAGATGGTGACAAAAAAATTTGAAAATCTGCAGTTTTTTTCTCTCTCAAAATATAGCTGGGAATAGGGAAATGTGGCATTGACAGTAGATTTTAAAAACTTAATAACAAGTTCCTTAAAGAATCAATGCATACTTGTGTTTTTTAGGAGATTTAAATCAACAAAATTTATTAAGTTTGCACACTTTTTGAATTAAGACAATCAAGAAAGTGTGAAGTACAACGTTTTGAAGTAAACTTTAGATTGTAGAAGTTTGTTGGAGGAATCGATGCTAAGATGTGTTATTGACTACCGGCAGTAGGCTGTGAAAGTGACGCATGTCAGACACAATGTACCTCAGCTGACAACAAGGGTGGTAGTGGGGTCACCAATCAATACCAAACAATTATTGTGTGGCAAATATTCTAAAACTACCTTTGTCAAATACCAACCATTGTCTTGCAAATATGGACCGCTGTCCATACAGAAAAGAGTGGGTGAAGGAAAGCTTATTGGAAAGGCGGTTGGGGCTTGGGAAAAATCAATGTTGTAAAAGTCGGCACGAGTCCCTGGATTAGTAGTAGGGCAGTGAAAACAATACATGTTGTTTAACAGGTGTACTGTACTGATCATTATGGTCGATACCTGAAGAATACGCAGTGGCATGCGTACCTCATTTGCATAAAGTTTGTGAAAGAAATGGGACCAACAGCTAGGTATTACCAATGAATATTTGATGGGGGTGATGCCAGTAATAATAATGACTAAAGTAGTTGTTGTCATGGACAGTTATATGGACAACTTGTCTGATATTAACAGTTATGTGAAAATGAGAAGTGGTCAGGCACCAAAATATATTGTGGATGTGAACTTGATGTAAGATAGAATTTCCACCACAGGGATGATTGTCAGGTCATTTCAGAGATGGTTGCATCCATGTTATCCATCTGTGTTTCTTATAGTGTGTTGTAATTAAAAACTTATCCCAGTCATCAGAAGGGAAATTGTCTTAGTCAAGCATGTCTGGTATCCTAATAAAATGTGAAATATCCAATGTGAAATATGACATGGGAATTGTAGTTAAACCTAACCTTCAAGGTGAAAGACTTGGAGATAGTTCTAGTGAAAACAAATCTCATTTAGATCTGTGACTAACATAGATTCAAAGAGTGTTCGTTGAACTAGTACATGTCTCCTGTGATAAAGCTCTACATTCTCTCTCCCAGTGGGAAAGAGTGGTCAAACTCTGTACTGTGTGTGTGTGTTTGAGAAATACCGTTCATCCTTTGATAATTGTGACGCTTTATAAAAAGAAAGATATTTGTTACACTTCTTTTCAGCCATGTTGTGTTGTAAACAGAGATGTTAAAAATACCTTCTTCTTTTTTCTTCTTCTTTGCAGTGGTGAAGAGTAAAATAAAAGAACTCAGTAACGATCAAAGTAATGAGGAAACTAACATCAAAATCTCCATCGGACACATTTACACTCAGGTCCAGGACACTTTTACTGAGAACAAACAAGGCCGTCACTCTGGCACTGTTGTCATGCCACTGAGATGTGGTGTCAAACATGGAGACGGTCACTTCCTTATGACAGGAAATAAAAGACTTGGAAAAAACAGACTCAAATGTGCGCCACGATTTTCCGAGTTTAAAAAAGTTGCGAAACTAATGACTGAGAGAGGACTCAATGAATGTGACATGAGTGAAGTAATCAACGCTGAAGATGATTAGAAAATATATTTGTTTCCATGACAACTGCACTATGTCACTGCCTCATTTGCATAAGTATATATTTCACCATGTTGTTGACAATCATAGTTGCAGTATTGCATTGAGGAACGTCAGTACTAACAAGACAATGGTTCAAGACTTTCCTGACTCTGGAAGAATTCTTGAGAGAAAAATATTCACGTTAGCTGTTATATACGTTAACTTTCAATGTTTCTGTTCTGTTCTGTTATGTTCTTGTGGCATTTTGTTTTTCAAAACCCCATATTGAAAATTTTCTCTAACAAATTACCAGATGATGATTTATTTTGATGTTCTGTTTTAAAAGTTGTTTTGATATTGTGTTTTTGTTTTGTCCAAACGACTGTTTAAACTGGTGTTTATCAGTTGAGAAGGATGTAACTTTTATCCAGGAATGTGAAACTCTTCCAACGTTTAGCTTATCATCATGAAAATTACCACATGTAAAGTCTTATCATTATAGGGCCCTGCAGTAATGAGCCTCTAAATAGATCCAGTAATTGAGTTTTCACTTTTAGAACAATGTCTAATTAGAACTGTTATAATTACTGCATGATTTCCAGGATAATCTGCAGGGTTTGTTTTCAACAAGTTGTCAGCATCATGCTGTGTTGCAGTCTTATCTGTATACCCAAAACAAGTTAAAACTTGTAAAAAAAGTAGTTAAACATCACTTGACTCAATTCCTGTGGATGTGTTGTTGTTAGCTCATGACCCTAACACTCCTCTTTCCTTCTCTCCCCCCACTTTACCAGCATTGAAAATACAAATACTATTTATCCAGCATCAAAGGTCAGAGGTCAGAGATAGATACACAGGGTGACTAGAGTAGCTTCTGTCAATGTTCAGGAAAATAGGGAAAAGTCTTCCAGAGTAGATCATCCACTACCGACACAATTAGCCTTCATTGATTGTAAATAAAGAATATGTATTCAGGAGTAATTATGTGGCGACGGTTCTGTCACAGTCGACATGTCGAGTGCAATAGGCTTTTGAAAACTGTATGTTTTGTAAGATAGAAATCATGTGTATACTTTTATTGATGTAAATTGTATTTCCCTTTAGTTGTGTAGTAATTGTTTTCTCCAGTAATTTGTCAATTACATGGAGGATTTTTTTTCCTTCACTATTCCAACTTACAGACACTGCCAATCTCATTCTTTTAAATCTGATCATATTTTATCCTCTCAATTTTTATATATGTCTGAACTTTTTTAGTCTTTTTCTTTCCAGAGAAACATAACCTAGAATCACAAATGTATATTTTCTTACTGAGTAAAAGATAGTTCGATATTATTAATTATAAGTTCACATTCAGCTGTTTGGGATAAACTTGCACTTGCACTCATAAATGATGAGAAACAGTAAGTTGCAGGATTACTTTTTATAAAATATATTTCTTTTGGAGAATATATTGTTAATGGTTCCAAGAATCAATAGGACGGTAGAATCTAGTTGCATTCGTTTCCAATGTATCGTTCCAAAGTAACTATATTGTACTGTCGTATGTCTTTTGGTTGTGTCACGAAATATCAATGTTTACGAAAACTTAAAAAAAATCATTTTAACAAGATGGTGCCCACTTATTGTTATACTTCCGTTCAACAAGGTTGCAGTGAAGTGGTATGCAGTTTCACCAGTGTTTTATAAAAAAACATCACCACGATTTGTTCAGTGTTGGAAATCTTCCATCATTTATTGTCCGACTCCGAGATAGCAGCCATGAATATTCATAAATTGTACATATTGACCACCAACGTACAGCTCTATATTAAACATTGTAACTTTATCAAAGATATCCAAAAAAAATATGAAGATCACACTTGTAAACATGATTATCACGGTATAATGATCTTTGATCATGTAAATCCACACTTTGCAACTCTAGAACATGTCTAGTTTTGACACCTTCTCAGATACGGCCATGACAAGTTATAACTCAAAATATCTATAGGATGAGTTGACTGTGTATTTACTGGCCTCAATCTATGACTAGATGTACACATTGGCATTTGATGGTATTTTACCATGAGTTAGAGCCTTTCCCATTGCATATTTAATATTACAGTACAATTCAGGGTATCTGTTGACGCGCACAAGATTTGTAATTAAGAAAAAACTTAGGTGTACACATTGTCATTCTGGTTCATAAACTCTCAAACTTGAAAGGGGGGGGGGGGGGGTTAAAAAACACACACCTGTGCTGTACCCAGATTTAGGAATTCCATTTTCTCTTGAAAGCTTTCTTTGATTATCCAAGGAGAATGTATTGGATGTATGGATGCCTAATCAGTTTTTACTTATAAACAATTATTCGTTTTGAAACTTGAAAATCCTGTCAAAGATAAACTTTGAAAAGATATATGGTAAAAAGATTGAATGCACTGATTCTATAGTATTTACTACTAGTCAGCCCATTAGACCCTACACTACATTCATGTAGGGTCTATGATCAGCCACATGATTATCTGGTTAATAAGTTAACATAGTATAGTACAATATCACACTATAATTAGAACTGTGTTTGTAAAGCTTGACTTTGTATTGTATTCCATCAACCATAATAACTTGCACACAATGTGGTCTAATCACGTTTTTAAAAAAAATCAAAAGGGAGAATATTTGAGAAAAGAATAGTGTTGAAATGGATATTGAAAGTATGTTTACTCCTGCTGCTTGCAGGATTAAAAGTTTAAGAGCACACTTGTTCTGCAAATTGTCAGTTTGTTGATTATGTCAAGTTCTGTGTTATCCCAAACAGCTACAAGTCATTCCGCTATGTCATCTACATACTGGTCGTTCTTACGTGTCTCTGTATTATTGTCTTCAAATACTGTCTTAGTATTTGTCATCTTTGTCTGAAATACTGCACTGTCTCTCTGAGTGTGTTTACTCACAATGGGTCATGGCAAAACTTTACATGTAATAACCAGTTCTGTCTGTCTGTGTGTTTGTTTGTACACACAGTACTCTGCACTGTAGACCATGGCAGACATAACCAGTGCACAGTCTGTGTGTGTACTCACACGATATAGTATAGTTCGTTGTGGGTCACGGCAGACTTAAACCAGTGCTTGTCTATCTGTCTACTCACACCATAAAAGTTTCTTGTGGGTCATGGCAGACTTAATCAGTGTAATGTCAAACACTACATGTGTATATATTTGTGAAATTAAAACACTTTTTTTAATGATAATACCTGACAGGTTTGCATTTTGTCTCTCTGTATGAGTGTGTGTGTGTATAGCATGTAATGTAATCAGTGTGAGATAATCATTGGTATGGTGGCCTGTAGTAATCTTAGCCAACACAAAGTGTAGAAATTGAGATTACCAATTTCAGACTCTGGATTGTTTCACCATTCATTGGCAACGTATTTACTACCGTATCTGCAAAGTGTTGGTTCAGTTTAGAATTCACTCTTCTGAACACAAGGATGGCAAATGCCAAACTAAGCTTAAATGCCTGTGGGCAAAGCTGTACTTTGATGGGTGCTAGCTGTTAGAAAAAAATACATAGAGAGTTTAGAATAAAAAACACTGCAAAATATATTTACCAGAATGTACTAAAAGTGATGGCTGTGATATGTACAATGTACTGTTACCATAGCTACAGTAGTAGCAGAGATGTAGAGCTTATAGCTGAACACTACTGTTACCATGGTTACAGTAACAGGGATGTAGAGCTGATAGCTGGTGAATACTACATACTGTTACCATTGTCATAGTAGAAGCAGGGATGTAGATAGAGAGCTGCTAGCTGGTGTATACAACACACCATGGTTACAGTAGAAGCAGGGATGTAGAGCTGATAACTGCAATACTACATAATGTTACCATGGTTACAGTAGTAGCCAGGATGTAGATGAGCTGATATCTGACAAACGCAAACCTACAATTAATATTTTACCAGCTACTTTAATTTGACTTTTTGAATACATTCTGTCTATTTTTTGTGATCATCCACAAACCCCCAAACCTTCACTTCACGTCTAGCCTGGATGCCAACGTGGTCTCTATCATATGAAAGATTAGTCTAGATGCCAACATGGCTTCTAACTAAAGCATGGAGTGTAGGTGTAAATGGTAATGATACTGTATAGGAACTAGACTACTGAAAGATTTGATGAAGGATAACACTAGACTACTACTGCCCCTCTTTATAGTAGACCTGCTATATACATGCTTCACCAAGCACGTTAACCTTGCAACAGCTGTGGTTCAACGCCAAAACACAATTGTTATTATTATTGCACCTTGTATGTACTAAGATTGACTATTATCAGTCACAATATACCTCAGTTGCTGTAAATGCAAAACTAGACATTGTCATTTCTTTTTTACTGCAAGATTTTATTTTTGAATATTTCCATCTTATTTATCATTGAAACATGTATCGTCATATAGTTATCAAAACCTATCAATATCTTACAAAGTTTTGGAGTCATCACATTTGTACATTTATTTACATTTACAGAAATCATCAAGTCAGTATCCACAGCACCATCAATGATTGCTATAAAAGAGACAGTACTTGTGCTGGATTTTGTGTATTTTAATGACGTGCACAAATAGATGAAAAATAGCCAAAAGTTACTACAATGTGTCAGAAATTTTCATTTTCTTTAAAAATTATAAGAATTACCCAGTCAAATCCAACCTCTACATCAAAGTTAATGTGATTCTGAGTCACAGGTGTGTGTGTGTGTGTGTGTGTGTGTGTGTGTGTGTGTGTGTGTGAAAATGTCACATTTCATTTTATGATATACTGCCCTTCAGCCATTTTCCCACAGTATCCTCAAAGCACACAAATTTGACAGTTGAGAGGCAATAAATTATGTCTATAACAACCATCAATGTCATTCTCTACCCCATTTCAAATATTCCCATAGCCAATCTTTCACATTGGATCCTAGGTGGTAGCCTATATAGCCTAGACTGGCCATGGTCTCTATAGCTATCCAGTCACCAAAGTTAGTTAAAAACAACTGCCGACATCAGACCATGGACAAACGGAATCTGTTACAAACAGGGAAAGCAAACAAACGCATTGGATTAAAAACACTTGGCTCAGCATGTTGGAAAAGCAGAGACTTGCATTACCCACCATGGTTTGATAAGAACAGTTTTATGGCCTCTTTATGTGTACATGAAACTGGAAATTTGTTTGTGAATGTGAACTATTATGTAAAATGAGCATAAAACTTCTTATGAAATGATGGAATGTAATACAAGTCTCTCTGTCTGTATTTCCAACATGATGTACCAAGTGTTATTAATCCAATTCATTTGTTTACTCTCCCCGTTTGTAATAGGTTCCATTGTCCATGGTCTGATGTTGGCAGTTGTGTCTATATACCCACACAGTTTCTGCAGTACAAGGACTAAGGCTCTTTAAGGGTTAATCCCAAAATATAAAACTATTTGAAGGTGTTTTTTTTCAACCAAGGACGTTTTAATCCAGACATGTTTTTAGCCAAACCAATGGATAGATATATAGTACGTAAGACCATTGATGACTCTGGGAAGTCTCTGGACTAGAGATAGTAAGACCATGACATCGACAAGCCTGTCTTAGGTAGGAATTAAATCAGAATGTTTAAATATAGAGAGAATGGAGATAAACACGTTAATTGGCAAACCTCTTTAAAGTACTAATAATAAATACATTATATGTTTTATTGGTGGGTGTTTATTTTGATTTGTTCATGGACATTGGTAATCCAAGTTGATATTTGTTCATACAAACCAAAATAGACTAGATTTAATAGAGACCAGGCCTTGATTTTAGATGGAGTGATAATGGGATTCAATTCTTAGATATATAGTTCCAATGTTTTGTGTTGTTCAACCATGGAAAATATGACTGACCTAAGGGGCCTTGTCTATGACTCAAAACAAGTGACAAGGCCCCTTAGGTTACAAGTATTCTGGCTGAATGAAGAAACTATAGGGGAATAGTATTGTTATACCTTCACAAACATAGATCATGAAAAATCCTGAAAAAATCCTAACAATTTGGAACTTTGAATACCGCAGAATCAGCGGTTGGACGTAGATGCACATAGAATGACCAGTGTATAATTCCCTATATTTTGTTCAAACATGTTCAATTTGGCTTGCATGAGGTAATTATATAAAGACAGGTAGAATACTGACACTCACTCATTTCTTACTCTAAGTCTAAGAGAGCCTTTCATTCAGGAAAAGAAAAGAACACAAATTCCAGACTGAAAAAATTCCGGACTGAAATAATATACAAATAGAATGATCACTCTACACATAAACTAAGAAGCTCAGGAGTATGATTCCATCAGTGTTTATGTTTTTACAGCACGAAGAAATAAATAAAAAAAAATTCACACATTTTTAAATTTGAAAAAATATAATAGTCTGTTTCAAATAAAAGGTTAGTGGATTTTATATGAGATTGGGTTCTCCTTTGAATCTATGATTGATTTACTTTTACTCTTTTTATGTTATGAAATATGTGCAACATTCACCTAATTTAAAGTCACTTGGTGTCCAGTTGCCACGCCGGGTTAAAACCCTACTTGTCCCTAGGAGTCACTGTAAAAACAGGAACACTTGAAGTCTGGAGACATTAGAATTATGAAGTGTGTACTCTAGCTACTCTGTCAAGCAATATGACCCACACCTCGAGTATGTTGATAATCATCAAGTCTATTGAACTCAAGTACTGGAAGGAAAAATCTCCGATGATTCAACTGTTATGGACAAAGTAGTGATTTCAAGTGTGTGTGGAGACATGTAGTTGTACCGATCGGATGGACACCTGTTTTTAAACAAAGTCATGGTTGATTTAATATAAGAAGGAAATCCACAAAAGTTGAAATTCAGACAGAGTTGACAAATATCAGTCAACAGGTGAATAACGAAGACAAATTCCTGAGAGAGATGACCCATGATGTTATTTTATCATTCATCACAATAGATCAATGGATAAAATGCCAACCTGACAACCCTGCTGTTATTGATAAAGTGTGATGCATGCTTTAGACTTCAAAATAGCAACCCTCTATTAGTGTATCACACGTAGCGCCTTCATTTTTTCAGGAATCTTGGCAAGCAACCAATGGATTTTAAAGGTTCTATACAAGAATTGTCAACATTGAATTATCGCAAACAATGCTATGGAATCACGTAGGGTGTATCACAAAATTTGTTTTTCTTATCCCAACTACAATGGTGATTCTTACGCCTATTATTTGGCACACTACCTGGGCCATGTGGAATGCACCCCTCGGCGTATTGTCTGTGTTGAGTGGCAGGCTGACTGGACATGCGTTCAGTGGGCAGTTCGTGTGGCTTACATTGGCAGGCAGCCAAAGCACCCACATACTAAACTTGCAACGACCTAGGGTAAACAAAGTGGAACTACAATTCCCTTTCTTAGTCTAGTCCCTATTTATTAACTAGGTAACCATAGAAGATGAAATCTACTTCAAACCTAACACACCAACTTAAATGCTAGAGCACACAGGAAACGGCTGCAAAACTGGTAAAAGGCGACCACTGTTTTAAGGTGAATCAGCCTGAGGAAGTTTGTACAGGTTTGACTAAATCTCCAATGATCTAATAGAATGGTATAAATACTAGCATTGTTCTACAATTGACTTTAAAACTAAAATAACAGTTTTAAAATCACTAAATCTCCTCAACTATAAACGCACCTCTTTTTTTTGCTCACAATCATTATCTGTTACCCCTCTTAGTTATTGCCTGGCTTAGTGAAGTCCTACTACAGGAAATCTTAACTTTAATACCAACAAAGTGGTGTTTTTCTTACTGCAACACTGCATTTATACTGTAGTCATTGTCACATAATACTCTGACAGTATATATAAAAAAAAAAACCCACACTAAATTTTCTCCTGCTTTCAGACTGAGTTATTTGGAACTCGAAATCTATTCCAAGTTAGCCGAGAAGTTGCCTGCCTCAGAAATTGCTATGCAAATTCTTTATTAACAAGAACAATGAAAAAAAGTTTCTTTCTTCTTTTCTTTAATTAAGATTGTAACGACTGTATTTCATAAATATAAATATCTTTGTATTTTTCAGTACTATAGTTTCATTCATTTCCTTCGATATTTCTCTGAATTTTTGCGCTGAAAATTGCAGCTGACATAATCCTTTATGCACCTGAGAAACAAACAAACAAACAAGACACAAATAAAAGTAAACTAACAGAATGAAAAACAACTGTATGCTGATTTTTAGATCAGACAAGCACTTCATCCACTACCTCCTCCCCCTCCCCCCTCCTTATCGGAATACCCGCCCCTCACACCTCCGTTACTCATCTGAGAGATAAAAAGGGTCATTGAAGTTGAAAAACAAAGCGTAGAATGTGCGTAAAGCCAACCTCTACACGCCTTGGTGTATCTACAGCTACTATCAATCAGTAACACAAGTCATTACAACAGACAACTATGTGGTTTTACCAGATAGTTTGGATAATGTGAACCTACTATTAGTCTCAAGTACTGCTGGATACATTTAACCATTCCTATAAATAATACTATATATATATATGTATATATCTATATTAATTCAGCTTTCTTAATATTCACCATGTGTTCATGAATTATTTTATATCTGTGTAATTCACAGCAAATGGATGTTTAAATCAGAATTAACCTCTAACCCCACCACTCCCACTGTTTTGTAGTGTCGCCACCAGTCCTACCAACAACAATAGACACAAACCTAAAATATGGACACTATTGGGGTATGCTACATTACATGACTGGTTTAAAAGATCAAACAAAGGTTCATTGCCCCCTCTATCCCATAATATTGATTCATTCAAGATCACTATGGAAACTTTTGTCATGTCAGCCAATCAGATGTCAGTATTCTAGACTTCAAAAGTTCAACAGTTGAGGATCCACAAAAGTTTGAAATATAATGTATTCATTGTATTAATACAATTGAATTGTTCTGCAAAATGTTTAAAAAATAGCAAAACTACAAATTTGTTGGGAATAATTAGGAGAGGGGATACAGTGAAATATCAAGAAGTTATGTTTTGGCCCTGATTTTGGAGGTCTCTACAGATCAAAGACAAGCTAATGGAAATTCCATTCTTGTATGTCTTTTTGGTCTGTTGGACCTGGTGATATTTTCAATATGGATCAAAAAGATGGTGAACCTTGGAAAGTTGTAATCTGATGCTGCGGACATCACTAACACAAAGTAAATTGAAGATCTAGTAGATTTCAGTTTCCTGGATCAAAATGATAAAACTCAGTTGGGTTGCAATGTACATTATCAACTACCAGATGTTAAAAGCCCTTTACAAGCATTGCTCAACATGCTATTAGGCACTAACAAGAAATTTGATTAAAGCAGCCTACGGTCTTTACAGATTAGCAACTTTTTTTATCTCAGCCGTAAGATTACCGTTGCATTTTAAGTATGACCACTTGCAGCAAGGGTTATGAGAACGTTTGGCAGTATGCCAACATCACTGTCCTAGTTCTGAGACGTAGCGAATGTATGTAGTGAAATTTTGTACACATGTGCTGTGTGACAGTTTTAGTGATGGTTTAGAATAGCAAATTCCATCCAGGGAAGCTATAGTATGTGTATCAATATTCCTAGCTATGAATGAACGATTCCTATATTATTGCTATGCAGCTGTTTCATTCATACTTGGCCACTACGTTGGAACTTTCTGTTTCAGAGCTGAGTGTCTGTTTAAAGGTGTTGGCTTAGATTAGGCTTTAGATTCAAGTGTTTGTCTGATGGCATCGGCTTAGATTTGGCTTTCACCAAGGTTTGAGTAGGGAAGGGGGCTGAGTCTCAAAGCTAATGCCTGCAAGTCAGGGTGAAAGTAAGACCACAATGAAATTCAATAGTTAGTTCGACTTTAGTCTGGATGCCAACTGTGGTCTAACCACTGTGAGTGAAGGTATAAATCGTAACGATACTGTGTAGGAACTAGACTAGTTCGACTTAGGTTTACCAATCAAATTTATCTATTACATAATCATAAACTCAAATATCACAACAAAATTTGTCAAAAATATTTCACATTCAATTTAGGACCATTAGATTTGGTGAAAATAGTCAAATATAGTGTTATTTACATTTGTAAAAATATGCATGGTTGAAAAAAAATGACAATATTTATTATTGATTGAAACTTGAAATCATGTGAAAAGTTGTTAACCAGTGAAGTTAATTTCTATGACCTATTTGTTGTAGCAAGAGAGGAAATATTTGATGTGTTGAGAAAATAAATATTTCTGGAACCAAAATAATTTGTGTGGCATACATATTTCAGATTGTTGTGTATTTGATAGTTATAGCATTAAGCGGTAGTCGTGACAACAGGCCTGTTAAGTAGGTGGAACTGCTTGAGTACCACATACTTCTCTAACCAAAATTATTTGATCAAACTTTTTCATATTCCTAGACTTAAATTGTAGAAAATATCCTCTTGTATAAATCTCTGTCACAATAGTTGTGCAAAAAAGATATCAACTTTTGTTCGAAGCGTGTTTTGACAGATTTTTTCATATTTCATAAATTTTTTAACACATTTTATTTTTATTTGGACTAGAATCGTAGAAAATTTCCTTTTATATAAATTTGTGCCAAAATAATGGTGAAAAAATGGCCACACACAAAGAAAATATTTCCATCTATTTCAAATATGTCTTGAAGTGAAGAAGTTAAACTGAACATTTTTTCCATATCCTCTGTGGAATGAATTACACCTAGCGTCAGATTATGATGTCCTTGTAGGCCTCTATGTCTTCCGTCTTCCGCTAATCTTGGAAATGACAGGATGTAATGAAAGATTTTCTACAAATGACAGCTATCATATGTGAATAGTTGGGATAGCTAAGTGATGAAAAGCATGAACTACGTGTTATCAATAGATAGAGAATAATGTAATTTACAGTCATGTTAGTGTGCAACAGATAGATAGCTACTGTATGCCTGGTGAGTTTAAGGTACTCTCTCTCTCTCTCTCACACACAGAGTAACAAAGTTAACAACTGGTAGATAGCTACTGTATGCCTGGTGAGTTAAGGAAGTCTCTCTCTCACAGAGTAACAGAGTTAACAACTGGTAGATAGCTACTGTATGCCTGGTGAGTTAAGGAAGTCTCTCTCTCACAGAGTAACAAAGTTAACAACTGGTAGATAGCTACTGTATGCCTGGTGAGTTAAGGAAGTCTCTCTCTCTCACAGAGTAACAGAGTTAACAACTGGTGGATAGCTACTGTATGCCTGGTGAGTTAAGGAAGTCTCTCTCTCACAGAGTAACAAAGTTAACAACTGGTAGATAGCTACTGTATGCCTGGTGAGTTAAAGAAGTCTCTCTCTCACAGAGTAACAAAGTTAACAACTGGTAGATAGCTACTGTATGCCTGGTGAGTTAAGGAAGTCTCTCTCTCTCACAGAGTAACAGAGTTAACAACTGGTGGATAGCTACTGTATGCCTGGTGAGTTAAGGAAGTCTCTCTCTCACAGAGTAACAAAGTTAACAACTGGTAGATAGCTACTGTATGCCTGGTGAGTTAAGGAAGTCTCTCTCTCACAGAGTAACAAAGTTAACAACTGGTAGATAGCTACTGTATGCCTGGTGGGTGAGCTAAGGCACTCACTCACTCACTCACGCACTCACTCACTCACTCACTCACTCACTCACTCTCTCTCTCTCTCTCAGCATAACAAAGATTCAAACTGAGCATGCTCAGCTGCAAAGGATTGTGGGAGTATTTGTAGTTGTAACAATACCTTATATGGTGTGATTGACAAAAAATGGTCACTCAATATGGTCTGGGTAGACCAGGACAAGATTATTTTAGGCCAAAAAATGTAAAAGAAATAAATTGTTTTTTGACAACAGTTTACTCACGCTTATCAATGGAAGGATACCCCATTTCCCATGATGCACCATTCAAGTTTCTCTATGTGACAGATTTAGAAGTTCTCTATTCTGATTGGTGCAATCAATACAGTTGGCAATAGCACGAGTGCAATTTCTGAAATCAATCTTCATTTATTCATTAATTATTAACAAAAAGTAGCAATTACCAATTTGCTATCATACTTCAAAAACTACAATATTGGATGGATGGATGGATGGGTGGATGGATGGGTGGATGGATGGATGGATGGATCGCTTGATTTTTTTTCAACTTCTGAAAATTCATCCGCTGAACTTCTCCCTATTTTATATTCTTCATTCATTTCCTTGCCCCCCATTTATTCTCCCTTCATTAAATTCATTCATTCATTCATTCATTCCCTTGCCTTCCCCCTTTTATTCTTCATTCAGTCTTTCCCTTCCCTTAGATAATTCAAAATGAGATTTTGAGTGACTATTTATCCTATCATACATAACACCGTTTACTGATTGGCCACAGCACATAATATGTAAATTATGTAAATCAAGTAATGAATAGATGGCACCTGTACATCAAACTGAATCTTGTGCATGTTGTGTATTGTATGTACACCAGGATATCTTTTATATAATCTACCAATCTTCCAAGCATTTAAGATATCATGTTGACTTTCTTGCTAGAAAAAAGTACAGTAACTGTAAAACTATTAGTGTTAGCGAGTGCAACAGAATGTATCATCATAAAGAATTTAGTGAAGTAGTGTAGCATAGCTGTATTTTGTTAGCTGTATATATTAGTAAGTAGTTTTATAGGCAAGGTAGAGGAAATACCTGGAAAGCAGGAAATGCATGATTCATTGTTCTATAATCAGACCAAAGTGCTCATATAATATTGTACTTTGTTATTTTTGAGTCCTGAAATGACCTATAAACACAAATTATAGACTCTGTGGCCTGACTGGGAAAAATTCCAATTTTATAATAGAGGCCATGCTCTGTGTCACTGCTTTTCACAGTAATTACATGTGTTGCTAGGTTACAGTGCTCTGCAGCTGTTTGTTCAAATCGTCACCCTTCTTGCTAAAAAAGTTAGAGTTTACAACTTTAAGGATATGAAGACCTGCAAGGACTTCCCATTGTATGCATATATATTACTAGTACTACCTACATCTGGGCTGGAGTCTTCAAATCTGTTCCCATCCTCATACAGGAGATTGAATATCACAGGTCACAAGACCTTTATGTTTTGCTGTGTCTATTTTTAAGGCCTTTGGGGACAGTTTTCTGGCTTCTCTTAAAATTTATTGCATCTCAAAACATTTATGATATAAACTTGTCGTGGGAAAAAAAGTTGAAGTAGCAAAACTGTGTCATGGTCAAGATCACCAAAAATAGTGATTTTTGGGTAAGGAAAGAACATTGTAAAATTTTGTCACCTTGTTTTAAAGTATAGACTTACTAATCAAATTTAATGCATGAACAAGTTCAAGATCAGAGGAAATATTTTTTTTTTCAAACATGGTGCATCTATCTGTACAGACAGACAGGATATTGTCCAGAAATACCTGTGATTGGATGTCTCTGTGTGCATCTGTACATACATACATACATACATACATACATACATACATACATACATACATACATACATACATACATACATACATACATACATACATACATACATACAGACAGACATACATACATACATACATACATACATACATACATACAGACAGACAGACAGACAGACAGACAGACATACATACATACATACATAGTTACATACATACATACATACATACATACATACATACATACATACATACAGACAGACAGATATACATACATACAGACAGACATACATACATACATACATACATACATACATACATTACATACATAGTTACATACATACATACATACATACATACATACATACATACATACATACATACATACAGACAGACAGACAGACAGACAGACAGACAGACAGACAGACATACATACATACATACATACATACATACATACTTACATACATACATACATACATACATACATACATACATACTGACAGACAGGATATTGTCCACAAATACCTGTGATTGGATGTCTCTGCATGTTTTTTAATTCACAGTTGACAATTTATTTTGTTACACTTTACTCAAAAAAGTTATGAATGTATATCATAATTACAAATCTGCTTGATTTGTGTTCTTATTTTGTAAAATCACAAATCATTGACATATTAAAATCATACTATACTGAAGGGGGGGGGGTGCAGAAACAATCAACTTACAAAATCCAAAAATCATCTGCAAAGAAAAAAAATTATAAATCATATTAAAATGATACTTTTCTTAATTTAAATTTTTTTTCTCCATTTCTTAAGAGTTAATTTCTTAATTAATTAATTTTTTTCACAGTGTGTATCAAATAAAGATCGAGTTAGTAGGGGGTTAATATTTGATAGTATACTGTTAGATTTTTCATTTGAGTTTTAAACCCCAATGATTTGATACCAGGTTCTCACAATATGTTACCGGGTATCTTAGAAGTAGTCTGGGTGCCAACGTTTCTAAGAGTGGAGGTGTAAATGGTAACGATACTGTATAGGAACTAGACTATGAGTGGAGGTGTAAATGGTAACGATACTGTATAGGAACTAGACTATGTGAGTGGAGGTGAAAATGGTAATGGTACTGTATAGGAACTAGACTGTGAGTGGAGGTGTAAATGGTAATGATACTGTATAGGAACTAGACTGTGAGTGGAGGTGTAAATGGTAATGATACTGTATAGGAACTAGACTATGTGAGTGGCGGTGTAAATGGTAATGATACTGTATAGGAACTAGACTATGTAAGTGGAGGTGTAAATGGTAATGATACTGTATAGGAACTAGACTATGTGAGTGGAGGTGTAAATGGTAATGATACTGTATAGGAACTAGGCTGTGAGTGGAGGTGTAAATGGTAATGATACTGTATAGGAACTAGACTATCTTATAAGGAGATCCATACAGATATGACAGGAATATTCTTTTGTTTTAAATAGGACCAACTTTTTTTAAAATATATTTTTAAAACCATTTTTCTCATCAAAATGTGAATCCATTTCCAATATGTTACTGGTCATAAATATTTCAATGTTGATAGTCAAATTTATGAGATCTGAAATATTACAAAATACAAGAATATCTGATTTAAGTAATCTAAAATATAGAAATGTTTGTATTATATTATTTTCAAACTAGTCAGAATACCAAGATATTTATCAAAATTTGTTTAAAATTTGTAATTCTGACTTGGTAGAAGTAGACATGTTTTCGTAATCAAAATTTCTGATGTACTTGTGTATTTTTGCACTTTTTTATAGTCTGCTGCTGATGATGTTGATTGTTCTGTGCTAGCCTACCATTCTCTGTGTTACAGTTCTTTGCACTTGCAGATTACACTGATCTTTTTACACCCACTTGGGTGCATTTCTTGGGTGAATAATTCATGGATTTGGACACCATCAATGAAAATTTACGTTGCAGGAGACACAAGCAGTTCTGGCATTAAATGAAGGTAGTAAAAGTTGTGTGACCTCATAAAAAGTATAATCTAAACTGATACAGTGCCTTCAGCAAGTTTAACTCTACAAGTATACACCACAACTGTTAATGAAGAAAACACACGCTACGGACTACAAGTATAGCCTTGATGAATGCAGGCTGAAAAAAAAAGGCGGGAAATGTGGAATTTAGGTTAAGAATTTGGCGGGAACAGATTGTTGGCCGTCATTGGATCCTAACTTGTAATCATCTGGAACTGTATGTGTGTGTGAATGTGTGTAAAACTGGGACTGCATCATGCAATGCACCATGGGAGGTCTGCTGCAGAGAATGTTGGGACAAGTCTGTCTACCATGTTCCCCTTCTCTTTGACCAACGGTCAAATTTTGGAAAACAAAAACACACGGTTTTGATATGTGTGAGAAAATACCTTCTTCATGGGAGACTGATATGTTGTGGTTTCAGTTTGTCTGTGAACAAAAAAGTGAGGAGAACTTGAAGGGAAATAGAGTCACAACAATTTACGCCTGGTTACTTTAGGAATCTGAGAGTCCTGCTGGCTGAAGGAAAAAGAGCAAATTAGCCAAATTAAGATTTAATTCATTTCAGGAACAAACTTTACAATGTAATGAAATATCGTGTTGCTTTCTAAAAACCTCACGACAATTTGTTCAAAATTCATAAATGCATCCACATGATCAGACAGTCTATTTTCTTCTCTACTGGATGTTTTCTGCAGACACACAGTCATAGAACTAATAACTGAAATTTTGGGTCAAACATACCTAGGGCATGTCCCCAGACATAAATAATAAATGCATACGTGAATAAATGAACGTTCTAGTATTACACAAGTTTGAAGAAGTTCTTTAAAACATACAAAATTTTACACAGATTTACTTTTAATCTATAATATATTGCAGGATCAATATTTCAATAGAATTAAAATAAAACTTTTTTAATTCATGAATGACTTCATGTATATGATGTGAATGAAATTTACTTCCATATTGTTCTTACAATTCCTTCCATTCACAATCTATCACCACGTGGTGGTCTGACTATCTGTACTGGAGATAATATCATTGAACCTAGATGTGATGTGGGATGCACAGCTCTGTACCACTCCAGTGTGAGTCTATCATTAAGGTCAAAATGAGAGCATAAAAAATGAAATGGAACTGTGGCTTTCTTGTTGAAATTCCTTCAACCGTTGTCTGGTATATATAAACTTATTTCATGTTCCTGTTTTATCGTTTCTGCTCAAAGCGTCTTAAAATGGACATAGTCTCAGGTGGCTACCTCTCATTAGACAGGCAAATTTCACTATTCTATGCCAGCAGTTCATCTTATAGTATCCACACAATTTGCTGTCACGATATTTTCAGGTTTTTTTTTAACAAATGGAAATTGCTCACAGTTAAAGCTGTTATTGCTCTGTTGATTTCCGACAAAAATTTTCTTTTTCATAAGGTAGGGTATAGGTATCTCAAATTCATGTTTTAAGTTTCAAAAAAGTTTGTTCTTTTTTTCATTCCTTTGTCACTAATTTCTCTCTCTCTTTTTTTCATTCAAATATCGAGTTATGAGTCTAGTTCCTATACAGTATCATTACGATTTACAGCTCCACTCACAGGGTGGTTTTGTTAGAAACCACGTTGGCATCCATTCCAGACAAGTCATGAGAACACAGGTAGGGTATAGAATCGAAAAGTCATGCTTGAGTTGCAAAAGAGTTTTTTTCTGTTTTCCTTTTCCTTTTCTTTCTCTTTTTTCTATTTTTAAAATTCAAATACCGGATCATATGTTTTTCATACGAACAAAGGTAGGGTAAAGCTCACACAACTAGAAGTGGTCTGAGGGTAAAGGTATCTAAAAGTCATGCAAACACTTTGTTCGTTTTGCATTCAAATATGGATGTAGCCAAACGGACGAGCTGCAAACAGTTTGTTCGTTTTGCATTCAAATATGGATGTAGCCAAACACCTTCTCAAGTTTATTCCAGATTACCATGGTGTTTATCACCACATCCCCTCATTTGTGTGTTGACATTGAGTGACTAATAGACAAATAATGATTATCAGAACATCAACAAGTTACATTTCAAACATCATCAAATTCCAAATTCCAAATATGTCAGGTGTATTCTCCATATCACTAAATATTTATTGTACATGAACTATTTTGCAGAATAAAAGTATAACTTTTCAAAAAAAGAAATACAAAAATCAGATGAATTTTGTGACTGCATACTAATTATTTGACAAACAGGTACTCAAAATTAGTTTGAAGTCTTTTCGAGGTGTCCTACTGATGTGTCAAAAAGACTGTAAATGAGTAGGAAGTCCCTCCTTGAAATGTTGATAATACCTTGAACTTTGACCTGTGTGATGTCATAAAAATTGTCCAAGGTCCTGCCAGGTATATTGGGAATTTAGCATAGGTATAAAACTAACAAATAGTGGAATGTCTAGACTTACAAGTGACTATAACTAACAAATCACTCTTCTCATTTGAAAAATTTCACGTACGTGACAAATTGTTGGAATTATTTTTTGGTAAATACCACTGATAATTGACAGTTGGTATTGGAACAAATTGCAGTAACCTGGGAAGGAAAGAGATAGTTGAAATGTGTCTGTGTGTGTTTCTGCATTGGGGGGGGGGGGGGAGTGATGAGTTTGCAATCCTTTCCATGGAGTTCACCACTAAAAATGAGATTGTTCCTAAGAAAATAATTTTAGCAGATTTTTGTTCTTTGTCTCTGTTGGCTTGGAGGTTTTATAGTAATTGAGTACACAACAGAGTAGTCGGGATGCCAACGTGGTGTGAGTGGAGGTGTAACTCGTAATGATACCGTATCGGAACTAGACTAACAACAGAGTGAATTTCTATTATTAGTAAGTTTTGACATCACTGATAGCTTTTGTCAGATCAGTTCAACAACTCTTGCATAGACAGAAACCAACTCACTACAAAGTTTGTTTTGCACTTTCTTTCTCTTTTTTTCTTCAATAAAACATTTGTAGGGGAGGAATGCAAGTTTTTCTTTAAAACATTGGGGGGGCGGGAACAAAAGTGTATGAAATGTGGATAATTTGATAATTTGTAATTAGGATGGCACATATATAATGTTCCAGAACTACAATGTACACTACCACTACATTGCAGCAATAAAATATGATTCATATAAAAATTTACCAATCTTACACTTGAAAAAAACCAAATTTCAATTCCTAATACACTGGAATAAACCTTGTTGTCATAGAAACAATGCAGTGACAAGATCCATCTTTGTCACATACAATCAGATGCTTGGCTATTTTATTTGGTTACCATGGCAGCAAACATAGTTTATTGTTTCAGGGCACTTGTGAAAACTCAGAAAAAATAATACTGTTTCAATCATAGCCTGTTTTTGGTATAGTTACTGTATAAGAAATGCAGACCCCCCATGGACTTGATAACATTGATATGTTATACTAGGTGGATCTTTAATGAGCTTGCAGGATTTTTCAATGAAAGTTGCTGAAGACAGATGTGGGTAAAAACAAGGATTACCGACCACTACACGTGTACCCTGTCTTGTTATTGTATTATTAGACGCAGATAAACAAACCTTGGGACTGCCTATAATTGGGGGATCCCTTCCAGTTAGACCTTCTAGTCGGCATCACGTCTTCCTAGTGTTAGTATAACAAGAAGTCGGTAAATTACAAAGACTTATAGGTAGGTTTGACAAACTGTTGCAAAATAAACACAACATCTGGAAGACTTCTGTTAGATGATCAAATATCACAAAATGTTACTTCAGCTTTCTGGATGGTTGCTCCTGTCATATGCTGGCCACACTTCAGGAATTAGATTCAAACGTTTGCAGTCAGACAGTGCGTTTCTTTTGTTGATGAGATATCCTAAACAAGGCTCTAGAGCTGCTGCATCTAATTATATCTGTAAGAGTTACTAATTTAGTTTTTTTGGCTTAATTGCTAACCCCCCTCTAAGGTCGATGTGATATACCTGGGTTTAAAGACAACAAGTGTGGCATTGTGAAGAAACAAGATTTTGGGACCATACAGAGGACGTCCATGGCTTGCATAAACAATTGAGAGTTTGTCTTCATTAATACTACAAAGAACACAACAAATTGATGAGAGAAATGCACAACTACTACCCACTGTTCTCCACATGAAGCTCTATGTTACAAAACAACAGATTTGGTGATCTTTAATACATTGAAACATTGTATGTAACAATCTATCATAGCTGGTTCTCTAAATCAGTAGATAACAAAAATTTGTCGTCAACTTCAAAGAAAAAAAAAGGTATTCATGGTGCAATTAGGCTCAAGAACTATCTGGGGGAACTATCTGTTTTATATCTACACTTTGAATACAGAAAAAAGGTGGTTCTAAAATTGCTTGAAAATTTTAATAAAATTATCATAATTCAAAAGATTTGATGGAAAAAAAAGACATGTCATAAAAATTTGACGGAAAAAAAGACTAGTTCAAGTTGATATTGGATTATTATTATTATTATGGTATTTCAACTAGAAATTACCCTCTTCCTCTTTCTACTACAAAGCTGATTAGTGTTTACATTATTTCCTGTGATCCATTTCACTTCTCTCTATATATTTTGTTGAAACTGAGAAAGTTTATCTTAGTTTGATGTGACACAATAACAGCTTATATTAACTGCCGTGAGAAAATGAAGAAATATTTTTATAAGGATTACAGAAACATGACGATATTGAAAAGAAGGCAATGCTGTTAATTTGCATGAGTAAATGTGAACTTTAGAACAAAGAAAGCTTAAAGTGGCTATATGCCAGGATCAGAATTTGGTATTTATTTTGGATTTTTAATTGACAAAACAACTTTACTATATTTTTCTACTTCAAAAAATGTGAAACAACATATACGAAGCTCTTGTTTGAAACTCAATAAATTGCAAAAAATTAAAAAGTGTGTAAACAAATTTTTATTGTACATTATTACAAAAAACAAAATTTTCTCACACTTTTAGCTTTTTGCAATTTATTGAATGACAAACATGGATTTTATCAATGCTGTTTCACATACACATTAGTTTCAAGTAGGAAAAACATGGTAAAGTTGTTTTAAATTTAAAATGCGAAAGAAAATACTCCTTTGTTATCCATATGACCACTTTAAGCCAGTAACAATAGACATACACACTGAATATATGAATATTAATAAATAATTTACATATTTCAACATATAATCATAATATTCATATTATGACATTTCCAGCAATGAATATCATTTACATAATTTAATACTTTTTGATCTACGATATAGTCTCAAAACAGGTTGTGATCACAACTCGTTACATTTGCACTTTCTAACATGACTTTGTGTTTCAGGATTTTGAGTCATCTGCAATTTCACCAAAAATAATTTCTTTTTTGTTAACTTTTTGGGTGAAGCTCATGTTCTTTTTGAATGAAGATAAACAACATTGTTGTAAAAACTACAAAAAACATCAAAATAAAGTTATTAAACTTGGGAAAGTTTATAAATTTCTACAGAAAGTGCAACAAACCACTTTTACATGCTACACAGTCCAAAAACATCTGGACACTCCGAGCCAGATTGCTTCCTGGGAGAACGTGTAAAATTCCCAAACGTCAAAACAATTCAATGAGAATATCTTCCCGCAGAACACGCAATTCAAAAATGCATCATGAAATACGCTCTTATGTGAATAGAAAGCTGTACTTTTTCCTTCGTTAATAATAAATTTTGATCTGGGGAAGTAAATATTTAGTCTGCACCGACATAAGGGTACCATCTCTGTCAACAAAAAACCCAACAAAGTAGACCAGTCCAATATTGAGAGTGACGGAACAGCTGCATTAATTTGGAAAAATTGAACACACAGACACAGGCCATCCAATCTGCCGTGTCCATCATAGCTAATCGTGTAATCTATCTCCGTGTGAAATAGTGGTACCAAACTCCCGCAAAACCTGTTGCTAATGGCAACCAGGTCAAAGGTTAGGGCCAATAGCTGCAAGGCATATGTGAGATCAATGCCGGAACATAAGCAAACAAGGCAGAACATTTCCATGGCTACATATTAACTCTTGTAATCCCATTAAATTGTAAAACAAGTCTTCTAGCTAGAGATTTAAGGACTTTTTCACTTTTTTCGGAGTAAAAAAAATCTGGACCCTAGATGAAGAATAATAGGTAAAAGTTATCCGTAGTGACTAGTGAAGTTAAAGCTTTGGATTAGTTTTATGGGGATGCATCATTCTGGGATGCTAATTTGTCATGATGATGAGGGTCGTGATGCGGCTTGCATTGAGACAACTTTCCCAAGGCATATCTATACACAGACTATGTTAGTTATTTGAAGCATGGTACTGATGGTCAACAAGCTATGTAAAGGTCATACTGTTCCCAGCCAGTAATCACTGGTCATTCATCCTGCTTTATTGATTCCCAACTGCTTTCACTATTGTCAATTATTACAACTATTCTCTGTTGTCGTTTAACCATGCCTATGTACACACTCATACAGATATTTGAAAATTAACAGTGAAAGAGATCGGTGACACGAACATATGAAAGTGGTATTCGCGAACAGTGGGAAATTTCATCTACCAAGCCATGGTAATGAACTTGTTGATTTAAAGCAGTCATCAGTAAACCAGTGTCTCCTGTCAACTCCTCAAATTGATTGCCTAATGTTATTTTCTGAGCAATTTGACGAGAGTTCCTCCTCAATGAATCTCATCATACGGTGACTGCTGTCATGGATACAGACCAAGGAAAGCGACGTTTCCTTGACTACAAGCCGGCTATATGTTTTAGCTGACAGTTGATGACTTTATCTTTGCTGCATCACAGATTAGTTTGAAGTAACGATGTCTTGGACTGTTCTGACCCACTTTTTAAACTAATGGTTGGCTATAAACACTACTGCAGACACTTACAAGGTGAAAAAATGGGGCATGGAAAAAAGCGTTGTTTTTCAACTTTTTTGCTTTTTAACTTTTGAATCAAATGAATTATCTTTATTTACTGACATATTTTGATTTTATTTTAAAATTATGAATTTCAAATATGTCACTCACAGCACTTTTAATTTTAGTTTCAAGTTCTCAAAGTTACATGTTCAAAGTAGTAAGTTTAATAATACCATGACTAAATTTTCAACGACTGCTATGCTGTCATACAAATTGCAGTGAGTATTACCTTAGGCAATCACATTCAGGAAGTTATCTTTTGCATACAAAAAATATGAAACTACAGTGATATCACTCCATAACTTATATCTGTTATTAATTTTCATTTCTTAAATAACTGTTACACTCTTTTTTCATTCTTTGTAAAGAGTGTGGTCACCGTGATAAATAGACACTACAACAGACTTCGATACACTAAAGTGTAACTTTTAAAAGACAGTCAAAAACTGTAAATAGAAATCTTGAGGATCAAAATTTATCGATTTTTTTCTTCCATTCTATCTTTTCAATTACAAATAACTGTAGTTGGATTCGTGAAACTCTTGTTATGTCTTCAGTATAACAAATTGTGTCTTAAAAGTCTTGCTGTGTCTCAACCACATTCTCACAAACCAGAACAAATTTTTCCTCGCTTACACACTGAGTAAATGTATGTGAGATTGTGTTGCCGTAAAGAAGAGAATGCTGATGACACTCTGCCAGTACAAACCAGCATGGTATATACTTTAATACTCTTGACACAAGTATCAATTTTTTTTTTTGAAATATGGAAATCATACATGATAAATAAAAACACGACACTGCTGGATCTTTCCTTGTCTGATGAAGCCACTAATGTAAAATTTATTGTTTACTGTCTTCAATGACTTACTTTATGTGTTATCCCTTGATGAAATACAGCCACTCATATAAATTGTTTTGTTTACTGGTTGTGACTGAAAATGATTTCCTTCATTAGTACAACCTTGATATGCTGGCCACACCTATAAAATGTATTGTTTACTTGCTTCAATGGCTTATTTCATCACTCAACCCCTTATATGAGCCACACAAAAAAATCTAAAATGTTCTGTTTTCTACTTTAATTGACTTTAGTTTCTGCCATACCCCTGGCTTGACAGTGTCACCGTTATTCATAATGTTTACCGGGTTCAATGACTTTATGCAGTTACCTCCACCCCCCACCCCCCACCCCCATATTATAGCCACAAATATTAAATTCATTGTGTACTTATTTAAATGGCTGTTTGTCTAAAAATGGGGTCCAAAATTATTTCTGGTAAAAAAAAAAATGAAATTGGTCCAATTCTGGTCTAAAATGGTGTGTGCTCTATTTACATAAAAGTTAGATACATTGCTGTCTTTCAAAATTGAAAAGTACTGTAAATATAAGTGCGTCTATTAGTCTATAAAATCTATAGACTTTTGATTGAAATACAATGTGGTGTATAAAGCTGTATACCCTAGCCCAGGGACTTGTCTTGGTATTACTATCTCAAGAAGATCTCCTTGGTGTAGAGAGCTTCTTGAGATACTAATACCCGAGAGTAACCCCAGGACAAGTCTCTTCTGGGCTATGCATACCCCTACCAAGACTGACCTTTAGGTACTTGCCTTTTTCCCTAGCCAACCCCCCCCCCTCCCCACCAGCCTGCGTGCTTTATACACTTTGTATTTCATCACATCAAGACATCCTTCAGTAAGTAGCATAAACAAATGAAGACACCATACAAAACTAAAAATACCATAAATTGTCTAAAAGTTGTCACTACAGTGGTTATACATACAGATATACTACTTAGTAGATCATTTTTCACTGTATTTATATTCACAACATTATATGAAATGAGAAGTTTGGTGTGAACCCTGTCTCATGAACTCATCTTTCATTGACTATATGTGTGTGGTATTACAAGTCCTGACTGCGTACCATTAAAGTGAAAACCAAACCTAGCGCACAAACCAGGTCATTTT
This sequence comes from Glandiceps talaboti, assembly GCF_964340395.1. NCBI lineage: Eukaryota > Metazoa > Hemichordata > Enteropneusta > Spengelidae > Glandiceps > Glandiceps talaboti. The sequence goes on from NC_135553.1 coordinate 17,016,556, forward strand.
TAATAATTCCCATATTTCATTCTCTAACTTTCAACAACCGAGTCCAATTACAGTCATCAATCACTGCGGAGGAGCAGAACTAACGAACTAATTAAAGATTAGAATTAATCGCAGACTCACAGGACCAATTCTGTGTTCTATATTGCTAGTCAGGTATGTCTCAAAGTATACTGATTTCTGTAGTTTGTAATTCAAACCCCCCATAGGATCCCCCATGTAATCTTCTAGTTTGGATGGAGTACTGATTGTTTACATTATCGCCCACAGTTGGGTTTCGCTATGTTTTCTATGAATTCAGAACAGTCTTTAAGGACGCCAGGCTCTGACACCATTGTTGCCTACTATAATAACAGATTCCCACGAGTGAAACTGATCAGGCTAAAGATTGTCAAGTTCTAGAAACCTTATCTTGAATAAACTTGATCTTCATTTCCATGGTACGAATGTTAAGTATACAGAACTCAAAGCAGTAATAGTAGTGAAACCAATCGGGACTTGAGATTTTCATGTTCTCAAATTTTAAAATGAGACAAACTTGACTTTGATCTTCAATGTAGACTTAATTCCAAGCAATAGTGTTCCGTTGTAGTTTTATGGGGCAAAGTTACATTTGTTAGTCACTCACCACGCAATCTTCTCTTTATGAGCAGTACATTGGTATATAGATCTACTACTGTGTTCCTCAGGTACATATCATACCACGGTTCCTCACTAAAATTATGGGATGCAATTCAAAGATCTATGGCTATGGAACTTTTTACCAGATTTATATAATTCTCTCGTACCAGTTTCCAAACCCTAGCAAAATAGTAAATGTATATTTGCCTACATTTTAGTGATTTGCTTCACATGAACATTTGGAAGTTAGAGTAGAAAGTACAATGTGAATTAGACTGGCACCAGTTCCTTGGGATTTTTTTGCCTCATAATCTTTAAATTTTTGAATTTGTAGTTATCAGTTCAAATTTTGTAAAGGAAAATGTCCAACTTTTCTTGTTGTTTCCCCAGTTACAAGTAAGCTTCCCATATTGTTCAAGGCATCTATGCAGGGTGACTAATTGTTTTGCCCTCTTCTTCCGTTGATTATTTATCAGTATTGGTTCCTTCAACGTATTGATTCTGATTCTGAACTGTTTGCAATCACTCACTCAGGTCACTATTTCATACAAAAGAAGTGAAAAGTCCAGAGACTTGAGCAAGTCTAAATGTGGATTTGCCTTGTTTCTTTCTTTCTTTATAGTTATCTATCTATCTATCTATCTATCTATCTATCTATCTATCTATCTATCTATCTATCTATCTATCTATCTATCTATCTATCTATCTATCTATATTTCATGTACAGAACATCTAGTGCAAAGTTCTGTTCTCCCAATGGATCCAGTTACAAAATGTACAAATCAACACATCCCCTACAGATAAGAGGGGGGTGCTGACTTACACAAAAGTTAAACAGACAAGATGTACGTCTCCCGGGTTATACTTCTACTGATTTGCAACACAATGATACAGTATTCAAAGTTAGAGCTGAAAGTACAATGTAATTGTAACCACAGTTCTCCATAATACCTATAAACACACATAATACTATAAAGCTGCTACAGTTACAAACATGTGAATACCTATGAATTAACAAAGCAAACTGGTTGACTGCAACGTGGTGTATGTAACATTAACATTGGTGGCATACTTGACTGTGGATGACATAAATAATCTCTTGTCACTTGATTAGGTACAGTTAACACATCAGAGAACCAAGATATACACTTAAAGATTACATAGTATAGGCCTAAAACACAAACACTGGTGGCTGAATTCATCTCTCTGGATTTATTGTTTACATCAACAATACTCTTAATTAAGATAACAGTTAATGACCAGATTTGGGAATTAATTAGCAATAATCTGTTAATTAGAAGAAATGGATGGCCGGTTCAGTTGAATGACCCAGAAGCTTCATGGGGTTATTAGTGTTTTGTGGTTTGTGACTACTCCATGCACAGAGATAAAAAGATAAGGAATCTCCCATGATGGGGGTTAATCTAGGAACTGCCTATAGCTATGAGGTAGACTTTTTGTTGAAGGGAGGTCACTATTAAGATGTGAAATTCTACCTTATGTTTGTGTACTCTATTTAATCAGCCTTTTATTCTAATAAAGCATGGAATCCATGTTACCTGTTTTATACAGGATATGAAACATTAGATTATTACAGTATGTACCAGAGATTACTTGCACCGGTACACACACATACTCGTGGCATTTACACTGCAGTGCAATACCAAAAAAACATTATTGCATACCTGCATCCAAATGATATACAAAACGCATGATTGCATTATCATTTTTACGGAAATTTGTTGTTTCGAATAAACCAATGTAATTATAACAGATTCTCAGTGCCACGTGAATTCCAGTGTGGGTATTCAGGGTATATAAGTTGCACTCGAGCTTGCAGTGTTTCCAGCTGCACCTGCACTCATACGTGTCATGCTCATGAAAGTACTGCTGCAGAGAACACTGCAAGCACTCATGCAAATCCCCTGAGTATGCCACACTTGTAGTCGCACATTTTGAGGTTTTCTCATAGTAGAACATAGCTTCTAAGTTCTAGACATACACTATTAAAACTAAGTACTGTGGTGCATATATGATCCATAATACACCAGGTGATATCTAAAACCTATGCAACAGCACTTAGATAACATTTATAAAAACACATAGCAAAATTACAAATAAACATTTCATTTTCTGGGATAAGATTTCTGGTCAAGTTCATTCTTCTTGTTTGTTTGTGTTTTACGGTTTATTTGAGAGGAGAGGTTTGGACCCTGACCTGGTGGACCATGAACTCAGTGAAGAGCAGAAATTGTTCAAGGTTTATACTAAAGAATTGAAATGGACCCTGGCAAATCAATAGCACATTTTTTGTAAGATTGAAAAGATAAAAAAGTTGGTTTTGTTATGATTAAGCTGCCTGTACATAATAACAACTAAATTAAGTAATTAAAATCAAGTGATAATTAGACACAGTATGGTTCATTTAAAGTTGCCCAAGCTGTGTTTATATATGTTTTTTACTCAAGTGAAAATACATAAACAAAACTACATTCCAGTGTATTGTTAATGTCAATGCATGTCTTCAATAACATTACAATTGTCTTCTGGCATTGTTAAAACAGTTGATTACATAGTAGGGATTTTCTGAACATTTTTTGATATGTATGATAAATTACGTCATCAGATTGCTTATGAGCTATATCTAAATACCAAAATTGAGTTCAGTCAATTGGAAGGGGCGGTTACTTACTGTTAGTACCTTTTAAATATGCAGTAAAAGCTACACCAAAATATGTATAAACTCAGGTTGTGCCCCTTTAATAAAGTGATACAAACAACAGAGAGAGAAAATCATCAAGCAAACTACTATTTCTGTTTTGGAGATTTGAAACTCCTCACAAAAACTCATTCATATAAAATAAAAACTTCAACATAAGCCTCTCCTATCAAAACTGAATTATAACTGCTATGTGCTAGTACAGCACCACACTCTTTCCAAGCTGTAACTTCCAAAACTAAGCTTTTTCAAAAACTAGAAATTACCATCAAATTTTAGTTGCTGCAAAGTGCCACATCCTCCAAAAGTAAACTTAAAGTTCTCAAAATGCCATATTAACTTACTGTAAACACCAATCTTCAGTTTCTTTACACAAGTACATGCATGCTCACCAGTTTAAGGTACTGCAAAAAGTCAAGTCAAATTTTGTGAGAACAAATCTCATGTATTTTCCTACATCAAACAAAGTTTATTGTGCAAAAAGACATATCAAAATTTGTAAAAACAGAACTATTTTAATCTCCTGCATAAAACAAGTTTGTTATGTCATTTTTATACTGTGCTACTGGTTAAAAGTTGGACAGGAACAAAAGGATGTAGGTGAGACTACAGAAATGACTTCCCCTCATACCATTATGGCAATCTAAAACTATATTCACTATTTCAAATCCAGTAGAAGTAAAACAGACCAAATTGTGTCGACAAGTAACTAATAGTACGAGATCCCAAAATACCCCCTTTCTCACCCCAAAAAAACAAACAAACAAACAAACAAACAAACAAACAAACAAAAACACCATTTCAGTATTCTAAAACTCTGTGACTATATCAAATCCAATAGGGGTAAAATAGACTGAATTGTGAGTACAAATAACTATGGATCTCTCAAATGCCCCCCCCCCCCCCCACAAAAACAAACAAACAAACAAACAAACAAAACAAAACACCATTACAGTATTCTAAAACTCTGTGACTACTTCAAATCCAATAGAAGTACAACAGAACAAATTGTAAGTACAAATAATTATGAGATCTCTCAAATGACCCCCCCCCCCCCACCTCTCCACCAACTAAAATGATGTCACTACTTCAAATCCAATAAAAGTATTACAGACCAAATTGTAAGTACAAGTATCTATGATTGCAACATGCCATATCAATTAACCCTTCCACCCCCTTTTCCCTGTAGACATGGACTCAACTAACCATGCAAAAATAAATGGACCATACCAAAGAACACATAATACAGGGGATTGGAATTCTAAACATAGAGGGACACAAAGTTTGAATAAATAAACACGACAAACAGTTCTCACAGAATTGATACTCAGTATTAAACTGGTGTTGATGAAATGTTGGGCTGTGAGAATGAACTTGTAAGTTACAATGCAATGGTCTGAGATGTTGAGTATTGGTGTTGATGAAATGTTGGGATGTGAGAATGAACTTGTAGTTACAATGCAATGGTCTGAGATGCTGAGTATTGGTTTTAATGAAATGTTGGGATGTGAGAATGAACTTGTAGTTACAATGCAATGGTCTGAGATGCTGAGTATTGGTGTTGATGAAATGTTGGGATGTGAGAATGAACTTGTAGTTACAATGCAATGGTCTGAGATGCTGAGTATTGGTGTTGGTAAAATGTTGGGATGTGAGAATGAACTTGTAAGTTAACACATGGTTTGTATAGGCACAATGCAATGCAATGGTCTGAGATGTTAAGTAGGTATTGATGAAATGTTGGGATGTGAGAATGAACTTGTAAGTTAACACATGGTTTGTAGGCACAATGCAATGCAATGGTCTGAGATGTTAAGAATAGGTATTGATGAAATGTTTGGCTGTGAGAATGAACTTGTAACACATGGTTTGTAGTTACAATGCAATGGTCTGAGATGCTGAGTAACAACATCGTAATCCACAAGCCTCTTTACCACACTATCAGAAACATACCAGCTAATAAGAGGTATTTTGTTGCTTCATCAGAAATATTATGTGCTCTGCCTTGGGTGAGAGAATGCCGAGTAACTGGTGTTGATAAAATGTTGGGATGCGAGTTAAAGCATAGTTTTCTGGGTAAACTGCCAATGCAATGGTCTGAAATACTAAAGTGACTGTGGTTTTGATAAAATGTTGAGATGCAAGAATGGACTTGTAACACATGACTTTGTAGGTGCAGTGCAATAGGTACATGTAATCTGGATGCCAAAATGGTCTAAAAATTAAACCAGTGAGTAAAGGTGAGTGGAGGTGTAAGATACCGTAAAGGGACTAGACTATGCAATGGGCTGTGATACCAAGTAACTGGTGATGACAAAATGTTGGGATGCAAGAATGAACTTGAAACACAAACTTTTCATGTTATTAGCCAAGTCTCAATGCAATGGTTTGTGTTATTATTGAAATACAAGACTTGAATAGAGAGTTCAAAAATCCTGTCTTTTTCTATCAACACTTCATGTAAATAGAATGAATTGTCTGCATTTTTTGATCTCTGGAGATGATGCATGTGTTCAGTTTTCTCATACACAATGGAGAGAGAGAGAGTCGTCAGACAAAACTCTACAAATGAACAGTGATACAAGAAATCTGTTCTACACATCTGGGTCTAAAATCGGTGTATGGTTGCCAAAGTGCTGCATATATTAGAGCCTATATGCTATGCTTGTCAGTGATTTTGTCAGAAATTACCAATGATGTTTTGGTTTCCTGCAAACTCCAACAATAGTATTTTTCTAAACAACAAATAATCAGTGATACCGGTATTTATCGCTAAGGTTGCGTTATACAACCTGCAATTCAAACGATAAAGTTTTGCAGAAGAAATAATCCATGATATCTTAATTGGTTTCTTGTACACTAACACCACAAGTTCCAACAATAAAGTTTTTCAGAACAGGAAATTACACGATATTTGGGTGTGCAGCAAGCTTGCTGCAAACTCAAATGATAAGAATTTTCATGAACAAGAAATTACATATTTGGGTGTGCGGCTACAATATAAGGTTTTTCAGAACAAAGAAATTCCATGATATTTGGGTGTGTGGCAAACTTGTTGCAAGCTATAATAATAAGGTTTTTCAAAACAAGAAATTCCATGATATTTGGGTGTGCAGCAAGCTTGCTGCAAAATATAATAAGCTACACAATGTATTGCATCAACTTTATTTTACTGCATCATATTGCACTGCACCATTGTTTTAACTGCATCATAATGTATTGCATCAAGTTCTATTTTACTGCAATAAACATTGCATCATACTGCATTGCATCACATTACACACTTCATAGTTTACTGCATCTAATATTGCATTGAACTCTTATTTCCTCCACTTTATCATATAATTTGTTTTTTAATACTGCAATGTGGTATATAGTTTAATTACATCATATTGTAACATGCTATACTCTAATGCAACAAGTATTGACACTTTTACCACAAAACGTCACTCCTAGCTTTTCATTTAATAAATCTTGATCATATATATCATTCAATTCATATGTTATTATATTATATATTATTAACATATGTTGTTCTAGTGACCAGTTCTATCAACTTTTGACCAGTTATTAAATAATACTATAATGATAAATTCAATCTCATTCATCTTTCACCAGTCATAATTTAATACACATATCATATTCATATCGTTATCGTTAATCATCAAATAATGGTACAGAGAACTTCTCCCAGTACACTACAGAGATCTATTTACCCGGTGCACAAAAAGGGAGGAAGGGGGGACCAAAGGGGAGGCTGGTTTAATCTTTAACAGCTGCAGTTATTATGCTTTTGGGAACCTTAAAGTCATTTACACCAATTCTGCATCATGTGATCTCTCTTTAGACTAGCATCACTCTATTTGGAAGAGTTGACTTTTATTTTTAGTTTCATCATCTTTAAATGTTTTGACTTTGTTATTCATTTTTTAGTTTTGTAGAGCAAAATATCCTTAACTTTTTAAAAAAAACTTTTCCCAGTTACTAGTAGTCTCCCTAGAGCTATATATGTTTATCTGACTGTTCTGCAATCACTCAGTTATTCAGGTTATTATTTCACATAAAAGAAAACAATTGTATGTGAATGTGCATTTCTGAAAAATATTGTATTCGACTGAAAAAAAAGATCAGAGCTTTGCACCTCTTGAATTAAAATTGCCTCAGCATTGTCCGGGCAAGTTTTCAAGAGGTATGAATCATTCAATTTGTTTATTTCCCATCATGCTTTGCCCTAGTGTACACCAGGCCTCTTCTAAATCAGCATTGCCAATTTTCAGATCAGGAAATTACACTCACTTTTTCAAATAGTAAAATTTTTCTTCATATCTTTACTTTATCAAATGCTGCACAATGCACGGTGGTAAAAAAATCTTTTCTGTGCTTCCTAAGCACAAGAAATACAGCTATGAAATCAGCCAAAATTTTATTTCGTTTTGTAGTTTGAAATCATAATATAATGGTCAAGAAATCTGTTCTCTCACTCGATGGAAACATAGAACAACGTAACAAAAATCATAGGATAACGTAACAGAGAAATGTACTCTCAAACAAAATCATGATATACTTGTGCAGAGTACTGTTCAATCTGTCCAAATATAAATCATGTTTTTTCTCACTGTCACACAGTCTATCATTTCCACAGACATACAAAACATATGTGATCACTCTCTCTCACAACAACACAAATTGTTAGTTTTACCAGATGGACATAATTTATTTGGATATATATATTACTTTAGTGAGCAACTATTATTGCTTATCTTTCTTGTCACTGAAGATAAACTGCAGAATTCTGATAAAAGAAACAGATCCATGTCTTAAGAGATGTGATGTCTTTAACAGGTCACCATAATATTGACGAGTCAGGAATAACTTTTGACCAATATCATTTATAACTCTACGAAACCATGCTGGCCTACGTGTCACTTGTGTGCAAATGTTGCACCTGGAAAATCTCCAAGAATAACTAACAAAGTGATTTATTTTCAAAGAGGAGCTAGGTATGATGAGCATATTGTTTAATTTTCACGCTGTAAATGTGTATAAGGGTCAGTGTATTTTGTGAGCCCTTTTAGAACAACGATCACTCTCTTTTTCATGGGAAAATGCATTTTTTTTCAAAATACTTATCCAATTTCAATGGGTTCATTTTTTATTTTGAAATTGGATTTTTATGATGTAGTACAGATGTCCTAGGCTGCCAGTTATTCTAAACATAGGGTGACCTTGCAACCTGTTGCTATGACAACCCAGACAGTTGTAAATGAGTGTCTCAGCATCATCTATCCTGCCAAGGCCCGTTGTTTGTATCAAGTGGACATGTTTCTGCCTTGAGTATGGAATTCTACAAATAAACAATGCCACATGACCCAACCATTCATTGTATCATACAACAGTCTACTACACAAGATACTAGTATGAAACTGAACTAAAACTTTCCACTGCTGTGAGGTGTTATTGGCAATGAGCCATGTACACCAAATACTGGACATCATCTCTAGTTACATTACCCACAATTCCGAGAGTCAACTAGAGGGCTGTTTAGCATGATCAATATGCAGCACAGCTGTCAATCATGTTGTTGCTATGGATACTGTTGATCAGTTGGATGTCAGTTTCTTGCTGTGTGTCTATTTTCTTGTGTCATATCATTTCCATACTGACTGTGATGACTGGATGGCAGTACATAACAAGGTCCCATTGTCCTACTTATACCGGTACTGACATCCCGTAAAATTACTACAAAAAAAGTTTAATAAATAGCACCATTGCCTCAAAAATTATATTCTGTGATGCAGACATTTCCAGTAAAAGTTGTTCCCATCGCAAACATGCAATTTACTTTACCAGATAATTTAGTTATTTTCACCCGACTGCGGTCTGTGTTTTCATCTGTTTCCTAAACCCCCCCCCCCCCTATGTCTTGCCATTATTAACACCAATTTAGTCTTACACATACATTTCTTAATTACTTTAATGCTCAAAATTCTTATTTTATTTACCAAACAAATTAAAAGCTGCACTTTAATAGCTGCAACAGGAACATTTTTTTAAAGAGATGTTTTGTACAATAAGGTACGCTGTAGTATCTTACACCGTGAACAGTATAGCATCACCTCAGTGTCCGGGGTAAATGTTTTTACACTATAGTATGTACCTGTATACATAATAAATCAAATCAAATTGATTTTTAGATTTGAACCTAGTTACATATATAACATTATGACAGATTCAAACCCAAGCTTTCGTTCAAGATTTAAACTTGTCACTGCACTACCTACAGATAATATTGATCACTAAATTAACGGTTAACAGATAAAATGTATTTTTAAAAGTAATTGACTAATTTTTAGAGAATATATCGTTGGTTATTTGATGAAAAAATGTCCCAGTTGCAGATAGTGCACCTTTAACTGACAAGAGCCAATTGTAGTACACCCCCCCCCCCCCACCCAACAATGCTGAAAATTTGGAATTCATTTCCATAAAATATTGCTGACTATGTAAGTACAAATGTTCATGGAGTACATTAGATACTCTTCAAAAATGTGTTCCATCAACGTAAGTTGCTTTTTTTATTATATACACACTTGATGAAATATATAGTCTTGTTATTGACCATTTTTTATCATATAAGTATCAACAAATTTATTACATTTTAGCATTTTGATGAACGATATTTCATTACTTACAGTGTAATAAATTGTAATAATTAATTTGTTATCAATATTCTAAATAATTGTGAACGATAATATTTCAAAATCTAGTCTAGATGATTTATACCAGATCAAGACTTTAATGTTTTCAAGTTGGTATTAATCATATGAGTTGTTTTTTTTATATGTTTTGTTATATTGGTTTTCAGTGGCCAAGCAGTTAGCTCATGTGCTTCATACCATTGCAGTCAGGGTTCAAACCCGCCCAGAGTCTGTTGGGTTTGATTAAATATTTCCAAGATGTGTACCTAAGAAGGGTGATGTTCAATTTGACCCTGCTGAACAATGCAGGTTTTCCCCCAGGTACTCTGTTTTTCTCCTGTTTTAACATTGAAGACACTTGACCACTACAAGTGGTGACTATTTGAATGGTTTATTTTAATTTGGATTAATAAAGTATGTTATTATAATATTTTGTTCTTATATACGCCGCAAGAATGACACAGCTTTTATGAGTTGCAGTATGTCAACTCCACTTGTTGTTCATGTCTTTTGGGGATTCCTTGTTTAGCCTAAATTGTTGTTACAGTATAACATTTTGCCACTGTTTGGTTTGTTTACATTTACCTGTTTGAAAATACACCAAAATTTGTCCTGAAATAGTTCAATCATTCTGATTTTAATAGATGTATTACCCCCCCCCTCTCTCTCTCTCTCTCTCTCTCTCTCTCTCTCTCTCTCTCTATAAGTCGTTGACTGTATACTGTGTACACTTGTTTGATGTCAATGTGTAAACAGTTCCAAGAGGTTATGGCCTATTTATATATTTGTCAACAAATTGTGATTAGTGGGACGGGGTGGGTGGGTGGAGGGGGTGATCACTAAGTTGATCATACAAGTATATGAAATTAAGAAAATAACGAGTAAAATAGTTATGATTTCAGTCACCAAGACCGACCTAACAAAGGATTATACTTAGTTGTCTCTATATTTCTTGGCAAGCTTGATATTAAAGTAGGAGTCTGGAGATTGTATTCAATTTCAGAACTTTGAGAACTACTAAAATTCACAAAGGAATTACTATTTAGAAACTAGAGATGGTTGAAATGTTAAATATTGCAGTAAAATATGAAAAATAGGCGACATTAAAATGTACAAACTAATATGATATATACAAAAGTTGGCTTTTCTTTCAAAACAGCTAGATTATGTTTCTTCTTGTGGGGTCCCATAAACTATAACGTATTTGTGAGTGAATCCATAATTTCATTGGATACGTATTAGTAACATCTTATGCATGTAAACTATTGTGTTTCTGTTCACCATCATACATAACATGGTGTTGTCCTCTTGACAACAGAATATGCAAACTCACACAATGTACATTAGAAAAGATGTTCTCAATATACCGCATTAAAAAATAAATTGTCTTGAATTTAAAATTTTTTTTATCAACTTGTGGGATCTCATCCTGTGTGACCATTTGTGTTGTGTTTTAATTACGATAGTCTTAAAAAGATATGTATAAGAGAAATCAAACATTCAAGTAACGATGGACATATGAGATCTTCATGAGGTTATTTGGCAATGAAAAATAAAATGACAACTTATGAAATAGCTATATTTGGGGTCACATAATTGTAATGTGTATTATAATATCTGTATCATAGCACTTTGTACAAATAGGGTGTCAGTTCTTTTATTGTAACATTTAAGGTTTATGGTTCATCTTTATTATCAGAATACTAGATTGATGTCCTAGAAGAGCTGAGTCAGACTTAGGCATGGTGTGTGTATGAGTGTGTGTGTGTGTGTGTGTGTGTGTGTGTGTGTGTGTGTGTGTGTGTGTGTGTGTGTGTGTGTGTGTACATGTGTGTGTGTGTACATGTGTGTGTGTGCATGTGTGTGTGCGCGTGTGTGTGTGCGTGCGTGTGTGCGTGCGTGCATGTGTGCGCGTGTGTGTGCGTGTGCGTGCGTGCGTGTGCGTGCATGCGTGTGTGTGTGTGCGTGTGTGTGCGTGCGTGCATGCGTGTGTGTGTGTGTGTGTGAGTGTCCATGTGTGTGTGTGTGTGCGCGTGTGTGTGTGTGTGTGTGTGTGTGTGTGTGTGTGTGTGTGTGTGTGTGTAATCCTTCAAAGGTTACACATTTACAGCATACATATTGGATACATAAACAGATTCTTGCAAACCATACCCTCACAAATATATTAAATGAGGTGAAAGTGTTTCCTGATTGATAGAGAGAAGCAATGTTTTTGGTTTTACGACACTATCAAACCTACATCCAACTTCCAAGCAGTGCATGATTACTGGTATTAGGCATTCTTATCTCAGACTTAGCCTGAGTGAATTTCTACATATTTTTGTTGTGCAAACATTAAATTTTCATTCTTTCTTCTTTAACACAAATTGAATGAATTGAAACTACATTTTGGGAAAAAGTGAATTTTCTTCCTGTTTAAAAAGTTTTCACTCCCTAATGTTCAGAGATAATGAATTTTTTAACTCTATGTTTTAGACAACCTGATTTTTTTATTTTCTATTTTTGAGAAACCATTAATAGTTGATAGTTCCGATTTTATAGTTGTTCATCCTCCTATATATAACCCTATAATAATAGTTTATTGCACACAATACTTATTTCCACTTCACTACTTCTGATACCCATCTCTTCACCTTCATTGATTCTAGTCAAATAACGCCAACAAAGCCATGATAACATCATAGATTTAATACACTTTCAGCAGTGTGAGGATTTCGCTCTTAGAAGAGTGACTCCCGAAACATCAGCTATTTTGGACCAAGAACATTTTTTATCTTAACAAGTTTCTTTTCTCCAACAAAGTCATTGTAGATTTCCTACACTTTCAGTAATATTAGAATTTAGCTCTTAGAAAGGTTACTCCTGAAACATAACTAATTTTATTTTCGTTGGCCCAAGAACATTTTATCTTTACAAATACAAGTTTTTCTTTCCAACAAAGTCATTGTAGATTTCATACACTTTCAGGAGTGTTAGGATTTACCTTTTAGAAGAGTTACTCCCAAAACGGCAGCTATTTATAACTTTGTTGAACCAAGAACATCAAGTTTTGTTTCCCCAACAAAGTCATTGTCACTTTGGCTTTAGGTTATTTGGAGACAGTCTGGCTTATTTTGCTAAAAAATTTCACAATTTCCTGCCATGAAACAGGAGACAGAGTACAACTAACACCAACAACAAGATTTATTTATACATTATTTGGTGGATAAACTATTGCCACCTACTAAGGTCAACCCTGGGGTTCTCAACAAGGTCACCATGTTGAGTTATTTATTTACTCTGCTAAATTTCATCTTTTTTACATTGGCCACTAGCCTTAAGTTATGGACTTTACAATGTCTGGACAACTTCGTTTCACAAACATCCTGTTCTATCCTCTGGTCAGCATGCTAGAAGTAAAATGGATTTTTTTAAGATCCCCTAAAAACCAAAGGTAAACATTCACTCCCTTTTGAAATTCCTGTGCAATGAAGTAATTTGAAATCAACGACAGTGTATATCTCTTCTGATTGGTTGGATAGTGCTGTGGTGTCATCTGGTTGGCTATCTGTGTCAGGGGTTTGGGCTCAAATTATACAGCCTGCAGTCTCGTGCTATTTAGGATATCCCTCGTCGAATCTTTCAGATCTCCCTTTCAATGGTTTTAATAGAGACCATATTGGCATCTAGACTATACAGTCTGGCAACAGTGGATGGAAAAATTAAAATCTACACTGCTTCTTACATTATTTAATCATAATTTGAGAATGATCCTACAATAAACTCCTATGAAAGTCAAGTACATTTTAGATTTGAACTATCCACGTAAACAGTGGTGTAAATGAGACTGCATGGTACTTTATCAACACTGGAGGGCAGTCTCTCAATGTCATTATAGTTGAAATGAACAAAATTTTACTTGGAACAATTTCATACCGTAAAAGTGAGAAATGTTATAACGGGACGTAAAATACAAATATTAGAATGTTGTCCTTGAGATGGATACTTTTTTGGTGCCTTTCAAAATTAATGAGGCGGATTTGTGATTTGATCTAGTGCCTCACCCTAAATGATGAAGAATGAATCATATGCACTGATCAGTTGATGACGACATCATGGAATGTGTCTGCAACTCTTCCTAAACATAGTAAAACCCCTATTTGCTTGTGTAATGGAAGGGTCTATGAACCAGCCCATAGAGAATAGGACCAACCATAATTATCAAGAAAGATGGGGATGGGGGTGTAGGACCAACCATAATAAAGCCAAATAAAATACCTTGTGTTTCCAATTAACCTAACCTACCCTGCTTTAAGCTGCCGACACTACACATTTTTACATGCAAAAAGGTAAAAATGTGACAATTTACTTCTAAAGATTTTCTTGAAAAAGTATCTTTGGTGACTTTTCAAAAATCACATTCAAGAGAAATGATGTCATTTCATTCTATGACAGCACAGTGTGCATATTGTGTTTGTCTACTTCTGAATCACATAATTGTTTTCATTTACTTCTTTTTACACTTCATCAACTGTTACGGAAGTATTGTGACCAACAAGTATCTTGTCTTTGGGTCGAAGTAATTAAACATAAAATATAAAATAAAATAAAATCCTGACCTGCCTACCCAATTTTCTGAAGTCAAACTCAGAAACAAACATTTTTCTTTATTTTTGCCTTATCAAGAAAGATGGGGTGAGGGTGTCAACAAGATTTTGTTGTGATAACAACTGGGCATGAAGTTGTTGAAGATGGCTTCTATGACTTTTAATCAGTCATTTCCAGTGGGTATACAAACAAATACATTGTAGACAATGTCTATCTCAGAAATGAACAACAAAGAAGTTAGTTTATAGCAAAAAACGTTCCTATGCATCCAAAATCTTTACACCATTCTTGCAGTCAACACTTAACACAATGATGGAAGGTAATAACAGTAACTGCAGTGAGAGAAATGAGTTGCAAGTCAAACTTGCTTTCTTTGGAGATGGGTATAAAACAGGCCCGCATACATATTGACCTTTGACCTGGCACATACATGAAGTGGCAAAGTTTGAAATCAATTTCCTGGGTGCGGTTGTTAAGAGTTGACACCCCATGTACAGATAAATGGTGATGAAGATTTAGAACATACAGCTGTCACCCTTTTTTGAAAATAAATTATTTAGACCAAGGACATAATATTGGACTACGTTTTTTATCAGTTGTTCATGATTGTTGTACATTACAGTTTAGGTGAGGGAAAGAGATGCACATTGATTCTGACTGGAATCCATGCAGATGAGGGTTTTAGAATTCATTATTCCCCCAACACATAAGATTGGGAAATCACAATTCAATATCCCCAATCGCCTGTATTCTACTATTCTAGGCTATGACAAAGTAGATGACATGACATAAAATACACTGTCGTTGAAGTCTTTGTACGATACCAATACCGTAGGCTGACTCAGATCATGATTCCTGTTGAAAGATTTGATATTGACGTCTAATCACAAAATCAGCTCTGTTAACACAAACACATCTAATAAACAGGTGATTCTAGATCCTCTCTCAGGCTCAGGCCATTTTTGCGAGTCAGAGTTTTATTTTTTTTTGCTGGGGCAACAAACAACACATGGTTGACCCATGCCATAAAGCTTGGAGGCCAGTGGTTTTACAACTGTTACAATAGTATACCTTTGCTGGCTGACTTTGGCTGTGTCCTCTCTACTCACAGTTGAAGTCAACCAAGATACTAAGCTATAACAATGCTGACCACAGGTACAACAGCTCTGTGATTAGATGTAGAACAATAAAAACTGTGAAGTCACATATGCAAAACAAGTTTAGGACCTAGTGTTAGGATATTTGCCATTGGTATCTTATTTCAAGATGGTCATAGATTATAATTTGATGTATGCATAGGCTGGATTGCTTTATTTACCTCTATTTACATCATATAATGTCCTTTGCTTTTTATTTTGTTGTTCCAAGAGTGACTACCTCTGTGGGGAAAGGCTGTCTCTTTTCACAAGAACAAAATCAAAACAAGGACAAGATACAAAGTACATAATCTAATCTAATTTAATCTAATCTAATTTTGTTCTATAGCGCATTCCATATAACTATCACAATGCACTTTACAAAGCACAGTAAAACGAGTACAAAAACAGACTCACTCGAAAGTCTTATTGAAGAAATAGGTCTTCAGACCTGGAATGTAGTGACACTCTGTAGATACGATGGCAGAGCATTCCACAAGTGTGGGGCACAAATTGAGAATACTCTGTCTCCATAATAAGCAGTATTGCTGAGTGGTTGGTGTAAGTAAATTTCATTCTGTGAGTTACTGCGTAAAGTACGGCTGGAGCTATGACGGGTAAGTAACTGACTAAGATAGCCAGGTGCAAAACCATGAAGTACTTCGATCTTTGAATGTTAAGCAGAGAATTTTAAATTCTGCACGCTGTTGTACTGGTAGCCAGTGTAACACTTTGAGAAAAGGGGTAATGTGATTACACTTCTCTCTAATAACTCTCTAATAACTTCTCTCTAATAAACATTCACAACTTTTAGCTCACATTTCATAACATTTGGCACTCATAAGGTATAATATATTTGGTTTTAGTTGAAATGTTATGATAACTTGGTCTGTGTTGATACTCCAGTAGCTCTCCATAGTTTTTAAACAATGTAATGTTTTGTATATTAAACTCTCATGTATATGTTTTATCAATTTGTTACTGGTCAATTTTATACACATGCACTTGATAGATCTTGTACATTGTACTATACTACATTCTCTACTGATGTTAGTCTGATAGATATGTTGGTGTGTTTACTCCTTTAAGTACTCCTTACCATGTCAGGGCTCCAAATTAACAGTAGTCCCATGTCCACAGACTACCAATTCCTGTCATGGGGCTACCATACTTTGCAGCTGGTAGCCTGCTCAGGCTACCACAGATTATGCAATGATTTAAAGGATGGAAGATTTACGGAGTTGAAAATATTCCAATAACATAGATATTTCCAATAGAGGAACCCTGTTTTCAGTTCAGGAAATAATATAGGACTATTGGTCACCATCCTTGGACTACCAATTTCTGAAATTGTAGTCAACTAAGACTACAAAGAAAGAAGTTCATTTCGAGCCCTGCATGTTAATGCTAATGACGAATGTTTCAATTTTTTGTTTTGGGTATCATAAAGACAATAGTCATCTTCTACTTGTACAGATATGGCATTCTCCTGAACCACACTGATTTTTCTGTTTCCATAGCAACACGCGTTTCACCACTGGCACAGAGAGACTGATAGTTTTACAACACAACATTTGTAAACCACATGTCTCTTTTATGGCAATGTTCAAAATGCACCCACCAAGAGGTCCATATTTCGTTGCTTCAGCAGAAATGTGTGTTCTGGCTTGCGAGAATGATACAACACTGCAATATCATGCACATAGTAACTGTCATCCTGTGACTTTGTTTTGACTAAATGATTAACTAATATTGAATATGGAAAAACATAAACATATACTCCCATAAATCAAACCAATAATCCAGTTTCAACATTTATTCACATGTTTGCTTCTAAAGAGTTGTTTATGCATATAGCAATATAATACTATAAATAATCCAGTAAGGTATACATTTCTGTACAGTCAAAATACAGAATAAATATGCTACACAAAATAGCAAACATATCACTTTTCTCTCTTGACTTTTATACACAATGATGTTACCATAACAACTAAAGACAGAAGTATATATAAACATTTGACATGATATGCACAAACAGAAAAATAATGATTACATTTCTCTTTACATCAAGGTTATGTAAGATGTTTGTGTACATTTCTTGCAAGGTGGATAAAGTTTTCTTTAATTTTCGGGAACTAGGCACTGCTTTCATATCTGGACAGAACAAGTGTAGCAGATTCACAGATCCAGCAATAATAAAGACAGTCCAGCTGAATAGTTTTCTATCTGGATAGAACAAGCACAGCAGATTCACCGACACAGCTATGTAGACAGTCTAGCTGAGTAGCATTCTATCTGGACAGAACAAGTGTAGCAGATTCACAGATACAGCTATGCAGACGGTCTAGCTGAGTAGCATTCTATCTGGACAGAACAACTGTAGCAGATTCACAGATACAGCTATGCAGACGGTCTAGCTGAGTAGCATTCTATCTGGACAGAACAACTGTAGCAGATTCACAGATCCAGCAATAACATAGACAGTCCAGCTGAATAGTTTTCTATCTGGATAGAACAAGTGTAGCAGATTCACAGATCCAGCTATGTAGACAAGCTTTCTAGATTTGCAGCATAATATTTTCACAGTGCTATTGGCAGCAAGGTTGACAATTCTAGTGCAAGGTTAGAATATTTCATCAATTTCTTTTTCTCGAAAATAAAGTTCGTTTGCATTTTTGTGAAGTATAGCTTCTGCCTATTTGCAGTGTGATCATCTGTCATTGTGTATGAACATAATGGTTACATGCAAATCATTGAGTATTATACTAACTATAGACTCACTAGTACTACGACTTGGATGGGTGTGAAAGCAGAGAATGAAGTTTAAAGTGGTCATATGGATGAGGATTGGATATTTATTTTGGATTTTTAATTTATAAAACAATTTCATCATGGCTTCCTAATTGAAATATCAATGTGAAACAACATTGACAAAGTCTGCGTTTACAACTCAATACATTGCAGAAAGCTTAAAAAAAAAATGTGTTAAAAGTTTGTTATTGTACATACAGACTTTGTCAATGTTGTTTCACATTGATTTTTCAAGTAGGAAGCCATGATAAAATTGCTTTATAAATGAAAAATCCACAATAAAGACCCAATCCTCATCCATATGACCACTGTAATACTCTGTACTTGTGCTAATTAAAAAGTTGTGTCAAGATTTGATTGAAATTGATCACTGCAATGATATCTATACTGTTCCTCTTGATATGACTCATTTAAAAAATCTAGTCAACACAGCTTGGCACAAGTTACTCTATCTCTGCATAGTGACACCGATACTTATATTTCTCACATTTCAAATATTCATTACTAAATTTATCATTTTTCTTCAGCATTTTACAAATTTCCCAATTCACTGCGGACTAAAATCATGTTACTCAATACATTGATTCTTAATAAAAAAAAAATTGAACAAAAACTTTGATCAAAAATGAATTTGTAAACTTGTTTTTGTAATAGATAGATATCGACCTCTGACAAGTGAAAACAATTTTGACAATAGGTGTGTACTTTTCAACTTCCTGTTTGTAAACTCACAACTGATTGTTCTGTATCTAAAAGGTCAGTTTTACTTATTTTGGACTTAAAAGGTTGATTGGTGGTGCTAAGGTCTCAAAGTTCTTTGACGAATCTTGAAGGTCATCAACCTAACAGCCTTGATACACAATGGAGAGAAACCTGCTGCTTAAGTAGTGCGCCCTCTAGTGACAGAAACCTGCCAGTCTTCTTCACAACAGGTAGTAGTTTTTACACATGAGTAACGTTTGTATACATGTGGCAGAATAATTTTGAATAATCAAGGATTTAGTACCCCTGACAATAAATTTTCTTTGTAATTTTTGTTTTTTGTAGTTTGGATTGTTTACTGATCAACAGTAAAAAAGGTACTTTTCATAAAATATAGAAAAGAAGTGAGTTTTTTTTGTTTGTTTTTTTTAGATGTCTGTATTAATCAACGTGCATAGTGAGTGATATCTTTTTAAGTCTGAGAGTAGATTGGTTCTTCTACACCAAAGTTGAGAATTAATAAACATTTTGGGAGAAATGAAAAAAGAAGACAATTCTTGTCATTACATATGAAGTATAGCAAATATTCTCCTACTGAGAAACTTTTGACAATCAGGGGAAAAAAAGATCTGAAACTTTGAAAAAGGTCAGAGGTCATTGAAAATCAAACATCACAAGACAGTGAGTTCCTCTGATTCACTAGTAAAATGTGCCCTTGTCAGTCTGTGTTGATGTGACTGACCTTCGGAATTGTGAATGAACAATATACATGCAAGCGGCAAAACATTAAACATTTAATTATATATACATTTGCTCATAGATTTGCCTTGCAACGTGATAACTTTCTTCGATGTGATATCATTTTAATAAATTTGGCAAAGCATGTATCGGTTATTTCATAACTTAACCGTTCAAGTTAAACGCGTATAATGCTATCAGCTAGACATTCATTTTTAAGGTAGGTATAACAAGACATGACAAATGATACATAACGCCACTTCTGTTCGGCAAAATAGTCCTGAAAATAAGTTACTATGTTGGCATTAACGATTGGAAACCTTAAAATCAACACTTTACCCTTGAACTGTATAATGTACACATTAAGACAGTGTCATTAAATGATTTGTAAATGTAACCAACTTGTCATGAAATGGACATCCCATTTATCACAATCAGTAAATACTGTGATAATAGATGCCAAATACTACTTTACTCCAGCAAGGTTATAATGTTTGAAGGCGACTTTGGTATAGTCTGTCTTGCTAATTAACATAAGACAGCAAGGTTCTACAGCATTCTTAGGGGACATTGGACACAGAGCAGCTGACAATAGACAACCTAAACTCTAAACCTACACCTAAATCTATACCATCTCTAGGTAAAAACGTTTTCCTGTACTCTTGTTTGACAAAGTTTTTTTTGTTTGTTTTTAAATTGATATTGCACTCTGGGACCAGTGACATGGAGATCAATCAAGCGCCATCAACATCATCACTGCATGTTACTTTGTTTCTCCATGTACTTTGTTCCAAGTGTCAGGGCCAGGCCACTTATGAAAGGCGCCCTCAACTTATATACTACACTTTACTTTGTTTTTTCCTATCTACCTACCTTTACGTGGCAACTACTCTATCCTATCAGTTCACCTGACTATTTACTGGGACTATGTTTTTCTGGGTCTGCTTTAACTAACATCAATGCTTGATTACGATGTTTGATGTTTATAACACAAGGTACTTGTTCCCAAGGCTCTCCATCAACCTGCATAGGCATCTTGGACCCTCTCAAGGTGATCTGAAACATTACCATAAAAAACACTTAATGAACTGATAAAGGGTATGAAGAAATGGTTTTATGCAAATGCTCCAGGTGCATTACAGTTTGCTAATCAAAATAAAAACAAAAGAAATTCATACATTGACCTGCATGGTGCTATTCAATCATAGTCAATAACTGGAGACATAACATGCTTATACCTAGTATGTTTCACATGTAAAGCAAATTTAAACGAAATAAAACATAAGTGAAATCTGAAGACATACACACAAAAACTTATTTAATTACAACTTGAAAAATAGGTACAGGATCCTCTTGAGAAATGAGAAAAAAGTGTTGTAATGCTATATTTTACGTACCTTGACTTGTCTTGCCTGCCCCAATCTGACCGGATCTGCTAATCCTACATGTAGCTGTGCCATGTGGAAGGATGAACTCAATCCCACTACTTCCAGGATACCGTCATTATACCTGGTCAGATGCAAGAACAACACAAACTAAATACATAGCTTTGGTCTAAAATACATGTACCAAGGTACCTCTAGTAGGATGAAAGAACAACACACACTATGTATTACATTGGCACTGATCAAACTATTGATAGATATGTGTACCAAAATATTAACCTCTGAGAATTTAAGTATGTGTATTTAGTATCCCTACCCAAAGGTCAAAGGTCAAAGGTCAAAGTTATGTGATTTGGCGTGGTGAATAATAACCATCACATTAGTTTGCATTTTTAGCTTTGGGCAACTCTTTTTGTATGCCTTTAAACAACTTTAGACATAAAAAGCCTTATATTGTAGTATCACAACACGACTGATATTACTATGCATTTATAATGTACCCATTATGTATATACTTGTCTGTGTTCACTTACCCAACTTTTGGTATATTGTTACCACTACTAGTACCAGTCCACAGTGGACATCCAGCACCCCAACTGTTAATATTGAGTACCACAATGCCTTCTAACTCTGGTAAATCAATCAATTTACCATCCAATTCGACCTGTAAAATGCACAGTAATGAACTCAGGATATATAAAAACAATGTCAGGTGTTCACTTCCAACAAATTCTTTGACTCTGCGAGTAGAAATTTTCATAAATAAGTATGAACCTGGAGTCCATGAACATTCATTCTCGCAATATTATTTAATGTAGTGATATTGGAAAGGTATACTTACTGTGATTTTCCTGTGAAGATACTTGCATTCTTGTTCAAGTATTAAATCTCTGGCTCCAAAAAAGAAGTACCAGATCTTATTGGTAAGACGATTCTTGAACCAAGATGGCCGACTTTCTCTTTGTCGGTGAAATTTGAGGGCTATCGATGCATCACAACCAAGGGAGAAATAATTACTCATAGCCAGCATCTGAAGTGAAACAAGATCAAAGAGCGATATGTGTATTGGTAGCTTAGATAAACTGGTCAAGTACATTTGTGTTTCTAAGTAACTGTCATACTTTGAAAGAAAAAATACAACCAGTGCATTGTAGTAAATGGAAAATATTAAACTTGGAAAGATTTGCACTTTTGCACATATTTCCAGTTATTCTTTGATAAGATAAATGTCCCTTTAAGCCATTTGACATGGTTTGTTTTTAATATTATGTCCCATTTTTCTTTCAACTGTGTGATTTTGTATTCATTTTCTGTACTTCATAATTTAAACGCTCTATTGGTCATACCCTAATTGTACTGACTATTTATGTTAATCTCTTTCTTTTGCCAAGTCACATGGACATTGGTACAAATAGCCCATTTTGCCACGTCTGTTGAAAATGTCTAATTTCATGATTTCAACACTGGGGGCACTGTTCCCTCCAATCCACATTGCGATACAGTTTTATGAAACTTGACACTGGTTTTGTTCACTGAATCAGTATTATGTTTTTTTAAACTCTCAAAATTTACAATTCATATCACATTCCACACTGTCTCCTGACATGACTACAAATCATTATGTACATTTATTAATTAGCCATACCTTGCTAGATTTCCGGAAACCAAATTTTCTGTTATTCACAACATTAATTGTCCACCTGACAAGGAGACAAAATGGAAAACTAATCAATACACAAGATGGTCATATCATTTATACATGTATTCACAAGTCATAATAGGACATGACAACACACAGTTTTAGGCAACAACAAAAATAATTGTGTGTTTCCGATAACATGGCCTCAGAGAGTAGGGTACACAGGTCAGGATTTTATTTTATTTTATTTTATCATTTTAATTGTTTTTATTTTTGAAAATATTGCTTCGACCCAAACCCAAACAAAATGTCAGTCAGAATACCCCTGTGATAGTTTGATGAAACGTGTATTCATGGCATCACTGGTGAAAGAAAACAGATGTGCATGAATGTCAAGAATTCAAAGAATTTCCTATCTTTTTGTTTGAAATGTTTAAAAAATGTTCAGGGTCCCAGTCAGCGGCTTACACTAGGGTTGGTTAGGTTATAAGAAACACACAAAGTTGTTTTGTCTTAAGTATACAAAGTCTAGTTTTTTGGGAGAATTTAGTTCATGACAAGACAACACAGAATAATATCTATATTGACTTGCTTAATAAACAATGCATATCCACTCAGAAAATAAACTTTTAGTGCAAAACTGAATCTACACTACACCAAAATGATCTCTCAGTCATCCCTAAAATATTTCACTACAAGACCATAAATTTTATGATTTTACAAAACTGACAAAAAATGCAAAGTACTATTGTACTCAGTACAATTATTTCCATTCCCACACAAATTTCAACGGAGTGGTTATGTACCAAAAAGTAGACCATAACTGTCCATCTGTTACCAGAATTCAACAACTGATACCTAAATATTGATAACTATACTAGTAATGTAATCAATTTAGTAATTTATCATACTACTAAGTAAATACAGAAAAATCCCCAAACACAACATATGTTGAACTATCTTATATGTAAGCAATGTGTGCAATCTGATAGAAAACTTATTCTAAACAAAAATGACCCATTTTAGTAATTAGAATTCAGTACCAGTATTATATCATTTTATCTCCTCACATGACTTCAACCTGGTGTTTACAAACTATACATATGTACCTGAGATTAATTGCACTGGTGTATGCACATACTAGTGGTATTTGCACTGTAGTGCAATACCGAAAACATTATTATTATTTTTTTTGCATACCTACATGCAAATTTATGCAAATGAGGATGTAATTGTTCATTCTACACAAAAGTGTGTGATCTCAGTGTCATTTTTACAGAAATTTGTTGTTTTGGATAAACATATGTAATAATTATAGAACCCCATGTCATGTGAGTGCCAGTGTGGGTACTCAGGGGTATTTGCACTCGTGCTTGCAGTGTTTTCTGCTGCACTTTCATGTGCTACGTTTGTGAAAGTACTGCTGCAGAAAACACTGCAAGCACTAGTGCAAATACCCTGAGTACACCACATTTGCACTCATGCATCATACGGTTCTGTCATAGCATTATTTGAAAAAGATATTGTACAATTTGACCGATGACAATTTTTAATAGCAAACAATCTATAAATGGTAATGATAACATGTGGTGTTTCCTTTGTGTGTGTGATATGACATGAGTAAGCATGTATAGATTACAATATATGCATAGTGGAGTTTATGGCAATCCTTTTCCTAGTGCATTCACCACACTACATGATGTATACATCATTACAAAGAGTCTTGAACCATATTCTAATGTTTGAGGTTTGAGTTGGTAGGTCTCTATTTGACTGACATGGGGATAGGATTGTTACATATATCATATATATTTATGGCAAATATGAAATATCTCACTCTTTATAAAAGAAGAAACATTTCTGAAGTACTGTATTATAAACACAGATCCAAATTCGTGCAAAGGACAATAAAAATAAACATGTACAGTTTCTTATGTAGCATAATCATCATTGACTAAATACAGCAGTGATGTGTTAGTATATCACAAATAGTTAGCACCTCACCTATCTAATGTAGTAATTTTGGCTTTACAAATGAAATCTAACCAGTCTTCCATTTCTTCCTCTCCTGCATAGCCTTCGCCCCATCCCATCACTCTAGCTAAATCATTACCTGTACCAAGCGGTAAAATACCAACATTTGGTGGTGTCTGTAAAATAAAATAAAAATATAGTCCTGTAAACTTATGCCATTCCTTCCTGAAATCTTCACATTAATAACGTCTGCTCATTAGAAATCCAATTACCTAGTAGTGGTAAAGTAGGAACTTGCTCATATGAAATAAATATTGTCCCCTCCCCTTCTCAAAAACATCAAATATGCACACAAATTGTTGGAAACAGCGACAAGGTCAGCCATAATCTAGTTGGCAATCATCATAAGGTAATTGGATATGGTGATATCTGTTATTCTACTCAGATCAACCATACTGAAATTCCATTTTAGTGTGTCTATTTGTTGCTATCCCTCTGTGTATATTGAGTGAAGATAAATAATGGATTGAGTCCAGTCACACCCACTCAATATAAACATGATCAGTGAGAGTATTACATTGCAAGGTAGGAGACTAGAATAATGTGAAACCCTGGTGTGTTATTCCTGGCAGTTTTTGAATGCTCATTGATACAACTGCCGATAGCAGACCATGGATAAATGGAGCATGTTACAAACAGGGACAGTAAACAACTGAATTTGATTAATAACACTTGGCACAGCATGTTGGAAGTGCAGAGACTTGTATTACATTCCATCATTTGATAAGAACAATTCTATGGCCAGAACATAATAGTTATATAATAGTTCATGTACACACAATGAGGCCATGAAACCGTTCTTATAAAACCATGGTGTATAATACAGGTCTCTGCTGTTCAGAGTTATTAACCCAATTCATTTGTTTACTTTCCCTGTTTTTAACACTAGTAGCAGGTTCCCTTCGTCCATGGTTCTGATGTCGGCAGTTGTAACAAATTACAGTACCCTGCCATTTATCGACAACTTTCTAAATGTGTTTCTCTATTAAAGTCAATATGAATTATTTCACTAATAAATTATAAACAAGAAATTTTGCCACTCCCTTTTTGCCGAGAATTGTTTATGGATGAGCACAATAGAAACACACTCACTTTTGTTCATCAATTTTATTCACTGGTAGTTAAGATAATGTCTGACTTGAGTCTCATTGTAAATCCTTGTTATTGTGGGTCTGATGGTTCACAGAATAGTATTACATGTAACTTACCTCTAGCTGCATTTTATCAATTGCACTCAGTACCCATCCAATACTTCCATCCCCTCCACATACCAGAATTGTACATGTTCTATGTGGTAGAAAATTACAAAGCCCCAATGCACTCTCTGGAGGTACTTCATATAAATCTATTACCTGTAAATTCATTTAAAAAAAAAAAAAAGTAAAAAAAAAAATAAACATTGTGACAGTTGAAAGTGTTCAGATGATTTTTACATTAATATAGTTTTCATATTGATTACCATAATTAATTATTCATTGATGTCATAAGTGTCTAGTGCCCAACTCTAAGCTACAAGTTAGGTATATCTTTCACCTAAACCATGGAAACTTTATGACAAATGAGCTTTATTGTTCATCCCTTAGACTTAGACTACAGTCATTAACTATGCAACTGTGTTAACATTTTCATTTAGTCTTCTCCACATATGATGTGTAGCAGTACTAGCACCCCTAGAATACAACTGTTCTTTATTCATGTCATAGCTACCAGAATACAGTTAAATAATGAATACAAATCTTCTACATCACTATAACTGTTTAGATATATCCACTGATCTTCTACAGCCATATTTATCTTAGTCTGGATGCCAACATGGTATTGAATCATCTCTAAAGACAATCTGATTAAAAATTAAAAATCCCATGTAGATGTGGCTAATCGTTCATTGTTATTTTACAAAAACATAAACATGTAATACGAAGGTCAATTCAAGCAAAAATACTGATGTAAAATGACAATGAACGATTAACCAACATCTACATAGGATTTTAATCAAATTGCTCTAAAGGGAGATCTTAAGATTTGATGAAGAATAGCACTACACTATTTAGCTCACCTCAGCTCAGCTTTGGGTATTTTTTCTAAATTAAGCCACCAGAAAGAAGCATGTGAGTGTGATACTAGGTATTCCAGTGAGTGCTGGTATGATTTATGTCTTCTAATCTCCTATTGTCAATTCTACTGGACAACCATCATCAAATGTCAAGTAGATATGAAGTCCTCAATAGTGTCCCACTGATCACAAAACATACCCCAACTACAGCAAACTCAAACTTACTATAAAACATATCACATTTTCCATCTACATACTAAACAGAAGTTTTGTCCTGGGGTATTTGCCAATTTGGCAGAATAGATTAGAAAAATATTAGCAAAGTTGTGTTCACGAAACAGTGCTATGTGAGATTTGTGAGATTCATCGCTGTCAATGATGTCTGTCCAGTGCTAATCATATCAAGTGACTTGACAGTCTGTATTCGAGTTGTGGTTATACTTAAAAACATGAGTTTATGAAGCATTTTGTTTTATTTGAGTTGTTATGCCATATCTCAGTTTTTACCTAACAAAAATATGTATATCTATGCAAAGCCCAGATTTAGTTGTTTTTTATAAATCAGAATGAACCATTAGAAAAGCTTCACAGTATACCAAACTGTCTGTTTCACAGTTTTATACTATTGACAGCACTCTCTAATTCTCCAAGTCGTATGCTAATTTTCTAGTTTTTCTCACAGTGTGATATTTCATCAATGTTTGCTAGTGTAATGAGACAATAACTCATCTACATAACAATGCATATCCTGTTATATGTAAATGAGTTTACAATGTAAGTGAAGGTTAGAGTTCTATCAGCATGATCAGATTGTGATTCAGGAAACACACTTGAGAATTTGAAAAAATAAAATGACCAAAAGAGTCAGACATTTGTAGCTTTTTCTTTTTCTTTTTTTTTTTTGACTTTCAACAAACCTAGGTAAAACCTTTTATTTTAACCCTGATTTGCTGGAAATATTCCATCAATAAAGACAAGAATTATGATGGCTCTGGATTTATATGCTACCAGGTCTACGATGGGCTTCTCCCCTCCATCATACACCCCATTAGCCCATATGATACCATATAAAACCCATGTGTTTTTTTGTTAATTTTCTTCAATTTCATGGTGTTAATGTTTCCTTAATTCTGTTAATTTATCTATAACAACCAACCTGTGCTGGGTTTAATAATGATCTGAATGCACTAAGGATTTGTTCCCCTTCACCATTTCCACTTTTTCTGTTAGAGAACACCAGTAGTGGTTTCCAGTTCCTATCATCTGGTGGTTGGTTTACACCAGCCACACTCCAATGTCTTCGCCCTTTCCATCCTACTAACTTTAAAGTCAGACTATATGGAGGTATAATCAAATTACTATATTTGCCAAAATCACAGTCGGCAGATTTTATAACATACAAGCAGTTGTCGTGTACTGTGCGTTGACACCATACACAAATGCGGTCACACAGTCGTGGCTGTAAACCACATTCAGTTCCACAAATATCACACATACTGTGGATTGGCAAATTTCCTCTCACCCAGTGGTGTTTCATTGAATTTGCTGTATTCGATAAAGTTAGAACTTTGCAGGCAAAAAGTCGATCGGCTGTGCGTAGGCAAACGTCGTCTGCACACACGTGGCAAGAGTCACAGACTCCGCCGTGTATCATCGGAGATTCGCAGACACTGCAGTACGTTGGGTCAGGGAATTCATCCATTATCACCCACCTATGTCCTTTGGTGAAGTCCCTCACTGGGAGATCGTAGTGTCGTCTTCTACGCCGACATAATTTGATTAAAGTCCATAATAGAAACAATAGAATTATCACCAGGAGGGTGACATAGTACGAGTGTCCTTCCCACACCTGGTCTGGCATTTTGACACCTTCAGAGGCTTTCCAAGGTAACGATACGCTGAAATACAGGACAACGAGGTTGAGTGAATGATTGATATTTATAGATTTCGTCGTCTATTTACGTAGATGATATAGGGTTATCACATGTTGATTTTGAATGAAAAATTCTGAGACATGAGATAACTTTTTGATCCTTTGGTCAACCGCCAAAGTAAACAATTACAATCGTCACAGAGATTGTCGCTAGGGCCTACCTTCGTTCAGCGAGGTGATCCTTCTTATCAACCACAGCGTCAGTGTCAGTTGTATCATCCGCCTCCGCCATGTTAGGGATGTCCCGATAACCCTAGCTTTTCAAATATTTGTAACGTAATCGTAACTATGTTGAACAACTATTGTATTAAAGACCTGAAAGTCTCTATCAATCTATTCAAACCTATGGCAATTTATTTTTATAATAAATGTGGGCGTATTTAC
Organism: Glandiceps talaboti; assembly: GCF_964340395.1. Taxonomy (NCBI): domain Eukaryota; kingdom Metazoa; phylum Hemichordata; class Enteropneusta; family Spengelidae; genus Glandiceps; species Glandiceps talaboti. Next base: position 17,045,996 of record NC_135553.1, read on the forward strand.
ATGGAAATTGCCCCTTTTTTGTTAAAATTACCAGATTTAGCCATCATTTATGGTAATTACAAATGACTTAATTTCATGCAGCTAGGGTGCCTGAACCAGACGTCGAAATACAAAATGGTCTCTGGCTGGATGAGGTGATCGTGTCGTGTGTGCGTCATCAACTAAAAATAATATGGGTGACGAGGCCGTCCAGTTAACAAATGACGACGCAGCGTCTTGTAAAAGGTAATGACCTACACAAAATGAAATTTGCCATTCAACGTGTCCAACCGGAACTTGTTCAATATTGCCCAACGTTGAAGTGAAACCGGCTACATACAGTGCATTGTTGATATGATTAACAAGTTTTATCATACATTGATAGTGACACATATGCCGGATGTATGTATGTGAAATATTAATAGACTAGTATCAGTAAACACAGATAACTAACACTAGTTATCTGTGCAGTAAACAATTATTATTTTGCCATATACTAGTATATGGCCAGCTATGATTGTAATGCAAATAAACGACTGTGCCTCAGTCAACCAAGCTGTATAATTGGGGACCTGGTAGGATAGATGTTGCAATGTGAATGCTTTAATCCTGTGCGCTTATAAAGGCTGTAATGGATTGTATGCTCCAGAGGGAGTTGAGGAAGTATAAAGGACCGTTTTGCTGCTAATAGATTCGTGCCAAGGGATAATAATTGTAAAGTACTTTGAGCACAAGTGGGAAAGCGTTATATAAAAACCAACATTAGTATCAGTATAAATTGTACAGCTAGGCATTGCAAGCACTATCTTTACATAGGTTTTTATGTAACAGTATAATTAATATTATGATACAACAGTACAACAATATTATGATGTAACAACTTTTTACATATAAAAAAAAAAGGTCAAGTCTAGTACCACCCTGGTGTCAGTAGCCTGCCCTCACTGGAGAGGCTACTACCACCGCAGTGGCACTAGCCATTCCTCACTGAAACAGCTAGTGCCACCAGCCATGATACCCTGGGCCGTGATATATCCTGGGCCATGATATTTCTCGTCGCTGAACATTTCCCAAGAAATAAATCACACAGAACTCTTCAAATGCTTCCATTTTACCTTAAAACACCAAATGGAAACCTATATTATTTCATTTCTCGTGCATACATGCATGCATACATACATACATACATACATACATACATACATACATACATGCATGCATGCATGCATGCATGCATGCATGCATGCATGCATGCATGCATGCATACATACATACATACATACATACATACATACATACATACATACATACATACATACATACATACATACATACATACATACATACATACATACATACATACATACATACATACATACATACATACATACATACATACATACATACATACATATAATAATTTAACATATGTATCCATATTTTACAATACCCTATAGGTTTGCTGTACAGCAGGGATACTGGAGAGACCCATATATACAATATCTGATCAAATCAACAGAAAGAAAGGCACCAGAAATCAACAGAGGTAAATAAAAAAACAACCAAATGACTTTTGTCATTTATTTGTAATTCTGTCTTTATTTTAGTCTGAAAATTGGAAAGTTCATGATAGTATCATACTTTTATCAATAAAATTTTATTGTAAGTTTATTCATAACTTCATCTTATTTATGCTGGTACTGAATTTGATGTTGAATCTGATGCTAACTTCACAATTTTCAATATTGTTATCATGTCAAATAATTATCTTGTTCAATTTTTTTCACATTCCAAAGACAGTTGTTTAAATGAATCTGAGCATGGTGTTCTTCCTTCTCCTAGGTTACTATGCCAGGACACATGGTGTCAAATTTTTACTGGAAGAATTTCTTAGAAAGACAGAGTTGAAATGTCAAGTTGTAAGTCTTGGTGCTGGCTTTGATACACTGTTTTGGAGGTTAAAGGTAAGAACAGCCACACAAACCAAATTGATATAATTAACTTGACATGCAAATGAAGTCATTAATATGCAAATGACATGCTGTAAGTCTTGGTGCTGGCTTTGATACACTGTTTTGGAGGTTAAGGTAAAAGATCCAAATGATAAATGTTTTTGTGTGTATGTGTGTGTATTATTTCACTGTACATGACCCTTACAAGTATCATCCCTATAGGCTTTCCAAAATTTGCCATGGTGGCGCTCTACTTGCTGTCTGTGTGTACTATGGGGTATACATGGTTAGGTTACTCAGTTAATCATAGAGCACTGCTGCTTTCCTCGATGTCTGAACAATGCAAAAAAAATCCCTGATTTACACTTCTCTACAGAATACAAGGAACAAAGCTCTTAAGGAACAGTACTATGATGTGATGATACCCCCAATTTGAGTGAGGGTGCTGTATTTTCAATTTTCTGTTTGCAGTCCGCAGTGGCCTATTGTAGAACATTTTGGTATATTCCATTTGTATTTTGTTATTGATTATTCCCAGCCTACCTGCAGATGTGTAGGACTGACACTACAACACTTTCCCATAGCCCCTCCATGCACTATAGTTTTTCTAACTGACAGTTTGATTTTTTGAATTTTTGCTCCTATATGGATCTGCAGTGAAGTAACATTAGGCCTACACATCTACAGGTAGGCTGGATTATTCCACTAACCTACAAAAATTAGGGATGTGAAGGATTGTTTAATGAGGATCATTTTGTGTGTTTGTTGACAGGATGAAGATCTACTACCCCAGTCCTATGTAGAGTTAGATTTCAGAGCTGTTACTTGTAGGAAATGTTACTACATTAAGAGCAGGAAACAACTATCACAACCCTTACTAGAAACTTGTAATGGAGATAAGACAAAACTCATCATTGGTATGTTATCAGTTTGTTTGATTGATTGATTAATTGATTGATTGATTGATTGATTGATTGATTGATTGATATGATTGACTGATTGACTGACTGACTGACTGACTGACTGACTGTGACTGACTGACTGAGTGAGTGAGTGACTGACTGACTGACTGACTGACTGTGAGTGACTGACTGACTAACTGAGTGACTGACTGTTTGGTTGGTTGGTTTCACAGACTGAAAGATCAGCTGTTGTGGGCGTGGGCTAATCCTTTCCCCAAACATTTTCATAAGATGATTGAAAAATAGTCTTAATAATAATGTCAACCAATCATATTTTGAGTAACGTTTTGGCATATTCAATTGTATATATACATTTGAATTATTATAATTTGATGTTATGTGTCGATCATAGCATTACTCTTTGTGTGAAAAAAGTGTCAATCTGTACAAAAGTAGAAAACGAAATTTAATGTTGTGATTTCAGAGGATGCAGCATTGCACTCACCTAGATATCACATTATGCCGGTTGATTTGAGAAACCTCCAAGATGTACAGAACAGATTTACAGAGGCAGGTATTGATACAAAGTAAGTTATCTCTAGATTTACGGAGATGGGTATTGATACAAAGCAAAATATCATGGCATTTTTTCAGGATATTGCCATTCCAACAACTACTACTATATTTGTACCATTAAATTGCAATTTTCCTTTGTATTACTCTTACAGATGAAAGTAGCAAACTTTGCATCCATGTAATTTTGTTGGAATGGAAATTGCCATACAGTTCAACTGCTGTGTTCTGAAATGTTGCATTCAGCATTCAGAGAGTATAAATATCTATGTTGTTATCAGTTATTACGGTCAGCTTAGACATTGAAGCCAAACTCATGTTACATCTGATAAAAATATTGAAAACAAATTTTATAAATAGATAGCTACAGATGAAGAGATTCAAGGCGCACACAATGACATGGACTGTCAAACCTGAAAACAAACAATAATTCAATTTAATGTTGAGCATTAAAATTTACCCACCCCCCACCCCCCCACCCCCGATTGCTTTTTTTATTTTCTGGCGGTGTACATTGCTAGAGTGAGTAGTTGTAGCATGGTTGTAGTCAATATTAACGGCCACTGAGAGTATTTCTAATTAAATCCATTCTTCTGTTTTATTTACCCTACCAGTCTGCCAACAGTATTCATTTCTGAATGTGTACTAGTATACCTATCAACAGACAAATCCTCAGGACTTTTGAAAATGATAGCCGAGTCTTTCAACACTGCGTTCTTCATTAATTATGAACAAGTCAACATGATAGACAAATTTGGACAGGTCATGCTAGAAAACCTACGAGGTCGTCACTGTGAACTCCTTGGTGTGGAGGCTTGTACAAGTATAGATACTCAGGTAAGAAAAAGATTGTGAAAAATCAAAAGTAATTTAAATTTGAAGATGTGGCCCACGAAAAATGGAATTTAAAACGAAATATTTATTTTACTTGGAACCACAAACATACTCAACGGCAAAGGTCAAAGTTCAAAATGGCAAGTTTACGGTATGGTTTTTCCTTATACAGAAAGCGAGATTTACCTCTGTAGGCTGGGAAGGTGCAGAAGCAATGGACATGATGTCTGTATATCATAGTCTTCCACCAGCTGATGTTCACAGGTAAAAACATGCAGTTCTGTACTTACTTCTGTACTGTGTTAATATATTTTCAATGAAATTTTACACCGTTTGACAACTTGTGCTCCTTGATCAACATGAATAATTGATGGAATATAATGTAGGAAATCATTAGTTTGTATATGAATGAAACTGTAGTTCAGAAATAGAGACGATATGTGTGTTGTCTGTCAAAGAATTCTCACTGCTAGTGTTCACTTGTTGGATTGGGATTAAGATCTTGATGACAAAAGCAATTATACCATGGATGCATGAGCCAAGTTGAACAAAAAGTATGGAATATATACTCTGGTCGTTCTATGTCACGACAATGACGACAATGCGCGTCTTTGTCACGACAATGTGTGCCTACGTCATTGGTTCTGCCGTGTTCAAACTATGAGTCAAAACGTTCAAAATTGTCATTACTTTCCTCGATTATTCTTTGATATTACTGGCAGTGGTATAATATGTTATTCTCCAATATCATTCTTCATTCAGCTGGAAAATACTCTTGACCTAAGGACTGTCACTACAAGTCACTAGACAAGTAGTGACAAAGCCCCCTTAGGTCACTCATAATTTCCTTGGTTGAATGAAGAAAAATAATGGAGAATAACATCTAATTGTCTAGCAGAGATATAGAAAGAGTAGGTCTTAGATAAAAGTATATAACAGTAAGTCAACTTTTACAATGGAATTCTGTGGTTTGTACTACTTTTGATAAATGTATTAACTACTGAACTTGAAATAATGGAATATATCAGTTATTCTCTAGACAGCGCAGTGAGAAATACAGCTACATCTACTTCACTGTGACTCAAGTCACTATCACCTTTCTTAGGTTAAAATCTATTTAAAGCAGTGTTCATAATAACAGATATATCAGATACACCCCACAAACATCCCAGTCATACATTTTCCACTTAGAAAACTATAGTGACACTGGTCATCCCAATGATAACTGCTATTATAACGTTACATGTAATAAACCACAGAATGTCAGTATTGAACCAAGTATCCCATGTAATTGTATTTTAGGATAGAAAGGTTAGAGTTTCTGGATGAACTAGAACTGTTACAACAACTCCTACACCATTACTGTATTTGTTGGGCTTACAAGGATAAGGACAAACTAGGTAAGTCAATAAACAGGGATTGAGGGGGAGGGGGTAGGGAAAAGGTTAGAGTTTCTGGATGAACTAGAACTGTAGGAGGGGAAGGGATGGTGAGGGGAGGGCTGTCAAAAGTTACCATTGGCATTCTGTATGATAAATTGATGATAAACATTATATACTAGTGTATGCTTTTGATATTTTTTTCACTGAACTTGAATTTTAATCATTAATTATTTGCATAGTTGCAGTCCCCAGATAAATACTACAGGGAAGGTTTATCAACTTCCTGCTGTTTGTATTTTATGTGTATTTTATAATGACTGTCTATTGTAATGAATTCATAGAATCTGTCATCAGATGTACCTAGGCTAAAGCCCTCTGAGGTGTGAAGCTAGTCAGAGATTCAATCTGTCTTTGTAGTCATTTCTAGCTGATATATCATATGGTCATTATTTCTGATATGGCTTCCCATTGTACACTGTTGTTTTTATACAGGACTGTCATCCATTGGTTACCACTGACTGGATTGGGTCTACATTCATACTGTTTTGGCTTGGCTTGATTTATGGTGATGCCGTTCTGAATCTATGCCATTTACTTACCCGGGGAGCTGAGCCTTTGGTTTGATAAATAGACCCAAACTAAAACTGTTGTCACAACATGTTTATACAATGGTGATAAGCTATTGAATGGAGGTTCTCAGTAGGGAGCCGTCTCTCAAAACTAGTTTATATAGACTTCCGTGAACTTGTAGTGCTGTTTTGGGACTTCAAATATTTACACTATCTTGATCACAGGGTGATTAGAATCACACAACAGAGGAACCACTATCACCCACTTGTATAATCTACCACATTGAAGAAAGAAAGATTTAGTTTACGTCTATCTTATCAAACCGAAGACTGGATTACCAGTGTTGTATTGTTATTTCATACGCTTAGTTTGGCAGTCTCACCACTACACTACATGTATATACAATGCAATGCATAGTAGATGGTATAGATGATTGTAGGCATAGATGGGAATAGATAATGAAATAAAGATCATTTATGTGCATACACAGAGACACAGACATACACATGTATACACACACACACACACACACACACAAATACACAGTTTGTAACTACATTTATGGTCAATGTAACAGTATTTTGTTCTTGAAGTAAAAATCCATTGAAACAATATCTGTGTTGTTTTCACAAAGTGGACAAACATACCGTGAAATATAAACCTCAAAGTAGTTTCAGCAAAGATAGTCTTGCCAGCTATAGAACTGATAATCTAGGACTTGGTCATAGAATGCTTCACAGTCAATACCCAAGCACATGTATAGATTGTATGCGAGGACTATGCTTGCTGCATTATCACTGATGTTTACTGTACAACCTTGATCACAGAGAAGATGACTGATGTATCTAGAACATCCAATAGATATCTTGGTATTTTTATGAATATCATTTAATATAATTTACCACTATGTATGTAAATAATGAGAAATTTCATGTGTATTTTACAATGTTTTGTTTAAACGAATTTGTTACTGTATCTTTGCCAAAGTTTATTGTTTGAGCTTAATAGCAGTGAAAAATGAATTAAAAAAAGAAAGTGAATCTCAGTTTGTGTATAAAGTTTTTTTATAGTTATAGTACACGTCAGAGGATATTTCTCATTTTATTTGGACAGTTTTTGTTAACCCGTCCGTTAGTTTGAGGAGCAGCCGAGATACATGATACATTCAAATACCATACTACTATAACACAACTTGCTGATCAACTTTTTTTTAATTAATAAAAGTACTTTGCAAGGATATACATATAAAGTAACAAAAAAATGAAATATATCTGTACATAACAGCCGAGCTATACAATAAATGAAAACATACATCATTTTGACACCTGATTCAGAAATAGATAAATTTGACAATACAATGTGATATGATACAAATATTGCTGAAACGATTGCACTGGACTGGAAGTACTACAATGGGTAGTCTTGCTGCTAGACGTTCGGGCTTTCTTTCGATACTATAAGCGAACGAAGTTCACAGTGAGGGCTTGTTCCATCCTCGATAGCGATGTTCAGTCGTGTGTCGTATTGTATCGGAAGAACATCCGAGGTCTAGCAGATAGACTGCTGCTACTGCAATTCTTTGTGTGTTTTTTTTCATCACTTGACAACTACAACTCATTGCCATAAACCACTGCTGATTCACATTTTTGCTGAGTCGGTGAAAAATATGTCCCGGCTTGTAAGAACAGTGTAACTCTAAACTGAAAATACTGCAACTTTATTAACTATGACAACCACACAAGATTTTTGTTTTCTTTTCGTACCATCTTATATTTAAGTACTGGTAGTAATATCATACAGTTTGGAATAATCACATAAACTGTCATGGCAAACCTTAATAGGTATCATGATTTACATTACTATTACTTCTCAGTGTTTTTTGTTAAGGGCAGTATTAGTACCAGGGTAGGTAAAATCTACCAGAGTTCCTCAAAAATTTTACCAGGATTCCCAAACAAAATAATGGTAGATTGTATTGGAAGCTATGCCACTTTTACCCCTTTCTGTTACTGGGGTCCCCAACCTTAGCAAAAAACACTGCTTCCGTACAGTGTTAGTTCCAACAGACTGTGGTCCAAACTCCCTACTTGACTGTGACTGTTCAGTGTTATCTAAATCTTAAATTTGTTACAAACAAGTAACAAACTGGGTTAAATTTCTTTATATTCTTGATTTTCAAACTATTGGCAAATTTTTCTTTGTCAAAAATGTATTCAAGTTTGTAAAATTGTACTGCAAAGTACATTACCGGTAAGTACGTAGTGATTTATTGGAAATGGACTTCTATTGTCTTTATAATAATTACAAGTATGTTACTAAGTATAGAAATATTGAAAGTAGCTGTCTACCCTTTATGTACTTACCCACTATCCTGCCAACTATTTGAATATCTCACTGATAGAATTGAATGAAATGGAAAATCAATTTCAAAGCACTCATGATGTTGATATACTAATAAATTGATGATGTGTTAATTTTGCAGTATTTACGTGATAATAATTTCATCCTCCAAAATATCAAAATTTCTACCTGACTTCCAAACAAAACCTGTGAAAGTTATAAATTGTCTATATACTCTCATATAGAATAAGGGATTTTACATCTCATTGCAGATGTCACACTATATGCAAATATGCCTAGCAACAATGGTTGTCAAACATGATCGCAGTCAAGCTTTCACCGTGGCTATTTGTGATGACATTGAGAACAACAGTGTTGCTAAGTATTTGACATTTTCAGCTTGACCACCCTCACGTGGCTGCTATGGATGAAATGGCTCACGCAGGATCTCATGAGATCTGCCACAAGACGAAAAAAACACCTTTATTTGGGAGTACACTGTAGAGTAGATTACAAATCGTTTCTTGCCCAATATACAGACATTATCCAGACTTGACATTGACCTTACACCTCTAAGTTCAAGCCAAAGCCCTCAAATTAAAATGTCTGGTACATAGTATCGTAAAATTGGACATTTGAAATGCATTCTTTCCTGTGTTATCAACTATGTATTAAATGTTGTGTATCAAATATTAACGGATGAAAACACACAAAGATGCAGTCCTGCAATCAATCAAAGTAAGTTACATTTTTTAACCTTTGAATCACGTAAGAATTATATATTATTACATAAATCTTTTTACAAAGCTACTGACAAATTTAACATGATGGTGGACAATTACAACAAATTCAAAAAATACAAACTTCTGTGACTTCAAAGAAAATATATAAAACTTAGTGAAATGAATGATTTCTATCATTTTATACATGACAAATTTTCGTTTTGTTTACTCTTTACATTAAGTTACGGAAACTATCTGTTTTTAATGTCCTTAAATTGTTCTATCAAATTCTGATATATGTCTTATATGTACATCAAACTCATAAACTTTGCATAAAAAAATTTCAAAAAATTTGACAGACTCCTAGCAAATCTTTCAGAGAACGTAGTTTGTCAGACTAGTGGATTGAATTTACAAAACATATTGTCTCTGCTACTTAGATACAAAAATGATACGTCAGCAAGAATGAGCTATTGGGATTGATGTTCCGAGTTAAAAACTGTACTAAGTTTACATTTGATTCATACATCGTAATTAAGTCTAAATTTGTGCGAATTTGAGTGAATAATACTTGATATTTTTTTTACTGATTTGTAGATTTAGATTTCCATGTGTAAAGATGTATCAGCAAATTTGAACTTTTTTAAAATTTCTAGAGCATTTCGTGATAAGAAGAGATTCATTATTACTATAAAGAATGAAAATATACAACAAGAAAATGAAAATACACAAAGACAGAAAATATGTTAATGTTGAAAGAAATATTTTCATTTCAAAAAGAAAAGAGGACATCTCTCTTATATTTATGTTTCGTCTTTCATTACATAACTTGGCACGGATTTGTGGCTGGTACCTGACCAGTTTATTATATTTATTCTTACACTGCTACTTCAAACTCTGGAACTGTACTCTGGTTTGGTTTGCATCTGACCAGGAACCAAACAAAAACATGTCCTAAAACACTTTCGATCTTGACCTTGAACTTGGCACAATAATGAGGTCGTCGTCACTATCGTCGTCTGATTCATCGAGTGCTAGTTGCGAAACTTTGCTGCTGGTACCAAACTCTCCTCTCAATGGACTCTGTATTTGCAAGATAGGATTCACATCAGCTTTTTAGTTGCCAATATCTTATACATGGCATGATAAACAAATAAAATATATATATCTACAATCTGATCTATGCTTAGTTTTTCACATTCCTCCAAAATGTACGACAATCAAGTGTTTCCTACTTTGCCAAATTCACCTCATATAATATTTCATATACCTGGCCAGGAGCTTTTATAATTCACTGATTACAAACCACCACTGCTTCTCATTGGTAAAAAAAAACGAGTTCGAAAACATTCAGAATGTGCATCACCAAGTAAAGTATGAAAACATACTCTGTTCTTAATCAAACCATGCAGAATTCCCAATGTAATGAATACATAACACCCACAAAGATAACTGTCACGGGGGTATCAGAGCTGCATACATAACATGCACAAGACAACCATAATAGTACCAGGGTATTGCAGCAACCAGTTGTTGTTAGTTGCAGTAAATTCATATTGCTACAAGAATCAATTCATCACAACAGGGGGTGAATTTCATGCGAGGGTTTTAATATGATCTTTCAAATAGTTATTGGTTGATCATAGTAATGGATGACATTCATGCTAGGATTTTAATATAATCTTATCACATAGTTATCTGCTGATATCTTTGTCAGTTTTTGTTAACTGCTTAAAAGCATACAATACTGATTAGCAATCATGGTTAATGGTTATTTGATTGCAAAGGCAGCAATTTATACGTTGACTTGAGATATGTTGTGAAAAATGTTTAAGTTCAGAAGAAAAAAAATGAAAAATTGTTTCTGGGCTATGATTTATTTTTTGTTTCAATATTTCTTCCATTCTTTAATTTGTGTATGGTATTGTTTTATGCATCAGGTGTGATTATAAATGACAAACTTTTCTCATTTTATGATTAGAAATTTGGTGTTGTCATGCCAACTTCAAATTTTCTGAAATTTCAAGCCAATTTGCGAGGATCGTGAGCATTCAATAGAACTGACCAGTTAGGTATTAACCAGAAACAATTTTTGTGTGAAAGTTGAAAAATTGATGAAAAGTTACACAGCAAGTACGACATGGTACAAAAAGTGTCAAAATCCATGGAAAGAGTACATCAAGATGCACTGATAGAAATATTACATTGACATTCAATTAGTAAATAGTCTACAAAGACAAAGTCACATACATGGTGAAAGTGGATGAAAATAGACATTGCAGGCAAAATGTTTTTAAAAGGACCACATTACAGGAAACATGCAAGAAAGCAAAGCATTACATTACATGACATGACATGACATGACAATTACAGAGGAGTTTAAGATTTGTCAAATTTGAGATTTGATGGCTTATTTTCCACAGCACATTGAACCTTTTGATTTGACAACTGGTGGTGGACTCACCTCCCGACCTGACTTCGAACCATAAGACCATCCTGGAAATAAAGAGGATTGAAAACCGGTCTATTAGTAAATTAAAAATATACATGCAGGGTGATACAATACAGGCTGTGGTATAATACACTTTGCGGAAACAAATATTGGCAATGGCACAAGATGTTGTATAACATTGTGTGTGTGTGTGGGGGGGGGGGGGGTATATGATTGAAGTTCTGAGGTGCTAACTCTGGAAGTCAGTTTATAGCCGTACTTTCAAGACAAAGTTTGCATAAAAATAATCATATACATTGGGTAATTTGTATTCAGAAATGTCTGAAATTTGCAGATGAAATTATTTCAGTCTGGACTTCATTTGATTCATTGATTCTCGAGAGGTTTATTGTTAACATCAAAACATTACATCAGGCTCTGAAAGCATGATGTACACTTCCAGCACCCTGATATTCAAATATTGAAATATCTATGATCAAAAATTTCACATTCATTAAGTTTCTTACCTGAGGAAGGTCTCAAACGAGATTGTGATGAGGCACCCTTACTTTTAGTTGGTGTACTAGTAATAAGATCATCATCGGAATCTTCATCTGAGTATTGAGACACTATTTTACTTCTGCCGTACCCTGTCAAATATTGACAACGTTTTCTATCATTAGAATAATTCCTACAGCTGTGGTTTGGACAGCATACATTCAACTTTTCACACGCTATGTCTTACAATATAAACACAGTATGTGTCCCACAGGAGAATGGTTTCAGGTAGTCCTTACAAAATTTATTCTCAAAACTCCTCTTTCAGTACCGTAGTAATTTTGCATGATATCAAAAATCATTTTTCAAAATGATCGCAAAATGATAGTTACAGATAATGACCACATTTTGTATACTTTAGAGTTGCATGCCATATGACATTTACCCATAGTATGCTTACACAGTGAAATGACAGACATGACAATTTCAAGCCTATATCAACAGACTTATTTGAATCAGAATATTACCATTATCCCGATAGTCTCTCTATTCCTTTGGTGTCAGGTGATAAATAGTTGCAGTGAAAAATTCAGACTATTTTTTACCTGAGGAGCTTGTTTTCTGGAATTTACCAGTAGATGATCTGGATGATCTTGACATTATGTAGGAGTCAGAATCAGATTCATCAGGTGGTGGATATCTGTAAAAGTGCAAATACAATGATATCATTAGTAGTCAGAATCAGATTCATCATGGTGGATATCTGTAAAAGTACAAATACAATGATGTGTATAGGAGTCAGACTCAGATTCATCAGGTGGTGAATACTGCTGACAAGATGATGGATGCATAGATTTGACTTACCTAGGTTGGACTTTACTCAGTTGATCTTTCCTAGACCAGTGTCCACGTACTGCTGACTGGATGGTAGTTGCAGCTTCATCCATTCCACTCTCATCTGATATAGTAAGTGGTGAATGAGCTCGACTGCTTCGTGGTGTACCCCGACTACTGACTGAAGAACGATGGCCTGATCGATCCAACTTTCTAAGTTGTTCTTTTCGAGCAAAGTGACCCCTTACATTAGATTGAATCAACAGAGCCGCCTAGTATGAAACAAGGATAGGAAAATGAAGTTTATGAAGTCTGAAATTATAAATTCTTACAGCTTTTATTAAGTACTGTAGACTCATTTATATGACCCCCTTACATGGCACAGTGATGTACAACTACACCAGAGATATACAAATACATACACTCACATATACATACATACATACATACATACATACATACATACATACATACATACATACATACATACATACATACATACATACATACATACATACATACATACATACATACATACATACATACATACATACATACATACATACATAGATACATACATACATACATACATACATACATACATACATACATACAGACAACCTGGCATACCACACACACAGAGGACTCCTCTACATACATGTACATCAATAAAATCAAATAAAACATATTGTATGCATGAACAATCAACACCCCCTCCCCCCACCCATACAAACTCCTCTACAAATATTAACAATCACACTTGTCAAATTGCTTCATAAAATTCTAATATTCCAAAGTTACTGGAAGAAGACTACTTGTACTTACATCATCTAAGTCTTCATCATCCTGCTTCTATAAAATAAAAAACAAAACAACATTTTTTCAATCAAAAGACTACATTTTATGAAGGTTATGTACAAACAAGATCAAATGACATCAATGATGAAAATCAAATATTTGATGTTATTCTCCTTTTAGCATATATCAGTTTGTATCATCTCCAACTTACACACACGACATCCTAGGGCAGTAAATAACTCAATATATATAAAGGAAATCATGACTTCTGCATGTCTACAAATTAAACACAACATGGCTGACAAAACAAAAGAAGGGGAATTCTGATTGGCTTTTTTTGAACAAAAAATATTGCTGTCAATTAATCGACAGGCTACTTCAAAATAACACGCTTTCAAACCTGAGTACATTGGAGACTCAAAGGAAAATATACTTTGAATGGCCTTCACAACAAAACACATGCCCAGTAACAATCAACATATAACTTTTGAATGATGTGTAATTCATCAATGTAAATCCTCCAAGTGAACAGAAGCAGGGATACTATGATACTACATTTTATAGTACACTTACCCTTTTTACATTTTATAGTACACTTACCCATTTTAGATTTTATAGTACACTTACCCTTTTTACATTTTATAGTACACTTACCCTTTTTTTGTGTTTTTTCCAATTTCCCTGGATCGTTTTTGCTGCATGTTTTTGTCTCAGTTCTTCAGCACGTCTGTATCTTTCATCTTCTTCATCTCTGCGTCTAGATGATGATGACGACCCAGCTGAACCTGGTCGTCTTCTTGGTGTAGGTCTGTCTGACCTTTCACTCAACTGAATTTCTAAGTCTTGAATATATTTCTTAAGTCTTCGGATTTCCTCTCTTTATTCATTTGAAAAATAAGATAACAGGTGATACATGAAATTTTAATTAAAACAATGATTTAAGTTAAGGTTAACCACTGATGAATATTTAGTTAACTTTTTTATCTTTAAAGTGGATGGATGGATGGCAATTTGGTGTTTATTTTAGATTTTTAATTTATGAAACAATTTTATCATTGTTTTCAACTTGGAAAATCAATGTGAAATAACATATCTTGGGTAATTTCAATACCAACCTTGGGTCTTATTTTGTGAGATGAGGGAATCTAAAACAAAACATTCTACTTACTCATTATCGTCAACCATTTGTCTGAATTTGATTCTGTCTTCTTTCAACCTGATGATTTGTTCGTCCTGTTTTTTCTTGTCAACCAGCAGCTCTGATTCTCTCTTGTCCAGTCGTTCTACTCTGTCAGCTAACCCACCAGTAAGGACAAGCTTACCTACATGATAGTGGTATAGTGTATTTAATATTTGATATAATCTATAACTAGTAGCTCTGAGTCTCTCTTATCAAGTTGTTCTACTGATAGACCCCCCAGTTGGTGGAGGTGACTATGTTTTACTCTGTCAGCTAGCCCACCAGCAAGGACAAGCTTACCCACACAGGAAAGTGGTATGGTGTAGACATTGTGTGCAATATATGCTTGTTTATCCTAATACATTTATCCAGTGTTATTTCAATGTAATTAATGGAAAGCATGTGCCTCCCAAAGTCAGGCCCTTCCGCTATACAACCTTAGTCTGCAAAACTCATTTCCCGGCAGTGACAGATTATTACAATCTCTAACTGTTAAAATGGGGTTCTTACATGACAAGATCAGGACATGGCACCAGTTCTTCAATTCTATATAAACTTAAGTGCTTCACTATGTGGCTGTGTCCAACTTTGAACTCTACTGTAATCAACACTGTGTACGGAATAATTTAAAGCTATCACCTACCTTCAACTTGATGACTTCCTGTTGATTTCCCTTCCAAGATGGAACCACTTTCATACCTTGCAATTTCCTGCAAAAGGACAAAATGTACAATTATCTTACTTGAACAAATATGAATCAAATAACAAGTTTGCCAAAAAAAGAGAAGAAACTTTGGCACAACTAAAACATTGTTTCCTTGCTGTGGAATCATATTTTGTAGTACATATAATTCCAAATTTAGAGTGATTTAGGTGGGTAAATTATTTATGTGCTGTGTTCAGAACTAAGTACAAATCTTTCAAGTTTGATGATAGTTTTCATTTTTCTACGAGTCATTTTCACTGTCTCTATACGTGATTACTGTCTGCTGTCTGTAATTTATGTTATATTTTGTGTTATTGTTTGGTCAATCATATATGAATAATAAGTCAATTCTGTATCTGTATCTTACCATTTCTAGGTCTGCAACCACTGCTAACAGTTCCTTCCTGTTCATGTCTTCATAGTCAACTGTAAAGGTAGACATGATATTTCAATCAATGTGATACTAGTGATAGGTCTAATGCTATATAAAGTAGACTATACGACATGTCAGAAGTCTGCCTCATAAATTTATCAATGTTTTCTGATATTTTCTTAATAGGCAATATGGACATGGGTTTCAACAGACATGTAGTTCTAGGAACAAACACATATATATACATGCACACACAGACAGAGACACATCCCTACAGACACTTCCACACAGACAGACAGACACAGACGCAGACACAAAACTGTTACAGATGTTGAAACTTATGAAAGTGTATACTTTGGTAATCTGTTAATATTTTCAAAAAGATAGTTATGGTACTGTCTAGAAGTTGATAATTTCAGTATGTTCAAATACTGACCCCTAATATAGGACCAGTGTGCTCTCTAAGCCAATTTGACGTACCACTGACGCACACACAATTTCTAGTGACACACCAAAATTTGGTGTTCCCCTATCTCTTATTACGTGGTGACTCACAAGAAATGCCAGTTTTTCTCATTTTGACTCACACAACAACAAAATTTAGCTATCATTTAAGAGGGCACACATATCATGCATTTGAGTTAAGACACTTGATCATGGCATGAGAAATATCCTTTTCATATCACCATACAGAGAAAAATAGACAAACTGACAGTAACTTACACTTTCCTTTCTTGCGTTGTCTCTTCTTTCTAGATGATGTAGGTGAACCAATGGAACCATCCATAGCAGATTCTAAATCCTGTTTTAGGAACTTTGTTTCACTCTGAAGTCTTTGATTAGACTCAGTTAGTCTCAGGATGGTGGCATTCAAAGCTTTGACTTTAGCTGTTTGGTTTGCACCACCTTGTTGGTCAGACCTGTAGTAGGAAAGTCATTAATATCATCAGTTTTTCATTACATCTTTATGATCTTACAGTGCCAGTAACTGAAACTTTTTTGTTAATTTTTGTTAATTTTTGTCTGTCGAAAAACACACGACCCCTTTCCTGGAAATGATCCACTAATTACCACCTTATTTGTCAGTGGTATTGTGTATACTTGATTGATGTCCATGTGTAAACAGTCATGAATTTTGTAGAGACATGTTTACTTGTTTGTCAACAAATTGTCCATTTATGGGATGTTTGATCAGTAGGTGATCACATAAGCACTAATGAATGCAACAAACACAAAAATAATATTATGCTAAATATGATTTCAGTTACAGCTACTGTGGAATTTAGGTATGTTAAATCATTGACAGATTTCACAGATTCAGAAAACAGAATCAATTGCTCAGTTCATATTTTGTTTCACTGTCTCCTCTCAGAAGGGGAAATGATAAGGTGAAACCATCACATGTACTGTAACTACTTATTACAATAACAAACACACAAAATAATTTGCTTAAGGCCTACCAAAAAAAAATTGTGTGGTTCGTTCCAGTGATGCTCAATTTTAGAATAGGTGGGGGTTGGTAGATTTTTATTTTATTTTTTTTTACATATGTGTTTAGGTAGTTATGTTTTCCGTTTTTTTCCACATGGTCTCTGTGTTATTGGTTTCTTCTCATCAGATGTACAGCCACAAGATGTACAGCCATTACAGATTGTAAAAATAGTTTTATATCGTCATTTTAGGTTGAGGTCAGTTTTTGCATCCACTATTTCTTGTGAGACTTCACAATTTTCATGATTTTATTTTTTTTCTCGAATACGTAAAAAAAAGTTTCAGGTCAGTGTAAAAAACTAGGTGGGGGTCGGGTCATTGGAACCAAACAATTTTTTTCTTTAGGTCTGATCAATTTTTTTTACACCAAGTTCTTATAGAAAGTAATGAATATTTTATTCATAGAATTAAAACAGGCATGGAGATCCCAACTGTTTCTCTACAAGCACATTTTATGACAATAGCCCATTGTTGTACACTCCTGAGGGGAAATTTGGGATTCTCTTCCAAGAATTTTTTTGACTGTGAGTAGAAATATTCATTACTAAGTATGAACCCTGAGTCAATGAATATTCATTCTCACTTTTTATGGAAACTATACACAGCTAATATTGCATCTTAACATTAAGTGACACCACAACTTAATACCAAAATTATTGCATTCACTATTCTGGCTTGTAAGGATGCAAAAATGTATAACTGCTCAAACAAAATTATATACATTGTATTTACTTTAAAATTATTCATAGCTTAACTATTGTGCTATATAATCATATTTTTTGCAATTCTTAAAATTTGATATATTATGCATATTGCAGAACTTAAAACAGAAATCGACTTTTATATTTCCATATCAACACGACAATTTACAGTTTTCCGGCTTGCTATGCACACTGCATGGGTGATTTATACCTAGGCCTAACATAACAATATTACGAAAATAAAATAA
This sequence comes from Glandiceps talaboti, assembly GCF_964340395.1. NCBI lineage: Eukaryota > Metazoa > Hemichordata > Enteropneusta > Spengelidae > Glandiceps > Glandiceps talaboti. The sequence continues at coordinate 17,064,510 of NC_135553.1, forward strand.
AGACACCTGCCATGCTATGCAATGAATTTAATGATGGGAAAATGAGAGATGAAACTGGGATAAACAGAAAGGGAAAGATAAAGGTAGTCTGAAAGGCCCAGTCGTTGGTCCGCTTAAACTAATATGTAATCACTTGATACCCCAATCTGAGAGAGTGCATTATATAAGCGAAAGGAACGCCTGGATCTTTCAGGTGAGAGAGTGCATTATACAAGTGCATGGAAGGAACACCTGGATCTTTCAGGCTATAAAGATAAAGGGAGGCAAATGAAACGACAAAGGTGGCTACAATGTTAACAAATGTTGTGATATTGATGACTTCACAGCAGATTTAGAAATAGTTACAATAATAATACATGCATTATCACACTGTTAATTAATCCACTCCCAAACCAATCACAAATTACCTTTTCCTTGATATGTAGAAGTGACAATTTGGGTAAATGTCAGGAAAATTGACCATTTTTTTATTGGAGGAAGGGGAATGAAACATTATAGGAAAATGTGAGTTGGGTTCAATAACAAAATGAATACAAATGACTCCACTGTCATATCTCTTTTCTCACACTGTAGGAGTTATAATGGAAATACTCTGCAGATTTCAATGGAAATAGTTGACTGTGGTTATCTACCATAACTCTAAATGCCCTTGGTTTCAAGAAATCTCTATAATCATGACTTAAATATAGAAAGCTAGCATCTACAAGACTAAAAGCTGGATTCTAGATTGATCATGTCTAACATTAACTAATCATGTAAGTGGTAAAAACTAGTAATGATTAGTCTTAGAGAATTCTTTCCTGACATTGCTGTAGGAAAACTTGCCAGGATGCAAGATATGAAATCTTTCCAGTATTAAGATGGAATGGTTTATCCTTTTTACTGTTTGTAGTTTCTATACGGATCTCTTTATAACTAGTATATTTTGTGTGACAAGTACACTTACCTTCTATGTTCATGTTTGACGCCATTACTAGACACAGACACATTACGTAATCTTAAAATCTGAAATTTAAACAGATAATGTCAAATTTAAACAGTTATATTCTTACCATAGGAAGAAGTGGAAAATGTTTTTTTTTTTTTAAATATTCATGTTCATACAAAGGCGGAGGATGATTGATTTATTCTGCAAGGAAAAGGATGAAAGCACATGATTGTGGTTTTTTTTTCCCAGTACAGTAGAATTCTGTAACACCACATCTAACAGGTAAGACATTGGTAATCCAGTCTTTGGTTTGCTATTAAGGTAGACGCAAACTAGATTTATTGTTCTTCAATCTGTGGTAGATTACACATGTGGGTGATAGCTGTTCCTCTGTTGTGTGATTGTAATCACCTAGTGATCAAGATAGTGTAAAACACTAGAAGTCCCAAAACAGCACTGCAAGTTCATGGAACTCTAAATAAACTAGTTTTCAGAGACGCCTCCCTACTGAGACTATAATTAAACCAACATCCATTCAATAGCTTATCAATGTTGTATCAACATGTTGCGACAATAGTTTTAGTTAGAAAACTGAAGGCTCATATTACCAGGGTAGTATGAAACCCAATATATCCCATAATATAAGCTGTAACTGTACCTCTTGATAATACATATCATTCTCAACTCTCATTTCTTCCAACTTGGTACTCTTCAGATCACTTTGTAGTTTACTGCAAAACAACACAAAACAATCAGGATCACAGTTTAGTACCACTTTGGATATCACAGGCAGGTATATAAAAATAATTACATCACTTTCCATACCATGCACAAGTATATAAAAAATATCATCATTTAGCATCACTAAAAATTGCCTCTCTAATTACTATAGTAATAGAAAAGATACTTAGAATTGTGATTATTGCATTCAAATATTCATTTTTTTTAAAATTATACTGAAATGAAATGTCTTTCTTTTTGCAAAATTAAAGGCTTTGTACAAAATTTTTTATTAAAACATAAAATCTTACGTCAGTTGATATTCTTTATCTCTCAATGTTTGTTCTAGTTTCAAGTTCTTCTGTTTCAAACTGTTTACAACCTGTAAAATAAATCATATGATCTCATCAGTTAAACAATTAAACTCAGGATTCTTTTCTGTACTAAATTCATGTCAAGCAGCTAGAAAATGTTGACATCAAATAAACCAATATAGGAAGTGAATAGGCCATAAGATACAACATATCGCTCCACCACCCTACCAGCCTGCTCTATCTCTGAGAGGGGTTGACCGATGTGTGAGGGCGCCCTGTCATGGCAAACCTTAAAGACTAGGAAGTGAATGGCTTTCAACTGTGAAACAGATACATTGCTACATACACTTGAACTTCAAGATTGATAAAGAAGTATAAACTTTGTGTACTCTTTGTTATGAATATATCTATATTGATGGATTTGAGTTCTGGAGATAAATGGATTTTCACGACAGTCCTAGGACAGGCAAGGGTTTCAGAGCTGTAAAACTATAAATTAGAATATTGCACACTCGTATTTACTTCCTAGTTCTGTAATGGGTAAACGTGAGAGTGGGTAATCCCTCACATAGTTTACCACACACAGGCCATGTTTACATGTAACATGTTTGAACAAAAACACACGTTTTGTACCCTGGTCGTTTTACATCATGACAACTTGCGTCTGTTTTATTGGTTCTGCAGTGTTTGAAATACGAGTCAAAATTTCCATCATTTCATGATTTTGTCATAGAGTGTGCTGTAGGAAGTATAATTATATTATTCCCAATATTTTTTTTTTATTCAGCCATAAAATAATCATGACCTAAGTGTTTTATCTCTACAAATGTACTAATTTGAATGACTCGTAATGACTGAATAAAGAAAAAAATATTGGGGAAAGATACCTATTATTACTTGATCTCTACAATTATAAAATTTCTACAAAATAGAATATAGACTTACAGCTCCAGCATCAGGTTTCTTTTCATTCATAGCTCTACGTAAATCCTCACTCTGAAAAAGACAAATGTATGTACAGTATAAGTATTGATACATGAAAATTGACACTTTTAAATATTTACGATTATAATATATATAATCACTGGGTATTTTTTTAAATTTCAGGCGTATTCTATTGGGTTCTATTTGGTGTGTACGAATATTAGAACTTTTCCCACGTATAACCACTTATATATCACACACGGTTTTGTTCCATTATATTCAGAAATGTTCAGGTTTTAACCTAACAATTCTGTATCTCGCCGATTTTTTACTTCGAAAAAGAATATTTATTCGAAATGTCGGATTTAACAGCTATTAATATGGACTGATTTATAAGTTCCATATGCATTTTATATATATATATATATTTATGAGAGAGAGATATTAAGATATTTGAAGTCTCAACATAATTTACAATAGTATTTGGCCAAAATGTTAAACAATAGATACTAGATCTACTACAGTCTGTTATACAAACCTTGCTTGGATCTAGCAGTTGTTCAACTTGTTTCTGCTTCTTGACATTTTCTTCTTCAAGTCTTCTGTTCCTGGTAGACAATATACTGTTTTCTTCTTTGATTCCATTCAATTGCTGCCAAGAATAGAAATTCAGACTTTTACAGACTGAGCCTTTATTCAGTAAAACTCCAAAGACTGCTCTATCCATGAAAGGGGTTGACTGATGTGTGAGGGCGCCCCATCATGCCATACCTTAGAGACTACCACATCTGGTAACTTTTCCATTCTGTGATCAGAGCCATTCACACAAAGTATATCTGAGGCAGTTTTAGTGAAACAGGTACTAGCTGTCACATACATGATAACAAATGAAGGATGATGAGAAAGTATACATGTAACCATAGAAACCAAACATACTCTTTTCCAATCTATGTGTAACCATAGAAACCAAAACTTACCCTTTTCAGATCAATAATGTCATCATACATGTCTTCAGCTGGTTTGTAGGATGGTGTACCAGCTCTACCAGACCTTGGTGTTCCTGTTAACATAAATAATGTATATTACATGTATTGGATATATTATTAGTATTTAATACTTCACACATAAGCCAAACTATACATATTCAAACCAAATGTTGCGGATTTATTTATTGCTTTATACTAATTCACATCAACGTTTATCTGATACTTAAAATCTGAGTTGATGCCCATGAGTCAATATGACCAAATTGTCACTATTTTCCATAATTGTTTATAAGATAAATTTGCACAGGTGCAATTATAAAATTTATTGTATTCCCTAATGTTTTCATTCAACGAGATAACACTCGTGACACAAAGATTTTGTCATTTTTGGCTCAAATAGTGACAAGGTACATGTCACTTGTATTGTCATTGGCTGATTGAAGAAAACCAAGGTACATATGACACTTGTATTGTCATTGGTTGATTGATGAAAACCAAGGTCCTTATGTCACTTTTATTGTCATTGGCTTATTGGAAAAAACCAAGGTACATATGACACATGTATTGTCATTGGCTGAATGAAGAAAACCACGGGGGAATTATATCTAAATGTCATACATTGCAAAGAATAACTGATCATACCATTGTAGTCTGCCGTTGTTCTGGTTCCATCAAACCCTTGTGGTCTCATTGTACCTGCAGATTTAGCCCTCTTGGTTCCTTGCATTGTAGGAGTACTCTGTGTTGTAAGGTCTGTTGAATACAAAGGTACAAATTATCACATGACATTAACTAGTATAGAGTTACAGTAAAAAGTATATTCTTAAAACAAATTTGTTTTGAATTATCAAAGTTTTCTAATTCCATAAATGAAATTTTTGGTATCAAGATAAACACAGCTCTTGATAAATTATGATAAGCAAACACTGCCAAGCTTAAAGTCCATCAGGCACAATTACTTTAAATTAATTTGATATTAAATGGATTTGCGAATTTATGATACATTGTAATTCTATAATCTATACTCATACATAACACTTCTAAATGAACACATAAAATGCACCTATAATATTGACACTTTATGAATTATAGTAAACATCAACTATGGACTTTCACACAAGTTACTCATTGCTATCATAAGGAAGTCATAACATGCTGACAAATACTTGCTTTAATTAACAGATAACCTTCATGTTAGAACTTGAATTTGCTACCATGGTAACTTGAATTTGCTACCATGGCAACTTACATAAATTCCAATAAAACCTGGAAGTAGGTATTACACATCAACAAAACACTGATTGTATTCTATATGGTTAATACAGAACATTATTTTGAACTAAACAAATTCTAAATTGAAACACATACTGTCACACTGAGTAAAACATGTCGCAAAGACAAAATACATGGCATACATGCGGTAATACACAGTATAACAGGAAACACACAAACTCACACAACATGCAGGATATTGGCATGAACATGCACTATGATTTAAAATGTCTAAAAACTTGTAAAGGATTTATATAAGTAACTTCCAAAGTCCTAGTCAAGTGCACACCTAGACTTACAGTAGTGCATTTTATAAAAACTTGTTAAAATGAAACATGATGCAGAAAAGCGGTGTCAATATCACAATGCAAGATACAAGACCCGTATAAATTTACACATACTATACCCCTTGTTAAAAAGTCTCTTCACTTACTATGATAATCTGAGAAAAAAGACATTATAGGTACAGTTTATTGGTACTGGGTCTACCAGACAGTCAACTATAGTCTACCAGACAGTCAACTATAGCGGATTTTCCAGTTCCAAGATGCATTGCATGAGAGGCTATCGCTTATGTTACATTTAGTCTTGTTTTGTCTTTATTACATTTGAAATAACATTTTCATCAGGAAATGATGGTAAGACATGTTGACGTCTTTAATTATGAGTGATTTTATAGAACAAAGACTGAAAGCCATCAATGATAGAGAGGGATTTTACGAGTGAACACAGGGTACGGTCAGGTGACAACCATCCCCCTGAGCAGCGTGTGCAACCCCTCAGTGCGTACACAGTACATGCCATTGTATGGAGAGACACGCAATGCATCTTGGAACTGGCAACAGGTCTAAAGTAATAAGACGGCACAACAACAGTCTCCACTCTGTGTAGGGATGAACAACAGTAGTCTGAGGTCCATGGACACATTTTTTTCCTTCTGTGATATCTACCGAGTCACATGTATTAAACCTATCAAAGTGCCAACGACAACAGTATTTTACAATCTATCAGTCCATCAGGTAATAGTTTTTTTTCTTTTAAAGTATCAGAACTAAAATTTTAACATTTACTTTTGGCACTGTGATATATAGTTCCTTCCAAAGTGAAGTATCATGGTGTAATCAATCACAGTAAGACCACCCACTAACTTAATTTTTATCTCTTGCCACTGACCCCAAAATGGGGTCAAGGTCATCAGATCATGACAATAGCTTGACTCTGATACAAACTTAGTTAGCTTTAATATGGCAATAGTAGTAAATCTTAACTGTTCCAAGAATGTATTCTGAAAAGTTATTTACCCATTTTAGTTCCTTTTTGTATTCATGAGAAAGAGTTTTGACTGATTTATGCTATCAATACATTGACCAAGTTACTTCAGGAAAGACTTCTCACAAGTGAAAAATTCAGAATGGATGTTCATAGACTTGGGGTTCACAGATACAACTGAAAATTTCTACTCTTACAGTCAAACAATTCTTTGGAAGCAAATCTCAAATATTTGCTTATTTCTCATCCTGACAATGCTGATAACATACAGTATCAGCAAAAACCTGGGCCTTGCTCCCAAATTTTTCTTTGACTCGGTGGGTAGAAATTTCTTTGTTTGGTTCAATTTTTACGACACTGGTAATCAATCCAGCCTTCAGTTTACTAAGATAGACACAATATAAATCTGTTGTTCTTCAGTGTGGTAGATTACATAAGTGGGTGATAGTGGTTCTTCTGTTGTGCAATTCTAATCATCCTGTGATCAAGATAGTGTAAACATTGGAAGTCCCAAACAACACTGCAAGTTCATAAATAACTAGTTTTCAGAAACGCCTCCCTACGGAGACTATAATCAAACCAACGTCCATTCAATAACTTATCACTGTTGTATCAACATGTTGCAACAATAGTTTTAGTTTGTGTCTATCTTAGAAAACCAAAGGCTCAACTACATGTGTGAGGGCAATATATCATGAGTCAGTATTCAAATCAAAGTACTGCTCTGTATCTGAATATACATACACAAGTTAACTACTTACACCCTGTTCTGTTTTTCATGCCGTCAATCCAGAAATCTCTAGCTGTCTTGCTTCTTGTGTCCACTACTTTCCTTCCCTTAGTGGTATTGTATGGTGAACCTGTATAGCGTAAAACACATCAAAATAATAAATTTACTTTAAAAAGTCATAAAATGTTGTGGACACCTACATTTCTACTTCTAACACTTTCACTATTTCTACATGAATGTCATTTTTATCACCAGGAAGACTGCTGCTTTCAGCTTAGCTTACTTGACCATTCTTCACAATTTTATATTTTCAATTTATTGTCTGTCTGTTTGTCTGATTGGTTACTCTGCTTGCTCTGTACCATATTGCATTTTTTGTTACGTGATTTGTTTTGTGTTGTGTTTGATATGAGCATGTAAATTTCCCTTTTGGGAACTAAAATGTGTAAAAAAAACACCAAAAAACGCTGTCACAGTTACCATTTTCAACTTATTGGAAGAATTTTTGTAAGCATTTGAGTATTTTCTAACTACCATTACCTTGTTAAAATGTATCCAATTTGCTTACTATAAAACATTTCACATGTAACATTGCAAAAACAGATAAATCGTCTATTTACTGAGTACAATTTGCTTCAATCATGTAATGTATGGCAGATAGACAATTAACACCATACAACCAATATGCCTTTTTTTTCAGCTACATAAATACAGAAAACACACCTTCCCCTACTTCTGAGATGAGGATAAACTGAATGTGAAAGTATAATACATGGAATACAAGGCAAAAATTCCTTCTATTGTGTATCTACACAATAACATAATAACATATTATTGACGTGAATCCACCCTTCTTTGTTGTCAACACTGCAAGGTTGACGGATTAGTAAATAACAGGCACAGTAAGGGATACCATGCAAGCAGACTTTTATTGAAGCAAATCACATGTTGTAAATGGTAATATATTCCTGGCCTAAATTTGAGATATCTAAGTCTTAGATATCTCAAATTTAGGACAGCGATATCTAAGTCTTAGATATCTCAAATTTAGGACAGAGATATCTAAGTCTTAGATATCTCAAATTTAGGACAGCGATATCTAAGTCTTAGATATCTCAAATTTAGGACAGTGATATCTAAGTCTTAGATATCTCAAATTTAGGACAGCGATATCTAAGTCTTAGATATCTCAAATTTAGGACAGCGATATCTAAGTCTTAGATATCTCAAATTTAGGACAGCGATATCTAAGTCTTAGATATCTCAAATTTAGGACAGCGATATCTTACCACTTAGAACTTGTCAAGAGTCATGGTGGATAAATTGGGTATACAGCTCATTCACTCATATTGTCTTTTGTTACAAAACTGGTCGGTTTTTATACTAAGTGATTTATGTCAACTAGTTGGTCTTTAAGACTAAAGACATACCTTTTTCAGAGAGCTTATCTGTAACAGTTTCTATTGTAAAGTGCCAGTGAGCATCATTGATGGATACTAGCTAGCGTTATTATTTTTCGATATTTTATATATTTAATGCAATCTGCTTTTAGTCCTTCTTTACGTTTGCTGATTTTTTTCTGTCTGCTGATATTTTCTTTCCTATCTAGATTTGCAATATTAACTTTTGTACAATGTGCCGAGACACACATGTAATGCTTTTTTCAATAAGAGATAAATAATACATACTAAAATCTGATATACTCTGTCTACGCTGAATACTGTGTCTGTACTTTGTATTCAAAATGGCAACCGCTATCATGGTTACCATTTTCAACTTATTGGAAAGAATTTTTGTAAGCATTTGAGTACATTCTAACTACCATTACCTTGTTAAAATGTATCCAATTTGCTTACTATAAAACATTTTCACATGTAACATTACAAAAACTGATAAACCGTCTATTTACTGAATACAATTTGCTTCCATCATGTAATGTATGGTAGATAGTTCTACTGTTGGAAGTACTAGACTACAAATTTAACATCATGCTCCATTTTGGGAGTATTCAAACATTACCACCAACTGTGGAAGGTAATCATATTTTTATGTCAATATAACTGTCTTACAAACTGACCTGGACAGCTACTTTTATAATGATTCGCACATCATTCGCACATTATATTTGCACATCACACACACACACACACACACAGAGTCACACAGTCACACACACACACAGTCACACACACAAACACACACACAGACACACACACATACACACACACACAGAGTCAGTCACACACACACAGTCACAGTCACACACACACACACACACACACTGTAAGTTACACACACATTCATTTTTGCATTGTGCTAGTATAAAATATTTCATGATGTACTGAACATTTTTTTTTTCCATTTTGATTTTACCAGCAAAATATTCATCATATCTCTGACACATAAAACAAAACAAATATTTTACCTGTTTTCCTTTTTGATTTCTTTTTAGGTTTGGTAGACAAATCAATCTCTTCTTCTGACTCAGACGATAAACTCTGTCACAATAATTTAACATTATTATTAAACTTCTTGAAAAAGTCTCTTGAAGTGTGAAATCGGTCAGAGACTCAAAAGCCATATACTCTTTTTGCACTTACTTAAAGTGGCCATATGGATATGGATTGGTGATTTATGTTGGATTTTGAATTTATATAACAATTTCATCATGACTTCCTACTTGAAAAATCAATGTGAAACAACATATGCCAAGTCCTTGTTTGTAAGGCAATACATTACAAAAGCATACTAAGATTTAAAATGTTTGTTATTGTACTTACACTTTTTGCAATGTATTGAGTTACAAACACAGACTTAGTCAATGTTGTTTCACATTCATATTTAAGTAGGAAGCCATGATAATTTTTTTATAAATTGAAAATCCACATAATAAAATACCACCTCCTCATCCATATGACCAAGTTCACTCTTTGGGATGGTTATGACATCTTTGGTTTAATACTGAGCTTGTCTGAACAATTCAACATCAAATTGTTATGGGTAGTTTAGTTTTATACTAGTATCATCAATATTGATAATAAAATACCAAACATTTTCATATTATAAAATTATGCATTTCTGGAGTAAAGTATTGGAATATGGATTTCACAATTTAATTACCAACATGCAAAAAACAATATCTAGACACTTATTAATAAAATGTGCATTAACCTGTATTTCATCAAAAAGGCCAAATTGGACATTATTGACTACTGTGATATACTACCTGTACACACACCAACCCCATGGGGTTTCCCTTGCAATTTATTTTATCATTGCTACAACTTAAGCTGTGGAACATATTTTTCTGTGGGATTGGCATTGTTGACATACATGTATATTAATCAAGATCGGAAAATACCATTACCATGTAGGCTTTAACGGTTTTGTTAATCAATAAACGGTGAACAATTAAAAACTTGTACAAACAATACACAAGCATCAACAGCGAGAAGTTACTGTGCAACTACTAACGTGTTGTACTCGTAGTAATTGCAAATGACAACCAGGGGTGCGTGGTACGAGTATGGGTGCTACTGCTATTGCATACACTGATAAGAATTTTAATTGAGCCAGGAGTTATTACCTGAACGTAGGTCCCTGACTAATACTTATTGATTGGTGTCGTAAAGTGAAAGTGTTCGTCCCGCCCGGGTGGTCGAAATACCCGTGTGTGTTGTGTGAGCCTACCAAATACTTGACAACTTGTCACTTGATCACATACTCACCTCCAAAGCTAAGGTTTCAGGCATAGTTACAGATCGCTCGGCAAATACGACGGAAGATCGCCAACTAAAGCTATATTACACGCGTTTTAGACGGTCACAGTGACCGTCTGCCTAGCTTGTACTCGACAATGCCCGTAGAATTGCCTGATTTTGAATGTTTCGGGCAATGAACAGAAATAACGTCTTCAAGCCATTCACTCGTCCATGTTGCTGTTGGAGTTCCCAAACAGATGAGGACAAGTATGTACTTTGCATACTCTCGCGAGAGTTCCCGAGACAATCTTTGCGCTTTGGCTATAGATTTGGTATTTTCTCGATTGTTTTGCAAGACAAAGATAAAATGATATTTTTATGCGTTATATTTCTACCATGTTTTCGATAGAGAAAATTACACGTAGTTTCTAATTAGAATTTGTTTTATATTTCACAACAGTGTAAAACTGGATTTGTGGATATTCAAGTTGCAGGGTATATACACACACAAATTCCCACAAGCGTATTACTAGTAACTCTAGATTACTCCCGAGCAGTACGTCCCCGGAGTACGTCGAGGCGTGTGTTTTCATTAACTTACTTACGCGGCAAACATAAACGCGTACATACAAATATGTTCCTAATTATCGAAGTACAAAAAATATTTTCAACTTTGATTTACAATGAAATAGTAAAGACAATCGTATGAATTTATCTTGGCGAATTCTCCAGCAAGATAGCCTGCTTGTGCAATGCAATGTGAAACCACAGAGGCGTGTAATATTTCATAGATTGTTGTTTTCCAGGTCTACAGACTAAATATAACAACCTTTTGATTAATATATATTCCTACATGTAAGGAGAAGAGATAAATTAATTAGTACATGTAAAACCGTAACAACAGTTTTCAATGCTCTAATTACCAACTACATGCAAACATCTAACTGATAAAAATGACACATGTATAATCACAAGTCCACTGTAGTCCAGTCATGCAGTGGTAGAGTTTAGGTATTCCAATCCAAAGGTTAAGTAAGCATATCTATGTCTAGTAAACGGATGGGAGACAAGTAGAAGAAATTACATAGACACAAATTACTCTAAATTCTTTAGTTACCAACCATGAACTACTCAGTGTCAGACTCAAATTAGATGCTCAGTGTCGGACACAAATTAGATGATAGACAAAAAAGACAGAAGTAACCAAAATCAATCCGAAAAAAATAAATGTAAATAGTCTAAGCAGGGTTCGTAATAATACCATATACCATACTGCTCTTTTAGTACTCTCAACAATACCTCATGATCCACAGTGCAGTGTCGAAGGCTGCACTTAGACCAATTGCAGCAAGAACAGTGATTTTCTGTTCCTTCATGTCCCACTGGATGTCATCAATTAATTTAAGCAAGGCGGTTTCACAACTTAAATTCACTCTGTAAGCTGACTGGTAGTCCGGGAATTGACGTACACATAGATTCTAACTTTCGGATTTTAACTACCGTATAAGACCTGTATAAGACATGAATCGAAAAATATTTACTTGCAACGAAGATTCTCCACTCTGACACATTACATATATAAATGTACATATGTGTATCAGAATTACTTGGCAAACTGATAAAAAATCACCAAACTTTATGAGTGTGTGCATAAAGGAATACAAAACCCTACCTACGTTTCGTTTCAATTCATTAATTGTTAATACAATAATGACCAATGGCAGTACAAAGGTATAAAGGAGCCTGAACAAAACCAGTGACAGCGTCACAAGTACCAGAGTATAATCATAAAGCACGCCGCTTATATCGGGCGAGTTGGTGAATCATACTTTCGTTTTCACAGGAGAGGTCAGAGGTTAGGAGGAGTGTGTCGATATCACGTGAGCACTCAAACTCAAGATGGCTACCGACCTGAGCTTCGGTAGGTGTGACCGACCGACTTTCTATCGTTATTCCTCGTTTTCATAACAATAATTTATGTATGTTTTTATCATTTATACATTGCTTTATATTATGTCTCTTTAAAGGTGCAGTGCCACCGTACTACAGGGAGGTTTATAACATTCTTTGCCCGAGTCAAGAATCGAAGGTTGATCGAGACATGTTTGTAAAATTACTGATGAAAGCAAGTTTACCAAAACAGACGTTGAGCGAGGTAAGAGAAAGTTAATTATTATTAAGATAATATGCAACCTGTAGGTTCACAAATTAAAGTAACGTGTATAGTTGTCAGAATTTTGACTAGACATTGCTATCAGATAATATATGAAGCAACAGCTGGTTGTCAGCGGCGTCTCTAGTGTACGCCTCTTGCGCTGACATTGACAAGGTTGTGTGTCGATATTTCGACAATTTTGCCACATGTTCCATCTCTGTAACATACTGTACGCGAAAGTCCTAACATGTGTTGCAGTGTAATACGATGTGTAAAGTCTTATGTGTGTCAAATTGTGTGTCTGAGTCATGCGAAATAGTCAGCATGATCAATAAACCATGTATCCACACAGATTGAGACAGCACTATCGTGCAAAGCAACACGTTTTATCAGTCAACTCGGCCGGCTGATGTTATACGTTGAGTATATCGCATAACTGTCATCATTATTTATTAGTATGTGACAGGCATGGGAAAAGTTTTAAGAATTACCATAGCTGTATGAAATATTACTGTCTAGTAGTGTTTAAAACACATACATTGTACCATATGTAGTCTAGCTACAGTCGTGCGTTTATTGGCTGGTATAATAAAATGGATGGAAAATATAGCATTTATTTACAATAGCCATGTTATTGGTTTCATTGCTGATAAATTATTTTTATAATATAGGTAAAACAATATCCATAATAAACATCGGGCCAAGGGACAGGTAATGTTGTTGGAGGCCAACTAGTGTTTATATTAGTATTTTACAAGTTACACTTTATGGGACACACCCCCTTTGCCTAGGTAATGCAGTCCTGTATTGTAAACAGGTTAACAGTTTACCTGAATGGTGTTGAAACTGTTTAAAATGTAAGCCCCAAAAATTGGAAAGGGTGGGACAAACATATTGTGTGAATTATGGAATGTGTTGAAACAACAGAAATTTATCAAAATACTAGAAGTTTGAACTTCATGTTTATTCAATGTTGTGTATTGACTGAAATGATTTTTTTTTAAAAAGTGTAGTGATGTAGACCTTGCATTTGATATCCAAAATACCAAAGAGATGAATATCTGCACAATAAGTTATTCAGCAACATGCCTCCTTTGTAGCCAGGGACCAAGTCCAAAATGCTATCAGACATGAAGGGTTAAAGATATGGTGATAGTCATCATGTATTAGTTACTATTAATACCAAACTTGGACACATGGACTCTGGTATGTCATTAGAGTGTGAATGTGCTCTTGGACTAGAGTTTCAAGCACTTGAACCTGTTCACAAATAGCTACACCCACTAGTAATTATATATTCATGTTTTTAGAATTTAGTTTCTAGTGAAATTTAGCACCACTGAATGTAATCCCTTTGAGAAGTGTTTACCAGCAAATTTAATCAAATTACAATTGATGAGAGTTTCAGATATCAGCGTGTGATCACCACATTTAGATTGTCTGCTTTGTGAAATTATCATAGCAGGGACAAGTTTTAGTTTCTCGTATGAAATTTGAGGGAAAATCATGTTGGCTTCCAATATACAATGTATACCCATTGGCCTTGTAGTGAGGTATACACTATGTTTATATATTTAAACCATGACAGAAATACTTACTAGATGTAATTAATGTTTTGTTTGTAATTTGATCTAGTCATCTACAGTATTATTAATTAGAAGTTTAAATGAATGTTTAACACACTCATTATTTGTGTAATTACAACACTGTCAAGATGTTTACCGATTTAATTAAAATCTGATGTAGTGTACACATGTTGTGGTTTCTTTTTGGCTATTACATTTACTGTTGTTTGTTCTTTTGTGAGCTCTCGTTACATACATCTGACAAAATACTGTAAGTTTTCCCAAACCCAATCTCGTACTTATGAGTAGCCAACCAGAATCCCATCTTGTAATATAACGCTAAATGTTCAAAATTTAAAAGAAAGAGAATGACCAAACAATAATGATAACATCGTTGTCTGTGTACTGTATTGGCATATTACATGTTTTTCATTGTTTGAGTGAATTCACTCAGCGCTCTCAGGAAAACATATGGTATTGTGTCAGATGTACATAACAAGCACTCACAAAAGAACAAACGACAGTATAAGTAACAGCCAAAAAGAAATCAGGATGTGTCCGCTACATGGGATTTTAATCAGATTGGATGTTTACAAGTATGGTTTGTTTTATGATTTGAAACCAGACAAAAGCTTTCAGTGTATAAAATGGAAATGAGTTAAATTGTCAGTTTGAAAAAAATGTCAAGAATATCAAGTTAGGGTGTCTGTTGAAATTAATAGGAAACTGAAGTTGCACATTTGAACCAAGCCAGTTCAATGTACTTTGTAAATAAAAATGTCAACATGTCCAAAGAACTGAAACACCAAGACATTGTTGTAAATAGTGAATTTCTGTGACAAAGTAATTCTGAAAATTCTAAATAACCAAATCAGGAAGATTTACATATGACGTTACACGCATGTATTTAAAGTGTGACTATTACATTATTTCTACATAAATTTTATATAAATGTATTTTATACAAATACACCTATACTAAAATTGAGCTTAGGACCAAAAAAAAAGAATTGTTTCTGGTCAGGACAGGTTGTCTAAAAAGGTGCAATGATGCAATTTTTTTTTTTTAAATATTTATTTTTTATTCTCAACAAACCTGTCACACTCAATCTACTATTAATAGCCGTTTCTGTTCTTTTTATTTAGTACTTTAGAGCAAGTGTGTACATGGGGCAGGTCTCATTTGCTTGTTTAATAATGATTGGCTCTGCAGTTGTCTTCACTGAAGTAGGGAGGGTTATTTTTGTGTTTCTCCCCTAGATCTGCAAACTGCATGGGCTGGACAAACATGAAAAAAAAAATCTGACACAAGGGTATTTAAGTGATGCACACGCTGACCAGAAACAATTCTCTTTTTTTGACATAATTGGCACCATACAATTTTTTTTAGGCCTAAACACAGTACTCAGATACATAACATTTATTTGTAATCTTAGTTAAACTTTTTAAAAATGTGGTTAATTTACAAATCATTCTGTACATAGTATAACTCATAATGACCAGTCATCTACAGAAACCAAAGTCCATGTCAATTGTAGTGCATGTACTATTTGTATTGATATTACAACACTGTAGTGTTTGTTTTTGAATTATAAAAAATGGAAATCAAAAAATCCTCTTGCTGATTCAGACCTATTTGTCAAGATTAAAATACATTAATAGGAGACCGCCACTCCAGGAAATAAAGGCATTTTTGTAAACTTTGGGTTGTAGTCATTTTATGATTTTACATCACTTACATTATGCGCTATTGCCAAGCAATAGGCAATGAAGATTATTGGCCATCTATTGTTAGTAGCACACCTTATTAGCAGTCATGCGGTGTCTCATAGGGGCTAGCCTCGTATACATGCAATGGTTGAACACTGCATTTTTATGAGTATGAACAAATGTTGAATCAAGTCATATGTTGAAATTATGTAAATGTAGTAGGCAACACAATGCAAGACAAAGCAATGTTAGCATGAATATTCAATGTCGTGTGTTCCATAGTCATGAATATGCAGTGTTCAGCCATTGCATATATGTGGGACAACGCACGACCACTAATGATGGCTGCCACTAAACTGTAGACGGCGAATAATATTCACTTCATATTTCTTGGCAATCACACATAATGTAATGGATGTAAAATCATAAAATGACACATTCCGACCCAAAGTTCACAAAAATGCCTTTATTTCCTGGAATAGCATTCCTCTTTAAATACATCTTGTGAGACATGGTAATTTTATACACAGAAAATACATATGAAGGGTCAAAGGTGGTGGTGATGGGGGTGTATATATGATGTCCATAGTTCTGGATAAAATTCTAATGACGTCAGTACTTGGACTTATACCTCCATTATGGTTCCTTTGGCAACAATAGATGTGTGGGTAATGTGATAAGGCACATACACAATATTTGAAATCTAGACAATGCAGTTACAGCTATAATAAAAATAAACCAGAATTAGTTGAAAGAACTCGTTACTAGGTTAATATTTAAAAAAAAATATTTTATTGATGGTGACTTTAAGGATACATGTAGGCAGTTTAAAGGGCATTTTTTAGTTTGATAACATTGTAAATCCTCAAATTGATGCGCCACCCACAGTATTGTAACCTATGGAACTATAGTGAAGGGGTAAGTCTGTCAATGTCACCATTGTGTATTATCAAGAAGTAACTTTTCCATTGCTGCCAATACTAACAATAGGCCAGATGGTTTTATGACAGTCACCATATATTATTCAACATGAGATTCCATTATTACAAAATTTCTTTTGAATTTAACATGGGTTTCCAGACCTGTACAGAGTGGTTGTATGTTGAAGTAGACCATATTAGTACTATGTACACGTAACATGTACACACCCACCATGATTTGTCATAATGTCATATATCCCAAATTAATAAATTTTTAATTGCCAATTCATCTCTTGTATTGGCATAACATCAAGTGTACCACTATCCGTTTATTTGATGTTACTTTATATGTAATAGCTTTCTCAATAGATTAATGGCTAGAAATGATAATTAGAGAACCAATTTATGTCCATATTCCCAAGTAGGATATGTCTATATGTTATTAGATTTAAGTGATAAATCATAATGTAGCATGCTTTTTATCAAACTAATATTTTTTTTATTATGACTTGATACTAACTATTAAATATCAACAATATTTAAAGTATCACGACAAAATACTCCTGGGAAAATTGCATAAAATAATAAGTTTGTGATTTATCTGTTATGATACTTCAATTTTGGTTCCGTTCATTCAATTAATTTTCCAACCCTTACAAGTCTTGTTAGTTCATTTTAATTTCCTTGATAGGTTTTGTTGGTGGGAGTGATTTTTTTATGACAACTGAACTGAAGTTCAGAGGGCGTGTGTGTGTGTGTGTATGTATGTATGTATGTATGTATGTATGTATGTATGTATGTATGTATGTATGTATGTATGTATGTATGTATGTATGTATGTATGTATGTATGTGTGTGTGTGTGTGTATGTGTGTGTGTGTGTATGTATGTATGTATGTATGTATGTATGTATGTATGTATGTATGTATGTATGTATGTATGTATGTATGTATGTATGTATGTATGTATATGTGTGTGGATGTATCAGGTATATGTTCGACTAAAGTGAGAAACTGCTGGATCGATTGATTTCAAACTTGGTAATGTCTAATGATTGCTAGCTTATGATGTGTAGATGAAAAATTGTTCAAATGAAAGCGATCCAATCAGTGATTTTCAAGTTATGTCCAAAAAGAGTGACTTTCTGTCAAAACAGGTCATCTTTTACAATGGAAGTCTATAAGGTATGGTTATATGATGTTACATAATCATTTGGCTAAAGTCCACAGGATGTTCCATTATCCTGTAGGGGTGTTTCATGTTTAGTGTTGTGCATCAGGAAAAATTAACTGAATATGTGTTGTATTTTACAATTTTTCATACGATCTCTTCTTGATTTTGTTCTGTAATTTTCAGCTCTTTTCTGTCTACTGTGTTTTATGTATATATATATATGTGTTATTGTTAATGTACCTTTTGATTTTGACAGCAATCAAAATCCGATACTATACAAATGACTTTTTGCAGATTGTATCTGACAAGGTTTGACAAATTTGTTACTTTATATGACCTAGATACAAAGCATTCCAGACATACATCTGTCGTAGTGTTTTATTTTGTTGTGACCAGAGAGGTCAGGTTGTGTTTTTCTGTTTTAGATTGCCATGTGACTGTATTATCATATTCATTGTATACTGAACTAGATCATTTTGACTCCATTGCATGGTGTGTTTGTGCCAAAGACTCCCTAGGCCATAGACTTTTCATGCAAAAGACTCCCTAGGCCAAGGACTTTTTCCACTACAGAGTAGGATCTTAGGGGCAACATCAAAAGTTCAATATAATATATCTAACTTAATTGCTTAAGTTAGGTCCCAGACCCCCCCCCCCCCCCATCTAACTTCACTGACCTAAAATTGAAAATCGTTTCAGACTCATACTGTATATTTCCACTTTCAAACAACGTATCAATATACTACTGAATTATAAATAAAAACAGAAAACCATTTTAACCACGTACCACTGATAAATCGGACCGAGTGTACGCAGTGTTATAGGGAAAAGCAGCCTTGAAATCGTACTAAATTTGCTAAGTATGATGTTAAATCGTTTTTGACGGTTGAGAAATTAATTTGGCCAACCCCCCCCCCCCCCCTCCAACTAAAGCAATTAAGTTTTTTTTGTAAACATCGATCTTTTGATGTCGCCCCTTATCTACTCTACAATTATCAAATTTAACTTCATAGGAATAATAAAATATACAACCTGCAGTCCTATTTTTTTTCCTTATCCACCCATTACATATATATTGTCAAATGAATAATTTACCCAGATATATATGAGGTGAAGAGGTGAAAATTGGGCTAATATCATGCAAATGAGTAAACTTGTCTGCATATTATGCAGACGTGGCATGGAAACCCAGAAGGGACTGTCAGTATATATGGCATTGTAAAGGTTAATAGATTGTCAAGTGAGTTCCAGTGTGCATTCTCATGAGAGACAAATTTATACAAAATTGAGTTTTCTTGTAGAGTTAGGATAGGGGAACTGCCACCACCAAATTTTAGTGTGTCACATGAAATTGCTATGCATCAGTAGCACATCAAATTGGCTTAGACTCGAGGGCTCAAATCAAATGACAGAATTACATTATATGCTCAACTAGTTTATTTTAGTCCGTCACGTTTCATTCCTTCATTAATTTCTGAGTATGTTTTTTGTTTCTTCAATTTGATGAGTTCAAAGATGAGATCTAATCACAGTATATCATGTTGTTATCTTCCCCTTGTAGAGTTCAAAGGTCGATAAAACTTGTGACTTGTCCACTACAGGGTAAATGAGCTGTCAAAATGTTATGTTTGATATGTTGTAATCGTATCAAATATCTAGAAAATATTTAGACACAGGACAGAGAGTTTGCAAAGAATGATTGATAGCGTGTTTTACAGAGACTGTTTCTGTCAATGAATGTGTACAACACTCCAGACATCAGGTGATCACATGTTTAGGTCATACATGAGGTATTTGTAGTGCTGTAACTTACTGGTACATAATAATACATGTAATGTCACACTGTGTCATAATACTAGATGTATTGAATGATACAACATCATACATACAGATATGATCAGTGACTGACCGAAAAAAAATGTTGGACTGAAAGATTTCTTATTGTTTGTGCTCTGTATTGCTGTCCTGTACATTGTCAGTATAAGTAAGGCCAATAAAACAAAGATTTGTTTCTGGTCAGCGCACATCACTTAAAGTACCCTCGTGTCGGCCTTTTTTTTTCATGTTTGTCCAGCTCATGCAGTCTGCAGATCTGTAGGGAAACACAACAATCATCCTCCCTACTTCAATAAAGACAACTGCAGAGCCAATTATGAACAAGTAAATGACATCTGCCCCACATACACACTTGCTCTAAAGTAGTGAATAAAAAGAACAGTAAACTGTCATAAATAGTAGATTTAGTGACAGGTTTGTTGAGAATTAAAAAAAAAAAAAATTGCATTGTCACACCATTTTCGACAACCTGTCTTGACCAGAAACAATTCTTTTTTTTTTTTTCTTCTTTTTTGGCCAAACAGCACTTTGGAGTACAAACAACACATTTTTCAGTCCAGTTTGTAACTTGTACTATAATAATAAATTCCAGACTGCGTTGCAATACAGTACTGATACACAAGATAATTATATGCACTGTAATATTCACATGTAAAAATTGACGTAATATAAGAAAATCAGATATTGTCTATTATTATACAAATGTGATATTTTCAAAAAAATTACTTTTCATAAATTGATATTCATAAATTCAGATATTGTCTCAATTATGTAAATATGATATTTTCTAAAATTTTCTTTTCATAAATTGGTTTTCATAAATATCAGATATTGTCTATTATTAATAATATTATGTAAATATGACATTTTCTAAAATTTTCTTTTCATAAATAGGTTTTCATAAATATCAGATGTTGTCTGTTATTAATAATATTATGCAAATGTGACATTTTCAAAAAAATTCCTTTCATGAATTGATATTCATAAACATCAGATATTATCTCAGTTATTATAGAAATGTGACATTTTCATAAAATTTACTTTTCATAAATTGATATTTGTAAACATCAATTATTCACATGTGACATTTTCTAAAATTTCCTTTCCATAAATTGATATTCATAAATATCAGATGTTGTTAAAGAACAATATTTAATATCTTCTGAAATTACGTCTCATGAATTGATTTTAATGATTGTCTTATACGTTTCGTAATTAGCTTTCAATATGAGAAATAAACACAGTAGTTGAATGGACTGAATTTACCATTCTGTAATCCAATGAAAGTTAAACGTAAAAATATTTCTTGCAAAGGCTGACTAATATGTAAGAGTTGGCTTACACTACAGGAGTGTAAATAAAATGATGTTTGTCAAATTCTACCCAGCCCAAGGGTAAATAACTGAATAAGTGATTTCTGAGCTGTGACTGTCTTTTAGAAAACCACATCTGGCTGTCCGAGAGTCTGAGAGCATGATGATACTGTAAACCTTGATATTTTCACTACTACAAAATTTTGTGATTTTTACAGTCTTCAGCGTAGTTCTGAAAGACCAATTTCCTCTAATTAACAGACTGGTACATTGTGTTCATGTACAAGAAGACATTTTAGTCACTACTTATTTTTTAAATTACCAGACTGGTACATTGTGTTCATGTACAAGAAGACATATCAGTCACTACTTATTTTTTAAATTACCAGACTGGTACATTGTGTTCATGTACAAGAAGACATATCAGTCACTACTTATTTTTTAAATTACCAGACTGGTATATTGTGTTCATGTACAAGAAGACATTTTAGTCACTACTTATTTTTTAAATTACCAGACTGGTATATTGTGTTCATGTACAAGAAGACATATCAGTCACTACTTATTCTTGAAATTTTGTTTTCCAGTGAAATTATGCAAAAATAAGTCTCTAGTGAAAATGTCCAGGTTTACAGTATTCAATGTAAAGACTTCATGTTGAGAGCTTCGAGACGTTTTTAGAGTTGATTGTCTGAGATCAGCGTACTTTACATGTAATAATCTGTATTTGTAATATGGAGTTTTTAATGTGAATAGGTCAATATAACACCAAGTGATGTGTTCCGTTCCATTAATTATAGCTTGTATGATAAGTGAGATATCATGTATTTATACCGTGATGAATTATTACAGACAACAAACATACACCTGCAGAATTCAATTTTAATAGATTCCAAGTTGTGAAAATAAAATTGTTGAATAAAAAAAAATCATCAAATTTAGACTAATGGACATGGCAGAATGTTATGACGTTATCAAAAATACTACAAAGACACTACATGCATTATGTATATTTTATGAGTGTTTGAGTGTCTAGTGTTCTAACAGTGTAGTGACATCGACAAATATCAAGCAGATTACCCGATACAAAACAAGTTTATAAATATCCTTTTAATTATATTGTCAATGTTATAAGGTAGTAAACTGATGGGATTATTTTTTTAAGATAAAATATTTTTTTTTTATCTGTTTTATTGTTTTCCAGATATGGGATGCTGTTGACAATAAACAAGGCTTCTTGACAAGGAACGGATTATATAAGGCATTGGCACTGACAGCTTTAGCACAACAAGGAAAATCCATCAATGAAAAACTACTGGAAACATTTTCAGACCAAGGTATGTTACTGTTTTGTGTAAAATACTGAGTTGAAATATAGACATACTCTAGCACTTCAATGGTTGATGTGTAAAGCCAAATGTTTGGAATCTGTAGTTCGTTTAGTTTTATCTTTTATCAATAAGGGTTAGATAGAAGGGTCATTTATTTTGTTTGGGACCAACTTTCCCTATAGCTCTGCCAGATAACTTGTGTCTGACACCTACATGTATGTTTCAGTTCTGTTCCAACATGGATAATGTTTTAAAATTCAAAAAGTATGAATGAATAGATGTACAAATTTATAAATGAAAGTGGAAATGAAATAAGTGTTAAAGACATAGAAATAATGAGTGAGGGAGGGAGCGAGGAGGGAGTGAGTGAGTGAGTGAGTGAGTGAGTGAGTGAGTGAGTGAGTGAGTGAGTGAGTGAGTGAGTGAGTGAGGGAGGGAGGGAGGGAGTGAGTGAAATGTAAAGTATTCAGGATGGCTATAAAAATGTTCTTTTATTCCAGACATATTTTAGAATGAATCGGTTCAATGATTTTTTATCAGCAGGAAGGAATGGTGACATTCTGTTAATAATCTACCTATTTTTGATGCATGTACTTTTAAAATTTGACTAGCACATTTGTCCATTCAATGATTTAGTTGACATCTATATAGCTGTCAAGTAGGTGTCATGTAAAGCTTACTTGTATTGAAATAAAAGAGAGACCCATGTGACATTCTCAGGCCAAAAGGGATATTTGGGGTAAGATGTCAATATCTGTGTCAAGTATTTATAGAAATACTACTGATATGAACGTTATGACTATGAGGAATAGCGTGGTGGTATTCTCTAATGAATAGGCTGTAGTAGTGTGTTTGATTTGGTTATATATACACAAGTTTTGAACTATAAGTTATCAATGGGTGTCTCCACAGCTGTAAACCTCGTTGGTGTCATTTCAGATTAGTATTTCATTTTTTGCGATTTGGCTTAACAATATTTGCCAGTTGAAGTATGCGAAGCCAGATAGCCTAATATCTGGGTTAATCTGGTTGAGAATATTAGCCCTGTCCTCGTCTGAATTGGTTCAAAACCGATTCAAACTGAATTGGTTCGGTTAAATTAGTTTGAAATCAGTTTACGTTCTCACATGAAAGGTTGGCAATGAATTTGAATCAATTCACTGTTAGTGTCCATTCCCCACTCGTCAAGTTTGACTCGGTGTTCTTTTGATTTGATGACGTAGACACAAAGTATTGGGGCATTGCTATGACGATATGGAGTCTTTCAGAGGTGGGGGAGGGTGGGAATAACCAACTTGAAGATATCTGTCAAGTGAGGGCTACCAGAGCTCAACAGTTACTTGTCACTTGAGGATGGAGGGGATGATCTGAAACAGAATCAGATTCACATTGTGTCTTTCATCTATTCCAGAATTACCCAAACCTTCACTGGGTGATTTATCAGATCTCAAGTCATTCAGTACACAGCTTAGAAGAGAAAAGAATCCCAGTGTACTAGGATACTCTTACGGAGAATTATGTGAATTAGACAACATCAAGTTAGAATTAGCACCTGAAAAGAAAGGACTTTTGTTAAAACATAACGAATACGAAGTTACAAGTCAGGTAAGTTGGCAGTTTTTATCGTTGTTCCAAAGTAATGGTTTTCAAACACACTAAATTGAACTTCAACCAGATTTTGATCTAAGGATGTCTGGAAGTTTGTCTGCAATTCTCAGTACCTGCAATAGAATTTGACCACCTAAGTAAGTCATAAAATTAACAACTATTTGGTTGTATGGTCATCATGACAACTTCACACTCCATGTGCTACACATGCATTACTATAGGCACGCATGAGAATAAGTCGACCTTCTTGTTCTATTTTGACCCTCTAGCATGAGGTAAAATGCTATACAGGTAGTGAGAATAAGTCGACCTCTTTCTATTTTGCTTCCCTAGCACTAGGTAAAATATGTTCTGAATTGCTATGTGTACAGTATTTATTCAATTGTATGTGTTCTTCTAATTATAGGGTAGTCTGACCATATTTTTGATAGGGGTACTAAAAAATTACTAAAAATATAACTATAAGTATTACCAGTAAAATATAGTTACAAATTAATACTATTTTATTTTATATAGATATTTATGTCATAAAAATATGCCTTTGATATGTAAATTAAATGTGTTGTAGGATTATTTGAAATGATGGATGAGTGGTGTTGTGTGTTTGATACAATGTGCTCCATGCAATGTTTGTCAATTTGTATATGATGGATGTAGCGTTATGTGTCTGATACCACATGTCATGTTGTCAGTTTCTGTAGTGTTATGTGTCCGATACCACATGTCATGTCTGTCAATTTGTATCTGATGGATGTAGTGTTGTGTGTACGATACCACGTCATGTCTGTCAATTTGTATCTGATGGATGTAGTGTTGTGTGTCTGATACCACATGCAATGTTTATCAATTACTAAATGAACATTATTAATTCATCAAATGAAAGTCGTCAATTCATTTTGTGTCGTTAGAATTATAAACATTAATCAGCTTTTAGTTCAGATGCCATTATGAATACAGGTTGATTGATCATAAAACTAGTAGTTACATGTCACTCCTCAGGAGAGATGATGTCTTTTGACAGTGAACATTTTTGCAGGCGTTGCTTCCTCGTATATAATGCACTCTCTCACGCCTGAACGGGTCTGTCATAACAAGACTTGCTTTAAACCTGCACTAGCTGTAACTAGGGATTATTGTTTTCAATCAGACAACCAACAATATATTCACTGAAAATTGTTAAAATACCAATAATTAGACATTGTACGTTTCAATTAGAGGTTGATTTTATCTACAAGAAATATAGTAATAAGTTGATATCATGATTCATTGGGTGGACTTAGCTAATTTTTGGGTGCGGACCCAAAATTCAACTTGATTGGGATATATTGGACCATACTATATGTACTGCTACACAAATATGTTTACCTACTGGTGATTCAATTCTGTGCAGGGTGTACAGTTCAAAATTGCGATTACTTTCCCTGATTTTCTTTGATATTACTGGCTGTGGTATAATTATGTTATTCTCCAGTAATATCCTTCTTTCAGCTGGAAAATACTCATGACCTAAGGGTGACCACTACGAGTTGTAAGACTCGTAGTGACAAAGACCCCTTAAGTTACTCGTTTATATTCCTTTGCTGAATGGAGAAAAATATTGGGGAATAATATCTAATTATCCTTTGGAAATTCTATGGTGACTATATATGGGACAATTATTACATGTTCTGAAATTGTCACATTTGTAAAAATTCAATCTTGTAGCAGCTACCGACCTAG
Organism: Glandiceps talaboti; assembly: GCF_964340395.1. Lineage (NCBI taxonomy): Eukaryota > Metazoa > Hemichordata > Enteropneusta > Spengelidae > Glandiceps > Glandiceps talaboti. Next base: position 17,090,683 of record NC_135553.1, read on the forward strand.
ATCTACATTTCCCAAATACCAGAAATTATTCTGTCATCCCCACCTTATAGTCCTGCTTGGAGTATTAAAGTCAGGACTCGATTCTGACATTGTCTTGTCTCCTTCTTCCAGTGTTTCGGGGTGGGAGGGGAAGGGGGCTGATATTGTCATAATTGTGTCACATACACATCTGCTAGCAGGACTAACCACCTCATTGCCAATATCGGCTTTAATACTATTTAAACACATATGGCACAAAGATTAAGCTTTCCAATGGAAGACAATATTGTCCATCTGTGACAGATTTATCTCATATAGTTACAAGTACACATATTGTGTTAAATTTTGTACAAAAAAAGTGAAATTATCGGCATTTATAAAATAACAGTGAATCTGAATATAACATGGAACAGGAACACTTCAACTCATCAGATAGAATCTAGATATGCAAATACCCTAGAGTTTAAAGGTCAACAAACTGCCACGACATCACATGACCTACATAGAACTGTTATGTAGATTTCAATGAATGAAGCTCAGCTGGATGCAAATATACATATTACTTTTTACACATTCCTGTAAGCTAGGCAGATCTTTTGTAAGAAATGATAGATTTCATCTAGTGAATTGTACATCTGGTTAATTGAAAACTAAAGCAACTCAATTAAACTTGTTTATTTCAATTTCATGGACTGAATATTTTAATGTATTCTGTTAATTTAGGCAAAATAAAAAAATAGCGTGTTTCAATGACCCAACCAACCCTAGTTTAAGCCGTCGCGCCGACCCTAACCATATTAAAAACATTTCAACATTTTATGTCACCAATGATGCGTATACATAAAGTTTATCAAACCAACACAGAAGGGGTATTCTGACCAACATTTCATTTGAGTTTGCTTCGAAGCAAGTATTTTTCAAAAATAAAAACAATTTAAAAGATAAAATAAAATAGTATAAACCCCAACCTACCTACCCTATTCTCTTGAGGCCATGTTATTGGAAACACAGAATTATTTTATATTCGCCTTCTCTGTCTGTTACAGCAGGGATAGCAACATTGTCATTGTGTATTACTGTCATGTACAGTGTCAGTGACATCATCAGGTATGCATGGACACTTTCCACCTTACTATTCAAGTGAACACCCGTACAGGGTTGCCTCTATTTACATTTACTCTTGTATGTCAGCTGGGAATAATACTGTATGTACATATTCTCACCACATCTGCAGTGTTTAGAATATGTCTGTATATTGTACCAACAACTGCAGTGTCTAGAATACGTACATGATGATGTACATGTATTTATGTATTTCAATCAGATGCAATTTCAGGTGATGATTGCAATTCCATGATTAAAATACTTCCAAAGTATGCCAAATTAGATTATCGCTGTATTTGAATAATGCGACTGTCTGTTTGTTTGTTTGTTTTAATGTAGGTTTGAATTAAATTATATATGTTGTATATACATGTGTGTGTGTGTGTGTGTGTGTGTGTGTGTGTGTGTGTGTGTGTGTGTGTGTGTGTGTGTGTGTGTGTGTGTGTGTGTGTGTGTGTGTGCTGGAATAATTACATCTACTCCCTCCAGGTATGTGTCATGTCTGTATAGCTGTGGGATATGCCTGTGTACATGTACACCTATATATGTGTGTGTTTGTCTGCTTCATGTATGTTTTTAGAGAAAAGAAAACGTATTTTCAAATTATTTATTCCAATATTCTAAAGATGATGTGAAGACAAGACATGAAAACCAAACAGTTTGTTTGATATATATGTGACTTGCATTGCAATTAGAGTCTAATTGAATTTATATTAAAACAAACTACGAACCAAATGAACTGTTAATTCTCTTGAGGGATTCAGTTTTAGAGTGCAAATATCTATATTATGTCTCTGGTACATTGGTAAAATCTATACTAGGTCTGAGGTACATTGCCAACTCCATGAATATTGTAAATTCAAAACTCGTGTATATTTCATATTTTGTTCTATTATGTCAGCCATAGCCATTTCTTTCCAACATCTATGCTTCAACAGGATTGTGAATGTCAAATATTTCTGAGTACATACACAAGTATTAAGAGACACATCATAATTTTGGATAATATCCAATTTTTTTTTTCCAGAGATATAAAAGCACAGTAATGCGTCGTTACAATGATTTTGTTGCATTGCAAGAAATAATGCTACAAAGATATCCATATCGTCTCATACCAAGACTTCCACCTAAGAAAATGTTGGGAGGTAAGTTTTACACATGTTTTCCCCACAAAGTGTCTTCCTACATCCATATAATCCAACTCAGTGCCTTAGTGTAGTTACAGGTATCAGTTTAGGTGACTGTGATTTCTGTAATATTTTGATTTTACTGTATCATACCATTGCTCACGTGACATCTACTATGGCATGATAGGATTTGACATGACATAATTTAAAATTACATCACATCACATCACATCAGACACATATCACATCACATACATATCACATCACAACATCACATTATTTCACATAGCATCACATCACATCACATCACATCACATCACATCACATCAGACACATCACATCTCATCAAAAATGTCACTTCACAGCCCATCTCATGTCACATTCACTTAAAATTACATCAGATCTCATCACATCACACACATATCGCATCACATCACATCACATATCGCCTCACATCACACTACATCACATAAAACATTACTTTACAGACCATCCCATATGTTACACCAAATAATGTTTTATTACAGTGCGACACTACATCACATTACATTACACTACATCACATCACATCACATCACATCACATCACATCACATCACATATCGCCTCACATCACACTACATCACATAAAACATTACTTTACAGACCATCACATATGTTACACCAAATAATGTTTTATTACAGTGCGACACTACATCACATTACATTACACTACATCACATCACATCACATTACACCACCTCACATTCTTTACAGACCATCCCATATCGTGTTACATATATTCATTAATATTTCAAATGTTACCATGGTATCAAAATGTGCATATCTGATCATACACTCATATACTCATAAAACTGATAGCATTCCTTTCAAATTATATTATCACAAAATTTATGCATATCTAATTAGTAAGATATCTGTGGTGAATATAGTCCCATATATTACACATCATACATGATAGATAGACAAGTCATTAATTCAGATATTGAAATCAATATAAGCTATAAACATTATGATACTGCTGTGTCTTCCAGTACATACTGATCTACGGATAGCCAATAATGATATCACATGATTTGTTTTGACCTTGTGTTATTGGTAGTCATGGTTACACTTGTCATGCACACGTGTTTTGCATTTTATGGTCAAACTGCAACAACAGTTAAGTTTTTTATTCCCCAATAGTTATTCTTCATTCAGCCAAGGAAAATAGAAGTGACCTAAGGGGTGATAGATTCTTGGGGTCTCTAGTATTTTCCGGATGAATGAATTAAGATATTAGGGAGTTTTACAAGCTGCAAAACTGTAAGTTAGTGGGAGGGGAGAGGGGAAGAGAAACAATAATGATTTTGAAACTGTTTTATTTATATTTAGAGTACGATACCACAGTATCAATAACATAGACATGTGCTGTCATGTAATGTCATTGAGAGACCAGTATGTAAAGGCCATGTTTTTAGTTCAAATGCATCCAACTTAGGATTGGTAGAGAGCTCTAAATGTCTTAAATTGGGATGTGTCCAAATTAACAGGCGAATTTGAATTTAGGTTATCACTATTTGGGGTGGGGGAATGGGGGATTTTTTAACACAACTGAACTTCTTAGGTTCAGTAGTGGTATAGGCATGGGAAAGTGTCTGTCTGTCTGTCTGTCTGTCTGTCTGTCTGTCTGTCTGTTAGGCAAGTGGATAAACATCCAAAAGGTGAATGCAAATATGCCTAGCAACAAGACCATGCCCATAGCAACAGCCAAATGATGGCATACATGGTCATGGTAACGACAGAGTCCAATAGGCAACCAGATAAACATAGACAAATAAAAAATGTACAGTTGTGCTACAACGCCATTGGTGCTATTTTCTAATTGTAATGTGAGAAATGATCTTTACTAGTAAAGAGAAACAGATGGGTGGTATTTAAGAATCAAACGAAAATTGTTTTCTTTGTGTATATTAAACTATCATACAAATGTTGTATTTATAAGATGTCTCCATCATGACAGGTTTAAAACTTTGGTTGTTATCATTCTTGTTTGTTTCAGTTGACCGTGAGTTTATTGAAGCAAGGAGAAAGGCGTTACGTAGGTTTTTAACACTAGTGTCCAGACATCCTGCAGTATATGATAGTAACATACTCAAATTTTTCTTTACTTTCCAAGGTTCCGTAAGTACAACTGTTCCTTCTTTACTTTGTTAAAGTGTTGCGTTGTAATGCAGTCTTTCATTTGAATATAGTAAGGGATGATCACACATTGTCGCACAAGCTCAACAAATGAACATCATTCGTTTAGGTCAAAAACCCTCCCCTCCCCCTTAACGAACTAGTGCGACATCAAACATTTATATATGATGTAAACTATGATGGAAGCTGTAGTGGTCACACCACTACGATTGGTGTAATGTAAAAACATGATTGTAAACACATTAAAATAGTACCACAAACCCAGCACCATATCTCAGATTAGAATAAATTTTTATCAACTTATCAACATCTCAGTATTAAATACAAAAGCTGTTATCATTGAAGGAGTGAAAGTTTTCTGTTGAAATTTGGTTAGAAGTGCCAAAATGAAGTTTTGCAATCGCATTGATGCCAGACCCCCCCCCCCCCCAAGAAAAACAAACAAACAGAGTTTGCTTACTGAGCTTGTGTGACATTGCCATTGACATTGTGCAATTATCACTAACAGGGATGGCTAGTCCTCTTGGTGGTTTGTGAAAACTATGAAGGTGAAAAAAAATGGAAATTGCATATCTCATTTTAGATGCAGATTCAGATACTTTTAATATTGCCATATGAATAAAAACATCAGAATGTTACTATTCACAAGCACTCCTAAAGTCAAGTCAGACATGTTTTGAACAAATAATTTGTCCTTCTTCAGTGTCTGAATCTGACAGAATGATACAAATTTAATGATGAAGGTAAAAAAAAAGAGGACAAAAGGATGAACAAAAAAAAACCATAAAAGTGAAAATTAGGTTGCATCCACTGTCATAATTAGGTCTTTTTAGTACAACACAGTAACACTATATTAAGAATGTCAAAATCACATCAAATTGTCAGCAGACAACATTTTTGGCGCATATTAGTTCCAATTTCAAGAGCTTTAGTTTCAGGTAGTGAGACACCCTTTCATACAACAAATCAACAGTCTCAGCATAAATCTACACAGAAGTTGTGACAGTAGTCTAAAACCGTTCATTAAAAAAACAAAATGAAATTATACTAGTCTAGTGTAGGTGTGAAAATTAATTTGAGACATAGCATACTGTATGTTTTACAATATGGTGGTAGTGTTGATGTTACCACGACAACTTCATGACCGTCAGTCGGCTGTAGAAGTAATACTGTCTTCAGTGTAAACTCTAAAATCAATTAATCAAGCACATAAAAAACTAGGTGTATGAATGGAATGTTTGATAATGTCATATACAAGTTCTCTTCTTCCATTTTGATTGAGAACAGATATGTTTTCAACAAATCATTTGTCCTTCAGTGCCTGGATCTAACAGAATGATACAAATTTAATGATTAAGTCAAAACTGGTGAAATGTATGATTTCAAAATATATCCCATAATGATATGCCAAGTCATTGTAGCTCCAGGGCTAGTCAAGCTGATTCTTCCATATGTAGCAGATGATGAAAACTGTTCTGAAGGAAAAAAAATTGACAAATGGAAAGCTGATTTTAATGAAACAAGTATTACAGCATCGTCATGTAGATTTCATTACCAAGTCTTGACATCAATATGTTCTTACAGTACTAAAGTATATTGTAATACAGTACAATGCCTACTCCATGTTGGTTTCCATTTAGCTCTGAATTATGATTGCTTTGTGTGATGTATGTTTGTATTATTATATATACCACACCAAGGATACAGTCAGAATTCAGTGTTTTTGTTAAGGGTAGTAAGCAGGTAAAATCTACCTGAGACCCCCTGTCATTTTACCAGGGTTCCCCTTACCAAAATGTTGGTACAATGTATTGAAAACTACGTGTATGCCAGTTTTACCACATATTCCCCCCTTTCTGTTACCAGGGTTACCAAACCTTAGCAAACACATTGAAACTGTGATATGATCATACCTAATCACTTGTGTATTTCTGACAACAAACAAGGTCATGATAATATATATAAACAATTTTTGTCAATATCAAATCTTCAAAGAACAGTTTTTAATGTTCCTGTGATATGTAATATTCTGATCACAACTTGACATGGAGAATTGTAACTTCCATTTCTTATATTTCTCTCCCAATGTAATCCCCTGAAGGGGTGTATATGAAAGGATTGTCCATCTGTCAATATGTCTGACTGACCATATTTTTAGCCATGTGTGGCCTTCAAGATGCAACATCAGAATTAAGCTCTGATCCGTTGCCGTAAAAAAAACCACCAACTATTTCAAATTCATAGTTGGTTGTATATATTGCAAGGCTATGTATCCAAGGTTGATGTAAGACAACTGTCACTAACCATAGATCCAGTTATAGTTATAGATAGATTAGTTATAGATAGTTATAGATGATTATAGTGCTAGGTAGGACTTGGATATAAGTATAGATAACACTATTAACTTAGGTAGCCAAGATTAACCAGTTAAAGAGGCCATATGGATGAGGATTAGATATTTATTTTGAATTTTGAATTTATTAAACAATTTTATCATGGCTTCCTACTTGAATAATCAATACGAAACAATATATGCCAAGTCCTTGTTTGTAACTCAATATATAGCAAAAGATTAATAAATGTGTAAAATGTTTGTTATTGTGTGTATGAAAAATTAATTAAGTTCGATTTCACAATTATTGTTGTTGTTAATTCAGTGTTTATTTTCTGTAAGGCTTAGAGTGATGGATCATATTTCAGCTGATTTCTAAATAACGGAATGTACACTACTTTATCAAAAAATAATGTGTTTTCATCTCACAGGATATGCAACATAAAATTAAAGAAATGTTCCGAGGTATACCAGATGAATTTATGACATCTCACCTTGCAGCTCAAGCGAAGGTAAGCAAAGTATAGATACATGTACCATTTTATCTCATGTCTGTGTATGTTTATCATCAAAATCTCTTTGGCAAGTATCCATGTTGGTTTCATGTCATACGTTGATGTAGGAAGTCATGTTATTCTCATTATTTTCCAAACTGTCAGTCTGAGGCAATTAACCCCTTCAATACTGAAAACATTCCCGCCAAAATTGTTTGGACAAAATTCTTGTTTTATGTAAGTTTTTGGCATATATCAACTTCATTTTAGACTGGAATTAAAGAATTGTTACTTCCAAATAAAGTAATATTATTGTAATTATGAAAATATTCATATAAATTGGGTCCCCATATTATTTAAAACTCGTCTCTAGTCATGAAAGGGTTAACATACCACATAATCACACTGAGTTCTTCTTTATGGCCAGACGCTCGACTAGTTCCTAAGAACTATTTTTGTGGCCTTAGCCAGAAATTTGTTTTGTTGTTCTCTCTACATTATCTATTTTGTGGCTCAGTTGTCTTGTAAATTTTGATATGTTGTACATTTGTAGATAAGTTTAGGGTATTCGGTAAGCCTATAATTTCTGGCAATAAAATTATTATTTATTGTGTGTGGATAGTAAAATAATCTGTTGATGCTTGGTTTGATTTAATATATCTATAAGTAGCCCTCTAACCAAATGTAATCGAACTTTGTTACTTTTAGTCAGGCACTATCAATTAAATTCTTTGTTTGCCGTCCACGCGTGGGTAGGTTTGTTGGTAGATTTAGAAGAAGAAAAAAAATTTTGTTTGCTCAAAATTTCCGCATAAAGCTGTATTTTATACTATTGTAAATGGAAAGACCGTTCAAATATCTTCAGATTAACTACACATATTTAAATAGTTGTTTAAGGCAATCAAACTTTGGATTTTGACATTTATATTTCACCAGTGTGGTTGATTTGTACATGCAAACAGAAAATTAATGAACAGAAAAGTGAATTTTACATGACATGCTAGTATTGTGTTTTGTTCTGTGTTTGGTTTTTTTCCCTGTCTGCTTGGAAGGTTTTGGGGGAATTAAGTGACAGCAAACAAAGTATTCAATTGATGTAGCCTATTTGTTGTTTATTAGCCTGGAATTCAGTCTGGGGATTTTTGTGCTCACTTTTCCCTTACCACGCCTGACATTTCGCTATCACGGTGGTAAATTCAAACCTATAATTAGATTGTGATTTCCTGTAGCAATGTTGAATATGGTAATAAAGTTTACATTGTACAGCTCTGAGTTTGGTTCTAATTATGTGCAGCGATGCTATTGTTATCATCTAATAGTCAAAAGGATTGAAAACCCAATAATAGCAATCAGCACCTGTTTTGTGACCAATAGTTGCATTAAAGTGGCCATATGGATGAGGATTGGATATCTATTTTGGATTTTTAATTTATAAAACAATTTTATCATGGTTTCCTACTTGAAAAATCAATGTGAAACAACATATGCCAAGTCCTTGTTTGTAACTCAATAAATGCAAAAAGATTACTAAATGTGTAAAATGTTTGTTATTGTACGTACAAAACAAACTTATTACATATTTTTGAGCTTTTGCAATGTATTGAGTTACAAACAAGGACTTGGCATATGTTGTTTCACATTGATTTTCTAAGTAGGAAGTCATGATAAAATTATTTTATAAAATTAAAAATGAATACCCCAACCCTCATCCATATGGCCACTTAAAAGGTCACTACCAAAGTGTCAGGCATGGTAGGAGAAAATCCCCACACCACTGGATTCTGGGCTAGGCGTTTATGGGAGGAAAAATATCTTATAATTGTACCTTTGTAAGTTGTAGTTCAAAATTGATGTTGTTTAGGTAACCATTTTACTGACTCCTTCTAACTTGCAAAGTGATAGATGGATGAAAATGAAGAATATAATACTAACCTAGGTAGCCTCAATTTACCAAACATGGATTACCTGTTTTAAAAGGGAAGCACATACAACACTGACCTAGGTAGTCTTTATTTACCATACATGGATGGTTGATTTCACAGGAGCTGGTTCCCATGGATACACAGTTACAGTTTGGAAACAGCAAAGAACAAATCCGTTGCATGTCAGTTTCTTTTACAAAAATCAAAGACATGGCAGAAAGAATGGCTAGGAGGTCGGCAGGTAGGTTTGGTTCATGTTGTTTGTAAAATTGATGAATACATAGAAGCTTGTCTTGCATTTCATGGTTTGATGAGAACAGTTTTATGGCATCTTTATATGTACATGAAATGCCAGGAGAACTTCAAATTTGTTTTTAAACATGAACTATTATGTAAAGAGGCCATACAACTGTTCTTATCAAATGATGTGACTGTATTACAAGTCTCTGTACTTCCAACATGCTGTGCCAAGTGTTATTAATCCAATTCAGTTGTTTGCTTTCCCTTTTTAGTAACAGGTTAGTTTGTCCATGGTCTGATGTCGGCAGTTGTACATTGAAGTGTACTTTAAAGTACTACCTAGAGCTTTCTTCTGTTTTGCAAAAACTGTAAAACGTACATTTCTACTCATACATTAATAATGGAGGGAAAGTCAGTCATGTGAAAAACCTTTGGGATTACTGATGTGCACTTAATATAGGCATCATGTTACTAAAAATACAGTACTCTTCCTGTGATCACAAACTTTGTTGCAGTATAAATGTTACTAGTATTTGAAATTATTGTCCATTTTGGCCACTACAGCACAACTACCAGTACATGTAGTTAAATGTATTGCCCTTGAATTTTTGAGTATGCCACCCACCCATTCACCCACCCATCCACCCACATCATAGACAGTGGAGAAGAAAAGGATGTGCAACTGCAGCATATCCTTTCAAATCAAGTGCTTGAATCCCTTTAACACCATGCCCATAAATGGATTAATTGTGTGGCGTCTGACTTGCAAGTGTGATAAGATCACGCTAAATCTCACAATTTGTGAGATGTGGTTATGCAAATATTGGCCATGACATGAGTTCAATGACAACTCAAATCAAATATATCATAGTTTGTTGTACCATAGCCTTTGTATTCTTCGAGAGTTCATGATTACTTGTGATAATTAGTTAGTGATTTGAGGGCTACAGCAAGTTGTTTCTTCTCCACTGTTTATGGTGAATATAACTCAATGTTGTATTTTGACCAAAGATTTCAGACGACGCCACCCACTCACACGGTCACTGTAAATATAACTAAATGCGGTGTTTTGACCACTATTTTCAGAGGAAGCCACTGATATGCTACTAATGTGTAAGGAGTTGACATCATTGTCCAATGAATCTAACCCTACATCAGCCTGGGCATGTGGTTCTAGTGATACATGGACAAATCTCAAACGGGGATTTAAAGCAATTGCAGTAGAGTTTGCTGGCATCTCTGATAAATGTGCACAACAGGTAAAAAAACAATGTGATAGTTCAGTCGACTTTGATAGCCATTTTCATGCATCACATAGATCACACCATATCATCATATCAGGGAATATGAAGACTAAAACTTGATTCAGAGATGTCAGTCACATGGCATTCTCCTGGATTCTAGGCTGTGTTGAGATAGACATTTAATGTAATCTATGAAATGATGCTATAGAACTCAACTACCATGCCATTGCTCTCACTTCTTGGCCAAAAGCTGTTTTCTGAACAGCACTCCTAGTGGCCAAACCATGAAATCTTTTGTTTTTCTTATTCTCATCAAAAAAGAAATTCAGCTTCTGCAATGTTACTTCTTACCCTCTTCATTGCTTATTTCCTAGTAATAACAAAGGAACTATTGGTCTTTCTACAAATAAACATCAAATATTTTTAGAGATATACATAAAATATTTTTATATATGAGCCCTGTATCATATGGTATTCAGCCTGAAATTTTAATGTCTATTATTAATATTTTGTGTGATATGCAAAGTGAGTTTTTTCACAAGGTGAATAGGTTTATAGTCAAGCAACATATCATTAATGAGTGATATATAGTAAAGTAAATACAAGTTTCTTTGTAAACTATACAATTTTTTCTTCATCTACAGAGTGCCAGGGAAGAAGACACAGTGGTTGAAATGTTACATTTATTTTTAGATCTGCTTACAGCATATAAGGTAAGAATTTATTCAGTCTTGTCATCTTTCTGATCATAGTTTTTGTTGCTATTTTCAATATTTCGTCATCCCATGTAGGGAAATACCAGTTGATATTTGGATGGTGCTTGTCACTATTAGTATAATAGAGTGCAGTGACAACGGCCGTAATGTAGTATGTGTATTTTTTCCGAGATATCGTCACCTTGTACTTCCTGGCTGTAGGAATATCATATATCATGGAATATGGGAGTGCTATGGCATTTTCGTGCATTTGGGAATGCAGTAATTAGCTATTTCCTGTATATTTAAAGGAACAATAAATTGGCGATACAATATGACATCAGATGTTGTCACCATATGATCTTTTCATACATCTATTTCCTGGGTAAAGACATATCTATGTGTAAATACAATTCTGTGTATTTCCTTGCTGTTCTTTGTGTTCAGGAATAATAGGGAATTTCCTTGTACTGCCCCCCCCCCCCCCCTTCCACTGAAGTATTAATATTTTGTTCAATTTTGATTTGACAATACATTGTCATAAAATTCAATGGTATCGTAGATATGTATTTTAATTGACATATTTGTATATTTTTATCTCGACAAAGTGTGAGAAGAGCCTTTGGCTCAACAGTCTATCGAGTTTCAATAAAGTCTATAAATAATAATAATATGTAGAATTATTTATATTCTTGGTTATGTATCTTTGTAGTCCCAGCTCCATATATGACATATGAGCATGTTGCTATAGCAATAGAGCTAGACACTCTCTACAAACTCATTTACACACAGTGTAAGGAGATAGTAAATCTGGCAAGAATGTAAAACAGTGAACAGAAAGGATGTACTGTAGTTATATATTGTATTCAGACTAGGGGGTCAGGTTAGGGATAGAACTCCTTAGCATAATCCTGATTTGTATCATATGTGATGTGAGTGGACACTGTTCTGTACTGTAATAGTTCTTATAACCCACAGTTTCTTTGTATGCCCACCAGTACATGGAAATCTATTTAGAGGTAGTGTTCACAGCAGTACGATGAACACGTAACATATAATGTTAAACCAGATTTGTAGAGTTGTATCATCCACAACAAGTGAACTGTGGACACAACTCTGTAAGTGTTCTCACCCTCAACTGTTTTGTGTATATACCAAATTATTGGAAATCTTTGAAGTAGTAGTCACAGTAGTTAGTTCTACAAGTTTGGTTTGTATGTGATTTTTGACTGTCCAAATATTCATAACTTGACTTATAGGACCTATGTGAGCGACACGAAAAGGGAGTATTGAAAGACCATCAATCAGCTTTACAGAAGATGGGTAACATGAAAAAGAAACGAATGACAGCTACTATCAAGGGTCAAGAACAAGCTGGCACCGTAGAACAATTAGAATCTAGAATTATTGAGGTTAGTATGACTCTCATGTAGGTTGGTGTGACTTATGAACTTTCAACTCTGGTGCAGAAATGACAGTATTTGACCGAAGGACAGTTTTCAATATATCTATTCATAAATTTTTGTTGTACCATAACTTTTATTCATTTTGAGCAAAAAAGTATGATATTATTGTCTGCTAAAATGTTCCCGCCCACATCTAGTTGATGGAAGTAACAATTGAAAAAAACAAATAGTAGGTTTAGTGGCAGTGGTTGACAAGTAACTTATGTTTTAATTTGTTGTGTATTCTTACAGCAAGAGAGTGAAATTATGAACATGGAAAACAGGAATTACTTTTCACTACACTGTTTGCAAATGGAAACTCAACTTATTCACGCCAATTTAGAAGTTATAGCAGAAATTTTCCAATTACTTGCACATATTGAAGCAAAAGGATCCAAGGAGGTATGTATTTATTTCATTTACAAGTATTTGTGATATTTCAACAGAAAGTGATCATTTAAATTGAGAAATATGTTTGTTTGGCAAAAACCTGCCAAGAAATTTAGCATACACACCGTTTGGAGAAAATTGTGGCTAAAAGTAAAAGGTTGATAGGCGGAAGATGGCCAGGGGAGGGAATTCTCTGCTCACTCATTGTAAGCCATTGGTGTCTTTGCTTATTAGTCAATATTTTGATGAAAATAGTATTTTGTATTTATATTCTTCTGTGCCAGTATTTTTAGTGTGAGAGGAGAATGCATGTAGACAGTACTTCTAAAATTAGATGTTACCAAACACATAGCCCTCTGTGTTGATGTCTTACATTTCTTTCGTTTTTTTCATGTATCTTTCAGATTTTCACACTATGGGAAGACCTTCAACCCAAAGTGAATACCCTGATTCCGAGTAATGTATCAAATGCAAAGTCCAACCCTGGTAGTCCCATTGCATCACCATTAGCGTCACCTACATCAGACCGTATCCCATCATTTCCGTAGGGAATCTATGTGCAATTTATATTATAGGTATATTAATGAAGTAACTTTTCAAATAGCAAAACTCAAGTTTTAAGTAAAATTTAAAAAGCAATTAAAAAAATATATAATAAATTCTGGCTCAGCCAAGGAATTTAGCAGACTAGGCATCTTTTGGGTGTAAAAACATTTGACGACTACGTGTCATTTTGGAGGGAAAATATTTGACAAGACTACGTGTCATTTTGGAGGGAAAATATTTGACATGCTACACGGTAATTTTAGGGGAAATTGTCATATATATGACAGGAAATAATTTTTGCAGACTATGTGTCATTTTTACTGGAATTAATTTAGCCGGACTACATACATTTTTGGTAGGAAAAAAAAATCGACACAACTTTGATGGGAAATTCAAGACTGCAAGTATAAGGTTGCAAAATTTTCTAAATTCTGAAAGTCTGTCTGCATACTTTGTCACCTTTGTTTTGGAAACTCTGTCTACAATCTTGCATTTGGTACCTTCATGTAACATTTCACTGTCTAACATTTGCCATGATAGTTTGTTAAAATTTCACTGCCTTTCATGTGCTCTATCTCTGCAACTTAAAAAAAATTGGAGGCTGAATATACGAATAAAATTTAATAGGCCATTGTACTTCTAGTTCACCTTGATTTTGAAAAAAAAAATTGTCATGATGCAAAGTAAAAAAAACTTTGCCAACTTAAAAAATAACTTGAATTGGCCTAATGTTTTTTATGCAGTCATAGCTATGAATACAAGATAAGACATTACATATAGGGTAAGTAATATGTAGGTAATAGGTACACGGCACATCTATGTTACTTAGATCATAGACAGTGGACACTTTCTATGCTTACATTCACATCAACTTTTTAACATCAGTACACAACATGAAGACTTTTCATTCCACTCTGACCCCCTATGTTGCTGATAATGTTTTCACTAGGATCAGTTATGACGATATAGTAGTCACACCAAAATACAAAAAATACACCCAGTTTAGAAAACAAAATATGCCTTGTAAAGATATGAAGTTAGATGGTCAAAGTCGAGAGTTTAATATATTTGTGATGTTTCTTATCAATATGTGAATAAAAAGACTGACATATCGCACGACTGCAAGATCTCGCGTGATTGCACAACCATTTTAATCGTAATCAAGACTAGTCTCTTCCGTATAGAAATGTCATGATTGATGTTAATTATTCATGAGAAGTGATTAACATGTACTTATTAGCATAAAGAGGTGCTTTCTTATTACCTGTCACCTGATTCAAAAGGTCACCTGACTCAGGTCAAATGTCATCTGCCAGTTGCTATGGATCGATACTATGATAACTTATAACATAAGCTTTCTTTGTTAGTTCTCCCTATCTTTACCAGAGAAGTAGCCTTGGATAATTCTCTTCTCAGTGGATCGGCTGAATGTGACTAAAATTTAACTTGCAGAGTCTGAAATTAGTGCTGTCATACATTTCTGTAATCTTTATGTAAATGCCAGGTCTTAACATTAAAATGTAAATTGCCATGGTAATTTGTGAGGTGAACCTTTACATCATGTTAAACAAGACATTTCACCCTGATCGGTCATTTCCCCTGCCAATCATTCACACAATTAACATAATTACCAGTGGTGAATTGGCACCGGTAAAAGCAGAAGAGCCCAGTTAAGATTCTAAATCAAAACAGTTATGCAATCATGGGAGATTTCGCAGTCACACAAGATTTCAGGCTTTTTTATTCACAAACCGATAACATCACAAATCAATCAATCTATCCAAACCACAACTTGACCAGTCTAAAATGAAATAGTGTCAGCTGCAATTCATCTTTAAAAGTGTACTGTTCATTGGTTGGCTAAGTAATATCTTGAGTACCAATCATGAAATCATCCAATCAGAAGAATGAACACTAAGTATAAATCTATACAACAGTTAGAGTGACAGCACTACACAACTCAATATATCAAAATGTAGTCAGATGCGAAAATAAATCATATTTATGTTTTGACCTAAATATTTATTGTTAACTTTTTATGTGGTTGATTCATATAGAAAACGTCAGAAGCAATATACAGAATCTAATTATTAAAAACATATTCTTTCTGAGTTCAAAATAATGTGACATGTTTGTGGGCCAAAGTTATACCCACCTATGATAGAGCTTTCACACTACCACAGACAAGGGCGAATTTCTTCCCTGTCTGTGATTCTACTGAAGATGACTACCCATCTATGGCAGAACTTCACATGACTGGAGACATCCACATGGTTTGGCATTCTGTGTTATGTAGTTATTTCTTCATTCAGTTCAGAATCTGATAACTGTTTATTCAGGAAGACATTCAGGGTAATTACGCTGCCTTGCGTTCAAGGACATGTTTGTGTTTAAAGTGGCCATATGGAGAACGAAGGGTATTTATTTTAGATTTTTAGCACAACTGAACTTGTTCAGTAGTGCTATAGGGATCGCCCGGCGTCTGTCTGTCTGTGTGTGTGTGTGTGTGGATGTGTGTGTGTGTGTGTGTGTGTAAACAACTTAAAGTCAAAAACCGCTGAACCGATTGCCACGATATTTGGTGGGTCCATTACTTTGGGTGTCTAGTTGGGAAATTGTTCAAATCAAAATGATCACATCACAGGTGTGTGATTTGGGTCAAAAAATTTGATTTTTGGTCAAAAAACTTAAACTCAGAAACTACTGGGCAGATTGGTGCGAAATTTGGTGGGAACATTCTTAAGGGGATGTAAAGTAAGATTTGTTCATGACGGGATGATTCCATCAGTGATATGCAAATTAGGGCTAAAAATGTGTCTTTTTGGTTAAAAATCTATAATTCTAAAACTACTGAGCAGATTGGGCTGAAATTTAATGGGAATGTATCTAGGGATGTATGGACGAAGAAGTATTAAGCATACCATGATTCCGTGAGTGATATGCAAATTAGGTGTAAAAATGTTCATTTTTGGTCAAAAACTTATATCTCAAAAAGTACTTGGTCAGTTAGTCTGAAACTTGGCTAGATGTTTCTGAAACTGTTATTCTGCAGATTTTCTTAAAAACATTTTGACAAAATTGGCCCTAGCGACCATGACCACGCCCTTTAGCAACAACCAAATGGCAGTATATTTTGGTCAAATAACAACATCATCTGGTAAGCAAGTGAGTAAACATTCAAAAAATGTATGCAAATACCCTAGCAACCATGACCGCGCCCATAGCAACAGCCAAACGGTGGTGTATTTCACAAAGATAACAACAGGGTTTAATAGATAATTGAATAAACATCCAAAAAATGTATGTAAATTTGCATAGCAACAAGACCACGCCCATAACAACAGCCAAATAATCACGTATATTGCAAAGATAACAACAGGAATAGAAAGACAGATGAATAAACATTCAAAAAAATGTATGCAAATACCCTAGTAACCATGACCACGCCCATAGCAACAGCCAAACGGTGGTGTATTTCACAAAGATAACAACAGGGTTTAATAGACAATTGAATAAACATTCAAAAAATGTATGTAAATTTTCCTAGCAACAAGACCACGCCCATAGCAACAGCCAAATGATCACGTATATTGCAAAGAGAATATCAGGAATTCATACACAAGTGAACAAAAACATACACAAATGTATGCAAATGTATCTAACAACATGACCACGCCCATAGCAACAGCCAAATGATAGCATTTATCGTAAAGATAGCAACATGGTTGGATAGGCAACTGGATAGTTATTCAGCAAATAAACACCTATTGTTAGCATAGACTAGCATATGGATAAACATTTTTAAAAACTACAGTTGTGCTACAACGCCATTGGCGGTATTTTTAATATATAAAACAACTTTACCTTGTTTTCCAACATTGGCAAAGTCCATGTTTTGTAACTCAATAAATTGCAAAAGCTAAAATAGTGTGGGAAAATGTTATTATTATGTGTACAATAACAAACACTTCACACACTTTAAAAAAAAAAAATTAATTTATTGAGTTCCAAACAAGGACTTGGTACATATGTAGTTTCACACTGCTTTTTCAAGTGGACACATATAGTAAAGTAGTTTTATAAATTAAAAATCCAAAATAATTTGTCATCCATATTGACACTTTAAAACAATACATACATAAAGTTGATAAACATCAGAAAGTTTAACAAAATAATAATTCTAGGAACAACAATACACACACTTGAAGGGTTCATAACTAACATACAGCTTGCATATTAGGTGAGCAGTCTAGAGAAAAAATGTTATAGGTTATATAGCTCCTAGTACCGGGTAGAATGTCTATCTCTGAACAACATCATCTCGAGTATTACGTTGTATTTGACAGTCCAAAGCATATTGTCTGAACAATTCTATCTTGATTAGTATGCTGTATTTAGCAGTCAAACTGTAATTTCTATACAACTGTGTCTAGATCAGTATGTTGTATTTGTCAGCGTATTCTCTGCCATATGCTTATTGCTCCATATGAGAACACAGGTCATTTTATTTGACTTTATGAACACTTCACATTCACACACACACACACACACACACACACACACACCAGTTCAGTCCTTTCATCCCAAAACTTTAATTCTTGCTGTTGTGCCAACATGCCCACTTTGTCACTCACAAGTCTTAAAATAAATATGTCTTTGAATATTTAAGACTTGATACTTCTTCAAACAAGTCTAGAATGATTACATATAGTCTGTGCTAGGTATTAGGATTGTACCAAGCACTGTAACACGTAAGAATTAAATGGATATTCCCGTCAAAACCAGTGGAATACTACTTTTATTAACCCATCATCTGAAAAGTGTTCAACACGCAAGTTCACTTTGTATTAACTGTATACTGAATTAACTTAAAGAGTAAATTGGCTGATTTTATTTTCAAACACTTGATTGTGATCAACATTACAATGAAATACGACTTTGTACGGAAATATCAATGTTCAACTATGCTTATTTTGTGATTTTATCAAATGGCAGACATTGTGTTGAATGTAGAACAGCACGCCAAACTTACAAATTAATGTCAAAACAAAGGATGTTCATATAATGGATACCAGATGTTCACTCTTCAGACATGTTTTATTTCTTGCCTATAGATTTGATTTTACACCTGGGATACTGAACCTATATGTAAATTATATTGACCTTTGACCTTGAGGGGACAAGTAAACCATGTTAATATGGTTTCCTACTGATGCATGAAATGTTGATTTTATTAGCAGTACTTTTTTTTTTTTTGGCAAAATGTTTTATTTCCGTATTGAAAGTTTTGATTTCTAATATCTTTGCCCCAATACTTGTGAGACTTTAGTTTTTAAAAAAGCAGATAAAAGGGTTGTAATGTTGTTTAGCATGTCAGTCATTATAAGTACTAGTCACAGTAGATCAATGTCAAAATGTACACTTCATTCCTGTTGTTCTGTATTACTACCAAAATACATGAAATAAAGGGAAATGTATATATTTTCAATGAGTGTCTGTTGTATGACTGGCTTATTTGCATAAATGTATATGAATACAGTGATTTGTATGTATATATTTTCAATGTATCATGTTTTACTGGCAAATGTATGCAAATACACTGATTTGTATGTAAATGAGTGTCTATTGTATGACTGGCTTATTTGCATAAATGTATATGAATACAGTGATTTGTATGTATATATTTTCAACGAGTGTCTGTGTTCAGTTGTGCAATATATAAAATGTCTTGGTGGGGGGGGGGTCTTCATGGTAGTCGTGGCATGTAAATTTACTATGGTAGGCAACAAAATACAAGGCAAATCATGAATATTCAATGTGCAAGCGTTCCATACTCATGAATATGCAGTGTTCAACCATTCCATATTAATGAGAGAAAGCATGACTGCTAGTAAGGGCTTCCACTAACAAACGGCCAATAATTTTTAATTTGTATTTCTCGGCAATTGCACATAATGTAAGTGATGTAAAAATCATAAAATGACTACAACCCAAAGTTTTCAAAAATGCCTTTATTTCCTGGAGTGGCGTTCTCTTTAATTCTGTCAGTCTCTACAACCTAGAGATGGTACAAATCTTAAATTGAAATGTTTTGGGTGTAAATTGAGATAATTGATAAGTACGTCCTACCTTACAGTTCATTAGGGTACTACATCACATCCCGTGCACACCCTCATGATACAGTGTTTTCAACAGAAAGTAGTCCGATTTTTTGTTTTCAGGTTTATTCATTTTCAGATTTGAGGTACATCACAATATGTAGTACAGTATATGTGACTGATCTAGAATTAATTATTTTGGTTTTGGTGAAAGTTCTTACCACCAAGAATGTTGTTGTTACAGTAGTGGAAAGTTAAGCGTGTTTATGTTGACATACAATTCGTTCATGTTGACAGGGCAAAAGTAATGCTTAGCTTGCCAGTGCTGTAATAGTGAATATAGTGTTTATAAAATTCTACATGTAGTATTAAGCTTCATCCATTTCAACATCACTGTGTCCATTGGATTGAGGTGTGAGATGACTGGAGAACATGACAGGTTCACATTGAAGTGTACGTAGATTAACAAGAACACATACACTGTTGTCTACAAACTTTGGTACAGTAATCAGCAGTACTTTGTGACCAGCTATACCTGCAAGAAACAAGAAACACATGAAGGATTGAGTGAAAACCACACAGTTTTTTTAGTCTGTTTACGATATATTCCCTGAAATCTCTCATACCTAGGCTTGTAACTACAATTTGGAAAAAGCTGTTTATACAGTTTGAAAATCTCAATGTATAAATGCTCAATCAACTTGTCGTCACCATGGAGTTTTCAAAGATATGCAGATGACACATGCAAATGAAGTGTATGCAGATTAACACACGCTCAACTGCATGTGTTAATCTGCATATTCTTCATCTGCATATATTTGAATACTCCATGGTAACGGCAATCTGATTGAGAATTTATACATTGAAATTTTCAAACCGCAATTACAGCAATTCTAGTTACCAGCTTAGGCCAAGATAATATACCGCAAGTCATTAGTGTCGTAAACAGGCTACAAACTTTGGTATGGAAATTTGGAATTAACAAATAAAATGTGATGAATTTGAACACTTACTATCAACAACTTTAAACTGGAACTCAGGTTGATTTCCAGCAAAGTAGATGTGAGGGCATTCTGTCAGGATAAATGGATCCTCAGAATAGAACGGATAACAACCTGGAAACAAACACATGAGATAAAAACAAATCATAACAAAGAGATATACATTAGATCCACAAAACTTTACGCTCAGTCTTACAAGAGATGCTTCTGAGAATTATGTCTTGTAAATGGTGTGTAATATATTGCAAAGATAGCGGTTTTCTGTATCTGGTGCTGTGGGTGCTGTAAGGTGTTCCATAGACTTACCGAATGTATCTGGTGCTGTGGGTGCTAAATGACAGCACTGTAAGGTTTTCTATAAACTCACCTAATGTATCTGGTGTTGTGGGTGCTAAATGACAACACTGTAAGGTTTTCTATAAACTCACCTAATGTATCTGGTGCTGTGGGTGCTAAATGACAGCACTGTAAGGTTTTCTATAAACTCACCTAATGCATTTGGTGCTGTGGGTGCTAAATGACAGCACTGTAAAGTTTTCTATAAACTCACCTAATGCATCTGGTGCTGTGGGTGCTAAATGACAGCACTGTAAGGTTTTCTATAAACTCACCTAATGTATCTGGTGTTGTGGGTGCTAAATGACAGCACTGTAAGGTTTTCTATAAACTCACCTAATGCATTTGGTGCTGTGGGTGCTAAATGACAGCACTGTAAAGTTTTCTATAAACTCACCTAATGCATCTGGTGCTGTGGGTGCTAAATGACAGCACTGTAAGGTTTTCTACAAACTCACGTAATGCATCTGGTGCTGTGGGTGCTAAATGACAGCACTGTAAGGTTTTCTATAAACTCACCTAATGCATCTGGTGCTGTGGGTGCTAAATGACAGCACTGTAAGGTTTTCTATAAACTCACCTAATGTATCTGGTGCTGTGGGTGCTAAATGACAGCACTGTAAGGTTTTCTATAAACTCACCTAATGCATTTGGTGCTGTGGGTGCTAAATGACAGCACTGTAAGGTTTTCTATAAACTCACCTAATGCATCTGGTGCTGTGGGTGCTAAATGACAGCACTGTAAAGTTTTCTATAAACTCACCTAATGCATCTGGTGCTGTGGGTGCTAAATGACAGCACTGTAAGGTTTTCTATAAACTCACCTAATGCATCTGGTGCTGTGGGTGCTAAATGACAGCACTGTAAGGTTTTCTACAAACTCACCTAATGTATCTGGTGCTGTGGGTGCTAAATGACAGCACTGTCAGGTTTCTTTAAACTAACCTAATGCATCTGGTGCTGTGGGTGCTAAATGACAGCACTGTAAGGTTTTCTATAAACTCACCTAATGTATCTGGTGTTGTGGGTGCTAAATGACAACACTGTAAGGTTTTCTATAAACTCACCTAATGTATCTGGTGCTGTGGGTGCTAAATGACAGCACTGTAAGGTTTTCTATAAACTCACCTAATGCATCTGGTGCTGTGGGTGCTAAATGACAGCACTGTAAAGTTTTCTATAAACTCACCTAATGCATCTGGTGCTGTGGGTGCTAAATGACAGCACTGTAAGGTTTTCTATAAACTCACCTAATGCATCTGGTGCTGTGGGTGCTAAATGACAGCACTGTAAGGTTTTCTATAGACTCACCTAATGTATCTGGTGCTGTGGGTGCTAAATGACAGCACTGTAAGGTTTTCTATAAACTCACCTAATGCATCTGGTGCTGTGGGTGCTAAATGACAGCACTGTAAGGTTTTCTATAAACTCACCTAATGCATCTGGTGCTGTGGGTGCTAAATGACAGCACTGTAAGGTTTTCTACAAACTCACCTAATGTATCTGGTGCTGTGGGTGCTAAATGACAGCACTGTAAGGTTTTCTATAAACTCACCTAATGCATCTGGTGCTGTGGGTGCTAAATGACAGCACTGTAAGGTTTTCTACAAACTCACCTAATGTATCTGGTGCTGTGGGTGCTAAATGACAGCACTGTAAGGTTTTTTCCAGGATATCCAATGTATTTTCCATGGAACTAAATCTATAGATATCATCAATATTCTGTCCTGACGTCCCCAGGAATCTGTCAATCAAGTTATTAAACAATATTATAAAATATGACTAAAACAGTACAATACAGAAACTATGAATTAACCAATATATTACCAAAGATTACAGGCAGATGAAAACTAAATATTATTTTTGAATTCTATAGGTAAATGTTACAAATTTTAGATGTCAACATAGACCATTGATAATGCACATATCTGTCAAATATCTCTGCCATCTATAAATGTGTAAAACTTGAAACAATTTGTGAAGACATTCAAACAGACTTGCAACTAACTCTTATTCACCCATTCTCTGTATTTCTAAAGAAACTCATACCAATTCTGAATTGAAAGATTTGAATGTTACACTTGCCAACATCAGACTGTGGATAAACAGAACCTGTTATAGTGTTACAAACAGGGAAAGTAAACAACTGAATTGGATTAATAACAATTGGCACAGCATGTCGGAACAGCAGAGACTTGTATTACACACCATGGTTTGATAAGAACAGTTTTATGACATCTTTATGTGTACATGAAATGCCAGGGAACTAGAAATTTGTTTGTGAATGTGAACTATTGTGTAAAGGTTATACAACTGTTCTTATCAAATGATGGAATGTAATACAAGTCTCTGTTGTTCCTACTTTCTGAGCCCAAGTGTTATTAATCCAATTCATTTGTTTACTTTCCCTGTCTGTAACAGGTTCTGTTCGTCCGTGCTCTGATGTCGGCAGTTGTGTAAAAAGAAAAGAAAAGAAGGTTGGGTAGTTGAAGGATGAAGCAAAGGTTGTCTGTACCTGATTCCTTCTATATTGGCATCATATGGATTAGTGACTGTCTGTAACGTAGGATACACCATGGCTTGTGGAAACATACACCGATGTAATGGCTGCTGTGGTAAAGTATAGTTGGCGGGGTCGTACTCTCCAGGCATTAAATCCACTGGTACACAACTCTGTTAAACAAAAACAAAAATAATGCCAATCTCGTGGAGCACAGCTGTAGAGTTTGAGCAATGATTGATATACTATTTTCAGAACGTTTGATTTGTACAACATTATTCTGTCTTGGCAGGTAACTATGAACCTCAGTTCAGTTGTGAGGGTGAACTTACTTCATTCTATGTATCTCCTGACCTGACCGACCCTATATGTTTTCAATCTGGTGAATTTAAAAAAAAAATTGATGCCCTCTACAGCAGGATTAGAAAAAAAATCACAACTTCACCAATTGTCAGATGTTAAACTCACAAGTTTGTATCCGAGTCAAAATTACAGTTTACTGCTGAAATTCTGGAAACTCAATAAAACAAATGGTTCAAAATTTCCTTGACTTTTAATTGTCATTTCTAAGTCATTCAAACTGTTGAAGTACAAGTATGAATTGAACTCAGTACTAACATGTACTCATACACTTACTATTTTTACTTTTTTTTTCAAACTTTTTTTTTTCAAACTTTTTTTTTACTGTTAACAGACCAACTGGCCCATCAGTTTTGATGTGTTACGACAAGAAACACTGAACTAAGTAGGGCTAGCCTGATAAAAACTTTACTGGTTTTATGATCTGAAAAATTGGCCAAGTTATGATATTGAGGATAAAGTTTATTTTCTATCTTTTACTGTTTGTGATTTTGTGATCATTGCATAAATCAGAAAAAAATTTCACACATCAATGCTACTTCTAGATTTGACATTTTAAGAGAATTAAAATTTCCACCATGCCATTCTTGGATTTCAAATATCTCTTCAAATATATTTCTATAGAAAACAATTTGTCAGTTCTTTCCAAATACAATTTGTGCAACTAAATTTCAAGTATAAAGCAACTACTTGTTGGTTATCTTACCACTAACTGAGTTAGAACATCATCCAATGTTTTGACACCTTCAACACTACCTGCAACTGTCTTCTTTGTCAGGTATTTTGCCTACAAATTTAAAATCAGAAAAGTGAAGTCAAAACAATTTCAAAACCCTGTATGTAATACCTGTAATTGTCTCAAGCTGTAATTACTATGGTAGAGAAACCCCTTCTTTTAATGACGAGCTACTTTCAAATGTTCAAATACATCAGCACATTAACCAATAACGCCCCCCCCAAAAAAAAAAAAAAAAAAAATTAAAAATTAAAAAAAAAAAAAAATTTTTTTTTTTAAAAATGTAAAATTTGTTTAAAAATATTTAAAAAAAACAAAAAATAAACAACCAAACAAAAAATAAATTAAATAAATAAATGAATGAATGAATGAATGAATGAAAAAAAATATTAAAGAGTACAGTTCGTGTCAAACTTTAAATATTCCACGGCATGTATTTGAACAGTATAACAAAAAAATTTAGTACAGTTTAGTCTAATAAAAAATGCAAACAATTTGACTACCTTTGTTAAATGTAGATGTTTATAAACCTACTAACCGTGGTGATGACGTCTTTGTCTTGTGTACTGCGACTGAGTGAATTACCAGCAATTATCACCCGTACAATATTAGAAAACTTCTCCTGATCCATCGTATCACCCAGCTGTCCCGTTACCATGTCAACCAGTAATTGTAAACCCATCAAATGGTGGCCTTCTTTGCCAATACCAAGTCCAGACATCAATGCTACATATCTGATGTAGAGACAAATTTCAGACATTGAAGTTTAAAATTAGATTCTTGTGAATTGATGATTAATTTCATTGCATGGTCGTTTGTGGCTTAAGTCCAGAACTCAAATTTGAAATTCAAAGTTAAGTAATGATCTATACTACTCATGGCACAGTACAAATAGATGTGATATCTGTGATATGTATAACTTTTGATTTGATTGATTTTTTTTCACATTTCATTTACAGCTAATAATCCATAGCCACACAACTGACCAAGTGGTATAGATATGTAGAAATGACACCAAAGTTTAAAATTACCTATCAGATTCTGTCAGTGTTGGTGGTATCTGTTCTGGTAATTCAGCATAACAATAATCATCCACTTGGAATTTACCGCCGTCTATCTCACAACCATACACTGTTACTATAATACCTGTCAGAAAATAGAAATGACACTCAAATTATCAGAGCATATCTTCTTCCCCCCACTGCACCACTAAGAAGCTTTCTTATTTTGATCTGCCACTTCATATCAGTATTAGGATATTACTGACTTTGTAAAAATGACCTGTGATTTCATTAGTATTGGCTATTCCTAAAAACTGACTTTTGATCTCAATAATAATTATTGATCTATGACAGTAATGTTTTTTTACCAACATGTGACATCATCAATACTGACCTGTGACATCATCAATACTGACACATGACATCATCAATACCTATCTATGACATCACTACAGACCTATGACATCATCAATACTGACCTGTGACATCAATACTGACATATGACATCATCAATACCTACCTATGACATCATCAATACAGACCTATGACATCATCAATACACACCTGACATCATGAATGCTGACCTACATGTATGACATCATCAATATTGGCCTATGACATCATCAATACTGACCTATGACATCATCAATACAGACTTATGACATCATCAATACTGACCTATGACATCAAGACTGACCTATGACATCAATACAGACCTGTAAAATCAATACAGGTCTATGACATCATCAAAACTGACCTATGACATCATCAATACAGACCTATGACACCACCAATATTGACCTATGACATCATCAACACTGACCTGTAACAGCTGTTTTCACATCTAGACAACCGACCAATATAATCCTTTGTAGTTCATCTTCTAATATCAGCTGATCTGACTCATCAGTAAATTTTTGTCTCACTGGTTGCGGCATCAAATTGTGCTGAAATGACAACAATAAACAAACAACAATAACAATAAAACCAATGTTATAAGGAATTTTATGTCTCGTTGTAGATCTCGGGAGATATGCAACAACGGTTGGCAAACGAGATCATGGTTAAACTTTCCCCGTGGCCATGTGCGCTGATGTTGAGAACAACAGTGTTGCTAAGCATTTGATACTTTCAGCTTGACAACCCTCAAGTGGTTGCTATGGGTGCAATGGCTCACACAGGATCTCGTGAGATCTGCCGTGAAATGAAAAAAACGGCTTATTGTCCGAACTTCCCATTATTGCTATTCATTAGAAGTATATAAATGATCTCTTTTCTTTTTCAATTTAAGTTGTCTGTTTGTGGTTTATGTGCTCCAATAATTTACATCCTAAATCTTAGTAGTACAGATTATCAGAACACAACCAATATCTACACTTCAAAGTCTAGAGTAGACACACATTAGTTCAAACTGAAATTATTATACCTACCTCTTCACTAATCTCTCTTAGAATACTTGGTTTCAATTCCATATGTTTAAACAGTGTACCAGTTACACAACACTTCTTGCCTATTCTCAGGTCACATAACTTCATGATGGAGATATCTGTTCCTGGGATGTTACAATAATTATGTCAAAAGTCAACATTTGTCATAAAAAACTAGTTTGCTATTCACACACTGCCATTTCTATCCCTTTACCCCTTTCTGTTACTGGGGTTCCCCAACCTGAGCAAAAACACTGATTATAGTGACACTGTCATGCAGAATGAAGACAAATATTGTGAATAGAGTGTATCATTCCCTCTATAGAGAAGGTTTATGACTGACACATACATGTACATTCCACTATAAAGGTGTTGTTCTGAGGAACAGTTTGCCACCATCAATGAAATCAGATTTGAGTCAATGACTTCAGAATTTAGATTTTTTTTAAATGTTCTTCGCTGTCTTATAGTAACAGCTTGTCTTTAACTTTTTGTTAGTCCATTTTAATTAGTTTAGTGATATATTTTTTGCTTTGTCCATCTGTGGTATGTGTGTGTTAGTTTGTAATCTTGCAAGCAAGTTCGTTGGGATGAATACTTTGTACAAAAAAAATGAATAAACTCGATTTGAAAAAAAAAAAAAAAAAAAAAAAAGAGACTCAAGAAAGACGCACTAGAGCAGAAAGCGAAAGTAACTTTTCAAGCCATAATACCTACCCCATTTATTTTTAGCCGCTTTAGTTAGCATAGGTCTCATAGACAGTAGACGTTCTGCATACACATGTGCATACTGACGACTGAAGCTTGAATCTCGCAGACGAAATCTGTCGGACAAGTTTTCATACGAACACGACGGACGCTGAAACTCGACTTGTTCCTCTGTTGGTTCCTTCAGTAGTGACATTGTTCGATATCTTGATCAAATGTTGTTTGTAGGAATTAAATAACAAGCTCTACCATCAATGGAATTGGAAGAACTCAAAGTACTGCAGACCATATGATAAGATACGAGATTGGCTGTTTCAAATTTGCCAAGCAACTTCAGATTCGGAGCAAGTATTCACCTGGTCCTCGAAATCAATGAATCCAAGTTGGTGTCTAATAACAATCAACACATTCCACTCTTCAAGTCATGAAACAGAAGAAACTTACTCTGTCCCTTTTCAAGCTTTTCTAAACCTATCAATTCTAGTCTCGTACATTATTCCCTTTTCGCGCCACCTAACCCACAACCTCTGACCTTTGACATGAGCACCAGTCAAACTTCTGAGCTTTAATTATTTGAATTATCAACTCTACATGGACACTTTCAGATTACAGATTGTATATTGTAGGAATGGATTAATCCTAGGGATATCATTTTGCCGATAAAATTGTAATATGCCAACAAAAACACCCGATTTAAAGACTCTCGCATAATCACGCGTGATTTGTAGGGATTCCCTTTCATTGCGTCATGAGTTTCTTTGTTTACATCGGGAGCGAACGCTGATAATAAAGATAGATTTACGGCGGCGACTCGGCGCTCACAGAAATGGTGATTTTTTAAGGTCCTAAAGTTCTGATAAAGATGTGAAGAATGAGACGGGACCCATCCCAGTGCTTTTTATGGTAAGATTTTAATGAAATTCCCACTGTTTTTATATAATTTACGTATGCTTTATTGCGCACGAAGTAAACACGTAAGTTGAGTTACACAGCTGGGTTCTGGCCACAGCACACAATGGCTGCATAACACAATAACACTGACACAATCATACGCCAAAAATAGAAATGAGCCGATAAGTTGCGAAGGAAGGACTTTCTAGTGTTGCATTACCAACCTAGTTATAAAATAACACGGTACCACTTTACAGTTAGCTCGTAAATTCGTAATGTGGGATTTATCTGCAATCAATAACAAAAACACCGGACCAAAACAGTAGTCGTTTTGTGATGTGACCTTTTATGGGAAGCTTTTGGAAGAGTTTCATTGTCCCATTTCTAAAAAAACTTGCTGATAGTTTTCAAATGCCAAATGAAAGAAGAAACTCTTGCCGATTGATAAGAAGCTCAACGTCGATAAAATGGAAGATGATTTTTTTTTTCCAAAATGGATTTTCAGCCAAAGTGACAGAAACCCCCACACATGATAGGAAGTAGCCTGAAATTCTTATTTTGATTTGACCTTAAAATTTATTTCACTCCAGACAGGAAATAGGAAACGGGAAATAAGAGAAACCTAATAGAAAAATGTTTGGATTAAACAGTCGATTAGTGCAAGCTGAGCAGGTGAGCAACCCTCCAGCACACCCAGAAGATGAACAAATGAAAGCAAGTAGAAATGCTGAAAATACTCTAGTGGAAAGGCTTAAAACAGAAGGTCAAGTCCCAGCAAGTGATTTATTCTGTAGATTACGAATACCAGATGCATTTCATACCAGAAGACATGAAATCGACATTGTTGTACTCACAGGTAAGAATTATCATATTGTAAATTTCAATTCCTGAATAAATAATATATTATAAATGTAAAAATTGAATGACTTTTTCAAGACCGTGGATATTTCAAAATTGATTAATTTTCAGTTCAGAAAATAGGTTCAGGTGAAGTATAATGACAAACAGAGTAGGTGAAAGGCAATATTTCTTTTTGATTATTATGTTATAGTAGAGAAAATTTTAAACAACACATTTTTTTTGCTTTGTTTTAAGATATAATTAGTAGAATTATAACAACAACATTGGCAACATTGTCTGAAATAAGTTCACCAGTGCAACGAAGCTCTGCATTGCAAATCCAAACTGTCTTGACAATATATGTTTGACCTTCAGTTGACTTGTTGTGAAAAGATAAACCTGACCTTGACTTGTCTGGTGCATTATAATCATATCAATTTTTCCTTGACCCCGTTTTGTATTCAAATAGCATACGGAATATTTACTATTGAGGTAAAAAACTGGTCAGGTGAGGTCAAATTAAGTAAGAAAGGTGATCACTGGCTGCAACGGAAACATGTCTACCATGGAGACAATGGCACATCGGTGGAATACGACACACAGCATGGCAATGCAATGGATACCATTATAGCTAAAACACAGCTGCTTCGGAGTCAGCTCATCAAAAATGGCTGTTGTTTGAAAGACAAGTACTTCCATCCACGTGTGGTGTTTATGAACCAGCGTGTTAAGCTGAATGAGAAGATAGCAGGGATCCCAGAAGTCATACTACCAGAAACGTTGTCATATTTTGTGAAATCGTTCCAATGGAGTTTACTGGGCAAAATGACAAGCTCTATCATACCTGCTATCATTTCAGGTAAGTTAATGTTTTCTATCAAAATGAGAGAGAGAATTCTGAATAGTAGTAGTAGCTGCATATCAGAGAGTGTAAATTGAAATAAGGAAGTGAAATCCTGTGTCATTGATAGCATTTCAGTAACTAAATCAAATATAACCATTTCTAGCATTTAGTTTATTAAGGACTACAACACACTTCCTTGTTTATACATTTAGCCTTATCGACACTGTAATAGAATTACTAATGTGAAAATCCAAAACTAAAAGTGTCCTAAAAAGGCTTTCCTATTTTTTTAGGAGTCATATAAAAAAATCATAATTTTTCAGCAAAAGGTCACAAAACTTTATAAAAACCCTGAGACTCAAACATTGCACAAGGACATTGGTTGTTACATTTTTGTGTTGCTTTCCTGTATCTGTTGTGAATTACTTTGTTTGTGTGAAAAACAACTTGACCTACATTCATGTAATTGTAAATGCTTTTCTTCAACCATAGTTGTATAGTAATACTTTGACAATGAAATGACTGTAGGTACATTGTTGTACTTGACTGTGTTTTTTTTTTGGTTGGATTGACAGGTCAACTGTCCTATGCCATGATGGAGGCTGCTAGAAACATATTGATTAAAACTGGTACATGGGATGTTGTACATCTCAATGGAGGCAAATTATTAGAAGGTGCGTAGATAAAAAACTCACAGTAGTTCCAAAAAATGCGGTAAAAGCAATCAAGTATGGTAACAGTAACAATGGTATTGCACCATTGCTATATTGTGGAGTTGTGATGGGCAAATAGTTAGAGTGGCTGGCTTGGAATCTGCAGGTTGCAGGTTTGAGCCCCATTACTGCTGTTTGTTTCCGAGTGGCTAAAAGTCCTTGGGCAAGATTTGAACCACAACTGTGCTTCAGTCAACCCAGCTGTATAATTAGGGACCTGGTAGGATAGAGGTTGCAGTTTGAATGCTTTAAATCCTATGTGCGTATAAAGGCTGCAATGGATTGTATGCTCCCCAAGGAGTTGAGGAAGTATAAAGGACCATTGTGCCGCTATAGATCCCAGCCATGGGTAATAATTGTAAAGTGCTTTGAGCAGAGAAAGCACTATATAAAAACTAACATTATTATTTAACATTAGTATTATTTAATCAATGGAAGGCTGTACAAGATCTTAATCTTAATCATAATCTTTATTTCTTATAAAGTGCACTTACATTAAAAATAATCATAAATGCACTGTACAAGTGACAGAAAAAACAAAGTTGGTAAGACTGGTATTAGGGGTTTAAATTATTTTGAATATAACAAAAGTTTTGTGTAAGGAAGTTGTGTACCATAGTGATCAGACTGTTGATGCATATCTTATTAAAGGGAACACTATCGCAGTTAATAATGGTATTTTCATAAACTTTCGGTTCTGGAGGGTCAATTCATTGTTTTACATCACCTACATGATGTACAATTTCAGAGAAACATTAAGTTAAAGTTGTGCCTCATTTGAAGATCTTTCCAGCCTTACCCCATGGGAGTCAGCAGAAATGTTTATGCAATGGTTGAACAATGAATATTCATGACCTTTTTATTGAAGGTTATAGACACTTAGGATTCATGAATATTCATTCACCCATAGGTGATGTAAGACTGTGAAATGACTCTCCAGAACCCAAAGTTCATGAAAATACTTTTATTTCCTGGAGTGGTGTTCCCCTTTAATCATGATGGTTTGGTATGTAGCCAAGATTAATTCAAAACTGTTTTATAGCATGTGGTATTCATTTATTGTAGCAATATGCTTTGACTTGGTTTCCATAGTGATCTCATGCCCCATTTACTTTTAATTTTTTTTATAGGTGATTTCAAAGGCTGTGCTCACTTCAGTCCAAATCGTGGGGAAACAGAAATGATACAATTCTCCCATCAGAGGAATGCTACAATGAGTTCACTGTGGGCAATTGTTGGCTATGTTCCACAAGCTACCATTACAATGTACCGGCGGGGAGGTGCTGGCTGGCTGTGGCATTCCACACTTGGAAGTGTCACCATTCCGTACAATGCTGATGTTGTGTTCAGAGTAGCTGGGGAGGAAACTGACTCCAAAATACCAGCTAATGATATTGACATGATTGTTCTCAGTATTTGAAATGAATTTGCAGGCAATATATTGAATTTCATACAGAGAAGAAATCGTGTGTTGTCCACCACGATTTTTGTGATGTTGTTGAGGTTTATGAAGTAAGTTTATCATGTTGAATAAGTAAGTTTTAAAATGTTGTGTACATAGTCAGCGTGAAGTTTACCATAACTGAGTCAGATTTTTGTATCGCCATTTAATAAATGTTAGCATTTAAAGTGCATCACTTTCATTACAGAGTTTACAGACGTGTTTGTTTGCAATTGTTGTTGTTCACAAACAGTGGACAGTTTGGTAAGTTATGATGAGCCATACACCATGGTGATTCTTGCAATGTCGAATGGAATGTATGACCGATAGTGAATTTAACAGGATGTATTTATTCACCTAAACATTTGTGTGTGTTTGTATTTTAAGGAGAAAGTGAGTTTCATACAAAAAATTTGAAAAGTAAAGAAAAGGAAAGTACATATCAGAAAGTGATATTTGTGGTTTTTTTCATTTTCAGTTTTGGTAAAAATATAAGTTCATTGTCAAGAAAACATAGCAATAGACCAGGACAAAAAATGATTGTGTGAAAAAAATGTAGTTATTAGATGTGAATAAACATTTCATCCCTGGCAGTATCAATATAAATGTGTAAATACAGTATTTTATCTAATCTAAAATTTTTAAATACTTCTTAGATTTCTACCATAAATCATATTATTATTCTTTCAATATTGTACAGAATTCAGTCTAGTTTTTTATATCAAATCTAACCATTTGAAGATAGATTTTACCAAGCATTTTTCACATTAGTCTGTAAGGTACGCCATGACGGGGCACCCTCACACATCTGTCAACCCCTCACAGAAAGAGGAGGCTGCTGAGGGTGGAATGTATCTCACAGTCTACTTTCACATAATCAAAATTTTATTCTTTTTTCCCTCATGACAGTTTAGTATACTATACTGTATATCAGTAGATAACATATATGCTGCAAAGGAATATTAAATTGAAAATATTCCCACTACCTTGTACTGTTCCATGACGATACTGCTAGTACAAATGTATATGTATACCAGTATTATTCTAGTGTTTAGGCTGACGTACAAAACAAAGGTTATTTTTAACTAATATTACCACTGTATGTCCAGTGCACAGTAGATGTAACCACAGATAAGTAAGAATCTTGTCTGTGCTGTTTACTAAAACCTATGATGAAAAAAACAGAACCAAATTTTAAAATTTTCCCCAAAATGGTGTTTAGACTTAAATCATTAATGAGACCATGTGATAAAAAATACATTCATATTAATAATAATACTTTAAGTATGTGCCATGTGTATCAAATGTCAGGATTGAAATATTGTTTTTCAATATCTTTATCTATGCCGCTATTCTTGGCTACATAGTGCAGGCATGGAGTAATTAAACATGTTTTGGCATGTAGAATGATATAATAAGTTGCCATATTGAACAAATACACCTAAAAAGTGTTGCCTTTTTACAGTTACTGTTACAGTGGTTTCAGGAGTGGCATTCAAAGTTACTGGTTATTTGTTGAATTGTTATTTCTCATCTATCGATATTTCTAATTTTAAGTCTGTGTGTAGGACACATTTTACATTTGTCATGTCCATTATAAGTGTTAAATTTCAAAGCAAGGAATTTAGCTATGATGATAATTATTATTACTTTTTAGTTTGTGAATTATTTGTTGTACCTTGACAAGTGTGGTCATTTACATGTAACTATCTTTAACTGTATTACATTGAATGGTTCTTGGAGTATAATTTTTATGATGTGTGTATTTTTTTGAGGTTGTATTTATAGCTAAGCCTTCAAAGTGTAACCTCCACTAAATGAACACAGAGTTTGTTTTTTTGTGGTGTCGCAGTTCTGTTATTTAATATTTTTTCCTTGTGGTGCTGTTATAGACACCAGGTCCTAAGTGTAATGTTGAATGTAAGTTGAAAACATTTGTACAAAATAAAAACAACATTGCAGGCAAAGTTTACATGTTCAAGTTACATTTATTGAAAAAAAACAAAAGTTATATCAACCCAGTTATATACAATACTGAACACGAACCCTTGGACTATGCTTGATTGAGGGTAAAGTGATCCGATATCCGCACAGTGGAATAACTAATAGAGGGGTTGTCATGGAAACAAATGGGAAGGGAGGGACGACGTTTTAACAAACATACACTTTAAAAACTGTAATATTATAAAAACAAACAAAACTACACTGATCACAAAAATTTTGACCAAAATTTACATACAACAATTTGAAAAAGTTGTAAATGGCAAGCATTATGGGATATACAAGGGGATTTTGACATAGTGCAAGAGAATTAGTGATGACATCATCACGGTGTTCTTCCTTGGTGGCCAACTAGCAACAAGGATTTTGTGAAAACTATTCAAAGATTAAAAGAAACATAAAGATAGAAATGGTGTAAGAAAACAGACATTTTACAACATAATATTTGATCTTTGGGGGTTAAAGTGAAAGAATAACTCAACTATTACTTGAATAAACGTAGAGAAAAAACTGAAAATGAAACCTGTCAATCGTTGAAGTTGACACCCACAGCAAGAATGATATAAAGTATATATCATGTCTTTATTTCATAAAACCTAATGACCAGGTACTGTCAGTTTAATAGGTGGTGTAATTGTCAATTTAAAACAGTGGACTGGCTATATAAAACATACAAGTTGTAGCAAAGTTAGGGGGTTAGGATAAGGGTCAGTTTGACCCCCCCTCCCCCCCCCCAAAAAAAAAAAATAAATTGAATTTTATTAAGAATGTGGAACATTTAAGTGGATTAACTGTGCAAAAGATGCATATTCTTATCAAAACTAAGGAGTTAGGGTTAGGATACAGCAGGGATAGGGATAGGATTAGACCCCCTAACATAACCACTATTCTACACTTGGTTTTAATATCTAAGTGGCATTGCATTCTGACATCAAAATCCCCTGCATTGATTTCAAACATTCATAAAACATTACTTCAGTCATAATATTTCTACTACTATATTCGACAGCACTCTGTGTAAATGATAGTAATATGACTTGTAGGCAAATAAGTACTGCTAAAACATTCCCATTCCTGGTATGAGTTGTGTCAATTGTTTAAAGACCACCTTGTACAATGATTAACAGTTATTTCTGAAAAGTATGTATGTCATACAATCTGATATAGGGAACCTCGCATGATTTCTTTATTTACCTCCAACTTTTATTGGCCTTTGTTGTTGTTTTTTGTGCTGCGAGTGCCTGATACCTACATCTGACACAATACCATAGGTGTTCTCGGATAAAATGATAGCGTTGAGTGACTTCACTCAACGAATGAGAGCGCGTCATGCACCGAAATATATGGGTACAGTACTTCAGAATGCTACGTTTGAAAAGAGCTCAAGCCCAGAGCACAGACGACAGTGTTATCATTATTGTTTGGTGGTTCCCTTTTGTTTCAATTTTGAATGTTGAGTGTTATAGTGTAAGACGGTTTCTGGTTGGCTACATGTAAGTAAGTACGAGATTGGGTACGAGTACTCCTATGGTATATTGTGTCAGATTTAGGTATCAGGTGCTCACAGAACAAAAAAAAAGAACAAATGACAATAAAGTAGGAGGTAAATAAAGAAATCACACCAAGTTCCCTACATCAGATTTTAATCAGATTGCTAAGTCATACAACTGTGTACTACTGTGGATGTTTCTGTTAACATATGTCATGCAATACTTTGTCCCATGTTCACGTTAGCAAATTCAATATATCAAGCCATACTGTTTCAAAAATCTACTTCTATAATTTCCTTACTTGTCATAATAATTTAATGTGATGAAATTTTTGCATGTCTGTTTTCTGTATATTATTGATATTTTGTTTGACATTAGCACTACCATACAAAATTACAAGACTTTCTCTTGTACCCCTTTGTAAACCCTAGCAATGGTTGGTGTCTGTATATATGACCTTATGGTATGATTCCAGTTTGATTTCGTAGACTTCACACACACACACACCACGTCTTTGTACAAAATCATTTGACTTCCTGGTGTAAATACGTGTATGATAAGGATTGATGATATCTGATCTGGATTTATAAATAATGAAGACAAAGTAATTGCCTGAAAGTACCGACATTTTGAGGGTTAAATGACAAAATGATCATGTTGAGGTACTAACAGATTGGGAGGTATGTAAGGTTCCGAAAATGACAAAGTGGATTGGGGTAAACATGACAAAATCATGTTAATGTACCAACAGACTGGGGTAAAATGAAAAAAAATCGTGTTCAGGTACCAACAGATTGGGGTAAGATGACAAAATGATCAATACAATATGTGCTGATAAGGTTAAGTTTAGACGGCTACAGGCTTAACTTTTCTGAAGGCATCACTAGCTTTGTTTGGGATTCCTAGAGCCATTCCAAGGGCTGCTATGTTCTGTATGGCCTGCAGAGAAAAACAAGGCATTATTACATTCTGTCTGCCATTCTGTATTGCCTGCAGACAGTAAAACAAAGGTTGTATTAGACTCTGTCATGACATTTTCTTGAGCCGGAATAGTCTAAACACTGTCATGAAAGAAATTTTGAAAGTATATTTTCTACGATGATGCTGTCAGCATAACATGGTAATAGATACGTTGTTGTCTTGCATTCTCAACTCCAATCTTTATTTGTTGAATATCATAAAAGGAAATTTCAGTGATAGAATACTCAATTTGTTTATGTTTGGAATACTGGCACTTTTGACCGGTTTTTAATTATAAATACCATAGTGTAAGTACTTACCTGGGCTGCCACCTTCTTGAGGTCTTCTTCATCTACCATGGCAACCATGTACTCTTCCTGTATTCCCCATTCCTGTCAATCATAGCAATATCATGTAAACAATCTCATCTCTGTATTTCAACTTTATATTATGTAGCCAACCACCTCTCCCTCCCTCCCTCCCTC
Source organism: Glandiceps talaboti (assembly GCF_964340395.1). Classification (NCBI taxonomy): domain Eukaryota; kingdom Metazoa; phylum Hemichordata; class Enteropneusta; family Spengelidae; genus Glandiceps; species Glandiceps talaboti. The sequence continues at coordinate 17,128,213 of NC_135553.1, forward strand.
CATCCATCCAATTTATTTACACATACTACTTATGTATCTATAATGCAATACTACTTGTCTGTCTGTCTGTCTGTCTGTTTGTCACAAATTTGAATTGTCCATGCCAAAAGAATAATGCACTGACATACCATTGCTAGGTTTTCAGCCCATAGGAATAGTTCCGTCAGAGCTCTTTGTACAGGTGGTAGAATCTTGGTAGAGCTGTCTTTAGGAGTTTCCTTTGCCATCTTGTTGAGTAACAACCACAGTGGTCTTAGAAGAGTCAGATCTGGGTGGTGGGATTTATCTACGGGTGTAGCTGATGTCATGGATACACTGTTAGCAAGATATAGACAGGCAATGTGTTACCAACAAAACTGTATTACAAATTTATTAGCGTCGATATAAGCATTGACAGCAATGTATTGTCATTAGATGGGTGGGATATGACTTTGGATGTGGCAGCTGTCATGGATGTGCTACTGCCACAATCAGATCAAAATTTTAAAACGAAATAAATTTCGGAAGTGGCCTTTGAGGGCGCTGTTGTAATACTACCGTTTTGCCTCCATAGGTGTTACAGCACATATGTTGAACACTTCATGTAGTTGAACAGACTTCAACTTTTTGCAGATAATGCATCTGGGCCACTTCATATACTATGGGTATTGCTTTCATTTTGGTTTAGATGGCATGCTATAACATAATTTGGATCAGCAATTTCCAAATAAAGTACAATTATCTGGTTCAGCATATTACCTTATTTAACCCAATATGTTATGTCATCACACCATCATGACAGCAGCTGTCTTTCCCAGTCTTTCAGTAAATAATAAATTGCACGATTGACGTCATTTTAGTTCCAACAGATACTGTCAATAGCTACGTATATGACTGGTAATCCAGCCTTCAGTTTACTAAGATAGACCACGGATGTATTAGGGGACTACATCCATGGATAGACACAAACTAAATCTATTGTTCTTCAATGTGGTAGATTACCCAAGTGGGTGACTCAATAGCGGTTCCACTTTTGTGCAAATGTAATCACCCTGTGATAAACAGAAACACTCAAAGTCCCAAAACAGTACTGCAAGTTCATGTAACTTGAAATAAACTAATTTTCAGAGACGCATCCCTAGCTTATCACTGTTGTATATCATTATGTTGCAACAATAGTTTTAGTTTGTGTCTATCTTAGTAAACCAAAGGCTGAATGACCATAGTTATACAACGAATCAAACCAGCCATACGTACCTAGATAAAAGTTGTAATATCCTCAACATTAGCTGTATAACTTTGAGTCTTTGCTGCCCAGTCTGTCTACATGACACATATACCAACCAGCACCACAGTTCATCCAGAGGCAGTTTCCTGATACGAGGTAAAAATTGTATGTTACAGATATAAGTAAGATAAAAATAGAAAATATTGACATTCAGTTGGATAAAAGCAACTTAGTAAAGCTATGACTAGGCAATATTCTAATTCAGTTGTTCTGTTAACATTCCAGTCTGGGTTCAAGCCTGCTTGATGCCAGCTGGGTTTGATTCAAAATTAACCAGGTCTGTATGTAAGAAGTAAGCTCTGTCTGACCCTGCTGCTGAACAATGCAGGTTTTCCCCGGGTTACTATGTTTTCCTCCTGGTTTAACATGAGGGCTTCCCTCAGTGGTAACCATATCGACAAATTTATTTCAACAGACACAGATACTCATTGCTAGCATTGGTTACTGGTAGTATTTTTTTCACTTCTACTCAAGATATTTTATACTCACTGTGATAAGGAACTCTCTGTTAGTATAGTGTTCAACAACACATAACCAGTCTCAAACCTGTATCAAATAATCAAGACACAATTTACAGTTAATCAAAATATCGAATACTGAAAATTGTCTTTAAGATCATCATTACCAAACAGTAAATCGCCTTTTTTGAACGCTAATCCCTTTTACGACAGACAGTGACTTACTAGCCAAAACAGAGATTTGGTAAAATGAACATAGAGCTCAGAAGACACACATTGCAACATGAAATACTACACAGGGAGTACAATAAATATCAGATGAAATTGACACTCACCTTCCCATTTTGCCACCAGTGACAGTAAACTTGTATCCCCAGTCATTGGTACTACAGTCTGATGAGAACTTGTAGTACAAGGTGTCTCCTAAAATTATAGAAAGTGAAATTACTGAATCAGATATCAAAGATGACACAGTTTCCATTTCTTCCTGATTTTTGAACACCTTTTCAATATTTTAAATAAAAGTGTCGTAGTACATATATTCAACAGACATAAGGCAATAGTGATAAATATCATGAACAGATTTCTTTTACAACATAGAAATATTGACACACTTGTAAACACAAGACTTAATTGGTTGAGAAACTTGACCAAGGCTGATGTAGTCACCTGTATCCCCAAACACATATACTTCCATCGCACTATAACCCTCTTGCTTCCACCTCCCCTTTACCCCCTTCTTGAATTTCTCATGGACTAACCTGGTACATCTAAATTGATCCACCAGCTGAACCCCCTCCCCTCCCCTTTGGCCTTCCTCCCTTCTCCCATTTTCTGTGGACCAACCTGATGCATCAAAATTGATCCACCTGTCTCTAGCTGAACCCCAAAATTGATCCAACTATCTGTAGCTGCACCCCCTCGCCTTTGCTGCACTTCCCCTCTACCATTTTCTGTGAACTACTCCCCTGGTACATTAAAATCAATCCATTTGGCTATAGCTGAGCCATCCCCACCACCACCACCACCACCACCACCACCATTTCTCCCATTTCCTGTGGACTTACCAGGTACATCAAAATCAATCCACTTGTCTCTAGCTGAGCCACTGAAGACATGTTTATCTTGTTTGTAATCAGGACTAGATGAGATAATTAACTCATCACAACCGTCCTCTGTAGCACATCTTGCATCAAACTTAACAGTTAGAAAGATTGCATTGGGAATGTTAATTTTATCCTACAACAGAGAAGAAAAAAGCACAATGGACTGATTATTAACAGTTTGCTGTGGGATCATTAGTATTGTAGCAACTTCCCTGACGTCTATGACCTGGACTATACCATTTTTACAAAGGGCTGTCCAACCCATATGAAGGGCTTGCAACAATCATGGTAGTTATGACAACAGCTGAAATTATTATATATCTCATGGTCAAGGTCAATATCTAGTTACACTTCCACTTTCTCCATTTAGTCCAGCTACACTTAACTTGTCCTCAAAGTTTTCAGATAAAATACACTTACAATGAATATATTGTTGTACAAACCTGTGCAGTTGTGTTGTTTTTATACGGATGTTCTGATTCTTTTGTTTCTGTGCATAAATTCACCTCCTCCATAAAATGACAGGCTGCCAGAGACAGAGGTGTTAACAACTCTGGTTTACAATATTGCACTGCATTGCGAACAACCTGTAACCAATACAATATTTAAATGAATTAATTACTTTAACCAATCAAAATTGGTATAATTACATGTAAGTATCATAAACCAACAAAAATGCAACACTCTGCATAAATTAAATGCTTAAACCAATCAAAATGCAATACTTGGCATAATCAAGTATCAATAACCAATAAAAATCAAACACTCTGCATAAATTAACTGCTTTAACCAATCAAATACCATACTTTGTATAAAATGATCTTTGTATCTGTAATAACTTTTTTTGCAGGAACTCATCTCTGATACTCAAAACATTTGATTTTGAATGACCTAAATTACCTTGAAATGACAAGCTCTTGGTGTTCATCATCAGGTAACTCCTAAGAAACTACCCTTATGCTGCACGTTCTGTATATTATAGATCGGTACCTAACTCACCTTAAAGAAACTACACTTATCCTCAGCTCTCTGTATATTATAGATCGGTACGTAACTCACCTTAAAGAAACTACCCTTATGCTGCACGTTCTGTATATTATAGATCGGTATGTAACTCACCTTAAAGAAACTACCCTTATGCTCCACTCTCTGTATATTATAGATCGGTATGTAACTCACCTTAAAGAAACTACCCTTATCCTCAGCTCTCTGTATATTATAGATCGGTACGTAACTCACCTTAAAGAAACTACCCTTATCCTCAGCTCTCTGTAATAAATCTATGGCACTGACCAGCTGAGTGTGTTCATTGCAACCAAGTGACTGACAGCTGATGATGTAATTATCTCCTGGCCAATCAGCTAACACTGCTGACAGCACATGACGTGCATAAATTATGGTTATTGCAGTATTGACCTAGATAAAAAAAGAGGTATTCACATCATCAAAGTTAGTTCAATGGGTTAAAAGAATACAAGGAATCTGTTGTATAAAAAAAATCACACATTTTAATCAGTTTTCACTGAACTTTTCAAGTCTTCAAAACTATTTGTAATAACATGTACTTTGATATGCATTGGCTAAGTTCACAGTTAGTGCCCTATCTAATTACATATCTGATGTAGGCAAATGGCTAGATTTCCTGTAGTTACCTTGGTTTCATTCCTCTTATATGGTCACTCTTCATCGGATGAATTCAACTCTCACAACGACAAATTAAAAATCAAACAACAATATGAAGGCAATATACTACAGCAACAATCAAGCTTTTGGTTTACTAACTTAGATAGACACAAACTAAAACTATTGTTATTTGGTGTGGCTTTCACCATGTAATCAAGATAATGGAAATTCTGGATGCTTCCAAAATGTACACTGCAAGATCACGAAAGTCATTACAAATGATACCCTACCGTACACATAACTGAACCAACATCCAGATCGATAGCTTAAGTCTACATGTCTAGGCAATAGTTTTAGGATGTGTCTATCTTACCTTGATTGCCACTGTCATAGGCCAAATAAATCTACCCATATTCCTACATTAGAGTTTAATTGGATATGGCTATTGTCATACACAGTAGCGTATCTCCCAAATTTTCACAAAACTAATCACTTTACTAGTTTTATTTATGCATTTATTTATTTTACTATTTCATACTTGATTTGTGAAAAAACCCTGCTGGATTGGATGTAATACCCAAATACTGTACATGGTAATTGTTATGACAACTTACTTTACACAAATATGGCCGTGATCCTGACTTGCCGTGGGTTTCCAGTTCTTTACGTAACAGTGTAGAACTCTTACTGCGTTGCTGTCTTCCATAACTCTGGAAAATCAACAGATAAAGGTATTTGATGAAATATTCTTGGTTTGGTCTGGGTTTGAATATTGATATTGAACTAAATTGTTATCACGTTTCCATATATGAATGGAAGTATTTACTAAGCATATATTCTTGAAATTTGAAATCCAATTTCTACTTCATAAATAAATTATCACTTCATAATTTGATTTACTTTGATTTTGGATGGCTTCAAGATTGACAAGATATTTGAGTCTTTGCTAACATTAGGAATTATATCAAAGATTATACATTGGCCATACATTGAATATATTATATTATATGAATGAATGAATGAATGAATGAATGAATGAATGAATAAATGAATTAATTAATGGATGAATGAATGAATGAATGAATGAATGGAAGAATGAATGAATGAATGGATGGATGAATGAAAGAATGGGGAATGAATGAATGAATGAATGGATGGATGGATGAATGAGTGGATGGATGAAAGAATGAGGAATGAATGAATGAACAAACAAACAAATGAATAAACGAACGAATGAATGAATGAACGAATGGATGAATGAATGAATGAATGAATGAATGAATGAATGAATGAATGAATGAATGAATGAATGAATGAATGAATGAATACAATTAACTTACTTGTTTCATTTCAGTTTCAGGTGTTGATATTAACTTCTGTATGCCATCATTGGGTTCTTCAATTGCTACATTTACTTGTCTGTAAGTAGTACAAACACAATTTTAACATTTTATTACGTATCAGCTTTACTATCTAACTCAAATTCATGACTTGCTTTGGTAAAGTCACCATTTATGTATATAGCTAATAACACCAATATGAACAATGATAATAGCTGACATGACTTACTTTGGTAAGGTCTTGGTTGGTGTATAGCTAATAACACCAATATCAACAACTCTATTCTCCATATCTTCTAATACTGGGGGTTTGAGTGGTTCCCACTTCTTGGCTAAGTCCTTGATATGGTCACTGACATGGAACATATCACCATCAAAGCTGTTGAACAGTAAGAAAATGCTAAGAATTTAGGAAATACCAATAACACGACAAACCCAGCAAAATTATCTTGATCATGCTATGTTTGACTTTAGTCTTGCTGATAGATGTCAACACTTTGCTCATATACAATAATATATTATAACTTTTCAGTGATATGGCTGCAATGCATACTATAGAAAAGATCCCTAAAAGTAGGATCTTAAAATTAACAGTATCGGTAATATCAAAGAAAAATCAGGGAAAGTAATGCCAATTTTGAACATATTTACTCATACTTCAAACACAGAAAAACCAGTGTCAAAATTTGGCTCATGCATGGTATAAATGTTTTTTTATAAGCAGGTCACATTATGATAAGTGCTCAAAGATACAGTTACTATGGCAATAACAGTCTATACTTACCATTTCTGTACTTCATCCAACAGGAGATTAGTCTGTCTACCATTGGCTTCATACATAGCTCTCAGTACAGATAAGGGTGCTTTCAATGCATCATTAGTTATCTACAAACAAGACGTTTACATAGAGTTTACATTTTGATTTTGATACTTTTGAAAATTTGAAATTTAAAGGAGCGACTCAGAGATTATTTTGAGATGTGATCAACACTTGGCTGATGCAATACCAATAGAATACTTACTAACAGATATTATTCCCCAAATATATTTCTTTTCTTTTTTTCAGCTAAGGAAAATATGAGTGGCCTAAGGGGTCTTGTTACTACGAGTACAACATCACTGATAGAATCTAAGCATACACAGGTATACGTATACTGTTCCTCAAACTTAGTCTCCATTCTGATCAGGGGCATGAGGCAACAATTCTGGTGAAACCCAAAAATGATAATGATATCCAGATAATAAAGGCCCAAGTTAGCTATGAGTCACATTTACATACTTACTTCTTTATTTGTAGTTTATTTTAATGAACTCATTATACACGTCTACACATATTTGTTATTTTGGGTATGTACTTGTACACTTTCCGGTCTTTTAAAAAATGAAACATTTTTAACAATCGCAGAAAAAGTTTATATAAATATGGAAGACTCCAAAAAAGAATAAAGGAAAAGAAACTATATGGATAGATTTTGTCTGTAATGATTTAATGGAACACGATCATGGTGCATGCAAAATCGACGCTTAGTTCGCTCGCGACAGCTGACGCTTCGATGCGTGACGTGCTGCTTGCCGTGCTCGAGCTCGAGCAAATGCATTCCTTGCTTAAACTTGTAATACAGAGGGGTAGGACACGACATCGAATAAACCAATCAGGACGCTTCAATTCGAACATGTGACCCATGAATTTTCGCTCGAAGCTCGATACCACCTGCTGCCCTCTTGTGGTGAGGTATATATTTCGCATGTTTCAGTACATTGTGGCGTTTGCGGGACAGTAAAACAGATTGCCGAAACAGCATATTATATGAACTGAAGCTCCGAAACGGTGCGTCTTTTGCGAGGGATATAAACAAAAACACAATTGATAATATCTTGGTTTAATCAATATTTGATGCCGTAGAGTTACGGTAGGCTCGAACACACAGTCGATTCCGGTCTATATTATATTTATAAAATTACGTAAAAATAATCATTAAACATTACTCGTCATATCTGTGTCTCTTCAAAATATACCTTTGAATGAAAGAGAAAACGTAACAACATCATTTGACTGAGTACACAAAAACGCGTAAGTTTGCCCGAAACAGAAAGCGTCCGTGAACGAGGGCGATGTGGTTTCAATCTTACGACGAAAAAGAACACCACAGTGTCCTACCCTTCCTTTTTTAGCAATTGAGCAAATTGAGCAAATTGAGCAAATGTCGAGCTCGTGCATATGGAATTTTCAACATCCAGTACTTTTATGGACGGTTGCAAAGATTCGAATCATTCGAGCTCGCGATCGCGAGCTCGCGACAAGACAGATAATTTATATGACCGTTGGGGGCGTTACACAATCGGTACACTCCACACACGTTAGACTAGACATGCATTACGCATGTTACGTCCCAGTCCGCCGTATTCTATTTATATTTCAGCGCGTTTCAAGTTACTGTATGTATTTTTCTGTGTATTTTAATTAGATATTAATTATTGATTCAAGATAATGAAGTAATTATAAACTTGACGGAACTTTTTGATATTGTCTTTATTCATGTTATTCAATTGTTGATAGACACCAGAATTGTTGCCTCATGCCCTTGTTCTGATCAGAAATTCTGCACTGAAAAAGTTTTCATAACTTTTCTTTGACTCATCTTGACAAGGCCATGTATGCCACTTCCATTAGTCTTGGCTAAATGAAGGAATCTATTGGGGAATAATATATTACCCTGGTAGTTGAGCCTTCGGTTCTCTAAGATAGACACAAACTAAAACAATTGTGGCAACATGTTGATACAACAGTGATAAGCTATTGAATGGGACATTGGTTTAATTATAGTCTCCGTAGGGAGGTGTCTCTCTGAAAACTAGTTTATTTAGACTTCTGTGAACTTGAAGTGCTGTTTTGAAACTTCAAATGTTTACACACTGTTTATCACAGGGTGATTAGAATTGCACAACCGCCATCACTCACTTGTGTAATCTACCACATTGAAGAGCAACAGATTCAGTGGTATAATTGTAATTGAAGAATTTACCTGGAAGCATATTTTAGTATTTTCTTCAAGTCCATCCAGTGGATCTAGTCCCCCTACTGGTTCAGTAGGTGCTGTTGCATCACCTGGTGTCTTGGTAGGTGATGACGGGGTATTCTTTAACTCATCATCATCATCATCATCACTACTACTACTACTACTATCACTACTATCAGTAGTCCAGTCACTGTACGAATCACTGTTATCATCATCACTACCTCTATGTTCTGGTATAGTGGCATGTTTCTTCTTAGGTATCGGTTTCGTCTTGTGGTGTTTAACGACAGTCTCTGATTTATCACCAGTGTACAACATCACTGATAGAATCTACACAAAAGATATGATTGGTCAGATCAGTTTCATAAATATCTCTGTCCACAACTGAGAAATTAATCACACATAGAATTTTTAAAAGAAAATATTTTAGTGGCAATTGGATTTTCAAATCTACATAATGCTGTGTAAATTGTAAATATAGTATACTTGTAGAGTCTCACATATCAAATATCTGTCGTTGCTTGACTCTACACAAAATGAGAATGAAAACAAAGATGTATTCTTAACCATGCAAATTTATTCTTGCTTGAAAAGTTGATAGGATGACAACAAAAAAGACTATAACAGTTGGTTTTATTGCCATGTACATGTAAAAATTATTACATATGTACTGAGATTATTTGTATGGGGGGGGGGGGGGGGGCACATATACTAGTGGTAGGTCACTGCAGTACAATACGGAAAACTTTATTGCATACCCATATACCCATATGCCATTCATATGCAAATGAGGATACACTTGTTCATTCTGCATGGTCATGAAAGCATCGTACACTGTCATTTTCATGGAAATTTATTGTTTTGGATAAACATATGTAATAGTAACAGAACCCCATGTCACGTGAGTTCCAGTGTGGGTACTCAGGGGTATTTGCACAGTGTGGGTACTCAGGGGGTATTTGCACAGTGTGTGTACTCAAGGGGTATTTGCACAGTGTGTGTACTGAGGGGGTATTTGCACTTGTGCTTGCAGTGTTTTCTGATGCACTTTCACTCTCTACTCTCACACGAAAGTACTGCCACAGAGAACACTGCAAGCACTCATGCAATACCCCGAGTATGCCACACTTGCACTCACATGTCATGGGGTTCTGTCATAGTCTTACAGCTCTGTAATTACACACATGATTTATTCTTTAACTGACAATTTCAGATTCTTGACCTTCAACAAAACATGATATCATAATATGATAGTTTCACACAGGATGGAGTCACAATTTACGGAATCATAATTGTCACTGTAGCCAACTAGTACTTCATCTGACAGACTCATATAAAACAAGAGGTATCACATCTGACTATTTCAACAAACTCATAAAAAACAAAATATTCTCACCTCTAAGTCTTTCAGCAACCATTGTCTACTAAACCCTGTACCTTTGGAAGCCATGTGAACCAATGACGGAACCAGTCCACTGTCTAACAGTTGAGTAACACTCCTTAACACATCAGTACTCTGTTTAAAGACATGTACATACAGATACTGATAAGTGAACAGAAAATGAACAGCTACCTTGACGTCAATGGAGATTGATAAAAATGAGTACAATGTACTTTTCAAGTTTGAATATTTTGTCATATTGTGTTTATTACAGTGGGGCGTGTTACAAGTTGTCAATATGTATCATGTGGTCACATCCTTTTATCAGTATGAGTGAGACTTCCTGTATACAAACATAAACATAAACACAACACACATGAACATACACTGCACACACACACATGCACACACACACACACACACACACACACACACACGCATGCACACACACAGACACAGACACACACACACATACACACACACACAGACACACACACAAACACACACACACACACACACACACACACACACACACACACACACACACACACACACACACACACACACACACTGTACCAGTATATGTACTTAAAATTTAGTTTTAAAACAAGACTGTAAGATAAAATCTAGATTGTCACGTTTCTTTGAAATTTCCATATGGAATTTACCAATAACTCCATATATACCTTACATACCTGTACTATCTCACAAAAGACAAATGAAAGAACACATGCCATACCTATACTTAATGCATTGGGAAACAAAATCAAAGGAATCCTACTGACTTTAGGAGACGATATCTAGAAGAATGACTTTACTTGAGATGTCATTTCTCCTGACACCAAAAACGTTACATCCCCACTCTGTGTAAACTTTAATATCACCAATGTTGAAGTATTATCCTACCTGTAAATTAGCTAATATGGCTTTGAGTGTCAAGGCTAGCACCCACATGTTTTCAACGCTCATGACTTTACCTATAAAGGAATACAAATACAGCATTACACACACTGACAACAATTTTGGAAAGAAGTAATCTTAACATGGGTACCATAATAACAAAGTACTGACACAATCCTACCAGTGAGGGCGTACTAAGCAGCCCACACAAGTCATTTCACTATCACAGTATAATGTTCATGTTTTTCAACCTTCTTCTCATATTTCTCGGCAACTTTCTAAAAACAATTGTCATTACATATCATGTGTGCATCAGCAAACAAAGATTGGATTTCCTTCAAGTTTGACAATGAGTCAACTGTTTCATAGATACATATCTCATATACTGCTGTCAGTCTTTTCATTTTATTGCCGTGAATAGTACAATTACATTAATATGGTAATTGAGTCTTTGGTTTAATATATTAAAGATAGACACAAACTAAAACTATTGTCGCAACATGTTGATACAATAGTGATAAGCTATTGAATGGGACATTGGTTTACTCAGATATCTAGCTAATCTCACCTTGTTTGGACATTCCTAGTATATCCTTGGCAATATTCAAGAACCTGGCCAACCTTTCTTCATCTAAGGGTTCTCGGATGGCAGGTTTACACTGTACCTGGTATTCTTTCACCTAAAACAGACAAGTTTAGACAAGTTTATTCCAAGACTTTGACACAAAGAGCACTGTGAAAATTTTTTTTATTCAGCAAAATTTTTACTTTATATTTTTGACATTTGGAAAACATATTTAACAACAATATTAACCAGATTTTAATCTCATTTGTTTTGTCTCACGTATTACACTTCTGAATCAAGGTTTTCAAAGCAAATGCTTTGATATACAAATACTTTCAAATGCCAAAAACAAACAAGAGCAGACCTCTGTACCATCACAACAATAGAATTACATTAGAAAGATTTGGATAATCCCCCACAAGTGACATTTTTACTCAACTTTTACAAATTAGGATCTTTGTGATTACTGTGGATCAAACAATAGCAATGGTCTTTATGTCTGGAGTGAGATGGACATTTTCAATTAACAACACACAAAAGTAAAGGAAATATCATATTTTATTTACAACTTTCACCTTGCAAAATCATATGATTTGAAGTCTTTACTTGACACAGATTGGGTAAGTTTTACTTACATGTTTTCTCTTCCTCATTTTAGTGTCTACAATAATGGCTCTATGTACGTCTGATATATGTTTTAGAATAATACACTCTCTGGTATCGCCACTAGCCTCTGTATGTATAGCTGGTGTTCCTAGTGTCAGAACCTAAAATTAATCACAACATCAAGATTACTTCACAACAAAGTGTCTATATAAATCATGTACAGATACTGTTGGAGTTTTAACACTGAGGTTATAGTGATGAAATATCATTTTGATATCTGCTCAGCTTTCATCAGGGAAAAAACACATTAGATTTGAAGCTGATTGATGGAAACACATATTATGTCATGTACTGGTTAAAAGTTGATTGGTGAAAGCACACATTACATCATATACTGCATAGATGCTGATTGGTGGAAACACATATTATGTCATGTACTGGTTAGAAGCTGATTGGTGGAGGCACACATTACATCATATACTGCATATATGCTGATTGGTGGAAACACATTATGTCATGTACTGGTTAGAAGTTGATTGGTGAAAGCACATATTACATCATAATAATCATGACACCATATGTCAATGAAGGCAGTTTGAAAATCAGCTTTACCATCAGTTCTTTAATTTAAGCAATGTCTGTATGCATAGCAAACCTGGAAATATGGCCATGGTTATGTAACAACAAGTACACCATCAGTGACACAGATGTGGTGGAGAAAGGTATTCAAAAATACAAAGTGTCAGCCAATGCAGAAAGGAAAATTTTAAACTTCGAAAACAACTCATGCATCTGATTCAACTTCACAATTTTGACAATACAAAAAAAGAGACATGCTGATAATTCAGTACTTATTAACAATAGATAATTAAGATAACTGTACCTCTGGGAATCCTGCAACCACAAACAATGCAAAGATACTGGATAGTTTAGGTACTTGTGGTAGGTCTTGTAGACATTTACTAATGTTGTTAGCTAACGATGACTTCCAGTAAGAGTAATGACACAGTCTTTGTAAGACATCTGACATCACGGAGGCCCACTCCAATCCACTCCTACAAAAAAAATATAGTCTTGTAGTTAGACCTGGATCTGTGCTCAGAAGGTTGCTGAACAAAAGCAGAGATTGACAGTCTAGTGTGCAGCCAAGAGCAAGCCCTCTCGTGTGCAGCCAAGAGCAAGCCCTCTAGTGTGCAGCCCAGAGCAAGCCCTCTCATGTGCAGCCCAGAGCAAGCCCTCTCATGTGCAGCCAAGAGCAAGCCCTCTCGTGTGCAGCCCAGAGCAAGCCCTCTCGTGTGCAGCCAAGAGCAAGCCCTCTAGTGTGCAGCCCAGAGCAAGCCCTCTAGTGTGCAGCCCAGAGCAAGCCCTCTAGTGTGCAGCCCAGAGCAAGCCCTCTAGTGTGCAGCCCAGAGCAAGCCCTCTAGTGTGCAGCCAAGAGCAAGCCCTCTAGTGTGCAGCCAAGAGCAAGCCCTCTAGTGTGCAGCCAAGAGCAAGCCCTCTAGTGTGCAGCCAAGAGCAAGCCCTTGACAGTACCTTTGGTGCTATACAACCTGTGGCCAATTTTAAAGTTACCAGAATTGCCTGAGCGTGTAACAGCTAGACTACAGAATTTACAGTCACTCTTGAAATATATGATTTATGCAGAATGTCAAACTTTTACAAATTAACAGTAAAGTCACTAGTCTGAACAAATTTTTATTAGTTATGATTAATAATGTAAACTTGTCAGAAACTTGTTTACACCAGTCCTGACAAATATAGAAGTGATTGTCACAATGGAAATTATCTGAAAAATCTTTACATCAACTGAATAAATCTTGTGGTTGGAATGTTTTCTACATAGTAACAGTCCAGTGATGAGCGAGAACACTCTTCAAAAAGTGATAGTTGACATGCTGCAAATATTTGCACAAAGATCGTTAAGACCAAATAATGTCTTAAACAGGAAAAATTGTACTAGGATGACAAGGAAAAAGACAAACATTACTTTGAAAAAAGTAATAACAGCCATGAAGCCACCCATATTTTCAAACCATAACGTCAGTATCAAACATTTTCCCTTCAGCTTACCTTTCAAGACATGATGCTCCAAATGTAAACAAGAACTGTGCAGTTGTAGAGCCATCATATTTGACAACAGCACTGCTATCGTCTTTCTGCTGTTCATCAGTCTTAATGGCCTTGTCACATACTTCAGGTGTTAGTCGTTGTAAAACTTGACCAAGTAATCCTAATGCCAAGTGTTGGGTGTTATTATCATGGCCCTTCTCTCCTCTGTAAATAATAAATAATGGGAATTCAGGGGTTTAGTTTACTTTGAATTTCACTGTAATGTGAACACATACCTTGCTATAGCAAACAACATTGGTAAGATGGTATCTACTTTGAATTTCACTGTAATGTGAACACATACCTTGCTATAGCAAACAACATTGGTAAGATGGTATCTACTTTGAATTTCACTATAATATGAACAAATACCTTGCTATAGCAAACAACATTGGTAAGATGGTATCTACTTTGAAATTCACTATAATGTGAACACATACCTTGCTATAGCAAACAACATTGGTAAGATTGTATCTACTTTGAATTTCACTGTAATGTGAACACCTACCTTGCTATAGCAAACAGCATTTGGTAAAATTGTATCTACTTTGAATATTTCATTATAATGTGAACACATACCTTGCTATAGAAAACAACATTTGGTAAGATTGTATCTACTTTGAATTTCACTGTAATAAATGTGAACACATACCTTGCTATAGCAAACAACATTGGTAAGATGGTATCTACTTTGAAACTCTCCATGACATGTGCACATGCTGCCGTCTTGCCATTCTGTGAAAAGAAACAGAAAAAGACCTAATAAACATGTCATGCTTGTTCACTGGTACATAGTTGATTGATTTTCCGGTTCCAAGATGCATTGCGCGAGAGGACGGCTTTTATGTTGTTACAGTTAGTCTTGTTTTGTCTTTATTACGTTGGAAATAAAAATTTTATCAGGAAATGATAAAAAGACATGTTGTATATAACAAAGATTAAACACCATCAATGATTGAGAGGGATTTTACGGGTGAACCCAGGGTAAGGTCAGGTGACAACCACCCCCCACACCCACCCCCGAGCTGAGTAGCACATGCAAACCCCTCAGCGTGTACACAATACATGGCGTAATGCATATTGGAACTGGCAACAGGTCTATTGCAAGGACACACCTGAAGGACACTTGGCCTAGCTTTCAATATAATAACAATTTTCCACAGATTAAAGCCTTTAACAACCACTGTATCAAACTGTATTCTGATTCTGATTCTGTATTCAACATCCCTAACCCCAATTTCAGTTTGTCCGAGTTCTTAAATGAGCAATGTATAAACCAATACATTATACCCATCATTCTTGCATTTTATGATATCTTGTATCTAAGTCTAATAGAAATATTACATTTTGACATTGAAGACACAGTTACATACCTGTGGTAACATTGAACCTAGCAATCCCAGAATTCTCTCCTGTGAACAGCCAGCAAAGGCTACTTCATGTGCATCAGCAGATGATGTACTGGTAGCCTTTCTGTCATATACAACTGTTAAAACAAAACAATGTTAACAGTCAATCATGAGTCAAATATTACTAGTAAACTTTTCAAAAGGGGGCCAAAAATTACTTATTGCTGTCCACAAAAATCCTTATACACGTGTATGGAGGAACAGATAGAAAGGTATGCTTCACATGGCAGATAGACTGGTAAAAAGGCTTAAACTGACAGACAGACAGACAGACAGGCAGACAGACTGGTACACAGGCACACAGAAAGACCAGTAGTACTGATGAAAAGGAGACAAACCTTCTTATCAGCATTGTCTATTTCTTCAAACCTCCATGTATAATTTCTTTGTTAAAACTCGCATTAGTTTTATGAACATCTTACATTTAGTAGACACTGTCATTGATTCCAATCATTTCACCAATACCATAATTTACACAAAATTATTTGTTATCTTATTTCACTATCTACCTCCATCAATCTTATCTTTAGTCTCAGCATGGTCTTCTTCTGTTCTGGCTTTTTTACTCTTTGGTTCTTCTTCCGATTCCTCTGTATCATCCTTAGCAACGACTCTCTTATCATCTTCTGCTGCAGTTGCCTTGACATCTTTAACTGCAGCTGTCTCGTCACCTCCCTTAGCTTCAGCTATCTTCCCATCTTCCTCTGCCACTGCTGCTTTGTCGACTTCCCCACTAACTTTGTCCTCACTCTTTTCTGTACTTGTTCCACTGTCTCTTTTTGCTTCATCTTCCTTTTTGTCTTCTTTTGTTGCAGCCACCTCTTCATCTTTTTTCACACCACTAACTTCATCTTTCTTATCTCCATCAGCAACCTTATCTGGAGTGGTTTCATCACTTTTTCCCTCCTCCATCTTTGAAACTTCTTTCACTTTCTCAGCACCTTTGTCCTTTTTCTCATCTTACAAAGAAAAGTGAAATAAGTGTCAATCATCTTTCAACAAATGTTACATTTTAATGTAAAATCTTGCATTCATATCATCTTCTAGGCAAATTAATTTGTGAAGCAGATAGGCAGGATCCACTTTTTGAAAAAAATTTGAACTTTTGAATATCAAACATGCTTACAACTAAAAACCAAGCTCAGTTCTATAAAATCATATATTTGCCATATTTCTAGACAACCATTGAGGAATAATATCACAGAACCCCACGGAAGTACCAGTGTGACATAATTGCGGTATTTTAATTAGTGCCTGCAGTGTTCTCTGTGGTTGTACTTTCATGAGCATAGTGAGTGATATTGCAGCAGAACACAATGCAACCACAAGTGCAAATACTCTGAGTGGCAGCAATGGCATTCACAAATCACAGGATTCTGTTATAATTACATGTCTATCTAAGGGCAAAGTTCATACATAGTTATGGTGCATTCACATGTCTTCTTGTATGTGGAATGATCACATGGCATACTCATTTGCATACATGTATGCTCATTTGCATACAGATAGGAAATGGTATTTTCAGTAGTAGTTGTGAAGTTACGGTATTGAAACCTAGTTTTTTGAAGCGACTATAAATAATGGAGTCAAGTATCAATTTCTATTCAGCAATATTTTCAGTGTTGCATTGCACTGTAGTGCCAATACAAATATAATGAGTAACACTTAAGTATTAATTTAAAAGCACTATGTACTATGCTCATTTATACTAAATTATAGCATCCATATCAAGTGTAAAAGTACACCGTTTTAATTCGTTTATTTGCAAGCCTAGCATATGGCCTTTCTAACATGGTCAATTAGCAGATGAAACAGTATACTTTTATACTTGATGTGGATGCTATAAACAATTGTGGTACATAAAGGAAATGCTTTATTTTGTTGTTATGAGTTGTACTAAGTGTACTCATCAATGGCAATGCAAGTATATCACTGGCACGTACAGTGTAATGATGTTGACTACCTACCTTTAGTGACAGAACTCTCTGCAAATGTTAGTGATGTAATACACAACTCTATACACTGCTGATGGAGTTGGCTGGCAAATTTCAAATACTCACTGCTTACAACTGTGTATAAAACATAACAAAAATTATCTCTCGATAGCAAACTACATTGAAATGTGGCTAAAATATAATTGCTTGAATTGATACTACACTACATAAATGATGTCTTCCAACATTTTTGGGTACCTGTATAACTTCCTTTTTAATGAATATCATATTAAACTAAAGATACTTAGCAACAGACAAGTACCAAAATGGTTGTAAATGTCCCACTAGGTTTTTCATTGAAGTATGCTTCATCAGAGATTGTCAAAAATATTGAAACCACCAAAACGTTTAGACCAAACACAGTGAGTGATAAAGTCTTACTTCTTCTGGGTTATTCTAAAATTTCAGTGACTTCAGCTGTACTAAGTTCAAAGTTCACAAGCTCAAAGTTCAAACAAAACACAAAGTTTTGAAAGTATGTTTCAAATTAGACATCATACATTTGTTTTATTTTAAATTCTTAAATATTAATATTACATAACAATACCTATTAAATAGACAATTGTGTTTATAAAAATGAAAGTTAAAATCTTCAAAAATCTGTTTGTGTTTAGAATGTGTAGAGTAAATTTACCATGAGGTTGGGGGTTGTTGATAGTATCAGCCAGTGATAATGCCAGAGCAGCAAACTGTATCCAAGAATGGTGATGTAGATAGGTGGGTAGTGTACTCATTTGATTGGTATTACTCACTGTAAAAGTTAATATGTCTATGTTTTATACTTAACCACATGTGAAATTGTTAACATACCCTAACATACTGATAAGTTATATAGAATGGTATACAAAGTGGCATAGAAACAGTTATTTATTGCCAAAATAAAAAGCTCCAAAAATTGTCTTAGTTATAATAAGTGTGAAATAGCAAGCTTCTTGCATCTTGATTGGAGTGGATAATCAATTCTTGCTAAATATACTTCAAAATTATCTTGACTATTAAAAACAAACTTCATTTCTACAGAAAACAACAACCTCGCGCTTTCACTGTTTCATCGGTTACCTGGTACCAAGTACCTGCAAACACTGTTGCCATTCTTAAAACATTGAAAGACGGGAAAAGTACCCTTTACATCATTTGTAACATAGATAAACTAATGAAATACCTGACTGTGCTTACAATGAATAGTTGAAAGACAATTCCAAGCTTACATGGGAGTTATTAGTTGTATAAGAACAGAGCTGATGATGCTTTTACTTACCTATTTTTAGTGGTATTATAACATTTTCATGGAAAGATTTATGACTAAAAGGAGGGAAGAAAGAAAATATTGTCAGTGAATATTCATCACTTGAAGCACTGTGCTTTGAATGAATGCAAACACAAGTACAGATTATGGAAAGATTATCATTATCAGAGGTCTTCCATTGTCATGCAACATAACACTTTAATTTACTAGTGGTATGATGATATGACCACTCTCCATTTACAATGTTTGATCTGCATCTGTCATTATAAACTAAGCCATAAACGAAGTAAAAAACACAATTTTTGATCAGATGTGATCAATTTCAATCAAGACTTTATGATGACTACAGAAAATAACCATTAAACCATGGAAAACACTGATAAAGCAAACTTCTTAGTGAGACTTTACCTGCTGGGATAAGCCCCGGAATCATAGCACCCATAGCATAAATCAAAATCATCGCATACATTGCAGTGAATACGAGTCCCAACTATGAAGGCTTGGCAATTATCACATTTGTACCTGAAATAAAAAAAAATTTGTTCAAAATTTCATTCTTCAAACACTGAGAAAATATGGCTTTTATCCCCTCATCATTCTACAGCACATCAACCTATATTTACTTTACTGGTCTTGCGGTACTTGAAATATGAATCAAAACATTCAAAAGTGTCATTACTTTTTCCCAATTTTTCGTTAATTATGCTTGAGGAGGTATATTACAATTATTAAACCCCATAGGTGCTAGAACTTCCCCTAACTATGGCAAACATTTACTAGTTTCAGGATATTAATAGGGATCCTGTATATTGCTATGTTAAACAGATTGTAAATTTGAATTGCAGCATACACACACTAGCCTAGCCTAAATCTGACTAGTGTAAAGGAGAACGAAATATGCTATGATTTAAATATTTTTCTATTTTTCAACTTACATGAGGTGAACCATTTCATGGTCATCATTATGTCCTTCTGGTTTCACACCACCAAGATAACATGTATTACACAAATCCATGTCTTCGCAGTGTAAACAACGATACCGTTGCCCTGGTAACAAGACAGCACACCCATCACAGGTGATTTCCACATCTAACATATCACAGTATCTTGCGACAAACATGTGCATTGCCTGTATAGGTGATGAAAATACACTCATTTAGTGATGACTCTCGGTTTCCTAATATTCATTCTCGCAAACCAGAACTGATATTCTTCCACGACACTGCGAAATATCAAATGGTAAAGGAAGGTGCCGTAAAAAGAGGCTGTGGTTTACAATGATGCCTTATATTTTACCTTGTGATTGGCTTCAAATGTAAGGTAACAATAGCTTAATCAAATTTGCTTACTTAGTCCTTAACTAAATTTGTTGGGGAATTTCTATTTCAGATTTTTTTATCAATATTCCACTTACTCTATATTGAAAATTACTTAGTTATCTAATATCTAGACATGACTGACATGGATGATGTCACATTTCGTATCACTTGAATGACCTTTTGAGCTGTGTCAGCAAATCCAATGGAAGGAAAGAACTGTCAAACATACATACATAGGCTGCCAGAAAGATAAACAGCTGATGGACAGTACTACCAAAACTATCAGAACATTTCTGATCAGCCCTGGCGTTATCAATCATAGTATACCACTGTATAAACCCAGCTGTACACTTCCAACTATATACTCAACTCCACTTACCCGTTTCTGATCAGCCCTGGCGTTATCAATCATAGAATACCACTGTATAAACCCAGCTGTACACTTCCAACTATATACTCAACTCCACTTACCCGTTTCTGATCAGCCCTGGCATTGTCAATCATAGTATACCACTGTATAAACCCAGCTGTACACTTCCTAAGCCAATCTTTACATTGTTTATAATCTTCTACCTCCTTAGCATGCCCTTTCTCACTCACAACACTGTCTCTCAGACCAACAGAAGCTGAGAAAAAACCCCACAAAAATTAGACAACAAGGAAACTATCCTGCTATCAAGTAGACTTTAATACTCATTACATCAAAATACAATGTTATACCATAATACACTCTACCCACTCAAGGTATCAAGTATTTCTAGGTATTTTGATACAGAATTATGGAGCTAACAACAACCTTAGGTTGAGCGAGGAAACATAATATTCCACCTCGGTAAATTAGAACCATTTAGAATGAATAATAAAGTTCTTAACATTCCTCTGTTCCATCTAATTTTGACCTTTTATGCAGCTAAACAAGTTGTACATTGATGGTATAATCACAGTCCCTCTTATCATCAATACATACTTAACTACACTGATCCCATAGTTATTTTGTTCATTCTTCATTATGTGATCTAGCTATACAAAATTCTGACATATAGTAGTGGTAGTAAAATTCATTTAAGAACAGGGTAGCCAGGAAACAACAAAACGCTGATTTCCACCTGGGCCCTGTTACCACTCATTAAAACATTATATGATACAATGTCTTCTTAATGTTTGTATTTACCTACTCACAACAGGTACTGTTTTTACCGTTTCTAAAATCTGATACCACAAATTGATATGACTGATAAAAAGTAGTATCGGTAATGCTTTAAAAATTGTAGTTTTTACACTTACAACAATTCACACTAACAACGTCCTAGAGGCACTGCTAAGATGTTCATTTCAAAATTTGATAGAGGAAAGCTAGAAAGTAGCTAATTCCAAACTATGTTATTGAAAGTGTTGTTTTTTTAATCATAGGTACCTGTCTATTTTTCCGGTAAAAATAACTGGGAGATACTCACTTTTTGAGATTTGCAGTAGAAGAGCTGGTATTTGTAGATCAGCTACAAAATGTAGATCATAGGGTTGCCAATCAACATCTAGTAAATGTAGTAGAAGTGCCTGCATACACTCAAATGCTGACTGGGTAGATCTGAAATAGGCAACAGAAACTCATTGGAGTATAAAGTAACAGGGCTTGCATACATTCAAATGAACATGAAAGTAACAACTGACAGAAATCAATATTTCTGGTGACATGGCTTATCATGTTGACTTTCAGGAACCTAAAATTACCAAAGTTACTAGACCATGGAGTATAACATAACATAACATAACATAACATAACATAACATAACATAACATAATATAACATAACATAACATAAGTGATAACATAACATAACATAACATAACATAACATAACATAACATAACATAACATAACATAACATAACATAACATAACATAACATAACATAACATAACATAACATAACAACGTATCTGCTTAATTACCTGGGATGTTTAGTTTTATCAAAGGAGATGACAGCTTCTGATAATCTTCTCACCAAAGCATAATATGACCTCCGAACTTTACTTTCTAAATCCAATCCACAGCCTTCCAGTCTGATAGCATAGTGTCTGCAAATAAAACACCATCTAATAGTCACATATCAGCAGTAAAGCAAAACTAATTACAGCCTTCCAGTCTGATAGCATAGTGTCTGCAAATAAAACACCATCTAATAGTCACATATCAGCAGTAAAGCAAAACTAATTACAGCCTTCCAGTCTGATAGCATAGTGTCTACAAATAAAACACCATCTAACAGTCACATATCAGCAGTAAAGCAAAACTAATTACAGCCTTCCAGTCTGATAGCATAGTGTCTACAAATAAAACACCATCTAATAGTCACATATCAGCAGTAAAGCAAAACTAATTACAGCCTTCCAGTCTGATAGCATAGTGTCTGCAAATAAAACACCATCTAATAGTCACATATCAGCAGTAAAGCAAAACTAATTACAGCTTGACCATTGAATGATCACCGAAAGACTGCATATCGTATACATTTTATCTTCAAATGGAAATTCAATTTTGTTGGTAAACCAGAGTATATAACTTTCGTCATCAGTGAATAATATGCATACATTCATGCTTGCATTATTTTGTACTGAAGCAGACAATTTCAAACTTATAAATCGTTTTGGGTGACCGAATAGTCTTTACATTCGACCTTGCAATCCATGTCATACATGCAGCAAATCATTATAGGATATTGAAGATATTGGAACCAATACTTCCAATTGAGATACAGAAATAATTTGTTCATCACAGTAAAGACATACATTTCATTGAAAATTAGTTTTACTTATATTAGTGTATAATATTTGCAAATGTTGTTGAGTTCAAATGTATAAATCTTACTTACACAGGGAGATATTTCTGGACACCAAGCATTCTTGGAGAATACACCAAATCTTACTTACAATGGGAAATGTTTCTGGGCACCGAGTATTTCTTGGAGAATTCACCAAATTTTACTTACACAGGGAAATGTTTCTGGGCACTGAGCATTCTTGGAAAATTCACAGAATTTTTACTTACAAACAGAAATGTTTCAGGGCACCAATGCTTCTTGGAAAATTCACCAAACTTTACTTACACAGGGAAATGTTTCTAGGCACTGAGTATTTCTTGATTTTTACTTAGAAATGGAAATGTTTCTGGGCACTGAGTATTTCTTGGAAAATTCACCAAATTTTTAGTAAGAAACGGAAATGTTTCAGGACACCGAATGTTTCTTGGAAAATTCACCAAACTTTACTTACACAGGGAAATGTTTCTGGGCACTGAGCATTTCTTGGAAAATTCACCAAATTTTTAGTAAGAAACGGAAATGTTTCAGGACACCGAATGTTTCTTGGAAAATTCACCAAACTTTACTTACACAGGGAAATGTTTCTGGGCACTGAGCATTTCTTGGAGGAAGAGAACACTGGGTACTTGAAAGAAATGTGGATTGCCATTAATTCTTAGAAACTCAGCAGCAAACATAAAGATATCAGCTAATGCCTGGGCTCTTTGACATCTCTGATCTAATAGGTGACGAACTCTGTAGATAGGAAGAACAGTTAAAAATGTCACAAATTAGTTTCATTTGGCATTGTACAATAACATAACCCAAGTTACAATTCTTTTTTCTTTGGACAGACATTATTTTTGCTAAAAATATGCAACCATACATTTAGGGATACTTCCGTAAATTTGAGATTTGGGTACAGTTTGTTATGCATTGTACACAGTAAATAATGTGATTCTTGAAATGGTTTTTAGATCTATGAAGGTGAAACTATCATCATTACTAAAGATGAAATCTTGCATGTGCTTTATTAAGGAAAACACAATCTATGAATTCACAAAAATTTCATCTATTGTGCTGTAGCCATGACGTGGTAAATTCTCATGTGTCATTTATTAATAGGGGTCTTTAGATTAAGAATTGTTCATGACATGATGATCCCATCAGTGATATACAAATTAGGGTAAAAAATCTATAATTTCAAAATCACTGAGCAGATTGAGCTGAAATTTGGTGGGAATGTTCTTAGAGGTGTTTAGATTACAGCAAGTCATTTTTTGGATCAGGCACCTAATTATCAATTTTGCTCACGAGATGGAAAATGAATTCCATCCTCAGTCTTTGTATCTCTGGTATAAAATCAATATATTTGTACATTTTGAAATACTGTATTCTGTGGTGCTTTTGTCCTCAGTCAGACTCAGTGAAGAGTGTATACGTAATGTCAATCTCTATGTTCTTACCTTTCTCTGGTTAGTAGGGCATTCTTTACAAAGTCCATGACAAGTTTGAATGATGGATACCTGTCATAACTACTATCTTCCTCTGTCAGAATATACCGACCCTGTAAAATTCATATTTGTTGTATCGTCAAAATTGGAAAATTGGTAAAATGACAAGGCAATGCTAAAATCATTGTGGAATTACATTACATTCAAAGAGGTGGTATTCATCCATTTAACATTACATCATCTACCTATACTCCCCCGTTGAGTGGAATGATCTGCTCCAGAAGTGTACTGCATTATAACAACATTTATTGCATCACACCAATAGTGGGAGTAATATAGGGGTGGTCATGTTAAATAGTGTGTAACTTTCAAAGTGTGATCTAAAAAAGAAAACAACAACCTCCAGTTTAGTACATCACTCAATACACATAGGATAATAATGATGATGCATATAAATGACTTACTTTGAGATTGGTATCTCTATCTGTAGAATCTTGGGATGGTAGTCGGTTTCTTCCAATTTGATAAGATCGACTTCTCATCAAATTTCTTTTACTTTTCACTTTTTCCTATGTGGGTAAAAAGAATTCAACTCATGTCATTTGTTATTGTGCATCAACAGACAACAAATACATTAGTAGAATAGAATTGATACTTGTATAGTAGTAGTAGTAATAGTGAAGTTACCTTATTGGAATCAAGAGACTAATTAGGGGAACATCTAAAAACCACAAGACACATGATAACAACTAAACAATCACAGGTCCTGGCCAGAGAAAAAAAATACTGGCAAAAGAAAATACAGGAATCCATCAATTAAAGAGAACACCAGCTGTCCCTCAACCATGACTGTGGATACCATCTCCCACCTATTTACAACAGTCTACTGTCAGGTGATTCCATTGGGAGGTCACCTGACCAAACAGTATAACATCATTACGCTGATGACCTCAGAGTGATTTGGACGAAAGCTTTGTAGTCACTTCAAAAACTAAATTAAATAGGGTAACTTCTCTACTTTAATAATATACTACACATTACCACTATCGAGATTCTAAAATACTGTAATTTTTAAAATCAAAGTTATCCTTTTATCCTTTTTCCCCATCAGAAATGTGTACAGAGTATAATCTTCTGTGATATATATCTTGTATAAATACATGGTTCATCTGAATCCTTTGTCGTCGATATCATGTTGTTAATTTTTTTTTTCGTCATTATGATAATACTAATTCATTACACAGCCATATATAATATCATGTAGAGGATTTGAAATAGAAATTAGTATTGTCCTACCTCCTGCTTTGGTTCTTGTTTACTTAGACCAGCAAATTTTAACAGGAACATAGCTTTATCTAGACAAATAGTCACTGAAAGATATATAGAGAGATTTACAGTGGAGGGTATGAAGAGTTTGATTCAATGAAATACATTTTGAAACAATGTAAATTCTAACAATAGTCGTTGATGGTGTCTCTGTCAATACTACCAAGTAGTTGCAGTCAAGATTTCATCCATACTGAAGACTAGTAATATTCAAGTTTACTAGTTGCTTGACGAGAATGTTCAAATTGGTCAACTGCACATGCTACTTTCTCAGGGTGACACTATTTTTTACATGTTTCTCATTGCTTTTTCATAGCAATTATGGGTTGGTTGGGCGATTTAAAAAAAGTCAAAAAATAAAAAATAAAAAATAGTCTTCGTCATATTTCTCTGCATCTCATTTTCCTCCTCTCTACCTTCTTTTTATTGGATTCCTGGTAACAAACCCTTTCCCAGCTTCTCTACACAATTGGCATGTTCTCAGGCCCCCTACTTGAATAACTTCCATCATGAAAAAATGCTCTGTTCGTGAACATGTGTCATCATCGCCACCATAACTGTAGATGGCATCAACAGTCCAAACACTTGCTTATTCTTGCCAGAGAGGGACAAAATATTAAGGGCGAGTGCAAATAAAAATATTTTTTTATTTTGATGTCAGAGCTGAAAATTTGGTAATGAGAAACAGAGAAAAAAAAGGGTCAACCTCATCAGAAAAGTGTACAATCTTCTGTAATGGATATCTTGAACAGAGTGAATTTAACATAATATATACCTGGTTCATCTGGATCCTTTTTCTGATCTTTTTCCTTTTCCTCTTTCTCACTGGCAACTTTGAATTTCTGACGAAGATCAATCTGGGGGCAGAAGTGATAATATTGGGTAACAGTACAGTGTGAAAGATGTGCTGGAGGTACCACACCTTCCATGGTGTGATGTCTCTCAAATCTGTGATTGGCTTCACAACAGTGTTGTTCGCTAAGACGCTCACATGTGGAGCTTATTTCCCTACTTTACATAAATGATATGAAGGGTAGCGAGCTGTATATGTATGAAAACCCTGTCATTCTTGTAGACAAAATTGACACCAAGGTTATTTAGGTAGTAATCATTTATCTACTTCCAGAAGTTTAAATCACAATAACATTTAATTAAACACATTCTGATAAGTATCAATAGTGGAAAGGGGAGACAAGGTACCCCATCACTGTATAAACAATACAAAGTTCACACCAAATGAAAATGCTTGCAGATAGGCTAACATCTATTATACATGATACATTTCTGTAAACACATGTTTCTTTGTTAAACCATAACTTCCATACATACTTGTGCCATTCCTTACTACCACTCTAACTTACCAGATATGTTCTTATAGTCTCGGCAACTACATAAGCCTGTAGTATACCATCTGATACAGGTAATTCACCCTCAGAGTTGTCTGCAATCAAATATACACAACAAGTGAAGTACCGGACCCGAATGGTTTCTATGACATGATTTAGTATAACATAGTCATTTTGTATGCACTAGATGACAAGCTGGTCTATTTCACTGACTCTGCTACCCAAGGCAGCTTCTATGGCAATACCAGAGACACTATGGTTGCAACCCGAAACACTTTATTTACAGTTAACTTTATTATTACTAACTAACTTTTTGTCATGCCTTAGACAGACGGTGCTATGTACAATCTAGTATGAATGTGGGTAGATTACTACATGTAAATTAGTGATGAACATGCTAATGTCGTCAATAAATACTGTTAAAATGCAAAGAGGAAACCAAGATTTTCATTTCACATTTTTGGGTCCCATATAATTATCTATTAAGTTTCAGTTCTGACCATCCTTTCTCAGCAAGACAATTGGCAAATACAAACAGCACATAATTTTGTTCTCTTTTATTCACTGTATTATTATCTTTTGTACACTTACAGAGGCAAAGGGCCTACTGGTAGTAACACTATTATAAAGTTACATTTTAATAATCTGATGAATTTTCCCAAACTTTCCAAACTACGTTTGCTTTACAGCTTCTTTTGCAATAAAATTATTGTGTTGAAATAAAATTTTCTGAAGTAGTACAAAAAGAATGTAGAATGAAAGTATACAATCATAATTATTAGTGCTAGGTTAATCAAATTGACTTATTCTCTTCAACCCACGGTATGTTACTTACAATATTTCTCAATCTCATCTCTAAGATCTTGAGTATGCCAAAGCAGTGCAGCAAACACAGCTTTGATAGCACTATCTACAGCTGGACCTCCCATACTGGGTACTGGACGCTGATTATGACATCTGTGAATCAGGACAAAATGACGAATATAAACAAATGTGTCATATTGTATGAAAATAACAAACTAACAAAACAGATTGTCCAGAGTAGTGAGTATGTATACTACTAGTAAGATAGCAAAAAGTCAAGTAAAATACACTTCATTTTCATTGGAAATTGTTGGTATATCGTCACATCAGTGCAGTAAGGTCTTATCTGCCTATACAATTGCATAGCAGATATGACCTGTCTGCACAAGATGCGACAATATCATTGTTAACATTGTTCAATGTTGTGATGAGTTCATTCCCCCCCCCCCCCCCCCCCAACATATGACAAGTTCTACAAAGCTATTCATCTAAAATATCTTACTTGTCAAGGAAGTCTGAAGCCATTCCACTTTCTCCGGTAGAAACACTGCCAAGGAAACTATTGACCACAGAATCTGATGGATTTGTCATCTGGTGAAATGAACACATAAAAATACAACTTAGCGTAGTGAAAAGGAAGATGATTTAACTGTCTGTCATAATCCTCTATAGATCTGTGAAATAGTTTTAACATGTATACAAATTAACAACATCTAATAAGGATGAATTTTGTTCCAATGACAGCACCAAATATTGTTCTATCATTCCATGATTTTGTTAGGATCTTGGAACGACGTAACAAGGATGAATTTCAGTTAAATTTGCATAGATTTTCATCCATACATTGCAAAATAATGCTGATGATTCCTGGTAAAATACAAGAACATGGGTATATCTTATGTACACTTTCTGTCTATAACAAAAAATATTAGTTAATATTTACTATGTAAAATTAAGATAATTCACACACTACTTTTTAGTAAATATATTACTCTACTAAATACTTCTAAATAATGTCATCTTTCATTCAACCTATTACTATACATAGGAAGAATACCTCAATTATTTTTACCTATATGCATTTTAAAATATACTAGTGTTCAGAGATAACTATTCCTCTTCCCCTGATTACAAAATTAGTGTACAAGAAAGTGCTTGTGAGATAATTTGTTAATCTCCATTAATTCCATACTAAATGTTCACAATCATATGTCCAGTAAGTAGACTTTAAAATATCAATACATGTGTATTACCTTTAGTCGTATCAGTAGATGTTTACACTCACGGTATAATGGGTATAATGCGTTAATTTGGGCAAATAGTGAGTTTGTTCTAGCAAGCTACTAATTAATGCAAAGCTGATAAACTCAGATAAGACATTGATATCAGGTAGGAAATAGAAAAAAAACAGTGAGAGGAAACAGTATTTAAAACTTTATTTGAAATATACAGGAAATAATATTAGAAATCAGGAAAATCGCGAGTACAAAATTGATCATTTGTCCTTTACCCTGTGATCTAAGTAAGCTACCCTCTGTGCATCAACACACCAGATATCAAAGCAATCTGATGAGTGGTAGTCGAGGAGATGATGAAAATGTCATTTTTTGAAGAAAAAAATCATAAAAAATTGAAAATGGCACAGATCAACTTGGCATGAACAAATCTGAATAGCCTCCCCCAAGGGAACATGCACACCAAATATCGAAGAATTCTGACTGTCACTTTCGGAGAAGATGATGAAAATATAAAAGTTTGACGGACACCAATGATTCCACCTATATACTCTATACCTTAATACAACCTATACCTAAAGCTACGCTTTCAGCTTTTCGCT
Source organism: Glandiceps talaboti (assembly GCF_964340395.1). Classification (NCBI taxonomy): domain Eukaryota; kingdom Metazoa; phylum Hemichordata; class Enteropneusta; family Spengelidae; genus Glandiceps; species Glandiceps talaboti. The sequence continues at coordinate 17,158,114 of NC_135553.1, forward strand.
GACAGCGGAGGTAATAAAACTGATGAGATAACTTACAAAGTTTCCAGAGAGTGATCTAGTCAGTTTTCCCACCATATATCCACCTCTGAATAGTGTACTCCATATATCACTTCTAAGTAATGACGATTCTGCTTCTTCTTGGTCTTCAGTAGACTTAGAACTTTCACTACTTGAACTTTTGGGTGTTACTGAAAATATAAGACATAATATGAATGAAAAATACTGCCAATGGCGTTGTAGCACAACTGTACAGTTTCTAAAAATGTTTATCCATATGGTAACAATAAGTGGCCATTTGTTGAATGGCTACCCAGTTGCCTATCCAACCATGTTGCTATCTTTACGATACATGCTATCATTTGGCTGTTGCTATGGGCGTGGTCATGTTGTTAGATATATTTGCATACATTTCGTGATTATTTGGCTGTTGCTATGGGCATGGTCTTGTTGCTAGGCATATTTACATATATCTTTTGAATGTTTATTAAATTGTCTATTAATCCTGGTTGTTATCTTTGCAATATATGTGATCATTTGGCTGTTGCTATGGGCGTGGTCTTGTTGCTAGGCAAATTTACATACATATTTTGAATGTTTATTCAATTGTCTATTAATCCCTGTTGTTATCTTTGTGAAATACACGACCATTTCGCTGTTGATATGGGCGTGGTCATGGTTGCTAGGGTATTTACATACATTTTTTGAATGTTTACTCATTTGCCTACCAGATGATGTTGTCATTTGACCAAAATATACTGCCATTTGGTCGTTGCTAAGGGCGTGGTCATGGTTGCTAGGGCCAATTTTGTCAAAATGTTTTGATGAAAATCTGCAGAATAACACTTTCAGAAACATCTCACCAAGTTTCAGACTCGGTGACTAAATAGTTTTTGAGATATAAGTTTTTGACCAAAAATGAACATTTTTACACCTAATTTGCATATCACTCATGGACTCACTGTATGCTTAATATCTCTTCATCCATACATCCCAAGATACATTCTCATTAAATTTCAGCCCCATCTGCTCAGTACTTTTGGAATTATAGATTTTTAACCCAAAAGACACATTTTTAGCCCTAATTTGCATATCACTGATGGAATCATCATGTCATGAACAAATCTTACTTTACACCCCCTTCAGAATGTTCCCACCAAATTTCACACCAATCTGCCCAGTAGTTTCTGAGTTTAAGTTTTTTGACCAAAAATCACATTTTTTTACCCAAATCACAGACCTGTGATGCGATCATTTTGATTTGAACAATTTCCCAACTAGACACCCAAGGTAATGGACCCACCAAATATCATGGCAATCGGTTCAGCAGTTTTTGACTTTAAGTTGTTTACACACACACACACATCCACACACACACACACACACACACACAGACAGACAGACGCCGGGCGATCCCTATAGCACTACTGAACAAGTTCAGTTGTGCTAAAAATGAATAAATGCAACAGATGGCCTCTGTTTGTGGACCAAGTGACTATTGTGAGCTTGCAGAAAAAGTTTTCAGGTTTCAGTTGAGTGATTCAATCATCAAACTAATTCAATAGATAAACTTATAGATTTCAGTACTAACTCTAGTAACTGGAAATTTCACAAAATGAGTGGCAAATTCCAAAATTAATGCCAAAATTTTAGCATTATTCCAACATTTTAAAATGTTTCCATTAGTTTGTTTATTACTTAGTAAAATTAATTATGACTAAATAATGCAGCTGTAATTTCTATTCACACATTTTGTACAATTTTCAGTCAAAACTATACACAACACAATTAAAAAGAGGTGACATACTAACAGGGTGATAAAAGAGTTTGATCTACAAGATACAAAGGTGACATAGTTCTGTTCTAAAGGATGTATCTAAACAAAGTATAATGATTTTACAGGAGATTTCATCTTAGCATGCTATTGCTATTAACTGATCAAATAATTCCTCTTTCTCAATTTCAAACCCTGGAACACATGATATATAGCACGCCCTCACATGGCCATAATGTGCAATTATATTAACCAACCAGAAAACCTTTGACAACAATAACAGCCTGTGTCATTATGGTGATGTTGCTTCACCTATTTGACAAAGGAATACAGGTATCTTGAAATGGTAGCCAGTTTTATAAGAAACCACTGATCGGTTTAGAATCTCTTCAGGATGTTTTGAAATTGAGGAAAAGTGAATTCACAACCCTTAACAATTCGAGATTACAGAAAACAAAATTGACAGGTTTTCATTATTTTGTTATCTTGAAATAAATTTTACAAAAGATGATACTATAACTTCTCTGACTGTTGTCATTGAATGTTTGAGTATGATTGTAAATAAAGAATGTCACTTTACACAAGTAAACTGAGATGTTTGGAATAGTATACCATATTATATATGGGAAGACACTACAAACTTTAAACTTATCAAATTAACTAACCAGGATTTCAATTCAATTCGATTTCATTTTATATGTTAAAGTGGTCATATGGATTAGGATTGGGTATTTATTTTGGAATTTTAATTGATAAAACATATATGGGATATACGTACAATAACATTATACAAACTTTTTACAAATTTTTTTGCAATGTAATGAGTTACAAAGACATACTTGGTCAATGTTGTTTCACATTGATTTTTCAAGTAGGAAGCCACAATAAAATTGTTTTATAAATTAAAAAATCAAAATTAAATACCAAATCCTCATACATACGGCCACTTTAAGAATGTGTTGGAATATGATCCAACTAAAACATATGTCAAATAGAGCAATTAAAACTGGATATGATTGGTCATAGAGAGTGGAGGTGTTTGGTTTATATTTGAGTTCTTATTTACCTTGTCTAGAGTCCATGACAGAAGCACACAGCTTTCCAAATAACTTAGCAAGTCCAAGTTGAAGGTCAAATAACCATGACAATGACACATCTGGGCATCCCTTGGCTGTAACCTGGAAAGTAAAGGAACACAATTTTGTTATGTACATCTAAAAGGAAGTAAAAAGTTGAGAAGTGTGGGACCTGGTGTACATTGTATGCATTTTATCTTGCTATCATAATAGAAAACCATGTATTTTGAATCAAGAGTCTAAAAAACACTTTCATCGACCAAAAAACCTAATATTTCTGGTAACTTGCTATGTATTAATGCACAAAAGTATGACTGGACACACATATCATTTCTGTTGTCATGATAAAATAAATGACAAGACACACAATACATAACTTACTGTAAATTTATATCCCCACTCATTGTTACTACTATCAGAGTGAAACAAGAACTGTAGTCTGGGTCCTCCTTTGAAGTTGACAGTCTTAGGCCATTTCTCACTCCCAACCTTCTGATCAAATCTCTGTTTGAATCCACGAGCATCTGTGAACTCTAGGTAATCGTATCTGAGGGAATGAAAATCAGACAACTTATTTATTGAATTACTATTTCATTCTATTACATTTTACAACAGCAATCTATACAAATATTTTCTAAATTAATTCTAAAAAAAATATAAAATACACAAATATTTTCTAAATTAATTCCAAGTGTGAAATGAAACTGGCTAATACTTGAACAGTGCATTACAATTAAAAATACATTCAGAAGCTCAGAATAACTATCACAAAAACAACACAATTTCAATATTCTATATTGAGAAATTTTGATGAAAAGTTGAAAGCTAACCTCTTCTCAGTTTCACATCTGGTATCAAATTCTACATGAAATGATGTTGCCCCTGGACAGAAGAATATCTGCGTAATATGTAGATTGTTTTCATAGTTATGAGTTGATTCGATATTCCAGGTACGTAGCACTACGTTTTCTTGGTTCACCAACCGCCAAGCATCACTGTCAACCTAAAACCAATACAATATCATAGAAAACAGTAAGGTTTTTTATCATGCATATGCCAAAAATATGTAATATATACTCTGGTCATTCTACATCAAGACAACGCATCTCTATGTCATAACAACCTGTGTCTACATCACTGGTTCAACTGTGTTCGAAATATGAGTCAAAATGTTCAAAATTATCATTACTTGCCCTAATTTTTTTTTTATATTACTGGCACTGGTATAGTTATGTTATTATTCTCCAATATTTTTCTTCATTCAGCCAGAAAATACTCATGACTTAAGGGTTATAATTACCCATCTAGCAACTCATAGTGACAAAAGACCCCTTAGGTCACTCATATTTTCATTGGCTGAACGAAGAAAAATATTGAGGAATAATATCTAATGTACCTGAAAATAGTCCATCAATATGTTTGTCTACACAGTACAGTGTGCATTAATTTTTAGGTTTTCATTTTTTCATGACACTGAAAGTCAGACTCATTTAGTTATAATATTCTATTACTGGGAAACAGTTGACTTGTTAGGAACTGATATAAAACACACATGGTACATTTTCTACATGCATACAGATACATGTATTAAATAGTCATATGAATTATCTATAGCTACTTACATCATGAAATACTTTTGGCATTTCTGGTGCTAATGTCCTTAGCTTCTCTGATATAGGTTGCAGATTTTTTAGCAGTGATATACTGGGTAACTTGTATTCACTCAGTAAGGCTAATGACAAAATCTGAAATAAAAGACAAGATGGGACAATATCAACATAAATCAATTTTATGAATCAAATGATGTCAAGAACACAATTTGTTGTTGTACCATACATAATCATTGCAGCCATGGAAGCACATTAATACTTCAACTTTGATAGAAAAACTGTATGTACAGTCCAATTGTATCAACATGTCTTCTCACATTTTTACATTCTATTTTAGATATTTTGGGGTTTTTTTTTTACTATTTTCAGATTTCAATGTATATCAGATATGACGTCAGTTAGAACGTAGTTCATCTCCACAAATTAAAGTGGCCATATGGATAAGGATTTGGTATTTATTTTGGATTTTTGATTTATGAAACAGTTTTATCATGGCTTCCTACTTGGAAAATCAATGTGAAACAACATTAGCAAGTCTGTATTTGTAACTCAATACATTGCAAAAAGCTAAAAAATGTGTAAAAAGTTTGTTATTGTATGTACAATAACACACATTTTACACATTTATTAATCTTTTGCAATTTATTGAGTTACAAACACAGACTTGGTCTATGTTTTTGTTTTTCATTTTGATTTTTCAAGTAGGAAGCCAAGATAAAATTGTTTTATAAATTAAAAATCCAAAATGAACACAAATCCTCATCCATATGGCCTCTTTAATCTTAGACTACATCTTTACAGGAGTTCTATTTTCATGTTCTAACACATGAACACAGTCTATATGTTTTCTTGGGTTTTCATGTTGCATGTCTCTTTCCTTTGATATTACTTAGTCCCTGTGATAAAAATCGTCTGTATTTTACTTTGAAATGATGAGAACATGTACAACTGCCGACATCAGACCATAGACGACCAAAACCCTTTAAAAACAGGGAAAGTAAACAATTGAATTGGATTAATAACACTTGGCTCAGCATGTTGGAAATACAGAGACTTGTAAGTTGTATTACATTCAATCATTTGATAAGAACAGTTGTATGGCCTCTTAACATAATAGTTCACCGTTCACACACAAATTTCCAGTTCCCCTGGCATTTCATGTACACTTAAAGAGGCCATTAAACTGATCTTATCAAACCATGGTGTAATGCAAGATCTCTGCTGTTCCAACATGCTCAGCCAAGTGTTAATAATTCATTTGTTTACTAAAGTCTATCCATGTTTGTAACAGGTTTTGTTTGTCCACGGTCTGATGTCCGAGGTTGTAAATTGAGGTGTTTGACCAAATCACATGATGTGTGTGTCCAATAACTTACCAACTGTCTGAGTGATGTTGCAAGGAAAGATTTTTCAAGTTGATCAATCAAGGGGTCTTTATTTTTTATCTTGCACAAAGCATCAATAATTGAACAGGCTTTGTCACTCTGCATACCACAATCTGATGTACAAACAAAGGCATTACGTAAGTATACATTGTTTTGAAATAGCAATAATTTACTCAGTTTAGTAACTGTAATACAGAAATTATGGTAGCAGAGAAAAAATATGAGCAATCTATCACTACAGATATTATACTTCAAGCATATCACTAATGTCCCCCTTATTTGTAATTTTTTGTCTCGTTTCTGATAAAGATTTTTTATGAAGTTGACCTAAACAGTTAACTAACACTTCAACAACACATATGACAAACTTATTTCAAAGAAGTCCTGACAGTTTTGTTACATGTTAATGACTTACATCTGAGTATCCTGGCTACAGCTGGTTCTCTATGTTTAGTAAGTTTGGTTACTTACATCTGAGTACCATGGCTACAGCTGGTTCTCTATGCTTAGTAAGTTTGGTTACTTACATCTGAGTATCATGGTGACAGCTGGTTCTCTATGTTTAGTTAGTAAGTTTGGTTACTTACATCTGAGTATCATGGCTACAGCTGGTTCTCTATGTTTAGTAAGTTTGGTTACTTACATCTGAGTATCATGGCTACAGCTGGTTCTCTATGTTTAGTAAGTAAGTTTGGTTACTTAAATCTGAGTACCATGGCTACAGCTGGTTCTCTATGCTTAGTAAGTTTGGTTACTTACATCTGAGTATCATGGTGACAGCTGGTTCTCTATGTTTAGTTAGTAAGTTTGGTTACTTACATCTGAGTATCATGGCTACAGCTGGTTCTCTATGTTTAGTAAGTTTGGTTACTTACATCTGAGTATCATGACTACAGCTGGTTCTGTATGTTTAGTAAGTTTGGTTACTTACATCTGAGTATCATGGCTACAGCTGGTTCTCTATGTTTAGTAAGTTTGGTTACTTACATCTGAGTATCATAGCTACAGCTGGTTCTCTATGTTTAGTAAGTAAGTTTGGTTACTTACATCTGAGTATCATGGCTACAGCTGGTTCTCTATGTTTAGTTCGTAAGTTTGGTTACTTACATCTGAGTATCATGGCTACAGCTGGTTCTCTATGTTTAGTGTTTTCAGACTGTAGTTGTTCATGACACCATGACATTAGACTGGTTTGTAACGCGCATAACAGTTGTACCAGGTTAGATGACACATCTTTCAGTTCTTTGCCTTCTAGAATAGCTTCACACTACAAAAAAGAAACAAGAAAAGATGATCCTGTGGTGCATAAAATCTGTAAGTCAAATTATTCAAAATCACTATAAATCCCCATACTTTGCTTACATTATGCCTGCACATGTGTAATCAGATATTTTTCTGTGTTCAGTCGGAAACACTTGTGGCAAAGGGGTTTCACCTGTCTAGTTTTTCAACTCATGATGACAAGACCCCTTAAGTTAGTATATCATTGATATTTTCTAAAAGTTAACAGAACCAAAGGAAAATATTGTAGAATGTGTGTAATATCGAATCAGACAACATGAATATATGGTATACTTTGATCATATGAGTGATATCATGTACAGTGTCATCACAGAATATACAAGATAATTATAAAGAAACTTGATCTTAATTAAACCTACCTCTCTGAAAGCAACTGACAATAAAGTCTCCATCACAGACAACACAGGTTCAATGTCAAAGTCCTCCTACGAACAAAAGTTAATATTTCTTTACTAAAAATGTCACAAATCAAAATATTGTCACTTTCATCTATATTATACTAGTGAACAACACATCTGTTATCGTAGAGTGTACCTTGAGGATTAATTTCATTACCCTTTCAAACACACATAGGGTTGAAATATGAAATATTTTGAGTGGGTAGAGTCATAATATGACAGAACCTCATGTCGCGTGAGTGCAAGTGTGGCGTACTTGGGGGTATTTGCATGAGTGCTTGCAGTGTTCTCTCCAGCAAGACTTTCAAGAGAATAGTGAGTGAAAGTGCATTAGAAAACACTGCAAGCACTGAGTGCAAATACCCCTGAGTACCACTGGCACTCACATGTCATGGGTTCTGTTATTATCAAAAATGTTCATCCAAAACAACAAATTTCCATAGAAACGACACTATGCCATCACACACTTTCATGTTCTCATTTGCATATCATTTGCATGCATGTATGCAATGTTTTCCGTATTGCACTGCATTGCAAATACCACTAATATGCACACGGGCACCAGTCCAAGTAATGTCTGGTCCATGAATTATGTAATAATGGGTGGGCATGGGGGTGGGGTGGGGGGTGGGGGTGGGGTGGGGGGTTGAAATCTATTGTAATACCTACACAGGGATCTATCTTACCTTAGGACTTGTACTAGGTAAAGTAAGTAAACCACTTGGATCAACACTGCTGTAATATCTACACAGTGATCTGAAAGTGAGAAAAGCTGACGTCTCCTTGGGATCCTGTAAAAAATGGGAGAAGTTACTAATATCATTCTACTTGTCTCTATACTTTTAATACAATAATGACATAAGCTACTCCAGTCATATCAAACTGTTTGAAACATTAATTATATAAATAACAATACTCTTTATTTTACTAGATAGTTCAAGTTTTCATAAACTTGTTTCGACAGAAGTACAGTGTGAGCTGCTATCATGGGTTCAGAGTTAACTCACCATAACATGTTGCATCATTGTAAATAACTTCTGTCTTCTTAAGTCCTTGTTAGGAAAGAAAACAGCAGCACCTACACAACAACAAAACAGTAGAAGATACCTTGTTATAATGTATAAGTATGATCACGGGTCAGTACATGTATACAACACTGGTATACAAAATTCACAACACACATTCGGCCATATTGGAGATCCCCTCCCCTCCCCTCCATCACATTGAAAGATTCTTACCATCCAGAATAGCATTCTTTGCAGCTTCTATCATAAGACTTGTTGCCATATCTTCTGTCTCCATGGTTGTGTCTACTATGTCTCTCACAGTATCAAACATGACAGATGCACATTTCAGTTCTGTTCTAGCTTTTTTCATGACTGCATCCTGCTGGACATATGAAAAGTAAAATTAGCAAGTTGAGAAGTTGAGAACCAGGATTGATTCTCTATAATAATAGAACCCAAAAAGTTGATTACAAAGAAGATAAAACAGTAATAGCAAATATTAGTTTTTCTTACTTCCTTTGTACCAACAAATCATGAGAAAGTAGATTAACAAGCCTTCAATTGAAAACACAGGCTGAACTTGTGTGTTGTGCTATTTGACCTTGAAGAATACTTTCAAGGTCAAAGGTTGAGGTCTTAAAAGAAAGCTCATATTTGATAATATGGGTGTAGGCACTTGAATGGAGTCACTATGTATTACACCTCCAAAGTTATGATGCATATTGTGAAATTTAATACTAACTGTGGCCGCCATTTGGCCATATTTGATTCAGTTGTGAAACCAAGTGATATGTATATGTCTCACATAGCAAGTTATCTTGAAATCGGTTGTGTATGCCAGAGATATAAGGGTGAGCGTACGCACGCACAGATGGATGGATGGATGCACAGATGGAACCTAATGTAAACACATGGTAAAAGCCCCCTCTGGGTGGTGCCTATTGGGGGCTTAAAACTCTATTTGTACTGTGCCACACTTTTTTCACATGTATCCAATTGTAAATATTCTTAAATTTCACTACACGAAACAAATGAAAGATAATTCCTAGGTTCATTGTTCTGAATTACTGCCTTGACTGAAATCAATCTTTCATTGCAAGAAATTTAAGTTATGAGGTATATTGTACTCAAATTGTTTACAATAAGATGCAGAAAAGATACCCTATGAGAAGTAATCAGTCTTGAAAACTATATAATAGACTGTACCGTGTCTAATACATCAGGTTATACTTAGCACGTCTGAGCAATAAAAGACGACTTACAGTGATTTTATCAGGATCATCACCTATGACGTCATTGGATCTCTCAATCTCACGTGTCAACTGAGGTAAACACAGGTGGATCATTTTTAATGTCAATACTTTGCCATATATCCATTTATTGTCACTACGAAATAAAAATATAGAGGAAAGAAATTGTTACCACTGTATTTCTATGGTAATACCATGACAACAAAGGCCATGAACATTAAGACTGTGTTCTCAAAGTCAACACATTGGGACAGAAACATCAATATACAACGTACAACGGTACATTTTGTAAACATTTTTCAATTAATGGCACTCAAAATCTTAGTTATGGGGGTGAGGGTTGGGAGAGTGGAGGGGGTCATATCACATATTACAGTCCAATATCAAATCTAAAGCAACTTTATATTAATCATTCAAAATATAATTTAACTGTATGACTGATCCATTAATCCTGTTTTCCTGTGTATAAACAAATACATGTACATCACCAAACCACCCCACCCCCACCACCACCACCACCACCCCCAAAATGAAAGAGGATAAACTAAGCCATATTTTGAATATACTTTTTGGACTTTTGTAAGACATAGATATTATGATGGTGTAGAAAGAGAATTAAGAAGACTAAGCCATATTTGTAATATGCCCTTTGGACAGTTTTAAGACATACATATTATGATGGCGTCATGATGGTTGAATGTTTACAGCTAGGAGCTAGCTTGAAGTCTGCAGTCTCACAGAGTCTGCGATAACAGCACTACCAATCTACCAGTACTTACCCATCAGGGATATCTGAGTAAAGTTGGGACAACAAAGCCATGGTCACTCCACTCATATCCAGGCTTGTACCTTTCAAATGTTTCTCTTTCTTCTTTTGAACTTCTTCCTAAATACAAAGTCAACAACATGTACTCAAGAATAGCTTTCAACTATTTCAATTGCAATGTCTGACATCTCACTTACTTACAGACACACTACGTGACTTGATAATACTATGCTTCAATGAAACTCTAAATTGTGGACATTTATTTAACAAATGTTTGGAATGAAAATAAACATCATTGTAGTTTAGATGTCAACATTACTATAGGCAGAATATTTCAGAGAAGTCAAGAAAAGTCTGGTTGAAATTGGAGTTTTATTTTTACATCAACTTGAAAAGTCAAGAATTAAAGTGACCATATGGATGACACATGGGTATTTGTTTTGGATTTTTAATTCTTAAGTCAACTCTGCTATGTTTTCCTACTTGAAAAAACAATGTGAAATACCATTGACCAAATCCGAATCCGTGTTTGTAACTCAATAAATGAAAGAAGATATACAGTATGTCAAAAGTTTGTTATTGTATGTACAATAACAAATATTTTAAACATTTTTCAATGTTTTGCAATTTACTGAGTAATAAACAAAGGTTTAGTACATGTTGTTTTTCTTCTTTTTTTTCAAGTATAAAAACAGAGTAGAGTTGTCTTAACTGTAAAACGATTGTAATAATTAAAAATCCAAAATGAATATGCATATGTCACCCATATGGCCACTTTAAAAGTTAATATTTACAGTTGAGATTATACTTGTAAACATTTATCATTTTCTTGTTGTTGATTTTGACATCAATTATGATATAACTACTGAACGATTTATAATAGTTGAAATTTTGACGGTATATAAATGTGAATAAATTACAAATTAATAAATACAGGAAAAGAAATTAATGTATTCCCTTATTATCACGACAGTCTCTTCCTACTTCTAATCTAAATAAAAATAAACAAGAAGCTGAGCTTATATATCATATGTCTTTTTCCTAAACTTGTGTTCCCCTGCTGACATAGCCATTTTCAGACATTGGCTATGGTTTGCCATTTGCCTTCCTTACATAATCACAGTGTTGGGAAGGTGAATGTCAAATATATGAATTCAAAATGGAAATATATGGATATGCATGGTATCAGTGAAACTGACAGAAAAGTGTGAAGAATCTGTAAACACCACAACTTAAATCAATTATAATAAACAGTATAAGTAAATTTAACTAGAAAATATTTGAAACGCTCAAATACAATGCAACATGATTTCTCATTCTATGTATTTGTAGGTTTCCCGGTTTCAGTCATAGTGATGATAATGATGAACAAAAGTGTTTCCCAAGATTGTGTTCAAAGTACTGTACAATTATTACCCCTGGCACAGACTTAGAACAGCAAAACAGCCCTTATACATCCTTAACTTTTTTGGGAACATATAATCTGTGGTGCCGATTAAGTGCACAGCTTTTAAATTCTTCACATAGGAACCTCTGTCCTACCACTATGCAGTTAAGCAGGTTTTAAAAGTTGTGGTTATTACAAGCATTCCCTCACACTTTACTTTCAATTTCAACCACACATTTGGCATCTTTGCTCCCAGTAATATGGTGTGGCCGTCAATTGTAACTTAGTACTGCACAGCCTAAACATCACAGCCACCCTACGTTCTTAGTATGGAGCGGTCCTCATTATAAAGGATAACAATAGAGGGCCACACCATATTATTGGGAACAGAGGGGGTAAAGGAGTGCATGGTATGAGGGGGGAACTGACCTGCTCTTGTGGAAATTCAGGGGAGCTTGAATCAAAGTACTGGCAGAGTGCAGATGACACATACAGACAGGAAATTGAAACGTGCGTGGAAATATGACGAAAAGAAAGACAGAACACACAAAGACATGGGCACAGACATAACAGAAAGGAAGAAAAAAAAGCAATTACAAGTAATGAGCAGAGCAACAGATCTAATCGATCAAATGAACAACCAAGGTTTGTCTACCATACTGTTAACTTACAGAATGAAAGAAAGTTCTTTCAATAAATTATGATCCATGGTCTTGGGAATCTACCATAAATTCATCATGGATCTTAGTTTTACACTTAGTCTAGCGTCTTCTAAAGAATGGAATATTTATTCTAGCAACAGTGGACTAAAATTGTTGTAATATTTATAACTATAAAGAAATGTACTGATTCAAGAGTTGCGTTTACAGTATCAGTTGCTGTAAACAATTTCATCACTAGCAGTTATTTCTATCAATAAACTGACATTTTATGCCTCATTCTCATTTAACAACATTTCACATTTTTTAACTTTTTTATACTTCTTCATCACAGAAAGTATTTTTGATTGCAAGTTACATTTTTTCAAAAACAGTGCAATGTTACTAATGGCATAAATTTGATAAATTTGGACACTAACCATTTTTGTTCATGTATTGTAAGTATAAGTACACAAAATCCTAAAGACTTTGTAATAACTGCCTGACATGTGAACTGAGCTATGCCATAGAAAAGAACAGAATAAGGAAATGAAACCGTACCATTTCTGTGTATTTGTTAGTGATGAGGGGAAAATGAGGTATTAATTGATTCTTTGGTAACAAAATCCTTAGGAACCAAAATCAGATTTTTTTTATCTATAAAAAATGTAATATTTAGGGATATTCTGAAGCTGCCTAAAGAACAGGCAGAGTGACCTGAAGGTCAGTGAAATTAGTGACCTGAAGGTCAGTGAGATTAATGACCTAAAGGTCAGCAAGATTGGTGACCTTGAGTCAGTGAAATTAGTGACCTGAAGGTCAGTGAGATTACAGTAACCTTGAATTCAATGATGTCATCTTAAGGAAAACTGTCGGAAAGTTATTGCAGACAGCAAACAATACTGAAAATAAATATACATGGTAACTCACCAAATCTTTGCCCATATCAACAATAAACTGTAGAACCCTCAGGAACACTACATCTGAGTTGATCATACCCTCCATTTTGTCAGGCATAGGAGCAAATAAACTCTGTTAAAGATGAAGAGAAAAATACCGCCAATGGCGTTGTAGCACAACTGTAGTTTTTAAAAATGTTTATCCATATGCTAGTCTATGCTAACAATAGGTGTTTATTTGCTGAATAACTATCCAGTTGCCTATCCAACCATGTTGCTATCTTTACGATAAATGCTATCATTTGGCTGTTGCTATGGGCGTGGTCATGTTGTTAGATATATTTGCATACATTTGTGTATGTTTTTGTTCACTTGTGTATGAATTCCTGATATTGTCTTTGCAATATACGTGATCATTTGGCTGTTGCTATGGGCGTGGTCTTGTTGCTAGGAAAATTTACATACATTTTTTGAATGTTTATTCAATTGTCTATTAAACCCTGTTGTTATCTTTGTGAAATACACCACCGTTTGGCTGTTGCTATGGGCGTGGTCATGGTTACTAGGGTATTTGCATACATTTTTTGAATGTTTACTCACTTGCTTACCAGATGATGTTGTTATTTGACCAAAATATACTGCCATTTGGTTGTTGCTAAAGGGTGTGGTCATGGTCGCTAGGGCCAATTTTGTCAAAATGTTTTTAAGAAAATCTGCAGAATAACAGTTTCAGAAACATCTTGCCAAGTTTCAGACTAATTGACCAAGTACTTTTTGAGATATAAGTTTTTGACCAAAAATGAACATTTTTACACCTAATTTGCATATCACTCATGGAATTATGGTATGCTTAATATTTCTTCGTCCATACATCCCTAGATACATTCCCATTAAATTTCAGCCCAATCTGCTCAGTAGTTTTAGAATTATAGATTTTTAACCAAAAAGACACATTTTTAGCCCTAATTTGCATATCACTGATGGAATCATCCCGTCATGAACAAATCTTACTTTACACCCCCTTAAGAATGTTCCCACCAAATTTCACACCAATCTCCCCAGTAGTTTCTGAGTTTAAGTTTTTTGACCAAAAATCACATTTTTTGACCCAAATCACACACCTGTGATGCGATCATTTCGATTTGAACAATTTCCCAACTAGACACCCAAAGTAATGGACCCACCAAATATCGTGGCAATCGGTTCAGCAGTTTTTGACTTTAAGTTGTTTACACACACACACACACACACACACATCCACACACACACACACACACACACACAGACAGACAGACAGACGCCGGGCGATCCCTATAGCACTACTGAACAAGTTCAGTTGTGCTAAAAAGGAATTAATATCTAGAAGAAAAAGTTCTTATACTAAGAACAAGTACAGTACAGCTGAAGAATCACTTTCTGACAACCATCAGGCTAGCTCAGCAATGTGATAACACTTGGCTGGTACTCACACCTCATCAGTATGTGTTAACAACTGGAAGGGTAAATGTCTGCACTGACCCAGTGAGAATGCCTGGCTATACATGGGTGACACTGAAAGGGCTTCTTTGAGTTGTACTGTACTGTAATATCTCATATCAAACATGACACTTGTGGTGTATCATCACATGGCCACTCATCAACTGCTAGTTTAGCTTAATGCATTTGAACACTGTTGCAGCCACTGACAGATAATTACATGTAAACTTGAAAAAGGATGTACAGAAGGGGTATAAATAGACTTACCAGGTTGATGTTATCTATAGCAGAACTAGTCCTGTGATAACCATACAACTTGACACCAACAATGCCAAGACGTTCCGCCGTTTCACTTCTGGCTCCTAAGAATTTGATGAGGACATACTTCCCAGTCTGACAACTGTCCATTGGAATATCAACTTCATCCCTAATGAAAGAACAATATTACAAGATAATGTAATATATAAACATTGACAACTAAATGAATTGCTAATAGCTTAGAGGGGTTTTCTGAACAATCATTACTCATTATATATACATTATATTATCTGAAGTAAAAACATTCTATCACAATTTACAAAGCAGCTTATTTGTACAACAAAATCAGAAAAAATTTAAAAGATGGATATATTCAATTCAATCACCATGTTTATACTAACTACTACCTATAGAGGTGGATTCTATTATTCAAACATAATATACAGCAAGCTGCACCTCAAGTGAAGATATTACAATTGCATGATTATTATACCAAAATTCACAAAGTTCTCCTAAGTGCATCGCATAAACAAATACATTGGCAACTTTTAAAATTCTCCAACTATACATTGTGTATTTCAGTACCAATGTCACAAATGCAATTTGAGAGAACACATTGGGTATTAAAACTAAGTTTTATACAATTCAGCAATTCTTACCAATCTTCCTCCACATTGAAGAATGCTACAGGATTGTCTGATTTACCCACAAGGGACGCAGACCTGTGAATACATAAACAAGTAAACAATTACCCACATGATACACAGACATGCAAATGCCCAAAAAAGTAAACGATTATCAACAATCAATGGATATTTCATCTATGAAGCCATCATCTTGCTTCTCACCATGCAAATCAAAATTAAAATGTCATTCTCACCTCATTTTCTGCAGGAAGTTATACTCAGAAGTGGTCCAGCAATCATAGGCTTTGAACCTCTCTACGTGTTTGTCCATGTCAAACGCCTCTCTGAAAGAATTAGTAACAATTAGGTTATCTTTTAAAGTGACACAAACTGACCTCTTACTCAACTGACAATACTTACAGAAAACTTTGACTAAACCACTCTAGTATGATATTAACGTCGATACATGCCTTCTGTGACATTACAATAGGTTTTTGACATTGTTAGAACAGTTGATTGCCGAGGATTGATTCCTGAACATTTTTTGATATAGATGAAAAATTATGTCATCGGATCATTGATATGATATACCTCATTAACAGATTTGAGTTCAGACACTTTCTAGTGATAGTTATGTATGCTTCAGTAAGTAGAATACTATGAGTGACTTTTAAATATGTAGCATAAATCTTGCCCAAAAATGTATAAACTCAGCTTGTGCCCCCTTGAACATAACTAATTAATTATCAAAGAAGGTCATCATCCAAATTTCAAATGCACTTTCTTTGAATGGAAATCAAGAAATATTGAACACAAAAAATTCAACATTATTCATAAATATGTACATGTATATTGGCTATCTGTTGTCCAGTATCTTTGGGATATGGATATGTTTGTCATTTTATCTTTTGTTTACATGATTCAGAGAACTCAGAAAAACTCCAACAAGAAAATAGAACCTTACTCATCATTGTAGACAAAGATTAAACCAGCTTTTGGACCAATTCCTCCCTTGTAGACCTATGAAAACATAATGAATAGATTATACATATGAATTATTTCACTGTTAAATACATGAAGTTATTATTTTAATTTAACAAGAAATGACATGGTGCAGTGTGCCCTTTAAGCCAATTTGATGCACACAATTTCTAGTGATGCACCAAAATTTGGTGTTCACCTATCTCTTACTTTGTGGTGAGTGTGTCCTCTAAGCCAATTTGATGCACCACTGACGCACACAATTTCTGGTGATGCACCAAAATGTTGTGTTCCCCTATCTCTTACTATGTGGTGACCAGTGTGCCCTCTAAGCCAATTTGACGTGCCACTGACACACACAATTTCTAGTGATGCATCAAAATTTGGTGTTAGCCTATCTCTTACTATGTGGTGAACAGTGTGCCCTCTATTAAAGCCAATTTGACGCGCCACTGACACACACATTTTCTAGTGACACACCAAAATTTGGTGTTCGCCTATCTCTTACTATGTGGTGACTCACAAGAAATGACAGTTTTTTCTCATTTTGACTCACAACATCAAAATTTGGCTATCATTAGAGGACACACTGGACATGGGTATGTTTCTTGGTATTTTATTCCATTCAAAAGTGGCCATCATGTCATGTACAAACAGCTGTCTAACCTCTAGTTAGTGTAAAGAGTATTACCTCAAATTGTCATCATTTATCTTACATATTTTTCCAGACTATATTATCTAATAATGAAAAGTAGTCAAGGGCTTTGGTATACCAAGATGTACAAGGGATAAATATATAAAGTTGTAACAAAACACATACCTTTATTCTAGCCCTGGTTATTTGCATCATGCCACTGTCTTTGCTACTGAACACCAAGTTTAAGTTCAATCTATCATTGCCTGACAAATAGGCTGCAAAATAAAATTTAAAGCATATTAAGAATTGAAAATAGAAAGATTGGGGTAAAAATTGTTCATGAGTTAAAATGTGGTTTTACTTCCTGTATGTGTGGCAATCTAATTAAAAGCTGACATTATGCCAGCTAGTGGTTAGATTCAATCTTTAATACATGCATTACAATTTCTTACCTTCTGTTGTCCAGTTATCTGTCAGTACATTGCTAGCAGCTGTGTTGCTATCACGTTGACCTCCATCACAGCCACACAAAGAAAGTTGTAAAATACTACCTGGAAGTAAAATGATATACATGTATTATAACTATCAGTACATTGCTAGCAGCTGTGTTGCTATCACGTTGACCACCATCACAACCACACAAAGAAAGTTGTAAAATACTACCTGTAAGTAAAATGGTATATTATAACTATCAGTACATTGCTAGCAGCTGTGTTGCTATCACGTTGACCTCCATCACAACCACACAAAGAAAGTTGTAAAATACTACCTGGAAGTAAAATGATATACATGTATTATAACTATCAGTACATTGCTAGCAGCTGTGTTGCTATCACGTTGACCACCATCACAACCACACAAAGGCAGTTGTAAAATACTACCTGGAAGTAAAATATATTCATATTACTAAAGAACCGTAATAATGTTCTTGAATATGACTATCAGGTCATCAGTGAAACACGCTATAGCTTCAATTCTAACAAACATGACCAAAAGTACATCAGAGAGAGTCTAAGCACATCTGAAGAAAGGTGTAAACATCACGGACAGGGGTGATGGTAAGGCAAAAATAAAAAAATTGTTTGGTTCCGGTTACCCAACCCCAACTAGTTTTTCACGCTGACCCTAAACTTTTTTTATGTATTCAAGAAAAATAATAATAAAATCGCGAAAATAGTGAAGTCTCGCCAGAAATAGTGGGTGCAGAAACTGGCATCAACTTAAAAAGACAATATAAAGCTATTATAAACAACACAAAGACCATTTGGAAAACAATGGAAAACCTGAACTAGACACTCACACATGAAAAAAAAAAAAATAATAAAATAAAACAAAAAATCTACCTACCCCACCTATTTTAAACTTGAATGTAATCGGAACCACGCAATTTTTTTATTTTCATGCCGAAGTACCAACTACATAATATCACAGTGACAATATCTATGATTACATCATCACTGAAACACCATAGACTGGTATTATTAAACACGCAAATGAAGTTTGTTGATTGCTACAGGCCAAACATCACTCACAGGTACAATGATAACTTTTGATCTTGTGATGAGAGTTCTAACTGTAATACCACAGTAATGGCAGTTGTACTGATATAAATCAGATCAGTACTGTGAATATTAATCAGAGAAATTTTATATTTACCATATTTCTTGAGTATCATTTCTCTCACGTTATTCAGGGATCGCAGTAAAGTTATAGCTTCTAATGGTGTTTCTCCATACTCTGAAAAGACGCAAAGAATACAAGGTTTGCTTTAAAACTATGTAGATAAAAGTGATAAGTAATAAAGTATGCTAATATTCATCTTCTTAGATTTTTTGGGGGTGATGAGTCATTTGAAATTGGGAAAGGTCAAAGGTTATATACTGGTGACTGGGTGACTAACATATATAAAGTTGGTCTCAGATTCAGAATCACATTCAGATTGGAGGACAATATGAGACAAGTGTTATATTATTATGAAGCCAGCTTTATACATTGGTGACTAGTCATTTCAAAGTAGGAAAGGTCAAAGGTTATATACTGGTGACTGTGACTAACATACAAAGTTGGTTTCAGATTCAGAATCACTTTCAGATTGGAGAATATGAGATATGTGTCATGTGGGTGACTTGTCATTCAGGTGAAGGTGGGAAAGGTTAAAGGTCATGAAATCTGAAGGAACATTAGTACATTGATGATGTATTTCATTTTGTGATGCCATCATATATTTGTTGACTTGACATCTCTTACCTTGCATATAGTGAAGTGACTTCAGTAGACTGGGTACATGACCTCTTGCTAGGGCAAATGACAACAACACATGAATGCCTTCAGGTGAAACTTTACCATTGGAGTCCCTGCAATATGTTTAAAGATATGTGTTCAGTTTGAGTTTAAGAATAATGGGTTAATTACAAGATTAGCTTGATAGGCCCCATATAATAATAATGGGAATTTTATAATGCGCCTTTTCTCCTGAGAGCTCAAGGCGCTCTCAATTATTACCTCTGGCATGGATCAATGGTGACACTATGACCCTTTATACTTCAACTCCCTTGGGAGTATACAATCCATTGCGCCGCCTCTAAAAGCACATAGGATTAAAGCATTCACATTGCAACATCTATCCTACCAGGTCCCACATTATACAGCTGTGTTGACTGAGGCACAGTCGTGGTTCAAATCTTGCCCAAAGACTTTAGTCATTCAGAAACAAACAACAGCAATGGGGCCCGAACCTGCAACCTGCAGATTCCAAGCCAGCCATGCTAACTATTCACACATCATGACTCCATATATCTGTCCAATAGTGATCCAAATTTGCCTTGAAAGCAAACATCATGTCAACATGTATACATTTATAGAATCAAGATAATTAAATGGTTAGAGTGGTTGGCTTGAATCTACAAGTTGCTGGTTCATGTCTTGCCACTTGTTCTGAATGACTTACAGTTCTTCGGTAAAATTTGATCCACAATGTTTGCAAGTCAACCAAGTTTTTAATTGGGGACCTGGTAAGACAGAGTTACTACATCAATGCTTTAATCCTATCTGCTTACAAAAGCTGCTATGGCCTGTATGTTCTCCAGGAAGTTGAAGAAGTATAAATGGCTGTTGCGCCACTGTAGGACTGTGTCAAGAGTAATATTGTAAGGCACTTTACTATAACAAATTATACTTATCGATATAAGACATCGACTTACAATGATACTGTATACAAGAATCTCTCAATCTCATCCAATACCGGTGGTGTCAAGAAAGATGGTCTTTCAGACGAGGCCGATGATAATGATAGAGGTGGCATATGAGATAAGGCTGATCTGAAATCACAAATAAAACACTTCAGATAGTTACATTATGTATGCAGTAATTGATTCCAAAAACTGACTGACTAGTTATGAACCATAGTGGGCTTCTACAAGGGGATAGTTTCAAATTTACAAAACCACAGTGGGTTTCCGCAAAGATATATAGTTACACAACCACAGCGGGCTTCCACAAGGAAACAAACAAAAGAACACAACTGAAGTAGAAGCTTGTGATTTAGAAGCAAAAAGACTAAGATATGAAGCTGAATTGATAACAAAATCCAAACTTACTAAACTCCAAATTTACTTTATATGTTCAATGAAGGACATTCTGAGTTGGGGAGGGGGGCATAAGAATGGCAGCTGTGGCTATAGAGACTAGCACAGAGAGATACTGTATAACCATCTATGTTGTACGTTCAATGATGGAAGTTCTGAGTTGGGGAAGTGGGGACATTCTGAGTTGTGATGGGGGGGAGCATAGGAATGACAGCTGTGGCTTAGAGGCTAGCACAGAGAGATACTACTACCTACCTTGTATGTTCAATGATGGAAGTTCTGAGTTGAGGGGCCATGGGAATGGCAGCCGTGGCAGTAGAAGCCAACACTGACAGATACCAGACAGCTGAAGCATCGCAAACACTAATACCACCACTTTGGACCATTCTGTTGGCACAAAATGTACAAGGATAAACAAATTTGGGAACTGAATGAGATCAACAGAAAGAAATAAGTAGCTTGATAGACACATCACAGTTTACCTCTTTATACAGCTGGTATACATGTATAACAAAGTTCTAAAAGTGTAAGGTGCTTTCTAAGTGTCACATGTTTGCCAAAGTGTACACACCTCATCTTAAAATTTTGGACTTTACATTTCCTGGTGTGTATATTAGTTAATAACAAAGAAGGTGCAAAAAAAATTTACATCCTCTCCTTCTCCTTCTGTTTCCCCCTCCCTCCCTCCCTCCCTCCCTCGCTCTCTTTCACACATACATATATTGCATGTATGCACACACACACACACACACACACACACACACACACACACACACACACACACACACACACACACACACACATGCATGCATGCATGTACACGCACACACATGCATACACACATACACACACAAACATGCATGCACACACACACACATACACACACACAACAATCATAGCACCCTACAACAACAACAACAACAACAACAACAACAACAACAATCATAGCACCCTACCATTCACTACACGCTGTCATTTCTGATTAAAGCTCTTTGTATTTTCTGATTTCACCTTTAAGTGATGTTTCAAAATACAAACTAACCTGTATCCAATTGTCTTAAATCCATGAATTCTGGTATCACAACCATCGCTATGGCAACGTTTGATGTTGATCTGGACATATGGGTAGGTGAGTTTGGCATTTTCTATCAATAGCACATCTCCAGTGACATTGCTGATGAAGAAATCATAACAAGACAAATGGTCAATTAATTTAGTGACTAATACAATTGTGTCTTGTATGAAAGATACAAGGAACAAATAAAATTCATCATGCTACTAAGATGTGGCACCAAATCATCAAAACCACATTAAATATTAAAGAAAAGGTGAGAATGAATGTTCATGGACTCTGGGTATATGTAATTAGTAATGACAATTTCTACTCAAAAAATTTCTTGGAAGCAAATTCCATATTTTCGCTGACGACTCGTCAGCATTGTCAGGGATGTACTGCAATGGCCTAATAAGAACCATTTTTAAAAATAGTGTCATCCTAACATGTTGATATTTAAATTTATCAATGGACATTGATATCTACAGTAACACTCAGTAGACTAATCATATCCATTATATATAATGTAGATCTACAAAATGTCAAATTTACCAGCCATGAAAAGAATGGTTTTATCAACAGGAAGCCCCAGGCAGTGTTTTAGTTGTGTATACAGACTTCCATTGTAATTTTAGTAATAATGTTGGCTAGTTTGTGTCTGTCTTATTTTAAAGTCTTAGTTGAAAGGGATCTCTCCTATGTCATATCTCATATACATACCAAGGTATTCTGACTTCTTTAATTTCTACCAGTACTGTGGGAACTTTGCCTACAGAGACAGATACCAACTGTGGCATATAGCTCTGATCAACACTTGCAACATTGATGGAGAGTTGTTTCAAAACTACGTTACTCTTCATACGAAGTCTGACCCAGTGGGACCTGGCAGATCCATCAGATTGCCAATATGAAGCTGGGTCACCATTGGACAGTCTGGGATGAGAAAAAACAAAGTGTCATCATAAACTGGATTTGGTAAAGAACTTTCTGCACTTCAAAGATGCTACACAGAGTTATCAAAACTTCATGAACATGAAAATGAACTTTCTATTCTTACAATGAAAACACCACACAGAACTTTGTGCTTCTACAATATCACACAGAACTTTGTGCTTCTAAAATATCGCACAGAAATTTGTGCTTCTAAAATATCACTCAGAACTTTGTGCTTCTAAAATATCGCACAGAAATTTGTGCTTCTAAAATATCACTCAGAACTTTGTGCTTCTAAAACAGCACACAGAACTTTCAATGCAGCAATTTCTAAGGGAACAAAAGTTGTCAATAATACGAACTGTCAACAATATCTAAAAAGTTTTTGATGCCAATTTATATTGCTGCACAGCTTAATGAGTCAAGATTGGTTTTGAGCTAAGATATACGTGTTTACATATCTGATGATCAGATGGAAATAGAGCCTACCTGAGAACATCTCCTTTATTGGTCGATACTTCTACTGATCTGTAACATCTATGGATGACTTTCACTTCCTCCCCACTGTTTATAATACTAGTAGTTTCTTGTCTGTCATGAACTGTGTGTATACAAATAAAGATTACACCGATAAACTTTCTACTTAGATTGATCAGCATTGATCAAAGTTCTTACAGACACAGTGCAAGACAAAATACTAGATGTATGAAAGTCTGTCATGAACTGTGTGTACAAATAAAGATTACACAGATCACTTTTCATCTAGATAATTTATGATTGAATTTTTTACAAACTCAAGACATGTCAAATACAGAAAATTGAATGTTGAACTTTGTGGAAACAAATATGTCCTTTGGAGTTGAAGACTGACTCTATCTTGGAAGCAGCATGAGTCAGTAAGAAATGTAACTGTTATATGACCAGTAACTTTCTTGCAAGAGCGCGCTGTAAGTAACTAAACAAGTTGGTCATTGAATACAACCCTTGCAACAGTTGTCTAGAAATGAACATTGTTTTATCAGTGGTTGACAATTAAAACTGGCTTTGAAAGTGTCAAAAAATCTTCTCTTTTCACACTATCAAACTGACATACATTGGTACAAAATAACATTGGGTGCATGATATACGGTATATACCATATGACTAACTTCCATAGACTTAAACAAACTGATAAAAGCATCTCATGAATCTATATCTGAGGCACCTGCTATTGTTTTTGTATGCTCAATGTATGTCAGTTTGAGAGTGTGATAAGGAGCCAGCTTTTCAGTACCTTCAAAGTCAGTTTTAATTGACTGTCTACCACTGATAAAACAACGTTCTGATCAGATGCATTTCTAAATAACTGTTGCAAGGGTTGTAATTCACTTTGAAACTAACCACCTTTGAGGCATCAAATGTACTAGTCTGGGATTGCATCTTTGAATATCGTCATTATACTTGCATGTGCAAATTTCAGCCTCAAATCATATTGTGCACACAACCCTATCACAGTAACAAATAAAAACTTCTACTCAAAGGAGAAAAAATGGGTGGAAGCGAATCCAAAGATTGTGGACTCTGTGAGTAGAAATTTTCATTTGTATCTATGAACCCAACGTCAATCAACACTAATGCTTGACTTATGACAGCAATCTCCAAGTTTTCTGTAAAACGAATATCCATAGACTGAAGATGTATGTTTCCATGTGTGGAGGTGAAGAGAGCACCCACATGATGAATATTTTACTCTAGTCTGTTTATATGATACCTTGTATGAAACTAAAATATTTCAATATGAATGCAATTCTACAACTTTTACCTGTTTCTCTAAGCTTTTTTAGATGTGTCTTTAAAACAGATAGTCTCATGGAAGATATATTATTGAAGCCATCAAGCAATGGAAAAGGCAGGCAAGTACTTGGAGCTCGATTTCGCAGCAGGTACTGAAAAAATAAATCAAGAATGATAAAACTAGATGCACTATTATTGCTATGAAGACAAATATGCTATGGTTGAACCTACTAAGGGATAACAGTTTGGGTCAAGAGAATTGTGTGCATGTACTAGTAGTTCAAATCTTTCCCTTCATGGGATATAGTACTTTGAGCCTCCTCCATCTGGTGTAATCACCTCAACTTGAGATGAACCATTCTGGTTTATGCAATGTAATAGTTACACTGTTATTATTCAAGTCTAGTCAAAATTACACATATGTCAGAGTATGCCCACTGGCAAACATAGGAATCTAAAACACGCACTCCAGTATCAATTATTCTTGCCTGACTTCAATCTACTTTTTCTGTCTATGATTATTATACAATGATTTATCAGAGTTTCGATATCCCACACACTTGTTTTGACTGTGGTGCAAACTTGAACTTGAACTTCCTAACACATGTAGTAACTTGTGATGAATATTAAGTACCTAACTATAAGAACACAGTAAACATATCAAACTACATAAACAAGAACACCCCCAAACCCACCCACCCATCCACCCACCAACCCCAGCAACCTCCACCACCACCACCACTCATAGATTGAGACAACTCTTTTTACTAACTTCTCTATATTACCTCATAAACATTACATCATAAAGTTACTATACCTTTAGTAATTTCTTGCCATGCTGGCCAGATACATGATTCTTGGGTGAGTACACATCCACAAGTCCTATAGCAATAGAAATACAATTACATGAATCATTTCAACTTTATGTGTTTTCTATTTGTTATGTCACCTACATTTCATTCTTACAGGCCAGAATCACATATGTTCTTGGAGAAACAATTAAAAATAAGGGGGACTGGGCACGGTCTTGTTGCAAGGTAGACATGTCGCATATTCACTTTTTTTGGATGCAACTTGTACAAAACCTAATAGTATACATTATAAAGACAAGTTACCTGGTATGAGTGAACAACCCTGCAGTGTTCTGATGACAAAATTGAGTTCTCCTTGTAAATTAGCACCATTTGATGACTTGAGTGCATCTAACATAGTTTGTACATCAGCTGTCCCATCACCTTCAGTGTCAAATTGATTAAATGCCTACAACACAATTACATCATATAATAGTAATCAGATATTAGTTCCTATACAATCATATTGCAGAGACTATACAGCACAGATGCAGTTTAAATGACATTGTGAACTTGAGATCTGAACAGATATACAAGATCTAAGCAGGCATACACCACTGAGTTACATCACAGTTAGGATTCTCACATCAAATATCTATCATGCATATATAGGTTATCTGTACATTTCTTCAGGGCAAGTGTGTCAGATTGCAGTGAAGACAAACCAGCTGTGTCACTAAAAGTCACTAAAACTACATTTTACACAAATTCTTTACCACAATCTTCACAAAACACAAATCTTTAATATAGCAAAAATTATATTTGGTATTGGTACAATTCATTTTCAAAAGTTGTATGTCTAATATTGGATTACTTGGCAAATGTGATGTATAAACTATAAGGTATTCACAGATGGGCTTAACCTTATTCAATTATAAATTCATACCTGATTTATACATAATTGTTCAGATGCAAAATGACATACCTACCTACTGGACTTGAATCCAACCTATATAACTACACACATAAATGTTCAATTTTGGTTTATTGTGCACACACACACACATGCATGCACACACTCACACATACATGCCTGTGCACACACACGCACACACACACACACGCACGCACGCACGCACGCACGCACGCACGAGTAGAATAAGTAGAATTTGATACTTACATCAATACATTCTTCTCGTCCAACTGAACGATTCATAAGAAAATCACAGAACTGTGTCAAAGAAATGGTTTCCTGTGAAAAATAAACATGAAACAGTTTTGATATTAGAATTCAAGGAAAATAGGGAAAAAAATACTTGTCACAATCATACCCAGAAACAGCAAATACCAGGTTCCTCCTTTTCCCACCATACTGTCTAGTCACCAAATTTGTTATCAACAACTCTTACATTTAGACTGTAAAAGACATCATGCATGTTGTTCAGCCCTATCAAGCTTCCAAATCATGACTTTACTAACATGCCCAATATCCTGTACAGTCCAGCCAGATATCATCATGCGTAATTCAAGTTGAGGCATGACATAAATCTTTTGATCTAGTAGGCACAGACCGGCAGTTGAAAACAGAAATGAGTGCTGGCTGTACCTTAATACAGACTACCCTTACACCAATGTAGCATTTACAGACTAATAATGAATGGTTTACACTTAGTGAATACCTCATTTCTTGTTTGTCTGTCTTCTAGCCATCGTACTAAATGACTATGATGTTGTTGAACTACATTCTCAGGTAACTCATCCCTGCAATAAAGAACAATTCACTTTTTTAAAGTCCATTGTCAGATTATAAAGAAGGAAAAGAATTGTCTTACAGAGCTCTACAAAAAGTTGATCAGGAACTAAGAAAGTGATAAGAAATCATAAATGTGAGAACTGGGATTTAAACACTGGGGTATAAGGGATGATTGCACAATGTCACACAAGCTCAATAAACGAACTTTGTTCATTTAGGGGTTGATGGGGTCTGGCATCAATGAGACAGCGCTGCTGAACTTCATCTTCATACTTCTAACCAAATTTCAAAAACTTTCTCACTTTAAATGGTAGGTTCTGTATTTACTACTGAGATGTTGATAGGTTGATTAAAATTTACTTCTAAGTTCTTGAGTGATATACAGTGCTGTGTTTCCAGTAGTATTTTAATGTGTTTACCATCATGTTTTTACATCACATCAATCATTGTGGTGTGACCGCTGCAATTTTCATCATGGTTTACATCATATATAAATGTGTCGATGTTGCACTTGTAAACGTTCGTTTAAGGGAAGGGGAGGGTGTTTTGTCCTAAATGACCGAAGTTCATATACTGAGCTTGTGCGACATTGTGCGATCATCCCTAAGGAAACAGTACTTACATGCCATTTATGTTTATTACATGTACAATCACAGTATCATGTACTACATAACATAATTCTGCAATTCTTTGAAAGATTATGTGTTTTTATAATTTTACTTTTCCAGTGGCCGGTTAAACTGAGTTTCTATTGACTGGAAAGCACAACATAATTATACTTTCTCATTAGTACCATTAAGTTGATTAACTATAATAATTGCAACTGATGTGAGTTTTTCTCTAAACCATATCCAATCAGAAGGAACTTTGCTAAGTGCATACTGAATAACCTGAACAACTGGTGAAAAATTTGAGTATCATCTTAGTGGTACTGTGATGACTAAACCAATTACGGATATAAAATATATATATAATAAACTTGTCCTTCCTAAATTCAAACCTGGTCTAAAGTATATTCAACTTTAACATAAGATTGAAGTCAATAATAGTGGCAACTTACTTGATTTTTGATGCAGCATCTCTGAGAGATGTATGGTCAAATAGCATAGCAAGATCAAATCCCTTGAAATGATCCTCGATACAGGAAATACCTGTATCCTCATCTTCAGGAAGCTGAAGAAATACAAAGAATAATCTTATTAATAAACAATTTTGTTTCCTGGGGTTTTTATAACCTAATAAAGATTGATTTCAGACAGAAGAGACGGCTTGTGAAATATCAAGAGAATTAGACCTGCATGGTTTTTTTTCCACCTTGAAATGTCAAATGTAGTTTCATTTTCACTTTGTACAGGTTATAGTTTCATAAGTCTCACCTTAACTACTGTAACATGAATACAAAAAAAATACAAAAATAAAAAGATTTGTTGTCTAAAACAATATGCCAGTACTCTTTATCGATATATCAAACACAATATTAGTACATAAATATGTTGTACAGTCCTACCATACGACCACAGTAGAAGCATGGCTTAATATGTGTAATCACAACTACATCTGGGTAGGGTCATAATCTTACTGCTCTTGAGGGCAAGATCAATAGTTCAATGTAGGATAAAAAAATTAATTCTTTTAGTTAGGCCTCAGACACCCCCCCACCTCATTTACTATTGCAAAAATTCTTCTATTTCTCATTTTGACGACATATTTTACACATATTTGCATTTACGGGTATAAACAGATCCATTTAAAGTAAAATTGATTTTGTAGGATGACTAAAATGGCTCAACCCCCCCCCCCCCCCGTAAAAGAATTTAGTTTTTTATCCTACATTGAACTATTGATCTCATTCCAGTCATCTACCATTATTGATTCAGCTACAAAATTACATTTTTGATAACATTTTGATGATTATCATATACATGTATTCTTTTCATAAATGATATTGTGACATAAAAGCAGAAGATACTTAATCCCAAGTTGATAATCTACACTACATACAAATATTGTGAACCTCATGGTACTCGCTAGTCCAAGGAGATGCTGACTTGAGTACATTCAGATATATCTGGCCAGTATGACTCCATTTTTAGGAAGAACTTCAAGAGCTCTCAAAAGTGAAATCAATGCATTTGAATAAATAATGACAAGCCCACATTTACTTGTAAGAAACAAATCATTTCTTTATTGAGTTGTGCAGTTAAAAATACTCATTGGAGATCATGTTTCTGCAGGAGGTTTGGTGAGAAGCAAGCTGCTTTTTAGACAACTTTACATATTTTTCGGGGAGAAAATTGGTGCCGATGTCAAAAGTGTCATCATCCATATTGATCACACTTTTGAGAGCACTTGAAATTATACAGACCAAATATATCTGACTCCGTACTGAAGTCAGAACATCCTCAGACTATGAATTCATGTGAAACCCATAGAAATAACATTTGCTGAAGTTTGATACCACATTTTTATGCTTTTACTGCACTTCAAGTTAATGCTATTCCAATGGGCTCCACACAGTAGGATTCACAACTTAGATGAATACGCCAATGAATCCTTTCATAAATAACCTGACAGGGTTTTTGTTGTTTTGTTTTTTTTTGAGCTCACTTTCCACGAAGGCTATAGTCTATTGCCTGCCCACTCTAATGGTAGTAACATGGTTCAATATTTTTATTCAATCTTTAAACAATTTTTTTAGTCTTTTTTTTTTATGTTTGTCTATTTTTGCAAGACATGATGTGATGGAAACTCAATGTTGTACATGTAGAAAATTTCAAGAATTCAATTTTTGGATATATTTTTTAATAAGTAATCTTCCATGCATATAATCAGTCTTGAACTTCGCATCTGATCTTGAAATTTGTCATTCACTGAAAACAAATTCCAAGAAAACTGCAACAAGGCAATTCTGTGGAATGTATTTTGTATATATATGCCATTTCTATTGTGCAACAGCATGATCTGTGCATATCTCTCACAAATCTTTGACAAACACACCTGTGCCATTCCTGTGTAATACCGTATAGTAATAGTTAATGTACCATCTGAATTTTGACTTACATGTAACAGATCCTCTAAATCAAATCTTTACATTTTTTTGTGACTTGAGGCCCTCAATATACTGTATAGTGTATAGGTACTGACAACAAGTGAACCTTATCAATATCATTGTGACTGGCATTTTTTTTTTTGAGATTGTTAAAAAAATCTTAACATTTTATCAACATCATACCAACAATGTGTTATGAGCCGTGCATAAATTACAAATCTTCTCTGTGGTGAGATAAATCTTAAATAAGTTTAACATTAAAACAGTGGCTTCAGAGATGTACAATTAACTACAACTTCACGTCTGTGTAGGGTGAAGGATTGTGGGAACTTCTCGAAATCCAAGTGTTGTGTGAATGTTTCGATTAATTACCTCATCAATATCCATGAATTCGTCGTCGCTGTCACTATTACTATTTGCATTTCCCATTCTCTTCAATCAACTCTCGCGGCCAATATACGTCCCAATGTTTGAAACTTGCAAGAATGTCAAAAAACACGACAAACCTAGCTACAGGCCGTCAGATAGTCATTATGCGGAAGTCGCCATACTTATTATGTTTAAACGTTCGTTAGTTCTCAACTCCAAGGTGTGTCTGAAAAGCTAGCTCCTCTAGGCCTCTGAAAACATCATGGCGAGTTCAGGTAGGTTATCCGGATATTTAGCAGGATTTTTTGCCGTTTACATCCTGCCACAATTCAAGTTACCGTTTCACTAGATTCGATCAGACGTTTTCAATCTAGATTTGAATATTGTGGCACAAGTTATGGAGTTACTATCAAGTAAACTGCTCGTCTCCTCCTGTCGCGTCAGTACACTTTTGCTTGCACGTCAAACTCTTGAAACTTGGTTGCTGCGTTCCGGTTTCTTTACTTGTAATACACCACTGTATGTTTTAATAGTAATAACATCTTAAATCTCACTCTAACTTCAAACACACATCCTCACCATCCATCATTTCGATCAGTCATAACTTTCGAAATCACAACATCGTTGGTCGATTGTGTTGACTTCGTTACACGATGTCACATATTTATGCACATGTCCCAACCACGAACCTGTGTAAGGCTGTAAAGGGAAAGCCGCTATAAACCGTTTCCATGGGCGATAATCGGACCGGGATGATTCTGTAACAACCCGTATGTCATATCACGGCTTATGACCTGTAACATATGTTACGTATTTAAATATAATTTGATACATATTTTCGCAAATGGAGAGGTGACAACAGTCTAAACGTCGACAACCGCAGCGGTTTTTAGAGTGAAAGTGATGCCGCCGGGTTTATCATCTAAATTATTCTTCAGATGTCGACTCCTGCCACGTATCAGTCGCTATCCATTACGTGCGACGAGTACATGTAGATGACATTTTATATCTGTCTAGTGTGTTTAAAGCCAAACTGCTACTACTACTACTAGTGAGCCACATCACCCAAATACAATGTCCATCAGGAATATTGAAATTACTAATTTTAATAGCACTGATTCCAAAATTGTGTGTATTTAACAGGAAAATTGGCCATGACATTGACAGGCAATGAGAAGGAACAGCCAACATTTACAACTTGTATGTACTAATATATTGCATTCTTTTCGCTATGATTAATGTATATGTGCAGGAAGCTGCATGGTTAAGTTAATGGAGAAATTATTGCTCTTGATACAATTCAATACAAACAGTTGACCAAGAATACCCCAGATTACAGGCTCTTTCAATATAGTTAAATTTAGTTTAGGTAAGTTAGGGATGTATATCCATCCTGGATGATCCATGGATAAAAACATTCCATCAGTGTCTGGTGTGGAACCAATGTTACTTCTAGAGTCATGTACCTTGGATAAAGTAACACAGTCATGGTAAATGAGTTCTGTTCTTTTACAACCCAAACAATAGATCTGAAACAAGTTCAGTACCTGTTCCAACTTGCATATAGAAACCTGTTTCTCTTTTCTTTAAAATTAATTTAAAAAACAACAGAAGGATTTTGTGTGAGATAGCACCAGGCCAGCATTGTTGAGTTGTTCACTGGTTCAGATAAAATGATTACAAAACCTACATATATCCACCCTTCCCTACTCACCCCTTTTCTACAATGAATATATATTCTCAAAATGAATGGAATAGGTGATCTCAATCATGGTACATTTCAGCCTTTCACTCATCTCAACCCATATCTGTTTGGACTCAGTAGTGACAGTCATTTCGACCATAGATATGGTCATCTCAACTCCTGTCTGTTTTGACTCTGTAGTCATCTCAAGCCCTGTCTGTTTTCACCCCTGTCAACTCATTACCAAAGTCATCTTGGTCCCATTTTTACTACTTATGGTCATCTTCACCACTGTAACTCTGCAAAACTCTTTGTCCTTACAGAAATCTGCTGGTCTCAGACCGTCGGACTAACGTTAATTTCAAACACTAATACTACATACCATGGCTATCAGAATCTCATCTGAACATATTGGTCAAATGTTTGTATTCATCCTATCAAGAAAAGCTATTCAATATGAAAAATAAAGTTTGCAGTGGATTTTATCAATTTTATGTCATTGATTCAAAGAATGGTCAAACATATATGATTAGTTCATGATAAAAATGTTTATTGGGAAGGGTTGTAATATGAGACTTGTCTTCATTATCAAATACAAATTTATCTGATTCAACCATAGGCACCATTAATTAAATTCTTTGTTTGCCATCTGTATGCGGGTAGGTTTGTCAGTAGATTTAGAAAAAAGCAAACAAATTTTGTTTACCTTAGTTCAAAATTTCTGCAAAGGGCCATATTTTATGCTACTGTAAATGGAAAGACCGTTCAAATATCTTCAGAATAACTACACATATCTAAATAGTTGTTTAAGACAATCAAACTTTGGATTTTGACATTTATATTTAACCAGTGTAGTTGATTATGTGCAAACAGAAAAATGAATCACAGAAAAGTGAATTGTCCAAGACATGCTAGCGTTATGGGTTGTTGTTTGTTTGTGTGTGTTTGTGTGTGTGTGTGTGTGTGTTTCCTGTGTGCCAGGTGGGTTTTGGGGAAATTCAAGAACGGCAAACAAAGTATCTAATTGATAGAGCCTAACTTTACAATACACAAACTATCCAGTTTACAGATATCTATCTAAGCTCCAAATCCACCTTTCTATGAAGACTTAAGTTTATCTGTTAACAGTAAATTAATAACGATTTACTATGTACATAAAAGAATTCACAAATATAGTGTACTATGAAATTAAAAAAAAAATTCACTGCATACTTTATACATTCGCTTTTTTATTATGAACGCTTTGCTACATGTTTTAGCTGCTCTGCTTGCCTGCATAAATTTACATATTAAGTTTAAATGCCAGTGCAAGTAAATTAATTAATCATAATGTGATGGAGGGAGGGATAAAATCACATTAGCATGCATAGTAAATGCTTGTCCTTCAAAGATTCATGTGCTTATTATGTAGAACAGCAGCATGGCTTATGTACACTTTGCTTGCTTTTATGAAATATGTCTTCTTTTTAATACTATTTATTAATTTACCTTTTATAATCTTACTAATATTGATAACTTACAGTCGTTTATGATCTTGGTAGGAAATTGATATAAAATGAAATGTGTTGTAACCAGAATGTTTGCAACTGACAGTTTATTATGCTGTACAGTGTAAGATTGATTTCATTTTACTTTGAATGTATAATTCAGTCCAGTATCTACTCAAAGTGGGTAGTGGTGTGAGTTGTAACAAAATAGTTGTTTATTACAGTAAAATATGTCATTTTTTAGCCAAGATTGTAATTTTAGATCTAGTTGGTTGTTGTTCATCAAGGTCATATCTAGTCATACAGGAACAGTACCACATCTCTTGTAGTCTATACATGTACTCGTTCTCTCCATAAAGTAATGATATTCACTCGCAAGACAATTTACACTTGTAAGAAATGATAATGATAATGTAAATTAGCAAATGATAATCAGACCATGTACTAATGTGTGTGTGTGTGGGAGGGGGGGGGGGATTCTGCATCTCTTTAAATGTTTACTTGATTTGTAATAGTCAAATTAAAGTGGCAATATGGATGGGGATTGGGATATTTATTTTGGATTTTAATTTATAAAACTATTTTATCATGGCTTCCTACTTCAAAAATCAATGTGTCAAGTCTTTGTTTATAACTCAATAAATTCTAAAACAGTAATAAATGTGTAAAATGTTTGTTTACAATAACAAACTTTTTACACATATTTTGACTTTTTGCAGTGTACTGAGTTACAAGCAGAGTCTTGGTCTACGTGGTTTCACATTGATTTTTCAAGTAGGAAGGCTTGATAAAATAGTTTTATGAATTAAAATCCAAAATAAAACTGTGCTATAACTACCTACTACTAGCAGCACGGTTCTCTATTGATCCCAGTGTAATCTTTCACTCCTTGATGTTTAATTGGAAAATTGTAATTGTAGGTGTCTGACAGAGCTATAGAAAAGAGTTGGTCGTGAACAAAAGGATGAACCTTACATGCATCTAACCCTTATTATTGCTTCACTAATGAAGTAATAAGATAACACTAATATGGGAACCTGGGATTGAAGTATGGGTCTTTAATAACAAAGTTATACTGAAATAGTCTCAAGTTTACAATAAACTGATAATAGAAAAATAGCACAGATAGTTATTTTGATGTTTGCTCCATGTTTGGCATGTAGGAACTTTGAGTACTTGAAATGAGTATGGTAGTAGGGACTTCAAAAATAATTATTAGCTGAAAAGTAACTCTACCTCATGCTAGGAGGTCAAAATATAAACTTAATTGTGTCTTTGATAAAAGTACAACAGATCAAATTCTGTGTTCATTTATGCATAGTGATAACTTTTTAGACCCAGTGTCAGATTTCATGTCAGATTTTGTTACCCTGCTTCAGACACTAAATCAGATTTTTTTTCTTCCTCCTTTTCTTTGTCCCCGTGCAATCTAGAATAAATTTATTTGTAACTCACTAAACTGAAATCCAAATACATCATGTCAATTCAAGTGAAAAAAGTTGTAATTATAACCAAATTTTGGTAGATCAATATCCTTGAAAATTTAGGCCGTAATAATGATATTGATGGCAAATATGTCATATCATTAGGGTAGATATTAAAGCATTTAATGAAATTCTTGGCAAATGTATCAGATGTTACTGGTAGACATCAGTCAGTTTCTGTCAAGGTTATGATGAGTACAAAATATTTACAATTTAAACGTATGTGATATTTATTTATTTATGACATTTTATGTGTCCTATAAGCCAGAGGGTTGGATGTGGCTCTTTTTTTCTTCTTCTTTTTTTTTTTTTTTTTTTTTTTTGTAAATTTTATTTTAAGTACTGTATAATTTGTAAAGTCATGTAGGACACCATAATAACATAACATAACATAACATAGCATAACAAGTAGTACAAACGTAGTGTAAGTAACAAAACATTGTTGTCCATGCAATTCAATGCAAAAGTTCTATATATTAACCCAAATCAGTGTTTTTGCTGAAGGTTTGGGAACCCCAGTAACAGAAAAGGGGAATATGGTAAAACAGGCACAGTTTCCAACACATTGTACCGTAATTTTGGTGGGGGAACCCTAGTAAAGTGACGTGGGAACTCAGTTAGATTTTACCTGTTTACTGCCGTTAACAATTACACTGCAAATGGAAAGAGCTGGTATAACAAAAAACAACAACAATAGGACATAGGTCAGATGACACATCACATCAATTAACATTACAAAAAACTTCTGACATGCATTTATTTTTGCAAGCATCATTGCAGATGGAATAAAGAGTGCTTTCATCAGGGTCGTACAGACCGGGTATCAGACCCCAGCCAGCTTAACAGAGAACGAAATTCAATAGTTGAAATGTGATTATAGACAAAGTTGAATAGGTATTCAGTAAAATTTATTGATTGTATAAAAATAACAAACTCCTTGATGTGGAATTCCACTAATTTTAAAACACATAAGATGTCTTATAGATTTATCATTATTTTATGGAGAGACAACTTTAATAATGTAATTTAAAGGGACATGGGCTGCAACTTGTAAGTATTTTTTGTCATTTTTGTTTCCAAATAAAAGGTTATATTTACCATTCACTATCACTAAGTGACTTGTCTAAAACCAGCAACCACTAGTAAAACTCCTATCATATAAACTGCTGTGATACTGTAGTGTGATGACGTCATTTCATTCATATGGTATGAGAATACAGTATCCCACCAGTTAATACAGTGTGTGAGTTTTGCCAGTTAGGACTGGTCATTAAACAGGGTGAAATTTAAGTAACCTTTTATTTGGAAACAAAAAGATGAAAAATACTTACAAGTTGCAGACTATTAATGATACTGAATGTATTACAGCCACTGACATCAGACTGCTAATGAACATAATCTGTTATAAACATGAAAAGTGAACAAATGAATTTGATTAACACTTAGCACAGCATGTTGGAACAGCAGAGACTTGTATTACATTTCATGGTTTGATAAGAACAGTTTTATGGCCTTTTCTGCATCTAAATGAGTTGTCAGGGGCACTTCAAATTTGTTTGTGGCCATGAAATGTAAAGTGGCCATACAACTGTTCTTTCAAATGATGGAATGTAATACTTGTCTCTCTGTATTTCCGACATGCTGTGCCAAGAGTTATTAATCCAATTCATTTGTTTACTTACCCTGTTTTGTAACAGGTTCCGTTCTGATGTCAGTGGTTGTAATATTAAAGGAACAGTGTAATCATGATATTATAAATCTTGCTATGCCCAATTCACAGATACAGCCAGTCTTGGGTTCAAGGTGTATGCCTTGCTTGTTATGACATTAAATGTAGCTGGCTATATCCTCCTGCTGAGATACACACGAGTGTCTGAAGGACCCATGTATATATCAACAACGACTGTAGTTATGACAGAAGTAGCCAAACTATGTTGTACTATACTTATGCTTATACGAGAACACAGAAGTATCAGCGGAATGGTCAGAGATATCTACAAGAATGTTTTTTGTAATCCTGGGGATAGCTTAAAGATGTGTATTCCTTCTGTTATCTATATGATTCAAAATAATTTAGCCTTTGTGGCGCTGTCCAATTTAGATGCAGGAACATACCAGGTAAGTTTCATCATGCTATTGCTCATTTCAAAGTTGTTGATTTCGTGCAAATTATTCATCTAGATTTTGGCTTTTCAATTCATTTGAAAGGTGTGAACACAATTTAAAAGTTACGATCATTGAAATTTTGAATTTTATCCATTGGAATAATTTATATTTTAAATGTTACAGTTTATTTGAAAAGAGTTAATAAAATGTATAGTTCGTAGCTTTTATGCAACTGACTACTTGAAGAAATATTAACCAATTTTTATTGTCCATGACCCAAGATTTGTGACACGAAAGAACTGTCCTTTGAACCATTACCCCGGTATTCAAGACTTTGGTTTATTTAAATAGATGCAAACTAAATCTATTGTTCTTCAATGTGGTAGATTACACAAGTGGGTGATAGCGGTTCCTCTGTTGTGTGATTCTAATCACCCTGTGTTGATCAAGATAGTGTAATCATTGGAAGTCCCAAAACAGTACATTGCAAGTTTATGGAACTCTAAAAAAAACTAGTTTTTGAAGACGCCTCCCTACTTAGACTAATGGCAAACAGCCATTCAATAGCTTGTCACTGTTGTATCAACATGATGCAACAATAAATCAACGGAAGGGTCAAATTACCAGAGTCATATCATTCTTGTTTCCT
Source organism: Glandiceps talaboti (assembly GCF_964340395.1). Lineage (NCBI taxonomy): Eukaryota > Metazoa > Hemichordata > Enteropneusta > Spengelidae > Glandiceps > Glandiceps talaboti. The sequence goes on from NC_135553.1 coordinate 17,196,297, forward strand.
TTATTTCCAGGTCACATACCAACTAAAAATAGTAACTACAGCAATATTTTCAGTGGTCTTACTTAGAAAACACATCAGCTGGTTACAGTGGTTTGCAATTCTTGTCTTATTTTCTGGAGTAGCATGTGTACAGCTTCAACCAGGGGCCTTTTCACAGAAATCAGAACATACAAATTTAGCTGTCGGCTTGTCAGCAATATTGACGGCCTGTCTATGCTCAGGATTTGCTGGTGAGTAATGTGTATAACACATACACACTAACACAGTGTTATGATAGAAGAGTAGAAATAAAATGTCAACAGAAATGATTATTCATGGTTGAACTATGAATATTCATGAGAGATGTTTTACACTGAAGGGAATAAGCAATTAGGATTCATGAATATTCATTAATAATCAGGACCAGTTTGTGACACTACCCACACACAATCTGTTCTCATGTGATGACTTCAATTTATATCTACCCATTGTTCTATGCTAATAATCCTGATCACCAACTCTTATATAATGCAAATTGCATTGAATTACATTTAGCAATTAGCATAATTTCAATGTACTTTATAATCACTACCAAATGGATTTATTTTAAAACAGGAAAACATACATTTGCATACACAGAAGATAGGGCTATTTGCCATCTCTGTACATCTTCCATCATATCTCAAAACTGTTATTTTTGTCAGTTCTATTAGTCATTATGTTTTTGTCAAGGGCAGTAAGTAGGTAAAATCTACCCAACTTTCCTAGTCATTTTACCAGGTTTTCCTACCAGTGTATTTGTCAAGGGCAGTAAGTAGGTAAAATCTACCCAACTTTCCTAGTCATTTTACCAGGTTTTCCTACCAGTGTATTTGTCAAGGGCAGTAAGTAGGTAAAATCTACCCAACTTTCCTAGTCATTTTACCAGGGTTTCCTACCAGTGTATTTGTCAAGGGCAGTAAGTAGGTAAAATCTACCCAACTTTCCTAGTCATTTTACCAGGTTTTCCTACCAGTGTATTTGTCAAGGGCAGTAAGTAGGTAAAATCTACCCAACTTTCCTAGTCATTTTACCAGGGTTTCCTACCAGTGTATTTGTTAAGGGCAGTAAGTAGGTAAAATCTACCCAACTTTCCTCGTCATTTTACCAGGTTTTCCTACCGGTGTATTTGTCAAGGGCAGTAAGTAGGTAAAATCTACCCAACTTTCCTAGTCATTTTACCAGGTTTTCCTACCAGTGTATTTGTCAAGGGCAGTAAGTAGGTAAAATCTACCCAACTTTCCTAGTCATTTTACCAGGGTTTCCTACCTGTGTATTTTTTAAGGGCAGTAAGTAGGTAAAATCTACCCAACTTTCCTAGTCATTTTACCAGGTTTTCCTACCAGTGTATTTGTCAAGGGCAGTAAGTAGGTAAAATCTACCCAACTTTCCTCGTCATTTTACCAGGTTTTCCTACCAGTGTATTTGTCAAGGGCAGTAAGTAGGTAAAATCTACCCAACTTTCCTAGTCATTTTACCAGGTTTTCCTACCAGTGTATTTGTCAAGGGCAGTAAGTAGGTAAAATCTACCCAACTTTCCTAGTCATTTTACCAGGGTTTCCTACCAGTGTATTTTTTAAGGGCAGTAAGTAGGTAAAATCTACCCAACTTTCCTAGTCATTTTACCAGGTTTTCCTACCAGTGTATTTGTTAAGGGCGGTAAGTAGGTAAAATCTACCCAACTTTCCTAGTCATTTTACCAGGGTTTCCTACCAGTTTATTTGTTAAGGGCGGTAAGTAGGTAAAATCTACCCAACTTTCCTAGTCATTTTACCAGGTTTTCCTACCAGTATATTTGTTGAGGGCAGTAAGGTAGGACATTGGAAACTATGCCAGTTTTACCATCTATTTCCACTTTCTTTTACCAGGGTTCCCAAAGCAAAAATACTGAGTTTAAGCTATTTTCTTCTTAACTTTAATTAATATATTATTTAATACACTGTCTTCTTATGCACACAAATTTATGTTTTCTAGTTTAAATCCATTTGGTAGTGATTATAAAGTACATTGAAATTATGCTAAATGTAATTGCATTACATAAGAGATAGTGATCAGGATTATATCTCAAGCTCAGGGGTTGTATACCAAAAAAAAAACCACCACCAAATGTCTCAAATTTGAGTTTTACAAACAAAGGTGATGTATCCAAAGCACCGTTACCGGTATCATGTGTTACAAGCTGTGTTGCATAGACATGCACAAACCTATATTCTAGAGTTAAGACATAAACGTTTTATTAGACCACATTTCTAATCTGTAGACTTATATCATTTCAGCAGAATCATTCAGTTGGATTTAAAAAGTCTATCTTACTTTTTTCACTGAACAGGCGTATATTTTGAGAAAGTGCTGAAAGGGTCAGATACAACACTATGGATTCGTAATACGCAGATGTACTTGTTTGGTATTGTGAGTGGTATACTTGGTGTCTATACAAAAGATTACAACAATGTTACTACAAATGGTTTCTTCTACGGCTACACACCCTATGTATGGCTTGTTGTAGGTATGTCTTACATTTCTACCTTGTTTTTTCTTTTTATACATTAATAGTACATTTCATCATGGGTTTCATCAATTTCAGCTTTCCCATCTCGGTAATGATGCTCTGCACATTTGTAGCTTTAGAGTGTGTATGTACATGTATGTATGCATGTGCGTGACTATGTTTGTGTATGTGCACATTTGTGTGTATGACTGTGTGTGTGTATGTGTGTCTCTGTCTGTCTGTGTGTGTGTGTGCGTGTGTGTGTTTGTGTGTGTGTGTGTGTGTGTGTGTGTGTGTGTGTGTGTGTCTGTGTACGTGTCCATTCAGATTTGTCCTTTGCAAGATACACGTAATTCCCAATATTCATTTTTCTCAGTCGAAGAGAATGTGTGACATTGTACATACATGTTATTATTTGTAAACAAATTTATGAAAAGTTGGAGAAAAATAGTGATTTCCAATATTTAGATTAATATGTCAATGACATAGACCTGTCCACACAATTGCAATGTAAAATAACCAGGTCTGGAGATAAATCCACATTTTCTGCTTGAATACTTACAATATGGCTGTCATGTGATATAACTACATATTATTCCCCCAATATGTTAGTGTTCTAAAGGGGGACTATTGCAATGGGCTCACTCTGTCTATCTGTGTGTCCGTAATACGTCATTTCTCAGACATGCAAATGATGCAATATCTGATTTCTTTCAAACCTAGCACAAAGGTAACATGTCATATGGGACATATGCATGTCAATTTGTTTTGTGACTTTAATGGCAATTTAACCAAATGGTGACCATATTTATTAGTTAAAAATCAATATTTACTGCATAACTCAAAAACTGTAATATAAAGGGACTCCATTCAAGCTACCCTCTATTATCAGGTACAAGCTTTCTTGTGAGACTTTGACCCTTGACCTTCAAGGTCAGTTATGCAGAGAATGATCAAAACCCATATTTTTTTTCTCAACCTAGCTTGCATGTGATATATTAATTTCATAGGTTTTTCTTTTACACTTACACAGATTACAGTAAAGTTATGTCAGCTTTAAAACCAACTGTAGCCTGTACAAAAAACTATATAAAATTATCAGTGATATACGACAGCTGTACAAACAAAAGACAGTTCTGATCAAACCACAGTAATTACATGAACAGCTGCTACATGCTACAACTATCTCACTCAAATAAAAAAATAATGTATTATTTTTCTGTTTTTACTTGCATCAGTGTAAACACACACACACACACACACACACACACACACACACACACACACACACACACACACACACACACTACTAGTACTTGCACTGCTTAGTAACACTAAAAAACAATTTGGCATACATGTATGCTAATGCAGCATGCAAGTATTCCATTTTATATATGCATTGAACACAAAATCATGTGTACACACAGTTTCTATTTCACCAATACTTTCACTCAATTCATATTTAGGTAGTCCTGTAGAGACCCCCAGGCACTCATGCAAATACCTCGAATGTGTCGCACACTTTCATTTTGTTCACAACAGTAGTGCTGCATACACCTGTGCAAATACCGACACTTTTAAATACTCCACACTGTTAGTCTAGATATGATGTGTCTATAATATATATATTATATTATATAATGTGCCATGGACAAGTAGTAATATTTGAACTATAAACAATTAGTGGTGTTAAAGCCAGGCGCACACTAGAAGAATCAGTTAAGCAAAATTTCACTCGCTGGTTCCTCTCATGTGTGGGCAACTTTTAATGAGAATTTGGTCATTCGTGGCCATGAGCCAAATATGTAGCATGTTTGATATTTTTGGCCTCGCATGAATTATTCCTTGTGTGTGCACCTGAACGTGAGCATTCTGCTAACGTCTTGTGACGCACCAAAATATTGTGTCTTACTATATGGTGACTCACAAGTAATGCCAGTTTTTATCATACTGACCCAAAACAACAAAATGTGGCTATCCTAAGAGGGCACACTGACTGGCAGCTCATCATTCATGTATAAATATAGTGTTTTGCATATATTTACTCATTTCTGTCTCCCCAAATCGTTTTCTAATATCTTACATGTAATACCATAGGAGGCATACAGGAAACAAATTGACCATTTTTTTTTCTCTCATTTTAATAATCAGTTTACAGTGTATTAAAAAATGATTAGAGGAAATCATTTGATATTTTAAAATACCTGAAATAAGAAACTAAATTTATACAGGGATACAGTTTATTAGATTCATAGGATTTTAATGAAATATTTTCCCTCATTATAACATAGAAATACTAATAATAGAGACTCCGAGATAGACAGTTTTCTAGTCATAAGTTATTTTATTTTCTTACATAGCATTTAAATATTTAAAAAGTAAAAATAGATGTATAAAGGTTTAGACAGTAGAGTCTCATTGTTTTAAATGCAAATAAAATATCCTAAAACAAACAAAAACCCATTTTCTCCTTGACTTGAAGTATACTATTAATTTGTCTGTATGCCAAGTGGTTGTTAAGTAAACGATTATACTGTGTGAGTGGAGGTGTAAATCATAACGACACAGTATACATTGTAGGAACTAGACGAACCATTAACTTGTAAACCAGTAACCAGTACAAAGCATATCAATCAGTCCATGTCATTTAGATGTCAATAGAGTCATAAAGAAAACTTATTAAAATCATTATTATTATTCTCTAACATTTATTTATTAAACCGCTGTTTTCATTGTTGTAGGTTTGTTGATACAATCAATATTATGAAATAACAGAGAGGTTGAAATTTCAATTGTTAGATTTTGTACTATGAAAGATATACACATATGGTACATTCCACATGAGCTACTACCAACTTTGCCATTTCAACCTACCTTTCATCAGATTATAATATCTGCAGGGTATAGTTCACTTTATTGTGATTGCTTTATTTGATCTGTTTAACATAAATAGACTAGATATGTATGCTATAGAGGAAAATGTAGACTAACATGTAGTGATGTAGATATGTATGCTATAAAGTGAAACATAGACTAAGATGGAGTGATCTAGATATGTATGCTATGAAGGAAAACACAGACTAAGATGGAGTGATCTAGATATGTATGCTATAAAGTGAAACATAGACTAAGATGGAGTGATCTAGATATGTATGCTATGAAGGAAAACACAGACTAAGATGGAGTGATCTAGATATGTATGCTATGAAGGAAAACATAGACTAACATGGAGTGATCTAGATATGTATGCTATGAAGGGAAACACAGACTAACATGGAGTGATCTAGATATGTATGCTATGAAGGGAAACACAGACTAACATGGAGTGATCTAGATATGTATGCTATGAAGGGAAACACAGACTAACATGGAGTGATCTAGATATGTATGCTATGAAGGGAAACACAGACTAACATGGAGTGATCTAGATATGTATGCTATGAAGGGAAACTGATATTATGAGTAAAACAGCCAGATTGAACACAGACTAACAGTAACATGTAGTGATCTAGATATGTATGCTATATAAAGGGAAACTGATAGTACAAGTCAAGTTCAAGCGAAACATCAGAGATTACAATTAAAATCCCCATTAAAAATTAACTTTCTGGAATTGTTCAACTAATAATTATTTTTTTAATTTTCTATTTGTAGTTGCAGGCAGTATTGGTGGTCTGTATACATCCATAGTGGTCAAATACACAGATAACATTATCAAAGGATTCTCCACATCAATATCTATTGTCCTCTCATCACTTGGCTCTGTTTATTTGTTTGGTAAAGAGCTCACTTTACTCTTCTGTCTTGGTTCATCACTGGTCATGGTAGCCATATTTTTGTACGGTATGCCAATAAAGCCATCATCGCAGACGGACAGTTCAAGTTCAAATACGACCACCAAGCCTGTGTAGATGTCGACAGAGTACAGTTTATGGACCAAGTCTGTTTTTGTGGACTTGAATTATGTAGATATTGGCTTTTTTATAAATAGATTGCTTTATGCTTCTTTCTTTTTTTTTTCTTTTTTCTTTTTTTACATGAGAACTAATTATTTTTAAGTTTGGGAGTAGTGATTTCTTTACCTGAACATTTTGAACTATCACCTTTATAACTTTGCAGACTTGCAAATGTAGACATCTGCTTCTGTAGAGTAAAGCAAATGCTTAATAGTCAAAATGGTACTTCTTTCTTGTGTGAGTAAAACACAACTTTATTTTCTGCAAGTGTGCAAGCAGTCTGAAAACTCTGACATGACAATATCACCCACTTTCTACATTTAACAAATATACTTTTTTATAGAAAGAGTTTTTCTGAAACTTGTGAAAGGCAGCTCTAGAAAAAAGGAGGGAGAGGTCAAAGTTCAAACCTGTACTTTGATTGCTGAGGTGTGTTCACCAAGCCATACCTCCACCAAATCTTCATGACCTTTGCATCCTAAAATTAGCCAATGATTTACATTTCACCTGGTCACATGATAAACAGTACAACAGTGAGAAACAAGTTATTGTCTTAAACAGGCATGCAAGTTCATAAGCCCTTGATTTCATACCAGGTTCTCACATTAGCAATATCTTATCAATCGAGCATCGGATCATTATTTTGTTCAGCACTTATTTTTCTGTAGTTCTGTTTGTAAAATAGACAACTGGGTTTTTTTTTTTACCCAAATATTTAATCCTAACCATAATACGGATCTTTTAATTTTTGGAATACTTCAACCATTGAAATTGAATTCCTGATTCCTGTGAGTGAGTGTGTATAGAAAGTATCTAACAGACAGACCTGATGATGTAGTCTGAAAGATCCAGTCGTTGTTTCCACTTACACTATATGCTGGGTAATGAGTGGTTACATAAGTGGGCCAATGACTGGACTTTCAGACTAACCTAAGTGGGGCTGTCATTTTTAACAGTCTATGGGGGGGGGGGGGGGGGGGTGTTTTTGTTGGAGAGGTCATTTTGAAAAACACCACTTGAAATGGGGGGATTCACTTTGTTAACAAAAGGTGTATTTGTCATTTTGGTGTCGTGATATGACTCCCGAACAACTGTAATATGTCAAAATTTTCTATTGCAGGAGGAGGAAACCTCCTCCTGTACTTTCCCTATCTATATTTCCATATATGCCATATGCACTATTTCTAAGATAAATGGTACAAGCATTTCATTAAACTGACAGATTCATTGTTGAGTGCACTCCACATTGCTGACACTTTTCACAAAGTGACAGCAATGTGGCTCACCTATAATGAGGAATCTGTCAGGTGTAGCAATCAACAAGTATCTGGTTACTGACATAGCCTATAGACTTGTCATTGCGTCTCATCAAGATTAGAAATCCAATGATGAATTTCTTGGCTATCAATCTGTCACAAACACTCCCGAAATTAAATCAATATAAAAAATCAAATTGAAGACCAACTAGCCATAGTTTACAAAGCTAAAATAGTCATTTATAGCAAACAAGAAAATAACACTGAGAAACCACAATGGAACATTCTATTTATTGAACCCACCCCTTTGGGCTTGTTGCAGTATACAATTTTTCTCAATGATGTGATTTGATACAGATAACTATATTATTTTGTATCTTTTATGTATTTCATTTTTTCACTTTATTGCAAAATGTCATACCCCCACCGCTCTCTCATCAAGCAGTCAGAATATTTTGATTTATACAATGGTCAGTCCATGTTTTTGTAAGAATGTGCTGGTAACTGGTCTCCTAAGTATACTCTAGGGGTGGGTACATTTGATTTGAGCCATAATTGTAATCCTGGTGGTTGAACAAATCACGATTGATCATTACTGTATCTTGCTTTGAACTACAATTGCCATGCCTACAAGATACACTTGGGACTACACCATATTCTGGTTATCAGAAAGATTCAACATTTCATGGTTTGGCCACTGGGAGCGCTATTTGTCGGCCATTTTGGGGTCAAAAGCGAGGGCCAGAATGGTTCTGCAGTATCGTAACATAAAGACAACAGATACAAAATTACAACACCAATTGATTATTGTTGCCCCAGAAGTAAAATAATACACTGGCTTCAAACAATGGCAAATCAAATACACCTAGTTCTATCATTAAGCAATATCGTACAGAGTATGCAATATTATCAAACGTAGTGTTTTAATATTTATTTCTACAAATTTGTACAAACAGAATGATATGAGATGTGTTCAATTATTGCTACCTGGGGAGCCCTGGGTCAGGACAAATGACGTCACTTGTGCAGCCTTTGGTTACATGAAAACTGAACACATTTGGGGTACTGCACAGAAACCAAGCAGTGCACCCATTAAATCTGAGATTCACAAAAAATAAATTGGTTCATCTTTCCAATTTTAGACACGTTTGAAGTGGAAAATGATTTCTGACTAAATATGGACAAAACTGTCATATAAATCTTTCACAACTGGTAAATGTAAACCAATCACATGTTATCTGTAGGGATTTTGAATTGGGTCAAGTCTGGTCAATCCTCAAGCTGCTCCAGGAGGAGAGTTGATTTTGGGGCACCCCAGTTGTGACATCATGTAATAATCGAATACAACTTGAGGCTCCCCAGGTTACGTAATTGATGAGAGCACCCCTGATCTCTTTAATTCAACACATTAGCCTGGGATTGTGAAATAGATTTACTCATTTTGTACTTAATCATACTTAGTGTAAATTACATCTTCATGAAAGTCATACATGATCGGCAACACCAGTCCATAATATGGACACGCGAAATCGGTGCTAAGTACTTTTTGTTCAATTTGACGCTGATCTTAACATTGAAATACCTGTGACAATGGTGACAATGGTGAACAAAGAAAACATGTAGAAATAATTGTACAATATGTGCTTTTGATTTGGTACCATTTTTCTTAGACTATATTTTCATTGGCTGAATTTTTATTTTGAATTACAAATGTACTCATTAGACTAAGAGGCATTATACTGATGTCAGCATAGCAGATCTGATGCCATAACTGATCCAATGATGTCATAACTGATTTGATGATCATGTCATCACTGATCCGATGATGCCATAACTGATCCAATGATGTCATAACTGATCCAATGATGTCATAGATGTCATAACTGATCCGGTGATGTCATTACTGATCCAATGATGTCATTACTGATCCGATGATGTCATAACTGATCCAATGATGGTACTGATCCAATGATGTCATTACTGATCCAATGATGTCATAACTGATCCAATGATGTCATAACTGATCCGGTCATTACTGATCCAATGATGTCATAACTGATCCAATGATGTCATAACTGATCCGATGATGTCATAACTGATCCAATGATGTCATAACTGATCCGATTATGTCATTACTGATCCAATGATGTCATAACTGATCCAATGATGTCATTACTGATCCAATGATGTCATAACTGGAAAGTGTTTCACCTGAGTTGTTTATAACCTGTAATACCAAAATGATCATTTTCTGTATGTACCACAATAATATTATAATTATAATATTATAAGTTCTCAATCAATAATATTATAATTTGAAAATTCAAGACAATGTGTGCAATTTGTATAAACACTTTTTTTTTAGTCATCACCTGTACCTCACAAAAATGTGTGCTCTTGTTCATAAATATTGTGTCTTGTAAAAACAAACCAAGTAATAAAACTTTTACCTCTAATGTTAAACATGTGTGAATGAAATACATTAATGTTATATTTGTACTGATGCAATCTAGAACCATGACATATGATATTAATCTTGTAGTCCTGATAGTGATTTCATGGAGTGATGTCAGTGTTCTCCCCGTTATAGAGAAAGCATGGTGCTAACTGCTAACACTGTCCATGCCACCCTTGCTGCCACCTTTGGCAGGTTTCTGTCATGCTGTGTTCTCCCCACTATAGCGAAAGCATGGTGCTAACACTGTCCTTGCCAACCAGGCTGCCATACTTGACAGGTTTCTGCCATGCTTCAAAACAAAAGCATCTACCAACCTTGAGCTGTAGTAATCTTGAATATTATAATGATACTTCATATCAAATGAAGAAAAATGGTTGATCACAATGTCCATGCGTGTATGTTTTAAAAAATATAAGAGTATGTTTCAGTGTGAAAGACATTTACACGGTTTACCATAATATTAATGGCAAGTTTACTGCAACTCAACATGATCTTAGAAATTCAGCTTTGAAGACATTTCAGAATGAAACAATTACTTTATTCGGAACCAAAGGAGCCAATAAGTTTTAACACATGTTTTGATGCTTTGATCAAATCCATTCTAATTTATTGCTTAGAAATATAAGTAGGAGACATCAGTCATAATCACAATTCATAATATTAATAATATGAATCTGATTACTCCCATGGAAAAATTCCACATTAAATTCTATAAATATATTCTGTAAGTATACAACACTTACATGACTTCCAACCTACAATGTAACATGTTTGCTAGAGCTGGGCAGATATCCAGCAGTTATATGAAATATTGAACAGATGCTTAACTACCTGATTTAAATCCAAATATGCCTGAAAATACACTAACTCAGGAGGCTTACAGGTTAGGGCTGAGGTACATCGCACCATTCTGGTACACAAAACTAGCTATCAGGTGTAAAACATTTTAAAACTACATCAATATGCAGGACAGCTGGAATGGGGAAACCTGCATGTAAGAGAAAATAGTCTGGTTATACAGCTTTTCCAGATAATCTATGAATCCAGTTAAAAGGCAACAGGAGGAAAATATTGAAAAATAACAATCAGGCATTCTGTGTGTGCTTTCAATATTTATTTAAATACTTGTTTAGTTGTTGTTACATGACATTTGATGCTTCTGTGAGAAGGCAAGATTTCAATAAAGTTTAGACTTTAAATGCATTAACCTTTGATTGGTTAACCTACCGTCTAGACACACATGGGAACCATCACTGCCAACTACTATCTAGACACCATTACCATTCATTCATTCATTCATTTACTGTCAACTTTCTATTTTCTAAAACCTCAGCCACTCTCTTTATAGCTACTCTCAGAGTATCAAGTGGGACTGCAAAGACAATCCTGAACCAGCCTGGTTTACTACAGTAATAAGACTGACCGGGTGAAATGTTTACACCATTTTCTACAAACTCATGGAATAACTTCAATTCTTCTGCAAATGATAAAATTGGGAGGAATTTTTTAAGGTTAACCCAAACGAAAAGACCAGCGGATCTCTTCAAATGAGGTACCTCTAACTTGGTCAATTCATTGGACAGGACTTCGTGAGACTCTCTAAGTAAACAGTGATTTGCTGGGATGTAGGTCTGTTCCACCCAATCTTCATCCTGTAGCATTTGATGAAGAATAGATTGTACAAGTGTGGGGACTGAGAAAAAGGTATTTACTTTGCTGAGTCCCTTTATCACATGAGTATTCCATGAATACAAAACACCACATCGTAATCCACACATACAGAAGTCTTTGGAGAATCCCCATATAACATGTGTTCTTTCTGGATCTGGTAAATCTTCAAGACTCAACACACTGGTAAACTTAGTATCTTCCTGAAATACTGATAACAAGTAGATCTCATCAATAATGACATGTAAGGCATGCCTCTTGGCAAACTGTAAACACTCTCTGAGTAGAGATTCTGGATAGATATCACCAGTGGGATTATGAGGGTTAATCAGAAACAACCCTCGTACTTTGATTCCTTGTTTCTCTGCTTCTTGAAATGTTGACTCCAGTTTATCAGCTGTTAGCTGAAATGGCATTTCTGGATTATCATCTAGATCTACGTACACCATTTCAACTTCTGGCATTCTACGCATGGAATTATGCATTCCATTGTACAAAGGAGTTGGTACCATCAATCCATCACCTGGATCAAACAAAACCATCCCAAGTGCAGCTGTAACTGCTGAACATCCATTTAACACAGTTAAGTTATTAGGACTCAATGCTGAGTTGGGTTTGGTATATTTTGTCAAAAACCTAGCAATCACTGATCTTAACTCTGACATTCCTCTGAAATCGTGATAGTCTAACAACTGTGGCTCAATTTTCATATTCTTTGTAATCATCTCTAGTTTTTCAGCAACTATGCTGGATGACAAAGTATTACCAGATATACCAAGGTTTATTACGCCATCTTGATTTGTTACAGGGTGGTATGGATTGGCAGTGCATTTGTGATCACCAGTGGCTTTCACACTAAAGCTTTTTCTGAATCGGACAGCACGCTGTGATAACCAATCTTCACCATAATCATAGTTGTCATATTTAGAAAACATCTTATTGCAGAGTCTCTCTGGTATCCACCCTTTCAAGAAAAGAACAAACAGGGGTAATAAATTAGGGTATGTGTGTATTGGTGTCTAATGTTGTCCACAGGGGACAGCAGGCATGTAACTGATTGATTGATTGATTTTGATTGATTGATCGACTGAATGATTAACTTTTGTGGTTAAATAAAACTTACATTGTGTGTGATATTGATTGATTTTTGTGGTGATATAAAACTTTTTTTCCTTCTTTCCCTGGCTAGTTTCCTCTTTCAGCTGTATGTAATTCTCTCTTTATAGACTAAATAAAGACATCTTGACCATTCTTGTCCTCTTATCTAAATCAAAACACCCCTAATCTTACAATTACCAAGGCATCAGTTACAGAAACAATTTGCTTTATCGTTTATCTTCTGGGAGATTACATCTTCGCAAACCATGACCGTTTTATGGTACCGTTCTTAATGAGCCGGTCCCTACTTTTATTTCAAAGAAATAATATCTCTGGTTTGCGAGAATGGGAGATTATCACACCTACTAAACCATTTACAAACTAGTACACTATATCACACACAAAAAAGTTTTATTTAACCACAAAAATTAATCAATCAATCAATCAATCAATCAATTACATGCCTGTTGTCCCTGTGGTTGTCTCATAGTTTACTTTACATGGTGAAGTAAAATACACATAGATGTACATTCCTGTACACTGTACTTATCCTGACAATAATGAATGAAACACAGATAGAGTAAACTATTACTAATAAGTTAGCAGTCATTCAAACATTTTGATAATGATTGAACTAAGACTTATACACCCTTGAATGTAGTTATATGTTTCACATCTCATTTAAAGTGGCCATATGGACGAGGATTTGGTATTCATTTTTGATTTTTAATTTATAAAACAATTAATTTTATTATTGCCTTCTACCTGAAAAATCAATGTGAAACAACATTGACAATTAAAGTGTGTGTGTTTGTAACTTGATGCATTCAGATGCAAAAAGCTATAAAAAATGTATAAAAAGTTTGTTATTATACATACAATAACAAAGATTTCACACATTAGTAAGTAACAAACAAGGACTTGGCATACATTGTTTTACACTCATTTTTCAAGTAGGAAGCCGTATACTAAAATTGTTATATAAATCCAAAAATCAAAATATATACCCAATCCTCATCCATATGGCCACTTTAAGGCCTAAATCATTTGGTTCCAGCTACCCAACCCCACCGATTTTTTGCTTTCGACCCTAAAATCTCCAGGGGCAGGAGGGGGAGTCTCCATCCAAGATCCAAGTTTTACTGCCTATTCTTACTGCCATCATGTATGTCTCCTATGAGGAAAGTCAATTTCAGGAATAAAATGTTTAAAAGTTTTGTATGTGTGTATGTATGTATACATATGTACATATGTGTGTGTGTGTGTATGTATGTATGTATGTGTGTGTGTATGTATGTATGTGTGTATGTATGTATGTATGTATGTGTGTATGTATGTATGTATGTATGTATGTACATGTATGTATACGTATGTACGTTAATGTGTATGTATGTATGTATGTATGTATGTATGTATGTATGTATGTATGTGAGTGTGTGTGTGTTTGTGTTTGTGTTTGTGTTTGTGTGCATGTGTATAATTTATTTATTCAGCCATTTAATAAAGAAATCAAAAATGTTGATTGATTATACACCAGACTGGAGCTGTCAGTATTACCCTACACGATGCAATGCAACGTGAGGATAAATATTTCAAAACTAAATTTGCTGTACCTCTACTAGAAACTGCTTTCTACTTGCTCCTTGCCATGGTGCCCAAAAATACAACTACTGAGGAGGTCCAGATCCCCCTCCCCCTCCCCGAAATCAAATGGTTTGCCCCTACCGCTGGTACGTTTTGAAACGAGTCTCAGATTCAGAAGCAGGTTCATATTGGAGGGCAATATGAATTAGCCAGTCGAGTCTCACATTCGAAAATAACGAGAACACCTGAAAAAAAGCAGTCAAACAAGAAATTATACCACAGGGACTACAGGAAGTGTCCCACTTCTCACCTCTTGTAAAATATTACTTCTACAGACTATTAAATAAGACCAAAATCTTTTTAAACAGTCGCAATGTAGTTTCCATCATTGGAATAGTGTGCCTACCAACAAACACATCACCTGAACTTTGACCTCTCGTTTTACGAGTATAAAGTTGGCGTCAGATTCAGATTCAGATTCAGCTAGCGTCATATTGAGCGTCAGATTCAGCGTCAGATAGCCTCAGATCCGAAGACACCCGACGGACTCAATCAAACCTGAAATAATACCGTTGAGACTACAGGGAAAGATTCTGCTTCACAACCTTTTGATTAGACTGTCGACAGTCGCTCGCGCCTTTTTTGCCCAAAGTTTTATCTAAAATCCGATCCCCCGCAACACTAGTCTAATCGCAAATTGAGGGCTGAAGGCCCGAGGTCGAGGGCCGAAGGCCCGAGCGACTGTTGTCCCTTGCCGCATCTCCCTTGCTATTACTTATTCATGATGTGACGTCATTTAATGGGGCGGTACTCTATCGTATAATTTGCATACAGTTCAATGTAAGGTTACTCAACGTGCAACACACGTAAACTGCAGCGCAAATTTGACCTCGTAAATGCATTTTGATGGTCATAATCAAGTACTTTTTCCTTTCCTTTGTTAAAGCTTGAAACCGCGCGTTTTTATAACATTCGTAAATGACGTCGTTGACAAACTCGACGCCCGATACATTGTCATGCTCACTAGTCTATTGCCTTGTTTAGCATGCAGCTAGCTGTTACAGTGGTACTGGAGCGAGAGAGTGCTACGTAAGTCGACTTATTGTACCAACTCCGACCGACACTCCAGTCAAGCAATAGATGTTTTGGACACCTTTTTTACCTTCCCTCGACTGCAGCTAGCATATTATATAGTAATAATATTCATGTATAAAATGTTTGATAGTGAGGCGCAGATAATGTGCAAATGGTAGACGTTCTACCTGAAACAGAAAAGTGCCTCCATATTTACCACGGCACGGAGATCGTGCTCCGATCCGACACGTCTTCAACTAGTGCATCCACAGAGTACTGAGTCTATATATACCTAACGCTATTGTACCCCATTATTTCAGATACCGATTGAGGAGTCAATTTACGTAATCTTTATCACAATGCTATATGATATGACAGTTTGTTGTGTCTTTTCCTAGATGTTTTCTTTTTATGTGATTTTTGTTGTTGATGTGGGGGGGGGGGTGAACCTTTGGGTCGGCCGCTAGGTTGTTACCACTTCCCTATTGTTTAGCAAAATTACCACAAATAAAAGGGCCTTCGCCGTTTATATACGGGATTATATTAGAGCTTTCATTGTATCAATGAGGATACTACTGGGACAATTGCAGACTAGATGTTGTTAGCTGTATCGCGAGAACGATCGGAGCATGGAAGTATAACCCACAGGCCTGCGACTTCATAGCCCGGGCTTCATAGGCTATGGACTTGTCACTTCCTGTCAGTACACTAACGAAAACATCTTTCCCAGAGACAAAGGTATCTATAATTCTTCTCTGAAAGTCTTTCAAGTGCGAGTATCAAAGTTTTTCCAATGCGTCTCGATGTGTTGACTCGCTTGGTGACTACGCCATGTTCATTTTGATTGACAAGCTTTGTGAACTATGACCTAAATGTCAATAGTCTACAAACTGAATGTTCCTATTGTTATCGCATGAGGGCGCGGCAAGGGACAACAGTCGTTTGGGCCTTCGCAATACGGCCCTCGAAATCAGTTTGCGATTATACTATTACTAGTGTTGCGCCGGACCGGAGTTTAGATAAAACGTATGGAAAAAAGGCGCGAGCGACTGTCGACAGTCTACCTTTTGATGGAAGATGGAATGTCTCTGCTTGCACAATTTTTAAATTTTAAATTCAATTTTTTAAAAATGACAACATATTAGTATACGTAAACTTAGCTTTTACTGACACCATGTACATTATTGGCAAAACGTATCAACCAACGAACATACAGAAACTGAACTCGGGGCTATCAATGTCTCGGTTGTAAGTATTTCAACTCTATTTCACATATTTTTCCCAAATAAAAATTGTGCAAGCAGAGACATTCCATCTTCCATCAAAAGGCTGTGAAGCGGAATCTTTCCCTGTAGTCTCAACAGTAGTATTTCACGAGTATAAAGTTGGCGTCAGATTCAGATTCAGATTCAGCTAGCGTCATATTGAGCGTCAGATTCAGCGTCAGATAGCGTCAGATCCGAAGACACCCGACGGACTCAATCAAACCTGAAATAATACTGTTTGGACGACAGGGGAAGATTCCGCTCCACAAGCTTTTGATCGAAATTGGGATGTCTCTGCTTTTACAATTTTTATTTGGGGAATATACGTGAAATAGAGTTGAAATACTTGTCACCGAGACATTGATAGTCCCAAGTTCGTCCACTGTATGTTCGTTGGTTGATACGTTTTGCCAATAATTTACACGGCGTCAGTAAAGGTGTCAGTAAAAAATTAAGTTTACGTACGTAATATGTTGCAATACTTATGTTTTATGTACATTTGAAAGACTCTGAGATCTAGCTAGACATGTACCAGAGTTTGGTGTTACTGGTAAAACTTAGGAGGCCTCCAGATCTAGACGCATTGGTAAGTCTTACATTGTATGCTGTGTTTGGAATACTGTACACATGTAATAACATGGAAGTAAAGTCCAACTAAAGGAAGTAAAGTGCAACTATACATATACACATACAACATTTGTACATACATGCATACATACATACATACATACATTATACATGTCTGTCGTCAGGTAAAGTTTAAAATCTGATTATAGCTTTGCTGCTTGTTCAAACTCAAACCAAATGTCGGCTTAGTTGCATGCCCCACCGACCCCCTCTTTACATAATAATTTATAGCATGTAGGGTATGTCTAGATTGTACACCTGAATTCGCATGACTTGACATGAAGAGTTCTTCATAATGATTTATTCACCACCATATTAAGCCCTAGATTATCATTTTGTCAAGTTCTGAAGATATATAACTATCTCGAATTGACAAAGGGCAATAAATTGATCTCTGTTTATTAAACGCGTGGTTTTTGGTCATTCTACAGGTGTGTGGGTTCAGTGGGGATAAATTAAATAATCCCACATGAACAAAAGTACGTTTTTGAACTTTATCCTGAGCGGACAGCTTATGACAATTCCGATGACAAGTAACTTTAGCAAACCATTCTTCTGTTTAATCTTTCCCTGGTTCCAATAACAATCATTTAGAAAGGCCAGTAAATCAAAGCAGCAAAGTGTAAGAGATTAATTAACTTGTTGTAAAAGTTAATTTTGGGACATCAAGGCTGAATATTAATTCCTCCTCAGACTGTTTAATGGATGGAATAAAAATTTTGAGTAACCAGAAAGACGTCAACAGATCTCAGTGAAAAGGCATAGACAGACACACACACAAATATGTATACACACATGCAGGCACATACATATAATATACATGCATGCATACACACACACACACACACACACACACACACACACACACACACACACATATACATACACACATACATACATACATACATACATACATACATACATACATACACTCATACACATACATACATACATACATACATACATACATACATACATGATACACACACATACATGCACACATACATACATATATGATACATGCATATATGGTGAATGTATTCATACAGAGAGTCAATCAATCAAACAAGCAGCCAAAATTATACAGATGAAAATTATATGTAATGTTCTTTGCTAGCTTTAGCAGATTGTAACTTTCTCTTTCCTTTTGTGTTACAGTGATGTCAACTTCAACACTAGGCTGGTGTTAATAAAGTGGTGAAATTATGAAGTTTAATCAAGATTAAATAATATTGAATTTGATTTATTTCCATGTCTGAACATTGGGCATAAAATGTACAATGCATCAAGCGCACTACAGTACATTGAAGATAGTACAGTACAGTACAGTACAGTACAGTACAGTATAGTATCGGTATAGAGTATAGTATAGTATAGTATTGGTATAGAGTATAGTATAGTATAGTATCGGTATAGAGTATAGTATAGTATAGTATTGGTATAGAGTATAGTATAGTATAGTATTGGTATAGAGTATAGTCTAGTCTAGTAAAGTACAGTACAGTATAGTATAGTATAGTATAGTATAGTATAGTATAGTATAGTATCGCATAGTAGAGTACAGTAGAGTACAGTATAGTATAGTATAGTACTTTACAGTACAGTATAGTATAGTATAGTATAGTACAGTATAGTATAGTGTAGTACAGTACTTTACAGTACAGTACAATATAGTAAAGTATAGTATTAGTATAGTGTAGTACAGTACAGTATAGTACAGTACAATACAGTACAGTATAGTATAGTACAGTATAGTATAGTATAGGGTAGTACAGTATAGTATAGTATAGTACAGTGTAGTACAGTATAGTATAGTATAGTACAGTATAGTATAGTATAGTGTAGTACAGTACAGTATAGTATAGTGTAGTGTAGTACAGTATAGTATAGTAGAGTATAGTATAGTATTAGTATAGTGTAGTGTAGTACAGTACGTCAGTATAGTATAGTAGAGTATAGTATAGTACAGTACAGTATAGTGTAGTACAGTACAATACAATACAGTACAGTATAGTATAGTGTAGTGGAGTACAGTACAGTATAGTATAGTACAGTATAGTATTAGTATAGTGTAGTGTAGTACAGTACAGTATGGTATAGTATAGTACAGTATAGTACAGTACAGTACAGTATAGTATAGTACAGTACTTTACAGTACAGTACAGTATAGTATAGTATAGTATAGTATAGTATAGAGGGGCTGACTGATGTGTTAGTGTAGAGTCCCATCATGGCATACCTTCCAGCCCAGAATAAACAAGTTACATATTTATATTAATGTATGGTTAACTATGTGCCACAATGTGGTGATGTTATTAAAGTTTATTTGGCCAGTCAGCAACTTTATGTTGACCAGTCACACTTGTTTACTTGTTGTGATAATTAGAGACATTATTACTCGCATACAATTTAAGGTAAATTGTAAATTAGCATGATATGTTACAACCGATGACTTACTGTACATAAACAACTTTTGTGAATTTGCATAACATATGAAGGACACCTGGTGGCAAGTACAATCATCCAATAATATGGAGTATAGTTGTTTACATGTAACACTAGTATAAATGGACAATATTTGAAAGTTATGGGTGCTGATCCACAGAATTTGATGTGTGATAAAAGTACATAGCATAGTTTTTTTCATACAGGCAGATTCGCTGTACAAGTGTTGTATTTTGTTATTTAGAGATAAATGAGATAAAGTAAAACCTTTGACGTGTGTGTGAGTTCTTTCTTATTTCTCCAGTAGTTGTGTTCCTCCTCCATCTGGTACTTAGAAAAACTTGGCTTTCATGACAATATGGTAATATAGTACCATGCATGCAGCACAGTAAATTATAGCACAGAACAGTGTAGTGTAGTATATTGTAAAGTACAGTGCGTGTTCCAGAAAATATTAAACATGAGGTTTCTAAGCCTTGGCTTCCACATTTCTAATTAGTGATGTTGGGGAGAGCAATGATGTTATTCCGTTCAGTAATTGCATTGTGGGAATTTATTGGTATTTGAAATATAAACAAGTAGAGAAGAAATAAACACAAACATGCACAATGCAAAAAAAAGTACTTTCATTCTCTCCATTGAGATGTTGAATGGGCATATCAGACTGGTTTATTTGTAAGTCTGATAGGTACTCAGCTGGTAGAAATATATTCAATAATCAACATAAAACAATACACAATCCTTTGTAAAGATTGTCTCTTCTAAAATAGATTCCATCTTGTAACTTCGACAAGGCAGAACTGTGTGTTGATTCCTCTTCTTAGCTCCCGTGTGGGAGCTGATGTCATGGTGCTGTGTGTCTGCAGAATTCCACTGCAGAATTTCCATTGATGTCTCAAAAAGCACTGAAGCAAATGTTCTGCAACTTACTATGTGGCATTGTCTGGCAGTAACTTAGTGCTGATTAGGTTTTAGTGGGAGTGGATTCAAAAATTAATACTAATTTGCATAATGATTTATGCATAATTATGATAAATGGGGCTATACATGCAGAAGAAATTCAATGAAACTTGTTACATCTACAGATCATACAATGATATAAAAGAGTTGTCAAGTTAATTAAGGGCTAATTTGCATAATAAATGCATGTTTGTAACTCCGGTTATGCATCTAGAAGGCTTTATCAAAATTGATGAAACTTGCCGCAGATATTGATCATACAGAGATATGATAGTTCTTAATGAAATTTAGTGCTGTCAATTTGGATACTTAACGAATGTTGTCAGTTAGGGCCTAAACCGAGATTACACCAAATTTGATTAAACTTGCTAAATATATTGACCAAGCAAATATTTGATGTTATTGAGTCAATCAATTGCTAATTTGTATAGTTGATGAACTTTTGGAACATGGGATATATTTCTCTGAATGGGAGCATGTTCAGTTTATTGCTGGTTGATATGTGTTGTGTTATTGATCAGTACAGAACAAGGGGCAGCAAGACTACATCTTTCACCAATTCCTACCCCAGTTGATGACATTTTCCTCTAGGACATCCTGAATACCATAACAATTATATACTTCCATCTTGGCTTCTAAGGCATAGATAATTCAGTAGAAGCATGCACAACTTATTTGAAAGCAATGATGCTCACATCTTTGTTAAATAATTGACCCAGGGAGCACAATTTTAAGTGGAAAAACAATAATTTACTTGTAAGAAAAATAAATGTTTGATTTTATAATAATGCACTGCCTCTACCCACACAGTGTTAAATTCAATGAATTAATTCTTTCGATGGTAAATGAAAAATTACAGTTAATGTTGTGATTATTAAGCCTTATATGTAACAACTTCATGGGGATAGGTAAATAATGCAATAAAGCACATCAATTCATACAAACTGTATATACCTATAATTGTATTTGATACTTATTAGAAAATGTAACGAACATCACAATGATAATAGCAGTCTCTGTATCTTGTAATTATACATCCTTTACAATTACGATCCATCATAGGGTGACAGACATTATTAACTGACTCAGATTAATATCATCTTGACTGCACTGATCTATCAGCCCAATGCTGTTGTTTTCTTGATAAATAGCCAATGTACTACAGGTTATATACTTTTCAACGTGTGATTTAAATGTGTTAATCTTCAGGCTACTTCAAAATGGACATAAATAATAAACTTATGATACATTACACACATACACAAAGTGAAAGGTAGACACAGTTTCATGAACAATACTCTCAACAAAAATCTTTATTCATTAAATACCTAAAATAGGTTAATACATCCATGGTTACAATGACACAATGTAAGACTTACCAATTGCGTCTAGATCTGGGGGCCTTCTACGTTTTATCAGTAACACCAAACTCTGGTACATGTCTAGCTAGATCACAGAGTCTTTCAAATGTGCATAAAAACATAAGTATGGCAACATATTACGTACGTAAATTTAATTTTTACTGACGCCGTGTAAATTATTGGCAAAACGTATCAACCAACGAACATACAGTGGACGAACTTGGGGCTATCAATGTCTCGGTGACAAGTATTTCAACTCTATTTCACGTGTTTTTCCCAAATAAAAATTGTAAAAGCAGAGACATCCCAACTTCCATCAAAAGCTTGTGGAGTGGAATCTTCCCCTGTCGTCTCAACGGTATTAATTCAGGTTTGATTGAGTCCGTCGGGTGTCTTCGGATCTGACGCTATCTGACGCTGAATCTGACGCTCAATATGACGCTAGCTGAATCTGAATCTGAATCTGACGCCAACTTTATACTCGTTAGTATTTCAGGTTTCATTGAGTCCGTCGGGTGTCTTCGGATCTGACGCTATCTGACGCTGAATCTGACGCTCAATATGACGCTAGCTGAATCTGAATCTGAATCTGACGCCAACTTTATACTCGTTCTCGTTTTGCGTTGAAGAAAGAAAGTGTACAGAAGAAACATTGTGCCTGCCAGCATTCTGGTGTTCGAATATTCAATCTCGTCGCCTTTCAAAATTGCTTAGATTATTGGAGTGCGGTACTTACAGAAAGGACCACTTCCAGAAAGATTCGTTTACAACTATGATAGCCTGATCCACGATCCACAAGTTTCGTTGACGACCTCAGCCAGCCGATTCTTTCGCCTATGCCAGCGCCCTCTAGTGTTACTGATAGCACAACGTTTTGTTTTTTCTTTGTCCAATTCGACTCAAAGGTCAGACCACGACCACTGAAATCAGAGTAAAGAATTGTATGGACACTGAGCAGCTAGTCTCTTGTGCTTAGGGAACCTTCAGTAATTACAAGGGGAAGGGCTGGGGATATAGGGGGTTGGGTCACTTTTTACAAATCGGTCCTTGGGGCGGGCTATATTTTAGAAAATAAAAATTAGGTGTGGTCACATTTTACTTTGACTCATTTTTTAAAACTAACTTTGCACTATTTTGTGATTTTGGCATGATCCCACCGCTGCCACCAGTTTCAAATCATTCTGCTACCACATCCCACCACTGCTACCATTGTAAAGTACCATATCACAACATATCAATGAAATGCAGTGAAATAACTGTTAGTTGTGGTGTGAGGAGAGGAGCGGATCTCACAGTAGTAAAAGGGAATAGCATGGCAAGACATTGGGGATAATGTGGTGGCATAGAGATGTTGACCTCGGTCCCGTGGTTATCAGTTGTGCACTCATCTAGTCATACATGCATTCAGGAAATACTGATGAAGCCACGGTGGATACCTGGCGAAAGCTTTGGTGAACTATTTTAATAGCATTTCTTGGTGCAAAATGGAGTTGAATTTATGGAATAACACAATACTGTGCACAGTAATTAGGAAGGCCCAACTATCACTTGGGTTATAAAATGACTCAACTATTAGTACTATAGTTTGGTTGAGTTGTTAGAATCATCAGCTATTTAACCAGTGCACAGTTTGTGGATATAGGCATGCCAAATTCACCAATTTATAAATGTACATATTTGTCAACAATGGTCATAATCATATTTTCTCTTAATTATTGAGATTTAGGAGGTAGGTAGTCTATAGCTAGTTCCTGATGACCTTATTCTGATTTTACACTATCACACATTACTGTGTGAAGATATTATAACGTAGTGTAAAATCGGAATACGGTTGTCAGGAACTAGACTAGGCTGTAGGTTACTCAACCCTATCACGCTTCTAAACCATGACTGTACTTATAACCAATATCCTGCACAGTCCAACCAGATTTGGTTGCAGCCAATCATATATTGTTATGCTGTCAAAATTGTCAAATTAGGCCATGATGTCAGCCTTTCAATGCTGCATGATTTATGAGACCAGCAACATAATGTATAGTAAATATAAGATTTTTGCCATTATTAGTCTGGTATTTTGTAACCATAATCACCATAGCAACAATCGGTTCTTATCACTAGAAGCAGAAACTATTCTATTTGATATTTAATCTACATAATGACCTCTGTTTGGCAACGACAAGGTTTGCAGAAACAGAATTGGGTCCAACATGAAGACAGACAATACCATTTGGATTGGTATCTGCATCATATGGTTGAGTGATGTCTGCTTTCTCATCACTGCTGTTTTGGATGTGGCTGTCACAGTTTTTATGGATCTTGACACCACGCTGTGACAACCACTCCTCACCAAAGTCAATCCGACTTTTCTTTGATGCCATTTTGTGTACAGAAAAGGTCTTCCGTTTCTGACAAGCTGAACAAGGTTGTTGGTCAGTGTGGCTGTTGCTTGCAATCGTATAAAATGTGATCATCCATGTGTCAGTGTTGCTGGTATATAGTGTGTTCTATTTTTAAGCAATTAACAAGGCTATACTCTGATGTCAGCATGGGTAGATAGTTTGGTTAGTATTGATGGTATAGTAATAGTATGTTCTATTTCCAGCAAGCAGGCTATAGTCTGACATCGGAGTAGCTTGTCAGGGATCAACTCTACTATAGCTCGTCAGGGGTCAAATCTATAGCTTGTCAGGGGGTCAATTATATAGCTTGTGAGGTGTGAACTTTATTAAGAGGTCACGAGTCATAATATGAAATGATATATACACAATACTGACATTCAAGTTCAAAACCGTGACCAAAAGTACATGTCATTAAGGACAATGGAGACTTTTTGGCCAACAAAAGTAGACTTTATTACTAGCTAGTACTTGTGATTCATAATTTATACCGATATGTTAAAAATCCAAAATCATCAATTAGTCCTCAGATCAAATATTCAATGTCACAATTTATTATACCATCAACAATAACACATTGAATCATTTTTTATAACACTAATATAAAAGTTATATATTCGTGTTATCAAAAATTATTCAACATTTTTTTTTCTGAACAAACCCCAATATTATAATTAATATTTCATAAAGAAAGATGACGATGGAAATTATAATTAATTAACAAAATTATGGCTGCTGATTGTTAGCCATAGTACATAACACAGACTGCAGACTTGTCAGATATTTCAAATAAGCCATATTGAAAAAAATAGTACCAATGGCGTTATAGCACAAATGTACATTTTTAAAAAATGTTTATCCACATGCTGATCCTTGCTAGGTATAGGTGTTCATTTGCTGAATGATTATCCACTTGCCTATCCAGCTGTGTTGTTATTTTTGCAATATACACGATCATTTGGCTGTTACTATGGATGTGGTCATGTCACTAGACATATTTGCATACATTTTTTGAATGTTCGTTCACTTGTCTATGAATCCCTGATGTTATCTTGGTGATATATATCATCATATAGCTGTTGCTATGGGTGTGGTTTTGTTACTAGGTATATTTGCATATATTTTTAGAATGTTTACTCACTTGCCTACCAGATGATCTTAATTCAGCAAAATATACTGCCATTTGGTTGTTGCTAAGGGCGTGGTCATGGTTTCTAGGGCAAGTTGTGTCAAAATGTTTTAAACAAAATTTGCAGAATAACATTTCCAGACACATCTCACCAAATTTCTGTCTCATTGGCCAAGTACTTTTTGAGATATAAATTTTTGACCTAAGAATGTTCCCATCAAATTTCAGACCAATCTGCCTAGCATTTTTTGAGTTTAAGTTTTATGATAAAATTATTATAAATTTCAAGAATTCAAACATAAAACAATAATTACTACTGCTATGACAGTGTTAATGAATTTAATCTTTTGAATAAGCAAGATATAATCCTAGGATAAATACATATATGTATTATTAATATTATAATTATTGTGAACCATACATTTCTAACCAAGAACAGGTTTTGAAATGTATGGTTCACGATAATAATATTTATAGACAGAACCTTAATGTACAGTTATGTGTGTGTGTGTGTGTGTGTGTGTGTGTGTGTATGTATGTATGCATCTATAATATATTGCCAATAAAATGGTCCACACAATGAGTAAAAATAAAGCTAATACAGTAGCATTTTGATTCCATAAACAAAACCAAGTTTTGCCACTGTAGGTTGCTTGAATAATTTGACTAAATACATACAACTCGTTCACTTTGCTCAAATAACAAAAGTCTACTTCATGTACCCCATTGTAATACAAAGTCATACGGTCGGTGATTGTGCGTTCTCGCCAGCATCGCCAGTCTTATGAAACAGTATATCACTTGAACTTTGTTCTTCGTCAACTGTCGATAAATTCAAGAAGGACATCAAAACACATCGGTTTGCAAGAGCTTTCTCCATCTACTATTGTTTCTGTTCAGTGCCATAGAACATTACGTCGTATTGGATTTTGGCACTATACAAATTCTTTTGATTGATTGATTGATTGATTGATTGATTGATTGATTGATTGATTGATTGATTGATTGATTGATACTGACATTTTAGGAAAGACTTATTTCCTACATTGTACAAGTCTATTAAATTTCACAGAGCTGATCACATTTATATGTAAAATCACTTTTTTATATTAATTATGACAATTTTCTACTATCAAGAACTTTTCTGATTCTCTCGACACCTATTTTTAGTGTATCAATTGACACTGCAAATACAATCCTAAACCATCCTGGCCTACAACAATGATATGACTGACCAGGTGAAATGTTTACACCATTTTCTACAAATTCATTGAATAATTTCAATTCTTCATCAAAGGAAACTACTGGGAGGAATTTTTTAAGGTTAACCCACATGAAAAGACCAGCAGATCTCTTCAAATGAGGTACCCCTAACTTGGTCAATTCATCTGACAAGAATCTATGAGATTCCCTAAGTAAGTGATGATTAGCAGGGATGTAGGTCTGTTCCACCCAATCCTCATCTTGAAGCATTTGTAAGAGAATATGTTGTTGAAGAGCAGATACAGTGAAATACATACATGTATTTCCCAATGCTTTGTGTACCTCACTGTTCAATGAATGCAAAACACCACATCGTAATCCACACATACAGAAGTCTTTGGAGAATCCCCATATAACATGTGTTCTTTCTGGATCTGGTAAATCTTCAAGACTCAACACACTGGTAAACTTAGTATCTTCCTGAAATACTGATAACAAGTAGATCTCATCAATAATGACATGTAAGGCATGCCTCTTGGCAAACTGTAAACACTCTCTGAGTAGAGATTCTGGATAGATATCACCAGTGGGATTATGAGGGTTAATCAGAAACAACCCTCGTACTTTGATTCCTTGTTTCTCTGCTTCTTGAAATGTTGACTCCAGTTTATCAGCTGTTAGCTGAAATGGCATTTCTGGATTATCATCTAGATCTACATACACCATTTCAACTTCTGGCATTCTACACATGGAATTATGCATTCCATTGTACAAAGGTGTTGGTACCATCAATCCATCACCTGGATCAAACAGAACCATCCCAAGTGCAGCTGTAACTGCTGAACATCCATTTAACACAGTTAAGTTATTAGGACTCAATGCTGAGTTGGGTTTGGTATATTTTGTCAAAAACCTAGCAATCACTGATCTTAACTCTGACATTCCTCTGAAATCATGATAGTCTAACAATTGTGGCTCAATTTTCATATTCTTTGTAATCATCTCTAGTTTTTCAGCAACTATGCTGGATGACAAAGTATTACCAGATATACCAAGGTTTATTACGCCATCTTGATTTGTTACAGGGTGGTATGGATTGGCAGTGCATTTGTGATCACCAGTGGCTTTCACACTAAAGCTTTTTCTGAATCGGACAGCACGCTGTGATAACCAATCTTCACCATAATCATAGTTGTCATATTTAGAAAACATCTTATTGCAGAGTCTCTCTGGTATCCACCCTTTCAAGAAAAGAACAAACAGGGGTAATAAATTAGGGTATGTGTGTATTGGTGTCTAATGTTGTCCACAGGGGACAGCAGGCATGTAACTGATTGATTGATTGATTTATTTATTTATTTATTTTGATTGATCGATTGAATGATTAATTTTTGTATGTATGTATGTATGTATACATATGTATGTGAGTGTGTGTATATTTATTTATTCAGCCATTTAATAAAGAAATACAAAATGTTGATTGATAGACACCAGACTGGAGCTGTCAGTATTACCCTACACGATGCAATGCAACGTGAGGATAAATATTTCAAAACTAAATTTGCTGTACCTCTACTAGAAACTGCTTTCTACTTGCTCCTTGCCATGGTGCCCCAAAAATACAACTGCTGTGGGGTCCAGATCCTCCCCCTCCCCCCCCCCGAAATCAAATGGTTTGCCCCTACCGCTGGTACGTTTTGAAACGAGTCTCAGATTCAGAAGCAGGTTCATATTGGAGGACAATATGAATTAGCCAGTCGAGTCTCACATTCGAAAATAACGAGAACACCTGAAAAAAAAGCAGTCAAACAAGAAATTATACCACAGGGACTACAGGAAATGTCCCACTTCTCACCTCTTGTAAAATATTACTTCTACAGACTATTAAATAAGACCAAAATCTTTTTAAACAGTCGCAATGTAGTTTCCATCATTGGAATAGTGCGCCTACCAACAAACACATCAGCTGAACTTTGACCTCTCACTCTTTATCTCTGATTTTCAGCTAGGTAATTTTCCTTATGCAAGCTGAGACATCCCCTCTCCCATCAAGTAAGCGTGAAGGGGGAACATTTCCTATAGCCTGGAATTGTTATTTTAGATTACTGTTTATATTATTTTGTAGTGTATATTATTTATCTGAATCTGAGACCAACTTTTTACTCGTGCTCGTTGTTTTGAAAGGTTTTGAGTTGAAAAGAGTGTACAGAAGAAACATTGCCAGCATTCTGGTGTTTGAATATTCAATCTCATCGCCTTTCAGAATTGCATAAATTATTGGATTGTGGTACTTACAGACAGGACCACTTCCAGAAAGATTCGTTTACAACTATTATGATAGCCAGATCCACCAAGTTGACGACTTCAGCTCAGTAAGCCCATGCGATTCTTTCGATTGTGCCAGCGCCCTCCCGTGTTACTGATAACACAACGTTTTGTTTTTTCTCCGTCTTATTCGACTCAAAGGTCAGACCACTGAGATCAGAGTAAAGGTTTGTATGGACACTGAGCAGCTTGTCTCTTGTGCTTAGGGAACCTTCAGTAATTACAAGGGGAAGGGCTGGGGAATTAGGGGGTTGGGTCACTTTTTACAAATCGGTCCTTGGGGCTTATATTTTAGGAAATAAAAATTAGGTGAGGGTCACAGTTTACTTTGACTCATTTTTTTTATCTAACTTTGCACTATTTTGTGATTTTGGCATGATCCCACCGCTGCCACCAGTTTCAAATCCTTCTGCTACCACATCCCACCACTACTACCATTGTAAAGTACCATATCACAACATATCAATGAAATGCACAGTTAAACTGTTAGTTGTGGTGTGAGGAGAGGAGCGGATCTCACAGTAGTAAAAGGGAATAGCATGGCAAGACATTGGGGATAATGTGGTGGCATAAAGATATTGACCTTGGTCCCGAGGTTATCGGTTGTGCATGCACTCATCTAGTCATGCATGCATTCAGGAAATACTGATGAAGCCACGGTGGATACCTGACGAAAGTTTTGGTGAACTATTTTAATAGCATCTCTTGGTGCAAAATGGAGTTGAATTTATGAAATAGCACAATACTGTGCACAGTAATTAGAAAGGCCCAACTATCACTTTGGTAATAAAATGACTTAACTATTAGTACTATAGTTTGGTTGAGTTGTTAGAATCATCAGCGATTTAACCAGTGCACAGTTTGTGGATATAGGCATGCCAAATTCACCAATTTATAAATTTACGTATTTGTCAACAATGGTCATAATCATATTTACTCTTAATGATCAAGATTTAGGCGGTAGGTAGTCTATAGCTAGTTCCTGATGACCTTATTCTGATTTTACACTATCACACATTACTGTGTGAAGATATTATAACGTAGTGTAAAATCGGAATATGGTTGTCAGAAACTAGACTAGGCTGTAGGATACCCAACCCTATCACGCTTCTAAACCATGACTGTACTTATATTAACCAATATCCTGCACAGTCCAACCAGATTTGGTTGCAGCCAATCATATATTGTTATGCTGTCAAAATTGTCAAATTTGGCCATGATGTCAGCCTTTTAATGATGCATGATTTATCATTGAGACCAGCAACATAATGTTACGTCAATATATAGTAAACATAAGATTTTTGCCATTATTAGTCTGGTATTTTGTAACCATAATCACCATAGCAATGATCGGTTCTTATCACTAGAAGCAGAAACTATTCTATTTGATATTTAATCTACATAATGACCTCTGTTTGGCAACGACAAGGTTTGCAGAAACAGAATTGTGTGCAACATGAAGACAGACAATACCATTTGGATTGGTATCTGCATCATATGGTTGAGTGATGTCTGCTTTCTCATCACTGCTGTTTTGGATGTGACTGTCACAGTTTTTATGGATCTTGACACCACGCTGTGACAACCACTCCTCACCAAAGTCAATCCGACTTTTCTTTGATGCCATTTTGTGTACAGAAAAAGTCTTCCGTTTCTGACAAGCTGAACAAGGTTGTTGGTCAGTGTGGCTGTTGCTTGCAATCGTATAAAATGTGATCATCCATGTGTCAGTGTTGCTGGTATAGTGTGTGTTCTATTTTTAAGCAATTAACCAGGCTATACTCTGATGTCAGCATGGGTAGATAGTTTGGTTAGTATTGATGGTATAGTAATAGTATGTTCTATTTCCAGCAAGCAGGCTATAGTCTGACATCGGAGTAGCTTGTCAGGGATCAACTCTACTATAGCTCGTCAGGGGTCAAATCTATAGCTTGTCAGGGGGTCAATTATATAGCTTGTGAGGTGTGAACTTTATTAAGAGGTCACGAGTCATAATATGAAATGATATATACACAATACTGACATTCAAGTTCAAAACCGTGACCAAAAGTTCATGTCATTAAGGACAATGGAGACTTTAGTGTTTTGGCCAACAAAAGTAGACTTTATTACTAGCTAGTACTTGTGATTCATAATTTATACCGATATGTTAAAAATCCAAAATCATCAATTAGTCCTCAGATCAAATATTCAATTTCACAATTTATTATACCATCAACAATAACACATTGAATCATTTTTTATAACACTAATATAAAAGTTATATATTCGTGTTATCAAAAATTATTCAACATTTTTTTTTCTGAACAAACCCCAATATTATAATTAATATTTCATAAAGAAAGATGACGATGGAAATTATAATTAATTAACAAAATTATGGCTGCTGATTGTTAGCCATAGTACATAACACAGACTGCAGACTTGTCAGATATTTCAAATAAGCCATATTGAAAAAAATAGTACCAATGGCGTTATAGCACAAATGTACATTTTTAAAAAATGTTTATCCACATGCTGATCCTTGCTAGGTATAGGTGTTCATTTGCTGAATGATTATCCACTTGCCTATCCAGCTGTGTTGTTATTTTTGCAATATACACGATCATTTGGCTGTTACTATGGATGTGGTCATGTCACTAGACATATTTGCATACATTTTTTGAATGTTCGTTCACTTGTCTATGAATCCCTGATGTTATCTTGGTGATATATATCATCATATAGCTGTTGCTATGGGTGTGGTTTTGTTACTAGGTATATTTGCATATATTTTTAGAATGTTTACTCACTTGCCTACCAGATGATCTTAATTCAGCAAAATATACTGCCATTTGGTTGTTGCTAAGGGCGTGGTCATGGTTTCTAGGGCAAGTTGTGTCAAAATGTTTTAAACAAAATTTGCAGAATAACATTTCCAGACACATCTCACCAAATTTCTGTCTCATTGGCCAAGTACTTTTTGAGATATAAATTTTTGACCTAAGAATGTTCCCATCAAATTTCAGACCAATCTGCCTAGCATTTTTTGAGTTTAAGTTTTATGATAAAATTATTATAAATTTCAAGAATTCAAACATAAAACAATAATTACTACTGCTATGACAGTGTTAATGATTTTAATCTTTTGAATAAGCAAGATATAATCCTAGCATAAATACATATAATGTATTATTAATATTATAATTATTGTGAACCATACATTTCTAACCAAGAACAGGGTTTGAAATGTATGGTTCACGATAATAATATTTATAGATAGAACCTTTAATAATGTAAAATTGTGTGTGTGTGTGTGTGTGTGTGTGTGTGTGTGTGTGTGTGTGTGTGTGTGTGCATCTACAATATATTACCAATAAAATGGTCCACACAATGAGTAAAAATAAAGTTAATACAGTAGCATAAACTAAGTTTTGCCACTGTAGGTTGCTTGAATAATTTGACTAAATACATACAACTCGTTCACTTTGCTCAAATAACAAAAGTCTACTTCATGTACCCCATTGTAATACAAAGTCATACGGTCGGTGATTGTGCGTTCTCGCCAGCATCACCAGTCTTATGGAACAGTATACCACTTGAACTTTGTTCTTCGTCAACTGTCGATAAATTCAAGAAGGACATCAAGACACATCGGTTTGCAAGAGCTTTCTCCATCTACTATTGTTTCTGTTCAGCACCATAGAACATTACGTCGTATTGGATTTTGGCGATATACAAATTCTTTTGATTGATTGATTGATTGGTTGATTGATTGATTGATTGATTGATTGATACTGACATTTTAGGAAAGACATTTCCTACATTGTACAAATCTATTAAATTTCACAGAGCTGATCACATTTATATGTAAAATCACTTTTTTATATTAATTATGACAATTTTCTACTATCAAGAACTTTTCTGATTCTCTCGACACCTATTTTTAGTGTATCAATTGACACTGCAAATACAATCCTAAACCATCCTGGCCTACAACAATGATATGACTGACCAGGTGAAATGTTTACACCACTTTCTACAAATTCATTGAATAACTTCAATTCTTCATCAAAGGAAACTACTGGGAGGAATTTTTTAAGGTTAACCCACATGAAAAGACCAGCAGATCTCTTCAAATGAGGTACCCCTAACTTGGTCAATTCATCTGACAAGAATCTATGAGATTCCCTAAGTAAGTGATGATTAGCAGGGATGTAGGTCTGTTCCACCCAATCCTCATCTTGAAGCATTTGTAAGAGAATATGTTGTTGAAGAGCAGATACAGTGAAATACATACATGTATTTCCCAATGCTTTGTGTACCTCACTGTTCCATGAATGCAAAACACCACATCGTAATCCACACATACAGAAGTCTTTGGAGAATCCCCATATAACATGTGTTCTTTCTGGATCTGGTAAATCTTCAAGACTCAACACACTGGTAAACTTAGTATCTTCCTGAAATACTGATAACAAGTAGATCTCATCAATAATGACATGTAAGGCATGCCTCTTGGCAAACTGTAAACACTCTCTGAGTAGAGATTCTGGATAGATATCACCAGTTGGATTATGAGGGTTAATCAGAAACAACCCTCGTACTTTGATTCCTTGTTTCTCTGCTTCTTGAAATGTTGACTCCAGTTTATCAACTGTTAGCTGAAATGGCATTTCTGGATTATCATCTAGATCTACATACACCATTTCAACTTCTGGCATTCTAAGCATGGAATTATGCATTCCATTGTACAAAGGTGTTGGTACCATCAATCCATCACCTGGATCAAACAGAACCATCCCAAGTGCAGCTGTAACTGCTGAACATCCATTTAACACAGTTAAGTTATTAGGATTCAATGCCGAGTTGGGTTTGGTATATTTTGTCAAAAACCTAGCAATCACTGATCTTAGCTCTGACATTCCTCTGAAATCATGATAGTCTAACAACTGTGGCTCAATTTTCATATTCTTTGTAATCATCTCTAGTTTTTCAGCAACTATGCTGGATGACAAAGTATTACCAGATATACCAAGGTTTATTACGCCATCTTGATTTGTTACAGGGTGGTATGGATTGGCAGTGCATTTGTGATCACCAGTGGCTTTCACACTAAAGCTTTTTCTGAATCGGACAGCACGCTGTGATAGCCAATCTTCACCATAATCATAGTTGTCATATTTAGAAAACATCTTATTGCAGAGTCTCTCTGGTATCCACCCTTTCAAGAAAAGAACAAACAGGGGTAATAAATTAGGGTATGTGTGTATTGGTGTCTAATGTTGTCCACAGGGGACAGCAGGCATGTAACTGATTGATTGATTGATTTTGATTGATTGATCGACTGAATGATTAACTTTTGTGGTTAAATAAAACTTACATTTTGTGTGATATTGATTGATTTTATGTGGTGATATAAAACTTTTTTTCCTTCTTTCCCTGGCTAGTTTCCTCTTTCAGCTGTATGTAATTCTCTCTTTATAGACTAAATAAAGACATCTTGACCATTCTTGTCCTCTTATCTAAATCAAAACACCCCTAATCTTACAATTACCAAGGCATCAGTTACAGAAACAATTTGCTTTATCGTTTATCTTCTGGGAGATTACATCGTCGCAAACAACGACCGTTTTATGGTACCATTCTTACGAGCCGGTCCCTACTTTTATTTCAAAGAAATAATATCTCTGGTTTGCGAGAATGGGAGATTATCACACCTACTAAACCATTTACAAACTAGTACACTATATCACACACAAAAAAGTTTTATTTAACCACAAAAATTAATCAATCAATCAATCAATCAATCAATTACATGCCTGTTGTCCCTGTGGTTGTCTCATAGTTTACTTTACATGGTGAAGTAAAATTCACATAGATGTACATTCCTGTACTTATCCTGACAATAATGAATGAAACACAGATAGAGTAAACTATTGCTAATAAGTTAGCAGTCATTCAAACATTTTGATAATGACTGAACTAAGACTTATACACCCCTGAATGTAATTATATGTTTCACATCTCATTTAAAGTGGCCATATGGACGAGGATTTGGTATTCATTTTAGATTTTTAATTTATAAAACAATTAATTTTATTATTGCCTTCTACCTGAAAAATCA
This sequence comes from Glandiceps talaboti, assembly GCF_964340395.1. Classification (NCBI taxonomy): domain Eukaryota; kingdom Metazoa; phylum Hemichordata; class Enteropneusta; family Spengelidae; genus Glandiceps; species Glandiceps talaboti. The sequence continues at coordinate 17,231,714 of NC_135553.1, forward strand.
ATGTGAAACAACATTGACAATTAAAGTGTGTGTTTGTAACTTGATGCATTCAGATGCAAAAAGCTATAAAAAATGTATAAAAAGTTTGTTATTGTACATACAATAACAAAGATTTCACACATTAGTAAGTTACAAACAAGGACTTGGCATACATTGTTTTACACTCATTTTTCAAGTAGGAAGCCATATACTAAAATTGTTATAGAAATCCAAAAATCAAAATATATACCCAATCCTCATCCATATGGCCACTTTAAGGCCTAAATCGTTTGGTTCCAGCTACCCAACCCCACCGATTTTTTTTGCTGTCGACCCTAAAATCTTGATCCAAGTTTTACTACCTATTTTTACTGCCATCATGTATGTCTCCTATGAGGAAAGTCAATTTCAAGAATAAAAAGTTTTAAAAGTTTTGTATGTGTGTATGTATACATATGTACGTATGTGTGTGTGTATGTACGTATGTATGTATGTATGTATGTATGTGTGTTTGTATGTATGTATGTATGTATGTATGTATGTATGTATGTATGTATGTATGTATGTATGTATGTATGTATGTATGTATGTATGTATGTGAGTGTGAGTGTGTGTTTGTGTTTGTGTGCATGTGTATAATTTATTTATTCAGCCATTTAATAAAGAAATCAAAAATGTTGATTGATTATACACCAGACTGGAGCTGTCAGTATTACCCTACACGATGCAATGCAACGTGAGGATAAATATTTCAAAACTAAATTTGCTGTACCTCTACTAGAAACTGCTTTCTACTTGCTCCTTGCCATGGTGCCCAAAAATACAACTACTGAGGAGGTCCAGATCCCCGTCCCCCTCCCCGAAATCAAATGGTTTGCCCCTACCGCTGGTACGTTTTGAAATGAGTCTCAGATTCAGAAGCAGGTTCATATTGGAGGGCAATATGAATTAGCCAGTCGAGTCTCACATTCGAAAATAACGAGAACACCTGAAAAAAAGCAGTCAAACAAGAAATTATACCACAGGGACTACAGGAAATGTCCCACTTCTCACCTCTTGTAAAATATTACTTCTACAGATTTTTAAATAAGACTAAAATCTTTTTAAACAGCCACAATGCAGTTTCCATCATTGGAATAGTGCGCCTACCAACAAACACATCAGCTGAACTTTGACCTCTCACTAATGTCATGGCGATAAATTCTATGATTTTCAGGTAATTTTCCTTATGCAAGCTGAGACATCCCCTCTCCCATGAAGTAAGCGTGAAGGGGGGACATTTCCTATAGCCTGGACATTATTATTTTAGATTATTATTTTTATTATTATGTATTGTAATGTATTATTTATCTGAATCTGAGACCAACTTTTTACTCGTGCTCGTTGTTTTGAAAGGTTTTGAGTTGAGGTTGAGGAAAGAGTGTACAAAAGAAACATTGTACCTGCCAGCATTCTGGTGTTTGAATATTCAATCTCATCGCCTTTCAGAGTTGCTTAAATTATTGGAGTGTGGTACTTACAGACAGGACCACTTCCAGAAAGATTCGTTTACAACTATTATGATAGCCTGATCCGGTATCCAGTCAAAACGTCCCCGGGTCAAAACGTCCCCGGTTTCCATAAGTCAAAACGTCCCCGGGTCAAAACGTCCCCACGTCAAAACGTCCCCGTCTTTCCATTTTCCTCGACCCAAACTATTTGTGTGTGAGTGTGTGTGTGTTACATTATATCCTTATTTCTTACTATTTCTTACATCACAATACAGTAATGTGACTGCGTACCCACCTCAGGTGCCCAAAATACGTTTATGCGGCTCCCATGGATCGGCTAACACAAGTGCTAATTAGCGACACAAATGAAGAGGGCGGTAAGGTTTGAAGTCACGCGTGGCGACGCTTCAAATACTTGAATGTTGCGATTGATCAATGTATTTAGCACATCATGCAAATATAGTTAATCGTGATGAACGAAAGTAGTATGCACTGGCAAGTCGGTGAAAACTAAATTGTATCTTTCACGGTAAATCACGAACAGAAAATGGTTCGGAATATGAACATCGATACTTGACCGTGTTTTAGGGAAGGAACGGAAACTGTTACACAGTCAAGTCTCTTGGTTAAATTTTGGTCATACCCGAGGACGTTTTGACCCGGGGACGTTTTGACCCGGGGACGTTTTGGTCATACCCGGGGACGTTTTGACCCGGGGACGTTTTGACCCGGGGACGTTATGACTGGTAAGCCCTGATCCACAAGTTGACGACTTCAGCTCAGTGATTCTTTCGATGCCAGCGCCCTCTAGTGTTACTGATAACACAACGTTTTGTTTTTTCTCCGTCTTATTCGACTCAAAGGTCAGACCACGACCACTGAAATCAGAGTAAAGGTTTGTATGGACCAGCGTGCGAAATTAACGCCGGTCCTTCGGCCCGAGACCAACAGATTTCCGTTCGGACCGACAGTTTTTCAGAATTACAACAACGTATCGGTCCTTATGACCGACTGAAATTTGGAGTAAATAATAACATCTATTCAAAGATATATCCAATTTCACCTACACGAATCTGATCTTGTGTTACCTATTTTACTCTCGACATCATCTCGTTCAAGTTAAGCGACACAGAGCTAGCTCGCTACGTGTTGTTGTCAATGTTGATATCATGTCTACATATGACGTAGCATACAGCATTTACTTTATGAAATTATGTTAGCAAACACATGATTGGCCGAATTTCTCCAATTATTTGTGTCTTGACTAATCAGAACGTCTTAGACATTCAGACCCATTTTACGCATTCAGCGCATGCGTCTTTTCCCGCCATGATATAGTAATTGTAAGTTGTAAAGTTTACTGTTCTAAGTGTATGAAACTTTTAACATGTTTGAGACAGTTCCACGTTGTATTTATGAAGTATGTGGCGATATTTAGAAGGCAGCAATGAACTTCCGAAGAAGAAGACGAATTTAAACAGACACTGTTTTTTAAAGGCTGGTATTAAAGCCGGTAAATGTTAGCGGGTTTCCAGATCAATTTACCGGAGTTCCCCATGTATGCCATGATCAAAACAAACTGACGGAAAACATATAAACTACTCTGAAAATGGCGTTTTAACTAATAAAGAAGGCAGGCACACTTCGTAAAATATCTTCAGTACGATTATAGTTTTTTTGTAAAACAGTAAAACAAAATGCGTAGTCTGATTGCTTTCAATTTGATTCATATGATAATGTATGTCCTGTCATGTTGTAATCAACGTATAAACTTAGAAATGTTGCATTTTTGTTGCCATTGTTGTATCTGGAAAATTACTGCATCATGCCAAACACGGGTACATATAGTGGATGACACATTATAGTACAGTTACCATATCACGCTCCCACGTCAAAAAAACTTGCATTGTAAGACATGTTTAGCCATAGTTCTCTTCATCATGACAAACAGTCGAGTCAGAGACGATACTCAATACACCACTGTATGGTAGACGGGTAGGACTTTATGGGGGGGGGGGGCTTCAGTACATATTTGAAGGAAGACGAAACCGCTCCGTGTCACTTTTGTGGATGGAAATTGAAATAAAGTGAATACACAGTTTTCAAGAGGGATAGTTATGCGACAAAACTTTCTGCCATGATGAATTTGTGGGTCTACGTTCGCTAAGAGTTGGAAAGCTACATCAGCTGTTGCCACAGACGATGAATCTGACTTTGGATATGTGATTCAGAATTTAGTGAATCGTACAGAGAGGAAGGAGAAGACTGTGATCGCTTAGAGATTGCAGATATTGTATATTTAATGATTCATTCACCCATATTATCTACAATCTATGGATATGTATTTCTATGGTGTAATGAATACATTCAGTCTCAGACCACTATAGTTTATAGGAACAGATTATGCGAGACTGAATATTCATAGTCTCTGGGTTCATAGTTACAAATGAAAATCTCTACTCATAGAGTCAAATATTTCTTGGTAGTGAATCAAAATTTACTTCCAAGTTATTTGTTGACTATCTGTGAGTGGAAATTTTATGAAATAATAGTGGATAGTGAACAATTCGTTTTACTCTCTTTTACTTTAGTATATCTAAAGATATGTTGTATCATATTAAAGTTCAAAATAATTTAATCTGTAAATGGAGGGTATATAAATATAGGTCGTGAACGTGAACTGCATTGAGTATGGACCAGCAGTTTTCCTTAAGGACCAGCAGTATTTGCTACATGTCGGTCCTTATGACCAGTAGTCATTTTCCCTTAAGTTCACACACTGGTATGGACACTGAGCAGCTAGTCTCTTGTGCTTATGGAACCTTCAGTAATTACAAGGGGAAGGGCTGGGGAATTAGGGGGTTGGGTCACTTTTTACAAATCGGTCCTTGGGGCTTATACTTTAGAAAATAAAAATTAGGTGAGGGTCACAGTTTACTTTGACTCATTTTTTTTATCTAACTTTGCACTATTTTGTGATTTTGGCATGATCCCACCGCTGCCACCAGTTTCAAATCCTTCTGCTACCACATCCCACCACTACTACCATTGTAAAGTACCATATCACAACATATCAATGAAATGCACAGTTAAACTGTTAGTTGTGGTGTGAGGAGAGGAGCGGATCTCACAGTAGTAAAAGGGAATAGCATGGCAAGACATTGGGGATAATGTGGTGGCATAAAGATATTGACCTTGGTCCCGAGGTTATCAGTTGTGCATGCACTCATCTAGTCACGCATACATTCAGGAAATACTGATGAAGCCACGGTGGATACCTGACGAAAGTTTTGGTGAACTATTTTAATAGCATCTCTTGGTGCAAAATGGAGTTGAATTTATGGAATAACACAATACTGTGCACGGTAATTAGGAAGGCCCAACTATCACTTGGGTAATAAAATGACTTAACTATTCGTACTATAGTTTGGGTGAGTTGTTAGAAGCATCAGCTATTTAACCAGAGCACAATTTATGGTTATAGGCATCAGTGCCAAATTCACCAATTTATAAATTTACATATTGTCAACAATGGTCATAATCATATTTACTCTTAATGATCAAGATTTAGGCTGTAGGTTGTCTATAGTTAGTTCCTAATGACCTTATTCTGATTTTACACTATCACACATTACTGTGTGAAGATATTATAACGTAGTGTAAAATCGGAATACGGTTGTCAGGAACTAGACTAGGCTGTAGGATACTCAACCCTATCACGCTTCTAAACCATGACTGTACTTATAACCAATATCCTGCACAGTCCAACCAGATTTGGTTGCAGCCAATCATATATTGTTATGCTGTCAAAATTGTCAAATTAGGCCATGATGTCAGCCTTTCAATGCTGCATGATTTATGAGACCAGCAACATAATGTATAGTAAATATAAGATTTTTGCCATTATAAGTCTGGTATTTTGTAACCATAATCACCATAGCAACAATCGGTTCTTATCACTAGAAGCAGAAACTATTCTATTTGATATTTAATCTACATAATGACCTCTGTTTGGCAACGACAAGGTTTGCAGAAACAGAATTGTGTGCAACATGAAGACAGACAATACCATTTGGATTGGTATCTGCATCATATGGTTGAGTGATGTCTGCTTTCTCATCACTGCTGTTTTGGATGTGACTGTCACAGTTTTTACGGATCTTGACACCACGCTGTGACAACCACACCACCAAAGTCAATCCGACTTTTCTTTGATGCCATTTTGTGTACAGAAAAAGTCTTCCATTTCTGACAAGCTGAACAAGGTGTTGGTCAGTGTGGCTGTTGCTTGCAATCGTATAAAATGTGATCATCCATGAGTCAGTGTTGCTGGTATATAGTGTGTTCTATTTTTAAGCAATTAACCAGGCTATACTCTGATGTCAGCATGGGTAGATAGTTCAGTTAGTATTGATGGTATAGTATGTTCTATTTCCAGCAAGCAGGCTATAGTCTGACATCGGAGTAGCTTGTCAGGGGTCAATGCTGTAGCTTGTCAGGGATCAACTCTACTATAGCTTGTCAGAGGTCAAATCTATAGCTTGTGACGTGTGAACTTTATTAAAAGGTCACCAGTCATAATATGAAATGATATATACACAATACTGACATTCAAGTTCAAAACCGTGACCAAAAGTTCATTTGTCATTAAGGACAATGGAGACTTCAGTGTTTTGACCAACAAAAGTAGACTTTATTACTAGCTAGTACTTGTGATTCATAATTTATACCCATATGTTAAAAATCCAAAATCATCAATTAGTCCTCAGATCAAATATTCAATCTCACAATTTATTATACCATCAACAATAACATGTTGAATCATTTTTTATAACACTAATATACAAGTTATATATTCGTGTTATCAAAAATTATTCAACATTTTTTTTCCTGAACAAACCCCAATATTATAATTAATATTTCATAAAGAAATATGACATTGGAAATTAGAATTAATTAACAAAATTATGGCTGCTTGGATTGTAAGCCATGGACTACACATATCACAGACTGCTGACTTGTCAGATATTTCAAATAAGCAATATTCAAAAAAATAGCGCCAATGGCGTTGTAGCACAAATGTACATTTTTTTTAAATGTTTATCCACATGCTGATCCATATGCCATGCTAGGTATAGGTGTTCATTTGCTGAATGATTATCCAGTTGCCTATCCAGCTCTGTTGTTATCTTTGCAATGTACACGATCATTTGGCTGTTGCTATAGGTGTGGTCATGTTGCTAGACATATATGCATACATTTTTTGAATGTCCGTTCACTTGTCTATGAATCCCTGTTGTTATCTTTGTGATATATATCATCATATATGTGTTGCTATGTGTGTGGTTTTGTTGCTAGGTATATTTGCATACATTTTTAGAATGTTTACTCACTTGCCTACCAGATGGTTATTTCAGCAAAATATACTGCCATTTGGTTGTTGCTAAGGGCATGGTCATGGTTACTAGGGCCAGTTGTGTCAAAATGTTTTAAACAAAATCTGCAGAATAACACTTCTAGAAACATCTCACCAAATTTCTATCTCATTGGCCAAGTACTTTTTGAGATATAAATTTTTGACCTAAGAATGTTCCCATCAAATTTCAGACCAATCTGCCTAGCATTTTTTGAGTTTAAGTTTTATGACAAAAAAATGACATTTTTGACCAAACTCACACACCTGGGATGCTATCATTTTGCTTTGAACAATTTCCCATCTAGAACTCCAAAAGAAATGTCCTCATCAAATACCAAGGCAATAGCTCCAGTGGGTTTTGAGTTTAAGTTGTTTAACACACACACACACACACACACACACACACACACACACACACACACACACCACAGACACAGACAGACACTTTTCCATGTCTATAGCACTACTGAACCTAAAAGTGCAGTTGTGCTTAAAATGTCCTGAGAAAAGGACAACCAGATAGGTTTCTATTCTGACTACATTGTGACTGTTCACAATACATACACGAATATTAATTATAAATTTCAAGAATTCAAACATAAAACAATAATTACTACTGCTGTGACAGTGTTAATGAATTTAATCTTTTGAATAAGCAAGATATAATCCTAGGATAAATACATATATGTATTATTAATATTATAATTATTGTGAACCATACATTTCTAACCAAGAACAGGGTTTGAAATGTATGGTTCACGATAATAATATTTATAGACAGAACCTTAATGTACAGTTATGTGTGTGTGTGTGTGTGTGTGTGTGTGTATGTATGTATGCATCTATAATATATTGCCAATAAAATGGTCCACACAATGATTAAAAATAAAGCTAATACAGTAGCATTTTGATTCTATAAACAAATCCAAGTTTTGCCACTGTAGGTTGCTTGAATAATTTGACTAAATACATACAACTCGTTCACTTTGCTCAAATAACAAAAGTCTACTTCATGTACCCCATTGTAATACAAAGTCATACGGTGATTGTGCGTTCTCGCCAGCATCGCCAGTCTTATGGAACAGTATACCACTTGAACTTTGTTCTTCGTCAACTGTCGATAAATTCAAGAAAGACATCAAGACACATCGGTTTGCAAGAGCTTTCTCCAACTTTCTCCATCGACTATTGTTTCTGTTCAGCGCCATAGAACATTACGTCGTATTGGATTTTGGCACTATACAAATTCTTTTGATTGATTGATTGATTGACTGATTGATTGATTGATTGATTGATTGATTGATTGATTGATACTGACATTTTAGGAAAGACTTATTTCCTACATTGTACAAATCTATTAAATTTCACAGAGCTGATCACATTTATATGTAAAATCACTTTTTTTATATTAATTATGACAATTTCCTACTATCAAGAACTTTTCTGATTCTCTCGACACCTATTTTTAGTGTATCAATTGACACTGCAAATACAATCCTAAACCATCCTGGCCTACAACAATGATATGACTGACCAGGTGAAATGTTTACACCACTTTCTACAAATTCATTGAATAATTTCAATTCTTCATCAAAGGAAACTACTGGGAGGAATTTTTTAAGGTTAACCCACATGAAAAGACCAGCAGATCTCTTCAAATGAGGTACCCCTAACTTGGTCAATTCATCTGACAAGAATCTATGAGATTCCCTAAGTAAGTGATGATTAGCAGGGATGTAGGTCTGTTCCACCCAATCCTCATCTTGAAGCATTTGTAAGAGAATATGTTGTTGAAGAGCAGATACAGTGAAATATATACATGTATTTCCCAATGCTTTGTGTACCTCACTGTTCCATGAATGCAAAACACCACATCGTAATCCACACATACAGAAGTCTTTGGAGAATCCCCATATAACATGTGTTCTTTCTGGATCTGGTAAATCTTCAAGACTCAACACACTGGTAAACTTAGTATCTTCCTGAAATACTGATAACAAGTAGATCTCATCAATAATGACATGTAAGGCATGCCTCTTGGCAAACTGTAAACACTCTCTGAGTAGAGATTCTGGATAGATATCACCAGTAGGATTATGAGGGTTAATCAGAAACAACCCTCGTACTTTGATTCCTTGTTTCTCTGCTTCTTGAAATGTTGACTCCAGTTTATCAGCTGTTAGCTGAAATGGCATTTCTGGATTATCATCTAGATCTACATACACCATTTCAACTTCTGGCATTCTGGTAAATGAATTCTCTATTCCCTGGTAGCATGGTCCTGGCACCATCATACCATTTCCTGGGTCAAATAGGATTGTCCCCAGAGCTCCAACTACACCAGTACAACCACTCAATACAGTTAAATTAGTTGGGTCTAGAGCTTCACTAGCTTTAGCATGCTTTGTTAGGAACTTAGCAATGGCCTTTCTAAAGCTTGGCACCCCAATATTGTCTGCATATTCCAACATCTCTGGCTCAATCTTCAAATTCTTTGTGATTTCTTGAAGTTTTTCAGCAATAATTCCAGCTGATACAAAATTTGATGATACTCCAAGACCAATTACATCAGGTGAATCTTCAGTTTCGATGAAATGTTTGGAGCGAGCTTTCTTATCTGCACTGTCCTTTACATTGGAAAAGTTTCGTATCTTTGCACCTCGCCTTGACAACCAATTTGCTCCAATGCCATCATTTGTACATGTAGATGCCATTTTACAGTAAGTGAGTACTTGGATTTCTTATATGGATACTTTGATTCCTAATATGGGTACTTGGATCCTTATATGGGTATTTGGATTCCTTATGTGGGTACTTGTTGATTCCTTATTTGGGTACTTAGTGGATTCCTTATGTGGGTACTAGGATTCCTTATATGGTAATTGGATTCCTTATATGGAAACTTGGATTCCTTATATGGGTAATTTTGGTACTTGTATGTTAAATTGTAATAAATGGCTCTATCCAATCAGCAAGGTACCTGTGAAAATAAATGAAATGTAAATACTTATTTTTAGACCAGGATCTACACTATTCTAGGAATCTACAGCGAACAGTTATGCAAAAACAAATATTATTTTTGAACTGCAGTCATTTATTTCTGCAATCCGTCCAACAACAGCTAGCTGGATGATAACATGTCCATCATGTAGTGATTCTTGTTAGACATCCACCTCATGCAAACTACACTAAAAACTGTTTCAGTCTTGCACTTTGAACCAGTTACCTATATCGCCAGCATCTGAAACTTTAATCCATACTTTGGTTTTTGGATCATTATAATTTATACTACTCTCCCGTGAACTAATCTATATTTTTATCGCATTTTCCTGGATTTTCTGGTGCATACTTGACAAGATAAGTAACATCTGACTCATTTATGGGTTGTTTGACAAGTTTTAGATAGATTTGGCTGATTTTGATTAGTTTCAAAGTATAGAATGGGTGACCCTTTTTTGTTTCAAAATACAAAAAAAAAATCATTTTCATTCGCCCTTAACATTTTGTGAAACAGCCCCCTCTCTGGCAACAATAAACAAGTGTCTGGACTCAGACGCTTGACAAATCCACTGCGCAAAGTTATGCCCATAGTTGCACAATGGTTCATCAAACTTGATTATTTAGAACAAAACATAATCCCTTTCAATATATGGCTCTACTCAAAAACAAATAATCCTGTACTTTCCAATAGACCCTATCAATTCAGTAATTTTTCATTGGCAGGGTATTAATACATTGATGCAGGTAAGTATATGGGGGGGGGGGGGGCAGTCCAATGGAAATGAATACTGAACATACTAAATATAGCAACCAGTTAGGGATTTTAACACCTAGTTTTGTTTGTTTTTGTTTTATGCTTAATGCTTGAATATATATCACAAGAAACCAAGTGACCACATTATAAATAAATATATAAATACATAAAACAAACATACAAAACAAACTTAACATGCGTGAGGAAATAAAATATTTTTTGGAAAAAAATACTTATACATATGATAAAGTACATTTACTTGTATACCTATTTACATGTACATACAGGCGCTAGGCTAGCGTGTGTATACATGTATTATTTATTACTATGTTTATACATTTGAGGAAGTATATATATAGAACCTGTGTGCATTGTTTTGATAGTGTACAGTCCTGCAATATATGGATAAATATGCATGTACATATTTTTTTATTTCAATTTCATATTACCATGCAAATGTTGTATTTTAATGTTTACTTTACTCATTAATGTTATGTTATGTTATGTTATGTTATGTTATGTTATGTTATGTTATTGTAATTGTAATTGTGTATTAGGTCTAGATCTGTGTCTTCTTTCGCGGAACAAATAACTCAGGGAAACAAATGCCTGTGGTCTGGCCTACAAAGAAACAACCATGGAACCTAGGCTTACCAGAAATGCTGGTAATTAAAGAATTAACACGCCAGTGGTCAAATATTAGCAATAAAATCGACTATTTAGTAATTTTACATCGCCGTGGCTACAAAAGTCCCAGTTAAACTTCAGTTCGGATGACCCAATATCACAAGTTCAACCGTAATTTTATGTCACATATAACTTTGCACATCTCTATTGACAAGACAATATTGTAGTGTCAGGTGAAAGGGTTTGTTATGTTACCAGGATACATGACTCTCATATCTACGTGTAAAACACGATTAAATATATACCATTTTCATAGGAAATAATTTCCTCACCTATTACCCATTACTAGCACACATTGACATCCTGTAAATTAATACGTACACTTTCACATCCTCACACATTTGTCGAGCAAATTTGACGTTTGTCACCATGAAAGTTGAAACATCGACTGGTATTCCTGCTTGCAGACGGAGTAAGTCGTTCCTTTCTTTCTTTGAGCGAAACGCGCCAACCGTCTAGCGTCTGCAAGCAGGACACTTCCCTACTGTAGTACAAACATCATTAGTCTTGCTGCTAGACGTTCGGGCTTTCTTCCGATACAATAAGCGAACGAAGTGATATTTGGTCGTGTGTTGTATCGGAAGAACACCCGAGGTCTATAGACTAAAACATCATGTGATCTCCTCAATAATAGATCCATGGTAAAAACAAATCGCCATATAATACATGTAAATCTACGTACATCTACACCAACCACCTTGTATACTTACATCAGTAAATATCGGGATGTGGATAAAATACATGTACATCCAGTCGAATCTAGATCCGAAATGCAGACAGGGAGAAGAACACAATAGAAGTACTACGTACGTGTACGTACGTGTAAATGGTTACCGGTTAACGCAGGTACTAGGTCAAAAGGCCCAAGGTCATGGACTTTTTTCTGTGCCGTCTGCAGTCACTTGTCATTGATATTCCATTCTAGGATGGCGATACTCTAGTCTATGATGATCATAATACAAAATAATGACGTTATTATAGAATATATGTATATATACCGGTATTTTTTGAATATCGTAAATACCTATAATAACGTCATTATTTTGTATTATGATCATCCTAGACTAGAATATCATTAGTTCCGTCTGTCACATTACACAGTCGAATGGTGTGTGAAGAAATTTACGTGATAAATATAGTGAGAACAGTATGTGGTCAAATCTTTGCAAGTTTTAATTCTACAATCAAGAAGGTTCATGATAATTTATGTCAAGAGTTTTGTAAATCTTGGTATGAGGAATTTCATAAAGACAACAGTTTTTGGTTTTGAGAAATATCTTCTGCAAATTAAAAATCTTGTTTGTAGAAAACTGGTGACTAAATTTATAGAATTTCGGATTGTAACATTCAAATTGAGTTGGGGAGACGGTGTACTCCTAAGATTCCCGAAAGGTTCTGTAAATTTTGTCAACATATGGTAGAAGATGAATTTCATTGTTCTCATTATACAAACGAGAGAAAGGCACTTTTTTCATCTTTATCATTAATAATTCAAATTTTCATTCCTTAAATGTCAAAAGTAAATTTTTGCACATTTTGACCTCTGATGATAAACTTCCTCTTGGAAAATTACTTGTAAACAGTCCTCCAGCAATTGGCTAAATGACAGTATTGTCATTCACTTTATTTCTGTATGTTAGTTTTGTACCATGTTTGCTATGACATGTTGTTTAACAACATACAATAAAGATTGATCGATTGTTATTTCGCAGTGTCGCGGAAGAAATGACAGCTCTGGTGTGTGAGAATGACCTGTTGCAAGATATACCATTTCGTGTAGAGGTCATAACCACTTGCACACCTGTTTAATCTTGATGTAAAGTCGCTGAAAAATTAATGCCCAAAATGTAATCAGTTCTTCCTCTTACTACTATAACAGGGAAGATGTGATTTGGATTTCAGAGTAAGGTCTGCTGAATTTTGCTCGTACTTCCACCAACGTGGTTATCCAGTGTCGGTTACCAATGCGGCTTTACTTGATTGTCATCCTTGTCTAGGGAAGCTTGTATCAAATCACATGATCAGAAGAGTAACAACGATCGTCCCATAAATTAGCTCTAACGTACCATCCCTTTTCACAACATTATATAAGCTTACAAGCATTTTAATATCTTACGTTCTAATAGGGTTACCAATTCATTATTTCCTGAAGTACATTTAACAGCTTGGCGTCGTGATACCAGCCTTATAAATATGGTGGTCCACACAGAACAACATGGATTGGAAGTTAATGCTGGTTTATTTCCAAGCGATCGTACTCGATGTGGTACATGTCGTTTCATTATTAATACTAATCATGTTTTTGGCCCCATAGAATTCGAACAGTGTGGCTGTTACGAGTAGATTTACTTGTATTAGTACTAGTAATGTAGTGTATTGCATTACATGCCAGAAATGTGGGTTTTTTTTGTAAATATATAGGTTCGACTGTACGTCGTCTTGGTGATCGTTTCGTGGAACATCTCCGTCTGACGAGACAAAAGAATCGTAACTATCCCGTATCTATGCATTTTATTATTGTACCAACGATCACAGTGTGTCAGATATGTCTATTTCAGGAATTTGTAAGGTTTCTAGCGATGAGAAAGTATTGAGGTTGAAGGAAGAGGAAATCATTTTCCGTCTCGGAACGCTGGAACCCCTTGGAATTAGTCATTCCTGGTCTAATCACTCATTTTTTTTAATTTAAAAAAAAAAAAAATATTTCAGGCGTGTTCTATCGGTTTCTATTTGGTACATGCGAATATTAGAACTTTTCACACATATAACCGTTAATCACACGCGGTTGTCATTCTGTTCCATAACATTCAGATATATTCAGGTGTTTACCTAATATGTCTTGCCTATAAATACCTTGAAAAAGAATTTTGTTATTCGAAACGTCGGATTTTACATCTATTTATTTGGACTGTCTCACAAGTTCCATATGCATTTCTACATTTCTACATACATACATACGTACGTACAGACAGACAGACAGACAGACAGACAGACAGACAGACAGACAGACAGACATACAGACATACATACATACATACGTACGTACAGACAGACAGACAGACAGACAGACATACATACATACATCCATACATACCATCCTTATAATATAGCCTTCCCTTGGGGAAGGTATAAACAATCCTCGTACACTTATTGCAACTAAAACAGGCCGAAACACACTGTTGAAACTGCATGTGTAGCGTAAAATTCCTATGTAGTGAAATGTAGAGGGCGCCATAGTCCATTGTATGTAAATTCAATATCAATAGATAGAAATATACACGAGAGTGCCATATTTATATTGTGGGCTTCCCCTCCCGAATGAAAATGGTCGACATTCTGTTGGTTAAATTGTGAATTTTTGAAGCACGGAAATTGATTCTGAAGCATTTCCATACAAAACTCCCCAATAAATATCAAGGTAGAAAGGTAGGCAAGGTTGAACGATTATATAGCTTAAAACAATTTTACAATTTCATGGATAGCTTTCCCTTTTCCAACTGTGCTTTGACTCTTTTGTTTGACAAACTCTGTCAAAGCAAGTTAACATGCATCGTAGTTGGAGAAAGTGTATTCATATTATAAATATCAAGTTGTCCATGGAGACTGTTAATACTAATTTCAGATAACTCAGTGATAAAGAAAATTTACAACAATTTTTATTTATGTATTTGTTTCTTTGTAACTGAGTTCCTGAGCTCCCTGTGGTTAGAATGAAACGGTTTTTTTTATCGGTTATTCTGTTACACAGCAAAGCATCATTTCAGAAGATTTTACGAAAGAACTGGTACACTAATAATATAATACAGTTCTTCAACTAAATGCAAATTATGGAATGATTTACCTTGAAAATGAACAACTTAAGAAGTTGAAACATTACACAAAGTATACCTTATCATTTCTAAAAAGACAGTGCATGGTGCACGTTTTGTGTACTGTTACCTCATTACATTTGCAACCAATCAATACATACTGAACATCAGGCAGGGAAAGAAAAGAGTAAATTGGTCCATGGATCAGGCATTATATTTACTGTGTGAAACTCAAAATAGAAGTCTAGAATATTATTTGTTAAAGTACCAGGACTTCAGGATAACCTGTCCTAACTTTGCAGGACATCAAAATTTATAATGTGATGACAAAACTGTTATTGCATACATTCTCCCTGAATAAACATTACTCCATATGCAAACACTCATTATAAACAAACAAACAAACAAACAAACATCGATGTTGGGTTTAAATTATGTACAAAATGGACCGTTTATTCTTTTGTTATACATAAAAGCAAATAATGCTGAAAACTCTAACATTCAATATTACAATTTGTAAAAGAGACTGACGAACCAAAAAAAAAAAACAAGATGTAACTGCAGAAAACATAAATTTATCCACTTGTGCTGATAAAGAACCTCTGATATTCAACAAAAAAAAAGAGACTCATCTTGAAATTCAATCAAAGTGGATGGTGTCATTGAATTTTAAACCAATCACCTGTAGTATTCTAAACACAATTCTTCTCCTGGCTATCTATTGGTTGACATGGATTTAAAACTAACAAATCACAGACCAGGTTGTAAATCAAAAGTGATAGTAGTTAACTGTGATTGGTTGTTTGTACTCATTGTGTTGCTACCAAAGTAAACAAACTGGTTGCAGTGTATTTTTTGCATCAACTAACCAGGAATCACGACTGTTTAAAAAATGTTTTATGAAACAAAAATGAAAAAATAAATAAATACAGGAAACAAAAAATGAACCCTGTTACATGGCATTTAAAATGTGTGATATGATTGTGAGTACATAATTGGATAGATAGGTTTTTAATCACATGGCGAGGGGTCAATATAAACTCCTTCTATCCTGTTCAGGAAGAACACACACCTTGGAAGTAAATTATCAGTGATCGCACAGTATCATAAAGAAAATCTGATATTTTTTCAAACATATGTAATAATAACAGAACTCCATTCTGCACAAGTTCCAGTGTGGGTACTCATTATTATTTGCATTCGTGCTTGCAGTGTTTTCTGCTGAACTTTCATTCACTACGCTCATCAAGTACAGCTGCAGAGAACATTGCAAGCACTCATGCAAATACTCCCGAGTGCACCTCACTTTCACTCGTGGATCATGTGGTTCTGTCATATTTATTCCAGTGTTTTATTCTCCCGGTGTATTCCTACTTTGAATCAGAGTGAGTCATACTACGCTGCACAAAATGCATCTGTTGAAAGGAGTGCGATCAAGTGTGGAAGGGATATACATAAACTTTCAATGGAAGTGAACTTAGGTTTGTCGTAAAACAATTGGTTCATCTACGGAATTCGTTATCATAATTGACAAAACACTTAACTCAGATACTTTTTACTACACAACAAATCAGCTGTGATGAAACTGTTGAGTTTCATCACACTACAGATTGCTTTCATAATCTTAAAAGTTTGATCTTTGGATGCAAGCAAATAAAGAGTCAATTTATATAGGCACTCTGTTGAAGCACTCAACATTTCTCGTTCGCAATGGTTGGCTGACAAAGTCAGTTGCATAATTTGTCCACTTACTGCAAGTATTGAAAAGGTAGAGAGATTCTTTGATGGTTGATACAAACTTGGATCAAATTTTAAGTAGTCCTTTTCAACCCTGGGTCATTCCTATCCAAAATTTGTGGGTTTTTTTTTTTTTTTTAAAGGAAAGCTCAGTGTTATTCCAGAGAAAGACTAACTGTGTATACACCATTAGCCTTTGGAACAAAACTTTGATGAAGTAATATCGTTTCCTATTCCTCAAACTTGAAATTATAAGTGCATAACTTCTGTCATTACAAATATTATCTACATGACAGCCTTTTCATCTTCAAAACCTATACACTTTTACTGCAAGGGTTCAATCCCTTGCTTGAAAACAATGGCGCAACACCATATGAGGTTAACGCCTACTTTGTCCTGTTTTCAAAGCTCAAGTCACCCCCATTTCCCAATCAACTACCAGTTGAAAATTATCGAGTGAAACCACAGGATAGGAGTAAAATGGGTTTATACCAACGCTGTCTATTCTTTGGAGATTGGATATCTTCATTTCCCTCTTAAATGAGGCTAGTCCAACAGTTGAAAACTACTTGACGACACAGTAAGAAATGTGGTCAACCACGTCTTTGGAGACCTCAAACAGAAAAAGGAGAGTTTTCATCAATTCTTACCCAACAAGTTTCTGTGTTGAAGTGACTTGAAGCACAGGGATCTGGAAAAATGTACCAAGATCTTTCTTGGAATATGTCACTTGATATTTTCCTACAAAGAGTACGGTACCATAGCTTGTTTGGGGGAAAAAGAGAAGCTATCATGGTTATTTCAGTTCCTTACTTGTTGCAAGAGGTTAAGTTGGACTGTTTTAATTCTCTACAAGGTTAATACTGCAGAGGACCATAAACTGACCAGTGGAGTCTATTTGACGACATCTGATATGCTGTGCTATGCAGTGCAGTCCAGCCAGTAGTCATTTACAATAACTAAGTCACTGAACAGTGAAGCGTATGTACATGGCGTGATATGCTGTGCTTTGCACCACAGTTTGCCCGCACTCATTTGTAGCTCAGTCACTGATCAGTGCAGTGTATTTACAACATGTGATATGCTGCGCTATGCATCATCGGTCAGGGCTCGCAGTCTATAGTACCCTAGTCACTGATCAGTGCAGTGTATTTACAACATGTGATATGCTGCGCTATGCAACACAGTAGCTCAGTCAATTTTACAAGGTCCATCCATCTAGAGATGAATCATCTACTGGCCATTGCAAATAAATAAGTGTAAGCATCAGCCAGTATTTGTTAGTACACAACATCAGTCTTTTTAAAGTTAAGTTCTCTCTCTATATTTACAAAAGTTCAGGGTCATGTATTTCATCTCCAGATTTGTTCTGCATATACTGGAAATATATTGAGTCTCTTGTCAGAAGATATCATCAGGAGCAGATTCACTTGTTCTGTCATCATGTCTCTAAACCTATTTACAATCTCACAGGTACTGTTCATATCGTGAAATGTCTAATCGTCAATATATCAATTTGTTGGCTGCATTGTTGGCTGGGTGGCATGTTTTTTTTTTCTCACTCCACTGTAAACCCACATGTTTCTTCTACTGCACAGACCAGTTTTTCATAAAACTTTTCATAGTTTTCATACAGTGGAATGTCGATTCTGTTGAAGCTGGAATAATAATCAGAAAATAAGGACATGAATGCGGTGCTACAGTACAACAGATCATTTTTTTCATGATATTAAGGTTATCAGACCAACAACTGTACTATACACAAATCAAAACTACTGTATATCTTGGATGCTATTGACCTTGGTCTGATTGATTTGTAACAGTCAATTCTCTTTTGATCACTCCTGTGAAAACCAGTGCTACAAGGAATCTTCCAGTCTCCTAGTACCCCCCCCCCCCTCAACCTACACACACACACACACACACACACACAACCAGAAAGATTTCATGGTTTGGCCACTAGGAGTGCTGTTCACAAGCCATTTGTTGACAGGAAGTGAGGGCCAGATTAGTATAGAGTATTGTAGCATAAAGACAGCAGACACTAAGTTACCACACATTCTCAAAGTTGCTCTCACCACACTGTTTTATTAACAACTACCAGTAATCAAAACATGCCTAACCACTACTGTAATACTCTGTTCTGGACATTCAGAGTTCTTTCACACATTTCATTCACTGCTTCACGCAACCAGTGGCCATGACACAAATTTTAGCCCTCACTTTGCCAAATCTGGTGCGCCCTCTTGTGACTACCCGAGAAATGACTGAAACTTCAGTAACTGGAATACAGCATATTCAGACACACAAGGCAGCAATGTGGCTTGAACCACAAACAAGCAGATTTGGAGACAGCCACTCTAACCATTCAAGCACCATAAACAGTTGGTTCTTATCTTTAGGTTGATCTATTCTTACAGCTACTTTACTGAAGTACAACATGATGCAAAAATCAAAGTAGACCTTGTTAACATAAAGAAGACATAATATGAACTTACCAAGTATGTGCCTTTGGAAGAGCATTAGATGGACTGTCTATTTGATGAATTGTAAATAATCTGGGTCCAGCAGCACCAGTGGATCCTATGAAAACAATACATTGTATGAGTTGTACATTAGGTAACGTAAAAACAAAAGTACTGTGCCCTTGCCTGGGTGAGGGCGCTAACACATAAGTACGGTATATTTTTTATAACTAGTGTGCCTTTTTTCTGGTATCAAATCTTACACAACAAACTTCTAATAATAATAATAATATGGTTTTATCCTTTTTTTGCAGCCCACTCATTTTTCTCTTCTCATTTCCATTTCTTTCCCTGACAATTACTTTATACACTCATATCTTGAGATGTCCTGATTCTTGTTCCTGGTTGACATGTGTGATAAGTTCCATGTAAGTCAAGTCAAAATTTTGCTAACATTAGACGATATCAGTTGTAATATCCCTAAGTAATAATCCAACTTTAAATAATACAAAACTACAAATCGCTTGTGTGATATTTATTACTGGTACTTCTTAGCCTGTTTACGGCACTGCCGACATACGTCATTAGCCCTTGTAATCTCTGCTTGTCTTGACTACATTTTTCAAACGGTTAATGCAGCCACACCCCCAAAAGTTGTTTTCAAAAACTGGTATGTTAAATTTGCAAAATCATATGTAAATAACATGCAAATTATCACATGTCCACTACATGTACACGCGTATGCATTGCCTACACTTAACAACACATGTCTATTTGCATAATTTGCTCATGAATAATAACAGTCTGAGGCGTTGTCATTATTGAAAGGACTGTGCACTGTCATCGACAAGGACATTGGGTGAAATTTTTCAAATTGTTATTATCAGTTTTGACACTGTAATCAAGACAAGCGGAGAAGACGGGGGGCTAGGAGGTACGATTAGCTAACAATGTATCTCAACAATGCTGTAAGCAGGCTAGGTACTTCGTAACCTGGAAGTTAGATAGAATATTAATATTGAGCATAGGAGATAATGTGGTATAAAACATACCTTGCAGTGCTTTGAAACCTTGTAGTGGTACCTTGGATGTACCAGTTACAAACTGTAGTAGTCTTGCTCTCCTCTCTTCATCAAATGACTCTACAGCTCTCCAAAACCACTTAGTAATATTACTGTCAGGTGTACAATGTTTTAGTCTGGTATTAGACTTCCAGTCATCAAGGTCAATTTTACCTAAACCACTGATCATCAACTACAAGAGAAAAGGTCAAAGTGTGTGTCAAATACTGACAGTAGCATAACGGTGGAGTCACTCAAATACTGACAGCATGACAGTGGAATCACTAATCATTAACAACAGAAAGGGTCAGATATTTTGACAGAGTACCGGAGATGTGCTGAATAGGCCACTCCAGACTGCAAAGAGGAAATTGAGAATACAGCGCCCTCACTGAAATTGGGGATATCATGACCTCATAGTACAATTTCTTAAGAGCTTTGTCCCTCAGTATTCTGTAGAAGTGTACATCAGGGATGTTTTTTGTATTGTTCAGACATCGAGGAAAGCAGCAGTGCTCTATGATTAACCTAGTAACCTATACCATATATACCCCCAAGGTATACACAGGCAGGAAGTAGAGCGCCACCATGGCAAATTTCGGAAAGGCCAATTACAAAATGAAATAATAGTTTATTGACAAGGTATCATGACTATTGGTAAAAAATCCCCCGACTATGTTGAGGGGCATAGTATTTTAAAACATCACATTAACCATACAATACACACTGTCTTCATAGACACAATGTGTATCATTGTGTGTGGCCATACATTATGGGTAGCACATACATATGTATTGCTGTCAGTAGCAATATAATACAAGCATAAGGTGAGACATCACAAAAGACTATGACCAACTATTAGCTCTATCTTTTCACATATTAACTCACCTCAAGTTCTCTTTCATCAAATGGTCGAAGCAGATGTGGAGGTATAAGTTCTTCAAATCCCTTTTTGAGTGCTTGGAACTGAGCTTCTATACCTCTCATAAAACGCCACTGGACATACAGTCTAAAGAAGGTCACATAAAAAGACATTTTTAGAACAGGAATATTAACTTCGAATAAAATTACTGATAGAAAGTACACTTCTATGAAATACAGTACAAGTGAAAATACATGGTTTGAAGGGAAAATATTGGGTCAGGCTAACGAGTGCATGGTTATCTATGCTATACTTAAAACTTGCTTACAACTAAAGGATGATTGCACAATGTCACACAAGCTCAATAAACGAATTTCGTTTGTTTAGGCTGTCAATGTGATTGCTGAACTTCATATTCACACTTCTAACCCAATTTTTCATTCCTTTAATGATAACAGCCTTTGTATTTACAACAGAGATGTCGATAAGTTGATAAAATTTACTTCTAATGTGAGATATGGTGCTGGGTTTCTGATTTTTTTTTTTTTAACCTAAATGATGTTTATTTGTTGAGGTTGTGTAACTTTGTGTGACTGTCCCTAAGATGATTCAGACAACAGCTGTATAAGACCTTCATGTTACATAAACATCTCCAAATCAATAACACATTTAGCATCTAAATGGGTCATCACAATATGGAAACATAAATATCGTATTTTCAAATTAAATATCACAAAATCATATGTACAAGTTAGCCTGTAACATAATGGGTCAAACAAAGTGAGACAGATAGCTGTAATATTTTTGAGTTGGTTTACACCAGCAATAAAAACTAAACACACAAAATTTAACCTTTCGATAGTAAAGACTGTTGATTGAAATTGAGAACACTTCATATGATAGTTCCTTCTATTGTTCAGAATGATTTCATAATGTACATTGATATACGGCACTTTCTCAGTATAGTTATTATTCCCGGCAAAGATATACAATGGCTCACCAAATAACCCTTCCTAACCCCCACGGGGAGTATACTTGCTGTCAATAAGGGACAGTCGCACAATGTCACACAATCTCAATAAATGAACTTTGTTCGTTATGGGGCAAAGGGGGTCTGGCATCAATACCAGTGCCAAAAAACTTCCTTTTCCCACTTCTCACCAAATTTAGAAAACTTTCCACCTTCAATGATAACAGGTTTTGTATTTGCTACTGAGATGTTGATAAGTTGATTAAAATTAACTTCTAATGTGAGATAGAGTGCTGGGTTTCCAGTAGTATTTTAATTGTGTTTACCATCATGTTCTTACATTGCATCAATCATAGTTGCGTGACAATCACCATTTTCATCATAACGTGTCGGTCACACTTGTGAATGTTTGTTTAAGCAGAGAGGGTTTTGTCCTAAATGAAAAAGTTCGTTTAGTAAGCTTGTGCGACTTTGTGATAATTGTCCCTAAGTACGTATAGGATTCAACCTTGTACAACCATTTATACTGGGTGACAGTCCCAGCCTGGTGCAAATCTTAACCAAGGATTTAGGATGAACAGATGTCAGGTTGGCAATGGGGATAGTGAGGGGAGGGGGGGGGGATTGAGGGGGTAACACTAACAATGTCTATATTACAAGCCAGTTGCTGTATCTATTTCAGCATCACAGTAATTCTGACATCCATCTCTATAATACTATACTTACTTGACGTATTCCTTCTTGTTGTCTTCAGACACCAGGACATCTTTACCATTCGGTTTGAGTTCATACGTTGTTATCTGTCCAAAGGCACTGTGTTCTACTGAAAACGAATTCTCTATTATACCCGTAATATCATTTTCACTGAAACAAAAAAACAGACGTTTCACACCAGTTAGTAATCTATATTTTCTGTACACATTCCACCAAAATTGTAATCAAACACAAAAAAAAATACAACACGACAACATAATGCAGAGATTAGTTATTAATGTTCTGGAGATTTAAAACAAGACAGTGTATAGATTCAATTATGTGTTTGAAATACTGTCCTTCAAATGTAGAAATGTCACTTATACCCAGGAGTATGGACAAAGTGAAGTGTTCATTAAAGTGAAGTATGCACTAATTGGAAATACATGTCTGAAGACATACATATGTCTCTCAGAATGTCTTTAGTCTAAATGGCCTACGTACATCTCTCACTAGTGTAAGGTCAACATAACGAGGTTACAGCAGTATTTGAGGTACTGAAATTAGCTGGGGCTATATGTACTATGATACTAATTATAGAAATGTCAAACCCGACTAGTTTGAACAAACTATTTTTGTGGTCCAGCCAGGCGTTTATTTTTTATTTACTTTTCATTGCCGATGTATTTATGTAACTAATTTCTTTTCCTCACTTGATATGTCAGTTTTCTTTTCCACTTCCCGCAAATAAATATGTATAAATATATGTACTCATACAGAATTCACTACATACATACTAGACTGACAATACAAAAACATATTTACATTTACAAGTCAGACTAAACACAGTATACAAAGTACAAATTAGCTAGGTCAAATTAGACCAATAACATTTTTTTTTTTGGTTCCAATTCACCAGATTAAACTAGCTAGGTTAAATTAGTTGAATCAATTAGAATTTATTCTTTTTGGAACTCATTTGTCATTTTATATTCGCTTGTCATTCGAAACAAGTGTTTGAATAATTTAAATATTCTGATGGCAAACCATTACCGTGAGCAACTCGTGAACAAGTTTCATCATGATAATCCTGTACCTGGGTGTCAGTTTGTCAGTGTCACTATACAAAGTGTTGTTTAATGTAAAATTAGGTGATTCCCTTTATTATGTATTGTCACTGTAGTTTTTCCTGGTTGTCTTTTATTTCTATGTATATTTGTTTTTGGGGTCCACATCTATAGGTGTCTGTCCTCACCCCTATGTGGGCTGTCTGCTGATTACATAATGAGTTAAGGTAGGAAGTGCCATGGGGGAAAATTTCACTGAAAATAAATTCTCTCCAAACTTTGCCATATGAATGTTTGTTCATGGTCCTTTTGAAATAATAAAAGAAATTTTGAATTTAATTGTATTGTTTTTAAGGAAATTGCCAATATTTCATTTTCCCATAGAGTTAACACAATTGGCAGAAGCCATATTGGATTCTAAAATGACTAAATTTGGATATTGGTTTGACCTCTATTTTAAAAATTTGTATGGTGACCCCAGATTTTTGTAATTGCTTTTAATTAAGAATAGTTTGGAATTGTCTTGAACAAAGTAACAGTAAAAGTTTATTTTCCCAAGTACATTCTATGTTAAATGTGCCAGATAAAGAGATATACTTACAGCATCCACACAAGACTTTTATAATGTTCAGGATCTACATCTTCAATGTCATCCAGACTGACTGGTTTACCTAACAGCTGTTTGTAGAAGGGCATAGTAAAGCCTCCGTCTATATAGTGACCATGAAACACTGCCATGCCAATGATACGACCAACAAAATGGAAGTATGACAAGTGGTCCTGAAAACAAATCATTCCAAAAATTAGTATTTGAATTCAAATCAGTTGGCTACATTAGTTCACTTTTTAACCCTTTAATGACTTGGCTTCTGTATCTTTGTATAATTACATCCTACATATCACGTTGGTAAGTAGGTAACATCTACACGGGTACACCAGGTATTTCGGCATGGTTCCCTGTAACAGTATTTTTGTTGAGGTGGTAAATAGGCATAATCTATCAGTTGTTTTATCTGGGTTCCCTACCAGAGTTTTTGTTAAGGCTGGTAAGTAGGTAAAATCTAACTGACTTTACCAAGTCATTTTACAAGGGTTGCCCTCCCCTCTACTGTTTTTAATAAACATGTTAAAGTTGGCATAATCTACCTTAATTCCCTGGTATTAGACAGGAATACAAGGGTGTAATAAATTATACAAAAAGAGTCCCATGTCATGAAAATGAAAGATATCAAATATTGAAATCTGTCAATTTTGTCATATTTCTCCCTCTGCCTGTCAGTACCAACAATCCCCAAACATTGACAAAAAACAGATACATCATAAATTCAACTAAAACAAATCCTCTGTTCATCACATTACATCATCACTGACTATGAAATGTTCTTGAAAGAAATCACTTTCTACCCTGCTTTCTTGTTAAAAATTTCATTCTTCAGGCTTTGCTAGTTTGCTTTCACAGAGCACTGAGGATTGATAAGAACTGATGAATGAATGAAGCAGCATATCTAGTACTTCAGTATCGGTGAAAACAGAGAAGAGGAAATCTTATCAAAATTTACAGATATACTGATAAGAGCACAGAAAGGGAAAATCTTGGTATTAAGAGAATAATGACTTTCACTACAGCATAATGGTCCCAGGAATATTTTGAAGGACAGTATGACGTCAAGCAAAGTCCTTACACAACTATTACTCTTTCATTGAATGTATACACAAAATCAGAGCTGCATAATTCATACAACTTATTTTACATCATAATAATATTACTAATCATACCTAGAATACAGAAATACACACTTAATCAGAGTTGCATAATTCATATAACTTATTACATCATAATAATATTATTAATCATACCTAGAATACAGAAATACACACTTAATCAGAGTTGCATAATTCATATAACTTATTACATCATAATAATATTATTAATCATACCTAGAATACAGAAATACACACTTAATCAGAGTTGCATAATTCATATAACTTATTACATCATAATAATATTACTAATCATGCCTAGAATACAGAAATATACACATAATCAGAGTTGCATAATTCATACAACTTATTTTACATCATAATAATATTACTAATCATGCCTAGAATACAGAAATATACACAAATCAGAGTTGCATAATTCATATAACTTATTTTACATCATAATAATATTACTAATCATGCCTAGAATACAGAAATACACACATAACCAATCAGAGCTGCATAATTCATATAACTTATTTTACATCATAATAATATTACTAATCATGCCTAGAATACAGAAATACACACTTAATCAGAGTTGCATAATTCATACAACTTATTACAACATAATAATATTACTAATCATGCCTAGAATACTGGAACACAGCATATTATGTGAACTAATTTCCTGTCCTATACATCTATTACAGTGGAATATGAAATAGAGAATTTAGACCCCAGGGTATCTTAGCTATCTATAGTCAGTAATCAATAGATAGAGAGGTTGCATTGCTGGATAAACGACATCAAGTGTTGTAACACAACACTCATACATAGTAATGTAGAGTTTACCTGTTTTTGCCAAGTTTATGTATGTATGTATGTATGTATGTATGTATGTATGTATGTATGTATGTATGTATGTATGTATGTATGTATGTATGTATGTATGTATGTATGTATGTATGTATGTATGTATGTATGTATGTATGTATGTATGTATGTATGTATGTATGTATGTAAGTATGTATGTATGTATGTATGTATGTATGTATGTATGTATGTATGTATGTATGTATGTGTGTGTGTGTGTACGTATGTACGTACGTACGTACGTACGTATGTATGTATGTATGTATGTATGTATGTATGTATGTATGTATGTATGTATGTATGTATGTAAATGTGTGTGTGTGTGTATGAATGTATGTATGTATGTATGTATGTATGTATGTATGTATGTATGTATGTATGTATGTATGTATGTATGTATGTATGTATGTATGTATGTATGTATGTATGTATATATGTATAATTTATAACAGACTGCATGTCGATATAAAGACAGTGTTCTCCACGAGGGGTTTTTGAGGGGCGCACCGCCCCTCTGTTTTCATGGACCGCCCCTCTGTTTACAGAACCGCCCCTCTGTTTGCGTTCAGCGCCCCTTTGTTTTGGTGTGAACGTCTTCAAGAGATTCTATTCAATGCCGTTAATGAAGGAAGTAAACAGCGACACTGCGTCTATCATCATTTATGAACTTATTTATCGCCTTGATTATAACAATGGTAGCCGAAACAAAAACAGTAAATGTAGTACCGTCGTAAAGTAGAAGACGGTACGTTGGTAGTTTCTATGGCCGGGTATATCAAGCCGGTAATTTCCAAGCCTTCCCGTATACGTAATACAGTACGCATACGATGTACGATGTCACGGCAATTTTCGTATTGTATCGATAAATACGAACAAAATCCTAAAATTTATACATGTTCTTTAGAAATAACTACTCCGGTACGGTTCCATGGTAAAATTTATGTCCTAAATGATCACGTTTGGATGTGAATCGCGATCGTAGTACCACGAGGTAGCTCCGAAGTGGCAGCCATGTTTGTTACTGTACATTTGCACTGAACGTATTCGGTTATTCTTAGCCCAAATTCGTCACATTAAAAATGTACGTATTTCCGGCAAATTTGGATGAAAAATCATTTTCCATTCATGAAAATTAAAAGGATATCAAATTTTAGAGAAATAAAGGAAAATGAATTGTTTTCAATTAATTTTTATGAATGACATGCACATTTACAAGGTGAAACCAACAACTCAAAACTAAGTGATAGCTAGCCTAGAGGTGCATACATGTACATCAACAATGCCATGTGTTGTCACTCCTGTGTGTAAAACATCCTTGCCAACATTACTATAACATCGTTTGTGTAACTGTCAACCTCCTTCCTGAAATTTTTACATTGTGAATTATGTGAAAGGTTTGGAAATTGGTGATTACAATACATTTCAGTACATTTTAGTTTGCTGAATGAATAAAATAGGAGTTTTTGATTTTGGAAACTTTTTTCACTTCCTAATATTATGATCTGGAAATATGCTAATGATATGCAAATAAATATGCAAATTAGGGCGCCCCTGTATTTTTCTAAATTGTGGAGAACCCTGAAAGACACCAAGGCACCAATCCTTGAAATAATGTAGTTTTCTGGCAAAAACTGGGGTTTTTTTTCTGCATCAATGAGAGTGCAACATCAATACAGATCACAACAGTCTATGTGATATCCTGTTATCATTTTAACACACAAACATACAACAAAATTGTTGATCACAGCGAACAGCTGACTGCACACTTATTTCTCCCCACCCCACCCCACACCCCTCCCACACACCCAACATGATTAGTCATCACTTCTCCTTCAATAAATACTGCTAATGGGTTTACTTGTTTGTACTTCATACAACATCTAAGTGTTTTCCCATTTGCAGACTTCCTCCTTCTTTCCATTTCCCTGGATAACAGTTCATTATTAATTTCTTTATGGATGGTTCATTCAAGATCACTAGATTTTTTTTTCATCAATCCCTCTCCCTCATACTTCTGCATTCAAAATTCCTCACAAACCAAAAGTCTAAATAAAAACATCATGGAATATTTTCCAATTGAGATGTACAAAGTAGAAAACTACTGATATATATATATATATATACAATATACATACCTATTGACTTGTGTTTAACCCATGCTGTGATGCTAATAGCTAATCTACCCCTGGGCTATTAAATTCTAAATTCCTTGTATGAACTTGATAACCTAGCTCACTGTGAATGGCACAACCCTATTTATACTCAGTAAACGGATTCTACCAAAATGCCAAACAGTTCACAGAGACATTACCCTGATTACCCCCCATATGTCCTGTGTCCTTGGTATGACCCCTACTGTTCATAATGGACACCAACAGCCAATGCATTCAGGTTGAGGGGTGATAAGGACAAGGACTTGTCAAACAAATCAGGCATGTTTTGATATTCTGATGGCATGACATGTATGTTTTTTTTTTTCAAGTATTATGTTACATATTTATGATATTTCCAGAGTGACACAGCAGCTTGTATGATAGAGATGCATATTTTGAACATAGAAGCATATAGTAGCATGTGTATGTGTGTGTGTGTGTATGTATGTATGTATGTATGTATGTATGTATGTATGTATGTATGTATGTACGTACGTACGTACGTACGTACGTACGTACGTACATACGTACATAAGTATGTGTGTAGGTGTGTGTGTGTGTGTGTGTGTGTGTGTGTGTGTGTGTGTGTATGTATATATGTATGTATGTAGATATATATGAATATATTTGGGGCATTCAGTTACACTGAAATGTCACCCTTGTTTGGGAATGTTCTGGTATTATATAAACTTAACATCATAATAACCCCCCCCCCCCTCCAAAAAAAAATTGTGGCATGTCTTATCACTAAGGTTTGACACAAATAATTACGATGTGTCAAAAGTGTCTGATTTCATTAAAGGCTTCCCAATTAAAGTACTAATGAAGCCTACAAAAAATTGACTTGATTTTTCTACGTCTAGGGTTTGTAAAACTTCGGTGAAAACTTATAATAATTGTTGCAATGGTGGCATCTTTGCCTGTGTTATGGTTTGTTTATGTTTCAATTACTTGGGTATCAAATCTTCTAATTCTCACGGCTCAATAGACATGTCTATAGTCTACATATGGAAGTAGACATTTTCCTGTTGTCATTGGTTCAATGTACTCAACTCACATACCCTTAAGTCTGACCTATTCACCTTTCAACATAACTGAACAAAGAGCTTGTTTGAAGTTTATGGTTTGTTTTGCGCTGCGGGTTCCATATCCAGTCACGAAATTAACCTCTATCAGCTAACACTTAGGATAAATAGTTTTGAACAATTTGAAGCAGTTTATACAAGTGAATACATTTAACTTCACTTTAAGTGTTCTAGGTAAATGTAATCTATAATTTCTCTGATGTTTGTTTGGGTACAAAAAAAAAATCCACATCTTGATATACAACGAATGGATTGGACTAGTTTCTTCGTATCACGGATGAAACATCCCTGGTGAATACCGAACGACTTCCGGATCTTATTTCCATATTCAAGAGGAGAAATGATTGGAAAGGAAAGGATAGTAAACTTCACTCTAGGAGAAAGTGATTGAAATTGAGAACAGATACACTGGCATGATAAATAAACAGGATTTGTGTAATGGATACTTCTGATTATAATTTGATATACAAGATGAAATGTTACAGAGTAGTTACAGGTGATGATGTTAGGAAGTGCGACTCCTGAGCTCCGTCCAGACTGAATTGCAAACGTTGAATTTTAATGTTTATTTTCCAATCATTTCTTGGCACTAATTAGTGATCACAGTTTACTGCATGTTATACAATAATTTTGGTTGGGAACGTTGGTAAAAATGAGTGAGGGAAATCAATGTCAATTCTTCTATATAATTATGTTAACTGATAAAAAAACATGAGTTGTAAGTTTGTGTGTGAAACAGTGACATAATTTCTTATACTCACATCACATTTAATTTGAAAAACTCCCAAGACGAGCAAATTTCATGATCTAAGTTTGTCAGGTTTCTTTAAGGTGTTCTGAGACTTGTCTTCAAGGTGAAGACATGCAATAATTTATCGTTTTTCTAACATTACATACAATTGATGTACTGCAAATACAAGCTTGATTTATTCTGGCAAGGCAACAACAATGGAGACAACAATGAAAGGGTGACCAGGTTCCAATCATGTTTTCATAATAAAGGTTATGAGGAAAGAGAAGAAAGCACCATGGTAACCACAATGACCTTTGACATGAGAGTTGAATACTTTATTGTTATAAGGTGTCCTACAACTGGTTGGTGGGCTCAGATGACCTTTGACATGGGCCTTGATATAAGGGATCCTGCAGTAGGTTGGTGGGCGTAGGTTGGTGGGCTCAGATTAGAGTTGCTATAGTCTGTAAAATTTGACATAAATTCCTTGGAATTCATACCTTTATCCTTTCCAATAATTTACTCTATTTTGATTATATGACATAACTATTACTCGGTTACCTCACTCAATTTCTCTGAAGCATGTTTTCAGCATTGTATCCAATAAGATAACACAATGGTGTGGAGTATGACTTTGCATTTTTTCAATATTTCTGTACACACTACTTACAATATCTCAATAAAAAAGCCATGGACACAAGATTAATATTTGTGCATTTGCTAGTTACATTTTATAAAGTTCATCATCAAATGATGTATACACTCTGGTGTTCAACAGTGGCACATTATTTTTGTACTCTATAGTTGGCTATTTTGACATTCACTGACATAATCTAAAAATGCAATTTGCAAGTTTTAAAAAAAATGGAATAACTAGAAATAAATAACAAAAACTAGAAATAACTAGAGCCCTCATAATCTCATTGTCCAGACAGTGCACTGTTTTTTGTTGATTTGACATCATTCTGGCAGTCTTAGATAAAAACTACACTGTTATTATCAAATTGAACACTTATAGTTCAATCATTCAGAACAGCTACCCATTAGACACTGTAACAAACATCCCAATAAATTACCACGGCAATCGGTCTAGTGGTTTTTATTTTTAAGTTGTTTACATACATACATGCATGAACACACACAGACACACCTGTAACATATCCATACACACAGACGGACACTTCACCATACCTAAAGCACTACTGAATCTAAGTTCAGTAGACCTGTTGCCAGTTCCAAGATGCATTGCGTGCCTCACCATACAATGGCATGTATTGTATATGTGCTGAGGGGGTTGCACTCGCTACTCAGGGGGATGGTTGTCACATGACAGTACCCTGGGTTCACCCATAAAATCCCTCTCCATCAATGATGGTGTTTAGTCTTTGTTCTATAAAATCACTCATAACCAAAGAGGTCAACATGTCTTTCCATCATTTCCTGATAAAAATATTATTTCAAGACAAAACAAGACTAACTGTAAACAACATAAGCGATGTCCTCTCCCACAATGCATCTTGGAACGGGAAAAATCAACTATTTGTGCAAACAAAAAGCATGAAACTTCAGAAATCTGGAATGGAAACTGTAGCGATAAACTTACAGGGTTAATTCCTGAGTCAGGGTTGATCTGTAAAGTATAGATATCATCTCTTGAATACTGGAAAAGTCCATAGTATGGGTTTAACATTTCGTGAGATAAAAGGTAGAGCCATTCCCTTGCTATTCCTCCATAGTCTAAACCTTCCTCGCTGCGGAACTTTATCATCAACCGTTTCCTTAGATCCTTGGGTCTCATTTTCATTACTTGTCTATATGATTCCTATGAAAGAAAGAAGAAACATTTTATACAACAAATTAGACATTATGTGCATAGAATAAAGAGTGAGGTACTGCATACAAATAACAAAGTTTTGTAAAAAAAAAAAAATAACCATTGATATTATTATATCTTTACCATAATTTTTAACAAACTGTAGATTTACAGAAGTACATACATTACTGAGACAAGAGAGAGAGAGAGAGTGTCACAGATAACAGGTGGACAGAAACAACCAAGACAATGGCAAAAGCATTCACAGAAACTGACATCTTATCAGAGCTAGAGAAAGTCAGACATACAAACTGGAGACAGGTAGCTAGACATATATTGTCAGTGATAAAACAGTGAGATATTCTGACAGATATAATGACAGACAGATCTTGTCAGAGCTCGGGCAGACAGAGACACAATCAGACCAATATGAAAACTACATAGACTGGAAAAAACCAATCAAGATAAACTGAAATAGACAGCATGGAGAGCCTTTGTGCCTTCACTGTCTCTAATTAGCCTACTTCACTACAGACATGTGGACATCAAGAACTCAAGAGTAGTCTCATCGACAAGACAAACCAGTATATTACACGACTTTCTAATCCCCTCCACACATACATGTCTTTTAGTAGTATGACCATGTAAAATATAGTATTCAGTACTGGTAAAGAGAGAATACTTTTTTCAACAAAGAGAGTTTGTGATATTTTATACACGATAAGCACACAGTGTCTGAGTTCAAAATTTTTATTTGGTCATCAAATTTATTTGGTGACTAGATCCATGAGAGTAAAAAAAAATTTTTGCAATTCAAATTTCCGTATGTTCTATTAAAATACATATGTGGATGTTGACAGTCTCCTTCAGATGTTGACATCAGGTCTTAGTTACACAACTCACAACAGTTGATGGTAATCTTATACTATGTAGGTCACATAATTCAAGTACTACATGACTCTTGGTATTTATATGCAGTACTCATGTACATTAATGTCACAGTATAGTGTGAAAGACACACACACATACACAATCAATGACATTTCCTGTTTTTTCAGTTCTCCTAGTCTTTGTTATGAGGTACACTGTGCTCACTGTCAGTGAAACAAAAAGTGTGCCCTGAACTGTGTCAATCAAAGGTGGGGCACATTTTTTTTCAAAAAAAGGTGTCAGTATCCTTAAAAAAAAA
Source organism: Glandiceps talaboti (assembly GCF_964340395.1). Lineage (NCBI taxonomy): Eukaryota > Metazoa > Hemichordata > Enteropneusta > Spengelidae > Glandiceps > Glandiceps talaboti. The sequence continues at coordinate 17,265,254 of NC_135553.1, forward strand.
ACGCTTTGTTGGTCAAGATTATGATGATAACTGATATGTTTATGTGTATGTCTGTGTGCATGCGTATGTCTATCAGCATGCATGTGTACATATGTGTGTGTGTGTGTGTGTGTGTGTGTGTGTGTGTGTGTGTGTGTGTGTGAATACATCTATGAGCATGTGTGTATATGTATTATGTGTGTGTGCATGCATATGTCTAACAGCATGTATGTGTCAGTGTGTGCGCATGTGTGTGTGTGCACGTGTGCGTGTGTGTGTGCGTGTGTGTGCATGTGTATGTTTGGGTGTTATTTGGAACACAATAATATATGTAATTTCAAATCATTTATTTTATGCAAATTTAACCTATTCCATCTATTTTTCATTCTTTCTTTAACATTCTACTTTTTTTTTATTAAATAGTCACAATACATCAATGACACAACTAAACCCATCCTGACTGTACTGTAACTACACAGAGTTTGACTTGACTTCATAACAATCTACTATCAAAGCCCATACGATGATAGAACTCAAGACCCCCCTAGGGCAGAAGGATGTCTATACAAAACACAGCAATTTCTTGTATCTGATACTACTTGCTATGTTCACTTACAATGGTAGTTTCCTGTATCCAAACATGATATTAATCTCCCTCAGACCTTGCCTGTACAGCTATATCAAGTACCAAACTTGTGGAAATGAAAGTATTTAGTCTTAGCTAATCTCTTAATTCCTAATACCATCTTTCATGTAATAAACCCATTTATTTATTCAGAGATACTCAAATGACAACATATGATATTGTGAAATGATTACTTTTAAAATGTAACTCTGAATTCTTGATGAGTCAAGACAAGGATAACTTTCATAGATCACCACTCAGCTACCAGTCTTGTCTACTAATTACATACCGATAAGGTTACCAATTCAAAATAATCTTTCTAAACTTTATCAACCATACATCTTACAAGTTGACCTTCTAATGTCTCCCCATCAAGATAATGATGATGTCTTGCAAGATTCAACTCATCAGCTATTGAAAGATAATTTTGGTTAACCTTTGACCACTATACTGCATGACAGGCAACACACACACACACACACACACACACACACACACACACACACACACACACACACACACACACACACACACACACACACACACACACACACACACACACAAACCTGATCATGAAATATCAGCATTGTGTTACCTTTTTTAATAAGATTTTGACAAGATTTAATGATTATAATCTAAAATACGGGTTAATGGAGCAAAAAAGTGGTTTGGAAATTATAGTATTGCTACAAATAATACTGACGGGGGAAAAGGCCAGGTATTACAGAGTTTCAGAGTCTATCTGTGGTCATCAAGTTTTTCCTTTCTTTAATACAAGTCAGTTCGTAGATTTGCCCATATAATGGTTGTAATACATGTCCTATCTATCTTAAACTGCAGCTACTAAGAAATCGCCTTTATGTTCTGTGCTGTTGGTTTGGCTAGTAGACATAGTCTCTTTTCAGATTTGGAAGCTCTTACATTATTCATTTAAAAGAAGAAGAAGAAGAAGAAAGAAGCCTGGTTTCAGATAAGCTATATCCCTAGACTCAACACAACCATCTTATATCAGATTTTAGTTGTTTTCTCACCAGCTTTATGTCTAAACATCGATAGAGATGACTACATAATACATGTTTTGACTCTAGCTCATATTTGTGTCGATTTTTTTGTTATGCTATATTTACTGCTTGGTTTACAGTCATGACTGTAAAATGTAAAGTACTGTGTCTGCTGACTCTACCCAAACATTTCAGAATCTGTTACTTTACGTTTATTGCTTGGCTTGCACACAAGACTATAAATAAGGTGTACTCTGTGATTTGGCTCCATAAAAACTACTCCAACAGAGACATCAGGACTACAATCTGATATCTATTCACCACAGGGGAATGCATTTACTCTCCTCTTTTGTTCAAAACCTTTGAAAACATGACAAAGCTGAACTAGCAGGATATCTCCCACTATAACCTAGTAAATTATCTGTATTTCAGCATTCAAAACACAAATTCCAAATAACCTAAACCAGAATATCTCTAACTAACCTAGTTACACAATATATCTTAATAACCTAAAACGGAATACCTCTAACTAACCTAGTTACACATATATCTTAATAACCTAAAGCAGAATATCTCTAACTAACCTAGTTACAAATATATCTAAATAACCTAAAGCAGAATATCTCTAACTAACCTAGTTACAAATATATCTAAATAACCTAAAACGGAATATCTCTAACTAACCTAGTTACAAATATATCTAAATAACCTAAAACGGAATATCTCTAACAAACTGTCTGTATTTCCGCATTCACAATTCACGTTACAAATAACCTAAAACAGGATATCTTTAACTAAAAAAATATACGTTATATTTATCATACTGAAAAATTTTTACTCACAGTCAAAAATTTGTTGGAAGCATATCCCAAATTTTACTCTAATTTTAGACATGAGGTTTCTACAATGTCTGCTTACAGTATAGCTACATATACTAGTATGTGTCCATTCCTTGAGGACACACAAATATCACAATAGCCTTGTCACAACTCATCTCTGAGTCACTGTGCTGTGTCGCCGCCTAATAAACTCATTTTTTGTTTCCCTTGGCTGAGCAAAGACATTTTCCAAAAATGTACATATTGTATAATGTCTGAGTAAGCTACATTTCTAGACATAACTGTAAAGTGTACGGTTTTCTTCCTACCATTATTAACATACACCAAACTTACCTCAAAAATTTCTTCTCTGGAAACTTCTATTCTACAATGCCCTGCTTGTGGCTGTAATGTCTGTAAATCTGCACGTAAATTTTTCATTTTTTGAACTAAATCTCTCTTATATTTTGGGGCCGGACTTGAATCCTCGTTTATTCTGGAGAACAAAAGTGGAACAGATTTGAGTTTACTTTTACAGTTTTATTCATGTGTATATCTTGCACAGATGTGTGATGTCTTGCACTGAATGTGGCATCATGATATTTCAATAAGCAAAACGTGTGACTGACACTAAAAGTAGCATACCGTAGTCAAAATACAAAATGTATATGAATTATGCATGTAAATGGTACACTTATTTAGAAGCCAATCTCTACCACTACACAGGTGACAACAGTGTTCTCCATGTTGTTTTTTTAGGGGTTCACCCCCTGTTTGTGGTGGGTGGGTGGGTGGGGGGGGGGCATTCTTTCATTTGTGTTGGCAACCCCTCTCTTTTTTTAAATGAATTATGTTGCAAGTTTGAAATTCTTGGACTGAAATAATTTCTTTATACATTTGTGTTTTCTCGTTTGCTTAATTTTAATCAATCATGGCTGAAAATAGGAATTTAAATGATCTGAAAATATGATAATGGTATGCAAATTAATATGTAAATGGCCACCCTTCAATTTTTCAACATTGTGGAGAACCCAGGAATAGTATGGTATCATCAGAAATCCTACAATGTATAATCCATGTAGATGTAGAGACAATACCTGCTGAGAGATAGGAGTATAATCTGATCACAAACCTCACAGGGGTAACATAATCTTGTCTTTCATAACACTAAAGCAGCTTAGCCTCATCATACCTCGACGTTTGTGTCTTCAAATCATTCATTTATGAGTTTCCCCTTTGGGGTTTGTAATTTCCTTTCAGTTTCATCACCCACAGTATCTATACAACCCCTGTATTCTACCTATAGCACCAACTGAAAGACTGTCTAACAGGGATTTGGCTCAGTCAATCTAACAACCCCAGTCTTTATCAATTGCAAAATACACAACTAAAACATAAAATGCTTTTCAAAATCTAACAGAAACCCCTTTCATATAATTAAAGTGTTCATTTTTCTCATTGAATCTATGTAAATCATGTATTTAGTTCCATAACATCTCTTTTCTATCGAGATACTGCATTGATTGTTTTCAATCTATGGACCACTGGTTTTTAGAATGGCTGGCCACACTCTATCACTCTAGTGTAACAGTACAGTTTTTAAGCTCAACTAGCCATGTGTTGCTGCTTGTTAAAAACCCCACTAGCCTTGAGATGACACTGATAGTACAATATCCTGACCAAAATAAACACCAACAAACAAGTGATCTATAAGACTTGCTTCTATCAGCCTTTCTCCTAGTCAACAATGACTATACACAGACAACAATAATCCCCTACTTCATATACACACTAAGTACAACATGTTGTATTCTCCTTGCTTGTATCAGGTTGCCAATGTGTACCTACACAATTTCCATGCCTATGTCAAGGCCTCACTTAATTATTCAATACATCCATTTTAGATGACGAAAGAGCTCAGCTATATGCTTGTATATGCCCCCCCCCCCCCCCCACACACACACAAGCACAATCACCATTGCCATTTTTGTTTAGCACTCACAAATTATTTCCTCCAAGTAACATCGTTTCCCCAATTACAATAACACAGAGTGTAAATTTCATAATATTCTACACTGCTACAAATCTTTCCATCTCAAGGTTCAGGGATATAAAAAGATAACAAAGGAGTGAGAAAAGTTCAGCTAAACTCAGTCGTCCAGTAAACTTACTTTGTTACTATTTGATTAATAACCTGCGAAGAAAGTCTGGGATCTGTAAATTGTGTAGTTCTGTTGACATGGTCAACAAAGTAGACCCTGCCTGTGGCCGTTGTTCTCATTTCCCACCCTGTGGGTAGTGGTCCTAAGTCCTGTGGAGTTGAAGCGTTGAATTCCCTCGGTACCCTTGGGTCATGCCATGTGCTCACACCTGTCTGTGTATGCAAATAGTAAACCTGCCCTTGTGCTGTTGTCCTTTGTTCTAGAAAGAAAAACCAAAAAACTCATTAATGTGGTCAAATTACATTTGTCATTTCACAACAGCTTGATACTGTGTTATTACAATAAACCTGTTTACTGAGGCAGATTTCATGGAATGGTAATTTGCAACACAAGTAACACACACAAATATACTGCTTCTGCTTACATTTAAATGTAATATATATCTACATATATATACCCAAGTACAGCACACAGATATATACAGACCTATAGATAGATAGATAGATAGATAGATAGATAGATAGATAGATACATACATACATACATACATACATACATACATATATACATACATATACATACATACATACATACATACATAGTGTACATACACACATACATACATACATACATACATACATAGTGTACATACACACATACATACATACATACATACATACATACATACATACATACATACATACATAGTGTACATACACACATACATACATACATACATACATACATACATACATACATACATACATACATACATACATACATACATACATACATACATACATACATACATACATACATACATACATACATACATACATACATACATACATACATACATACATACATACATACATACATACATACATACATACATACATACATACATACATACATACATACATACATACATACATACATACATACATACATAGTATACATATGTACACACATACATTTACGGGTAGTGATAGAAAATAGGTCCTGTCACTACAGTGCAGTTTCTGATTGTATTGAAACAGGAAATACAATACATAAAATACCTCATATTTCATTCACCGACATGATAACAGCCATAAACATTTCCCATATTTCATTCACTGTCAAGATAAACAGCATAATATGCCCAATATTTCCTACTTCTTGTCATAATATCTACATTTGCCAGCATCATCAAACTGATCAATATCCACACATAACATCTGACTGTGGCATCATTTTCTTCACCCCAGCATGTGTTGCAATGTATCTATGAACAGCTGTGTGCAACATACATGTACATGATGGGCTATAGCTATTCTTCCTATGTTGTATGACAGGTTTGGTACTAAAATAAACCAGTTTGCCATCTGTTAAATTGCATACAGACTGTAATATCATAATCATCATCTAGTCTCTCAAATACTTTACCAGGGGGCTGTACTTTGTCAATCAAATTAAAACGAGATTTAAAAGATTTGCATATATATACACATCATCCACTTTTGACAATATCCTTTGATATAAGGTTTTACAGTCACCTATGACTCATTCTGCTCTATTGTGTTTGATTAACATAACAATAAGTTGATAGAATTACAACTCGTTTTTAGTAACATAACTGACATCATTGACAGATACCTCTTGTCTGCAAATAAATCAGATATGCTGGGTAATACAAGAATTAAATCCTATTGGGTTGTATATCATTACCCCCTCAAAATACCCTACTTATAATTATCAACATACTCCATATGCACAGACACAGACAGACACAGGCACACACGTATGCACACACACACACACACACACACACACACACACACACACACACACACACACACACACACTCATGCACAAGCACATACACACACACATATACATGCACATATACCATGTACACACACACATACATACAAATGACTTAGTCACACACAGAGACACACATGCATACACATACATACACAAAGACAGACACAGACATGACTGTCATCTGAATAATTCAGTCAATATTATAAAACCACAGTTGTTGCAGTAACACTATAACAAATTTGTTCTTTGAAGGTGGAGAAAATATTTTTTCCAAGGAATATGCAGCTCAGTAAGTCAGTTTATACTGCGATGATGCTCTATTTCAAGTGTCTGTACTCTGTGTCACTGATAGATGTTCCTGCTACAACAGAACCCCAGCAAAATATCCATTCACCATCTTCCTATGCCAGAAGTCAAACATATGGCAACTCAATTATACCAATTAGAGTCCTAATATTACATACAAATATTGTACAAGATTATGAGATAACTGTTTTGACACTTACCATAACCTTCTGGTAAATCAGCTTCAGAATGTAAAGCTGATCTGTTCATAAAATTCCTAAGTCTTGTAGATCTTGACCTCCGAACTCCACTACTTGCTGAGCTTCCAGACTCTGCTCGACCGGCATTTTGAGCATTACCCCCAGACGCCGTTGAGTGTCTTCGATGATCACTTTCAACTAATGATGCACGATTACTCCGACTACTACTACTACTACTACTAGTTGTGGTGGTACTACTACTAGTACCACTGTTAATTTGACTAAGACTAATACTGTTCCTATGACTAGAGCTAGCACCATTATTGGTACTGTGTGTTTCATTTGCTGGCCTTGTTGGCCTTTCCCATTGGGTAGTCCTTGTTACATGATTTACAAATTGTACTCTTCCTGCAGGTGTTCTTCTTTCTTCCCATCTGTAATGCAACAAATAGAAAACATTTCCTTAGAGTTCCACTTCCTGACAGTTCAACATAGTTCAATGTGACTTTCCATTACCTGAATAAAACATCTACATACATTTATACATAAACCTCATTTTGCATCATATTAATGTCAATTTGTGCTTTGAAGGGAGTCGAGTATAAAATCCCCCTGTAGTCAAAGTGTGATGAAGTTTACTACTACATATGTAGAGGTTACTTGTACCAGTGCATGCACATACTAGTAGTATTTGTACTGTAGTGCAATACCAAGAACATTGTTGCATACCTGTATACAAATTATATGCAAATGAATGTGCAATAGTTCCTCGTACACAAAATCGCATGACCTCACAATATGATTTTTCTGGCTGTTTCAGATAAACATTATGTAATAATAACAGAACCCACGATGCGTGAGTGCAAGTGTAGCTTACTTGAGATATTTGCACGAGTGCTTACAGTGTTTTTAAGCTGTATTTTCACTCTCTAAGTGAAAGCATTGCCACAGAAAAGACTGCAAGCACTCATGGAAATATCTAGAGTATGCTACACTAGGGGGAGGGGGTGGGGGGTGGTCTGTTATATAATCATCACATTTACAATAATATTATTGATGACACACTAAAAAGAACATTATATTCTTACACAATAGAATTATTTAAACATGTCTTGGGTAAGTTTTCAGGAACAGAAATTTCTTGTAGCTCCACCTACTGGGGCTTTACGAAAACTAGGAACTGCATGGGTTTATAACTACAGGCAACTTCAAAGGTACAAAACAAGCAACTTCATGAGTATGACAAAGTCCAGACTAGAACTACGAGGAGTTATGAAAACAATAAACTCTACTTGAACAACATCATTCAGAGTACCAGGTCCATTTTGACTACACTAGAAAACAGACATTTATATCTGACTTACCCCTCTGGTAATTCATTAGACCCATTACATATTGCAGGTATAGTAGCTGGAATTCCTCTCGAGTCAACTACTGCACCTACAGATCCACCCCTGTCTCTTGACATAAGACTTATTACTATCTGACCTCTCACACTTTCACCATCTTCTGGACTACCTTTACACAAATCTAATTTTTGATCTGAAAAAAAAAAATGGAGAAAAAATTGCTAAGTTTTGAAAACTCAATAATATACATAAAACATATCATGTACAATATCATTATGTCAAGTATAAAATATATAGTTATAAACGAGGATTGTTGGTTTGGATAATTCTGCTGTGTTAGTTTTGAGAGAAGGACAACATTTTCAAAAATACACTGAAGAGCCATTGACCAAATACAAATGAAAACCTGTGACATAAACTTGTATGAATATATTCATTTGAAACACTCTATTAAAAAACAAGTAACCTTTCATGTCCCCTACAAATAAGGTTTAAAATAAATGAATAGCTTGATTTTCTGAACACTTCAATATAACATTAAAGAGCCATGTTTCAATGCCAGGTTGACACGTTAGTATTATCTTAATAAGGATACATATGTGTAGGAGCAATTTTTTTTATATCTTTGCCAAACAACCGTATCTCAAACCTAGATTTTATTCCTAATCTAAAATGGGCCTTTAACAACCTAATTTCATGTTTTCAAACATGTTGGTTTTTATGAAGTTACAGCAGACATTCTTTGTCACTAACTTACAGATCGGCCTTTTGCTAGTCTTGTCTTCAAACACATTATGAAGTGACAGCAGACATTCTTTGTCACTAACTTACAGATCGACCTTTTACTAGTCTTGTCTTCAAACACATTGTGTTTGACAGAGTTACAAAATGTACACTCTTTGAACCTTACAAGCAATTTCACTCTATCCAAACATCTTCACAGTATTATGATGTACATTCTTTGTAATTTACAAGACATTTTCACAAGTTATTTGCGTTTTTATGGAGTTCAGTATACATTCTTTGAAACATACAGGCTTTTTATTAGTCATGTCGTCAAATACATGGCAATTACAATATTTCAGTTTTTAGTCTTTTTTTTTTGTATTTAATAACATTTTTATTGGGTTAATTACAAAGATACAACTCTTTTCGTGAATGGAAATCTTTACATTTTGTATTCAGAAACTTTTCTTAAGTTATCAATTTCTTAAGTTATCAATTTCAAAAACTTCCCCATTTCTTAATGTGTGCATTTAATTTACTTTTTCGAACTACAATATGAAACTCTACACTCAATTTTTTTTTTCTTTTTTACCAAAACAACCAATCAGTTACACTTCACAGTTTTCACTGTTTGCTATATTTGATCACACCTGTCACAGCATAATGTCTATGATGTAAATTACCTTCATACTGTATATAGCACGGAATCCTATATAGGAAAAGGTCAACATCACCATTGTCTATTAAACGTGCCATTTTAAACCAACCTGACATTTACAGTGGCATCATACTGTAATTTCAAAGTATCACAAAGTAGTTTGCAAAATCTCAAAAGAAATTTGCTTAGGAGTCTCACATTATGACAGTTCACGTCAATATTTCATAACTATATCAAAATATTTTTTTGCATCTGCTCAGTCTCAGACAATACACAAATGAGTCATATTTCAAAATGATATACCACTATATAAATGAATTATACCTAGAATAGTAGACTGTGAGATACATCGTTATTTAGTCCTATCACGCTTCTTAACCACCATGAGTGCTGGCTGATAGCATGGCACGGATGTCTCTATCATACAGACTAGGTATAAAGCAAACTAAACAACAATTCAATGTTACTCAATGTATACCCACAATCACTGCTGTCATATCATTTTTTTTGGCATAATATCACAAGCTGCTTTGAAATGTGCTATTTTCTGACTATATACAATACAGTCATATATCATCATATCACTAATATATCACTGGATGCATGGAAACTAACTCATTGTCATTCAATATTCTATCCAATTTATACGCAATATTGCTGACGTCATATTCCAAAATTATCATATCAGGTTTCATTACTTTTTATATAACATCCTAAGATATTTTGTAACATATTATTTTCAAAGTATACACTACCATCCATAGTCATATTTGAAAGCAATTTACCACTGGGTACAGGGCGGTTCAACATACAAAAAAATATGGAATATATACTCTGGTCGTTCTATGTCAAGACAACATGTATCTACGTCACTTGTTCTGCTGTGTTCGAAATACGAGTCAAAACGTTCAAAACTGCTCAATTTTTCTTTCAAATTATTGGCACTGGTATAATAATTTTCTTCTCCAATATTTTTCTTCATTTGGCCTGAAAATACTCATGACCTAAGGGTTTCATCACTACTTGTCTAGCAACTCGTGGTGACAAAGCCCCTTAGGTCACTCAAATTTTCCTTGGCTGAATTAAGAAATCTATTGGAAAATAACATCTAACTACCCACAATCGACCACTGATGTTATATTACAAAATTATTCTCTCTTTCATTACTTTTTTATATAATATCATAAGCTAATTTGTAATAAGTTACATACTATTTTAAACGATACACAATACTATCATGTATCACGACAATTTTAATAAATTTTACCACTGGGTTTATGGAAACTCGGCGTCATTCAATATTCCATCCAATTATGTTAAATATCACTGCTGTCAAATTCCAAAATTATCTTCTAGTGTTTCATTACTTTTTACCACAATCTATAATATTTTGACGATGTCATGATTATCATAAAGCCATTCTGTTTGGTATAAAACCACCATAAAGACCTCATCTAGCTGCTCTTTACATAATTCAGAGGGTTGACGGGACATTAAGAAAACACATTAACCACACTAGGTTATGTGCAGCAGAATATCTGAAGCAAATTATCTGGTTTAAACTTTAGGCATTTGTACTACTTTTTTCTTCTTCTTCAAAGATCTGTTATTTGATCTGATTAATCAATCTATCACTTCTCTACCCCCCCCCCCACCCCCCCACCCTCACCCCTATGTCGATGTCAGAAAGTAGGCTTGAATAGCTTGGATTGGCAGCTGAGGAAGGCAGGTTCCCAGGGCATTAATTTTGAAGACTGTTTTTGCAAAATTTGTTTATCGACAGCTATTGTGGATGAATTTCGTTTCATTTCAGTTTGCAGTCATTATTTGTTATCACATATTAAACCTTTTAAGAAAACAAATGCCCTAAAACAAACGATCAGATGATCAGATCGTTCACACCTTTTCCAAAGTAAAGTGACACCATTGTGCCATGCGATAATGTGTTTCTCCCTCCACTGTCTATGATTATATGAATTACACATAGCACAAGTGATGCTGTAGACTTTCGACTTGTATTCTTCAACATCGTCAAAAATGTAAAAACAGACTCATATACCTTTTCATAAAGTGGTGATGTTGTGTCCGATCATTAGCTTTATGTTCAAATTTACTCTGAAAACACTTTTGGTTAATAGTTAGTTGGCCATCGTATATCGCAAAGTTCAACCAGGACGACTGTATACAAAATTCCAACATGGCGGGTAATGACATCACAAACTGTAGTGAGTTTTTGAAGTCCTCAATAGTAAAGTATAGTAAGTCTCAAGTATCACAAGATTTTGGCCAGATGCAACACCACATAAATAATATGACTAGATTATGCAAATGAGGCACCCTGTAACATATATATATATATATATATATATGAATGAACAGTTGAGGAATATTTAGAAACATAGCAGCCATAATTCGTCATGTGTGGAATTCATTTCTAACCCAGGTCACGATTGTGACAAAACAGACTTGTACTTTCAATTCCACTAAATCGTGGGTTTTTTTTTTAACACAATAGTCGGACACAAAAGGGTTGACAACACAATACTGTATTGTTATGAGATGTCTAGAGTGCCAGGCACCCTTTACTATTCAAATCACACCTCTTGTTACCAAACTATGCTTCTTATTTGCAGTCTTGTACTAAAAAAAGAAGAGGTTTGTACATACACATTCACTCCCAGGATCATTGTGTGCAAATTCATGGCTTTGTTGAGCGTTATTATAATCATAGATATTATGCCCGGCACAAACCAAGTTATTGTACTTGAACAGAAAATATGGATTATATACCCTGATCATTCTAAGTTACGACAACCAGTGTGTCCTCTAATGACAACCAAATTTTGTTGTTGTAGGTCAGGGTAATAAAAACTGGCATTTCTTGGTGAGTCACCACATAGTAAGAGATAGGGGAACACTAAATTTTGGTGTGTGACTAGAAATTATGTGCGCCAGTGGCATGTCAGATTGGCTTAGAGGACACACTGACAACAACCCATGTCTATGTCACTGGTTTTACGGAGCTCAAACAATGAGTCAAAACATTCCAAATCGCCATTATTTTTCTTGATTTCTCATATATTATGCTAGAGGAGCCGAGGAATAATTATATTATTCCCCAATATTTTTCTTCACTCAGCCAGAAAATACTTGTGACCTAAGGGTTTGTCACAACATGTCTAGCAACTCATGGTGACAAGATCCCTGAGGTCATTCACTTGGCTAAATGAAGAAAAAAATATTGTAATAATCAATACTACCCATTAAATATGCATTCATATTTTACTTCATTTCATGATGTGAAATGATACTGCCAAAATGGCTCAAAGTGAAATGTCATCGTCACCGCACGCACACACACACACACACAATCTCATAGTGAACTGTTGATACTGTTGTTGCCTACATACATGTACACACAGAAACAGACTGACAGAACACAGAAAATAGTCTACACACATACCCCACACCCATAGTGACACAGCAATACACTCTGACACTGTACATGACACACACTAAGTATATTGAATGTAATTGCCTATATGCACACACAGAACACAAAGCATACATTCAGACAGACAGAAAAAAAACAAGTGAACCCTAACGTGTCATACTCTAGCACTTTTCACACATTGTAAAGCTATTGTACCAAATCAAAAATTCTTGACATCCATGTATACTTTTCACACATTGTAAAACTATTGTACTAAATTGAAAATTCTTGAAATCCATGTATACTTTCTTTTTCCTACTTAGGTTTCAAAACCTCTGTTAACAGGTGGAGAGGACTGTCTTCCCTTTAAATAACATCAACTTTTCTCTACAATAAATCATAATTTTTGTGCTCAACTTTTTTTTGTGTGTACAAACAAATATACCCCCTGGTAGCGAGAGGATTTGAGGAGAAATTGTGATGTGAAAAGAGGGGAAAATATTGTACATTTTGTGATTTACTAACGTAACCTCCTTCAGAAATACAAAAGATTCTATGTACAGTGATCTCATATAGCTCTCATGTATGTTTGACAAAGTAGCATGAAAAGTCTGCACAAAACCTTTATTCAAAATGTTTCCATTTATCACTGTCTGACCAACAAACAAACATCACAAGACTGATATTCATAGAGACTATTGGAATGCACTAAAATGTTGGAGTAGATCTAATGGAGGATATCGAAGTAAAATGCAACTAATGCTAGATATTATCACCAATATTTTTCTTAGTTCAGCCAAGGAAAATACGAGTGACCTAAGGAGCCTTTGTTAGACCGTAGTGACAACCCTTAGGTCATGGGTATTTTCTGGCTGAATGAAGAAAAATATTGGAGAATAACATAATTATACCAGCCCCAGTAATATCAAAGAAAATCGGGGAAAGTAATGGCAATTTTGAATGTCTTGACTCATATTTCGAACACAGTAAAACCAGTGACATAGACACACGTCGTGACATAGACATGTGTTGTCAAGATGTAGAACAACCAGCGTATATATTCCATATTTTTTGTTCCACTTGGCTCATGCATGGTATAATGGGTAAAACACACTAGCGGATATTTTTACGTGTAATGATTCCATGGCCCTTTGCAAGCTGTGTTCACAATACCACACTCAAAACAGAAACAAACAAGATGGAGGATATATCTAAGTAAAATGCAGCTAATACTATAACGATCAAACACACTGGCGGATATTTTTACGTCTAATGATTCCATGGCCCTTTGCAAGCTGTGTTCATAAGACCACAAAATCAAAACAGAAGCAATCATATTCAAGACTGCGATCTCATCTATCCCGAATAACCTTGTATCTGCATGGTCTCTCCCATAGCAGCTGAACATACAATTGTCATTATCAGCCTCAGATTGTCTAATCCAGGTCAAATAACACACAGCAAGCTAGGATATGAAAATATTAAGAATGATCGGTCTCCAAAGAGTTACAACTTTACATCCATACATGTACTTCACAATGATTTCAGTGTCTGTGATTCCAGTCTGATTCATTCCTGTGGTTTCTGAGATGAGGATTGCATACCTCGTCGCTTTGTCAACTCACATGGGTTCACTGGGGTTAATTAGGGTCATACTATACCCCTGACTAAAATATCCTATTCTGAGCCGTGTCTAAAAGCACTATCTTTCACTTCCTTCACTTGTGGCAAACCCAAACTTTTAATACTGCACAGCTGTTTGCACCCTCTAACCTCTAAATGTTCTAGATATGACTTGTTCGCTGATATCTTTGTATTTACAGAGATTTCCTTTTGTCATTTCCTTTTTCAGTGTTTTGTAAATCCACTCAATCTGAATATTGATATTCATATTACATTATAACTTCCACAGCTATAAACAAACTGATAAAAGCATTGCGTGAACCTACATCAAAGGTGTTTGCTGTTGTGTTTGTATCAGTGGTATTGTTGTTCTTTCCCTAATTTTGTCTTAGGTTCACTTCATTCAATCAAATGTGCTGGTGTTTTTTTTTTTTCGCAGGTTGTGGCACATTGACATAACTATTGGGGGTGGAGGAAGTAGACCATTGGTTTACTCTGATTGACCCTAAGGATGCAGAGTTCAAAATTTGTTTAGAATTGTTGTAATGTTATGCAATAATTCTTAGAATTGTGATTATACAAGAATGCAATACACTCCCAGGAAGTGAGTAAGGAATAATATCATTTGATCTCATCTTTATAAACCTTCCAAACAAAGTATAAACATACAACCAACATATGATACATCCTAGATATTGACTTGGAGTAGAAAACTTTTGGAAAGAAATCCTATGTGGGGACTTCGTTAGGCAAGTGTGTGTCTTATACTTCCTTTCAGAATTTCAATCCTTGAAATGAATAACAAAATACAGCCTTGTGTATATGTGTGTGTCTGCCTGTCTGCCTGTCTGTCTGCACGCACACACGTACGTACGTACGTACGTACGTACATACCTATCTATGTATGTATGTAGTGCCTGCAATGGAATGGAATGGAATGGAATGAAACTTCCAGTAGCCACCATGTATAGGTTCCTAGCAAAGGCAAATACCTCTTTGTTTACCAATAACACCTACATTATAACAAGTATATGATATACTAGTACAGTACCAATGGGTTGTGACGTAGATTTGACAGACCTGATACAAATACAACCATTTTTGGTTATATCACACACTACTCTATTCATGTTTATACATGGTGCTACTTCACTACTGACGTTCATATCTACTTACATAGACAGTCTATGCAGCTGTAGGAGGGCAATGAACTCTGTCCAATTCTTGTTCAGTTATCATTATATCATTGCAAGTCTACTTGTGTTGAAATCCTTGGCATGGCTTGAAAAGGTAGGCTGAGATTGTGAGACAATGTCAAGTCTCTAGGTTTGAATGGTAAGCTTCAGACAGTGAGACCATGTCTCTGGTCTACTTTTCAGCAAAGCCTCAAGGATTTCAACTGCTAAATTATATACATACATCTGTAATATGGTAAAGCAGGTGAAATTAATGATTTAAATTGGATTAGCCTTAGGGGTTCTGGGTCTGTGTCTACCCCATCCCCTTTACTCAATCCAACTCCCTAGCTTAGGTATAATTCAGTAGTTTTATCTTGTGATCCACTAAACCAGTCTTGTTATTTTGATCTCTAATATTTACTTAGATGCAAACTAATATATAAATCTAATGTTTGAATTTTGATACACATGAAGTAATCTAGTTTCTATATACAGTATCGTTATGATTGATATCTTCATTCACAGAAACGACAGTTGCCATCCAGACTACAGATAAAGTAGTACCCCGAATTGAAATATTGAATTAAACTAAATAAAACCACTGGTAATTCCATCTATTTTCCACTAAAATATTAAAAGACTGCACTCAATCTACTATAATAATCAACAACTACCAAGTATACAAGTCTGGAATCTACCAGTTGAAATGATAGGAGACGTGTGGAGGAGAACTGTGACGCAATGTTTTCCGATAATTCAAGGAATGTTAGTAATGTACTTCAGCAACAGTTTGAATCATTGGTTTGATGCCAACCTATATCACTGATGAAAACCATGCATGTTTAGGGTATGAGAAATCCTAGATTTCACTATTAAGAGTGTCATGTTGATAAGTTCTAACTGAAGGTGTCACCCAATACATTACTCCATCACAGAGAGTTCCTGTTTTATTGTAAGCACTGTTTGTGGAGTACCATAACATGTTTTTAACTACCACTTACAGAAATGGCAAAGGTTCACCATTGCATATATCATCGATTACAAACTCAGAAATACTTTGCCTTATGGCAGTGGTTTAAATTTATCCTTTCCTTTCACACCTAGTCTGTCCACTGGCATTGGCTTGGGTTTGTTATTGAATATTTCCCTTTAGAATTCAGAAATAGTATACTATTAAATGACACAAATTATTTTTTCTAATTCACAATTTTTTTAAATTTTTAAAAAAAAGAATTTGAATATGAGAAAGACAGCAGCCATGTTTACTAGACTGGTTATGTGATTAATATTCCAATCCAGTGAAGTCCAATGATGGCTACATACATTATAAATCTGTATTCCTTAACAGGAAGAGTTGTTGTGGCATCAGACAACACATAGGAATGTTATACACCTTTTCAAGGACGCTGGCTCTAAATAGATTGTTTTCTTATAGACCAATGTTAGAGTAACAACAAGTTGGACGCAGTACATATTGTTGTCTCACGTAGCTGCTCAACAACTCACTCTTCAAAAATTCATACCTTGTTAGTACACCATACACATGCTGTGTGGTACAGTCACTGATTTTTACTACAAACAATTTATGACCAGTGAACAGAGAAGATATGACAACTTTGCAAGCTGTGTTCAGACCTCTCTGGGTATTTCTGGATTTCTGACTATTTTACACACACACAAGTCTGTTATGTTACAACCATCATATCCTAAGTGTTCTGAATATTTTGTATACAAACTCAAATCGTTCTGTTGATTTATCAATTCTACTATTGGGATATCGTGGCTATTTCACATACATTTAATTGTGTTTCTTTCTAACCTGTAAATCGATAGAAAAATTCTATTTTAATTTTACCATTTTTCATTTTAACTTTGCTTTCTCCATTGTGTACAATTCTGTTTGTTATCATGTTTATCTTTCAAAAAAAAACCACACTGTTGTATGAAGTCTTATCCTAAATCACAGAGAATCAGATCTCTACAAAAAAGCTGACTAGAGTGAAAATGAAAGTGCTAGCTCAATACTACACCAATGAAATAAAACCTTGTCTTATATACTTACATCCTGTGTCTTTAAGCCTCTGGATGGCATTAGCCATGATTTTGACACAACCAAGGAAGCCTGCTCCCTGCTTCTTGTGAATCTTTTTGTGATTCCATACACTAATTGTGATTGAGTCATTTTTGCCAACAAATCTATCAAAGAAAAAATACAGAACACAAATTGGTACAGTTACAGTACAGACACAAACTAAAATATGAATTTACACCAGCTCTGTGTGGGCATGCCACTATGGGTGGTAGGGATGTCAATGAAAAGGACACATATTTCATATTTAACTTTCATATTTACAAATTAATCCTGGCAATCCTGAGCTTCTGTGCTAACAGTTTCCAATATAACTCCCATACCCAAGTAATGAGAGTTCTACTGGCCTAGGGGCAAAGAAGTATAAAATACTGACTAATGTACGTCAAACACAATTACGTTATTAGCAAGATTGTAACATAACAATGCTAAGAGTCATCATATGTCAATGGAAGACTCTCCTGTAGGTATGTATTTGTAGGTAATGGAACTAAATGCTATGAAATAACTTGTGACAGATGTATGGCTTGGCCATTATATTTGTATATGGTTTTATCTGTAAGTCAGAATACGCCATTAATAGCCTGGCCATGATACTCATCACGTATGTTGGTACTGAGTGAAATAAAATCACAGATCACGATGTACACAGGCTACTTCACTGCAGTTGTTCTGTTACAAAGCCATAGTGTGATAGGTTGGATGGCTTCGCCATTACCAGGTATATGGTTATTATCAAGTCAGTCTTCGTCACTGATGGCCTGGCCATTACATGGATATTATCAAGTCGGTATTCATCACTGGCCTAGCCATTACATGGATATTATCAAGTCAGTATTCGTCATAGATGGCCTGGCCATTACATGGATATTATCAAGTCGGTATTCATCACTGGCCTAGCCATTACATGGATATTATCAAGTCGGTATTCATCACTGGCCTAGCCATTACATGGATTTTATCTGTAAGTCAGTATTCGTCATAGATGGCCTAGCCATTACATGGATATTATCAAGTCAGTATTCGTCACTGATGGCCCGGCCATTACATGGATATTATCAAGTCGGTATTCGTCATTGATGGCCTGGTCATTACATGGATATTATCAAGTCAGTATTCGTCATAGATGGCCTGGCCATTACATGGATATTATCAAGTCGGTATTCGTCATAGATGGCCTGGCCATTACATGGATATTATCAAGTCGGTATTCGTCATTGATGGCCTGGTCATTACATGGATATTTTCAAGTCAGTATTCGCCACTGATGGATATTACATGGATATTATCTGTAAGTCAGTATTCGTCACTGATGGATATTACATAGATATTATCTGTAAGTCAGTATTCGTCATAGATGGCCTAGCCATTACATGGCTATCATTCATAACTCAGTGCTCTTCACTGATATCACTTTACTACAAAAGTCACAGCTGTCTTAGAATACTTACAAGTCATAATGTTGGTTCCATTTAGGATCTAATGTACCTCTACATGTGTCTGTTGAATGACATTGTCCCGAACCATCTACCACAATTTTTGCAAATGGATCAGGAAGTCCTGCAATTAAACGAAAATAAAAAAAAGATCAGAAAAGACAGTCGTTTAATAATCATCAAAATAGTTGGCTTCTCACCATTGCCTTGAGGAAAGAAGGTACACATCACGATAAATTCACATGATCTACCAGTTGGCATGTTAGCTCAGCTGGTGAGAGCACTCTGACTAGTGTTTAGGGGACGTGGGTTGAATTCCTACAAGTGTCACCTTTCTTTCCTCATTTCTACCAAATTTAATAATCACAACTTTTGCAACATGGATTATTAGTATTACATGGTCAAAACATTATCAACACAATCATCTTGATAAGATGATCTGATTTTACATTTTGTTTCAGAATTATCAAAACTATTCTTTACTCCCATGACTATACAGAATTCCTTAGTTTGGTTTGAAGAGGTACATGTCAATCTTTACTTGACTTCAACTATTTTCAACCGACTCTTACATGTAGTTCCACTGGACAGCAACTTTACTGAAATAGGTATCTGTGATTCCTATAGGTATGCCATCATAAAGAATTGTCAAACGTGAAACCAAATTTTATCATCTGACATACTAGTTTCAGCTAATGCAATATCGTTCCTTTTGGACCATTTTCTTCATTATTTAGCAAACATGATTTGGCAAAATACATTTCTTAATACTAATAATGCTAATTATTCTGTAGGTAATAGTAACACCAATGACCTATTTTGGAAATGGAGTCACTTTCTCCACATACACTATGTCGATGTTCTAATCTCATTTAAATGAGGTCAGACTTTAGGCGGGTTAAAACTAAATTATGAATAACTTCAGACCGTATCTCCTGCTAATTTGAATGATAAAAATAACTCCACACCATAATTGTACCTCCCATTAAATTTGAATGACACCACAGATGGTTGGTTTGGTGACTCCATTTCAGGCCAGCTGAGTACATGATAGTAAACACTGCCAACAATTGGATACATCAATTAACACTCCCATCTGTTACTGTTCACTATACATCACTAACATGCTGACTAATCAATCATAACATCACTTTTGGTCAGAAATAAGCCACACCTAATGTGAATCTGGACTTTCTTTTTATTACATATCACTGACATGCTGACATATAGCGTATCACTGGCATCAATATAAGTATCATCAAGCCATCCCTTCATCAGCAACACCCTATTAAACCTGAAAATCTTGTCATACTTTTATCATAATTAAAATATCGATGACATCAATTATTATTAATTTTTTCCCGATTTCCCAGTGGTTAGAAATTTCGTAACTTTCCAGAATTCAGGATTTCCAAGTAGTACCCTTTCTGTGAGCCCTAGGACCATGTGGTTTCTATTGAAACTGATTCTTTACTACTTTGCATACTTTTCATTTTCACCAATTAAAAAGTTCAAGTATGGTGGTACTGGTAGTATTTTTTTTTGGGGGGGGGGGGGACTTCAGTGATGAGTCTCTACTAAAAACAGTGCACTATCTAATAACATGAGACAAGAAACAACGGTCAGCCTGCTTGGCTTGTATTTATCACAATCCATTGTATTCATAAAAGGGACAATATAATCAGTTTATTTACCCCAAATAAATGTAACAGTGGGTAATGGGCAGTCATGAAATAGCATACAGCTAGTCTGGTACTCAATATCACTCAAAATATATAATGTATTATGTACACACGATTAAAATATGAGTATAGTTTCTGAATTAGAAACATTGCATCAGTTTTCTACCACCTCTATTTTGTAAGGGCCCATATGTCACTATAAAAGTGAATACCAGAGAATCCATTACTACATGAATCCTCAGACAGTTAGACTCTATGTGTGGGCTTGTTTTCTATGATCTTTCTCTCTCTCTCTACAGTTGAGAGAGAAAGAAAGAGAGACTAGAAAACGAGCCCACATGTATAAATTATCAGACAGCATACTACAATTGCAATCTACATGTAATGTGTATTCTAATTCTAAAATGGCAACTGAGATTGTGATTTTGATAGCAAATGTCACATATACACAATACTAATACAAATCACAAATTCATTTTTTTTTTCATTCTAAACCTAACCCTCAATATTTTTTTCCTTAATCACTTCATTTATAACCTTCAGCCACAAACACATTTTCAGGTAGCCTTTTAACTTTGTTGGTTTCCTTGATAACATTGATATTTTGCCAGATACCAGGGGATCAGAAGGTCAAAATTGTATCCATATTTTTTTTACCAAGGACTGGTTCATCCAATTTGTTCACGCTATCATTTGTACTTGATAATTACGATTTGTTTGCTATACACTTTATAACCCAACAGAAACTACCTACTTTATCTCAACTTTGCACAATACCATGATGACTATAATATTGATTTATCCCTAAAAGTTACAGCTGAAACCATTCAATTGTTGCTGTTCTTTATACAAAAATCAATACATAGAATGGGTATACTTACTGAAGAAATCTTTCTTTGCTAAGTTTCTTGAACATAGTACTGCAAAAAGGAAAAAAAAAAGAAGAAATTTAATATGTTATCTATTTACACATTCAAAGTGAGAACTAGATTGATCTATAAATGTGTTGTGTGTGTATCTCTCATCTTCTCTATTTACACAGTAAACAACCTCAGATAGATTGTGTGATGTACCACAGCATTCCTGGTGATCACATTACATTAGTGGGGTTTGACAAAACATGATTTGCAATAATGTCGAGTTTGATTGTCTTGATCTTTGATTTTTCAGTTTAGTAGCCAGAATACACATATTTATATGCCCAATGGTGGAAGAGCTGTTTCTTAGAATAGAAGGGTAGGTATAGGAACATGAGGAGACTCGGGTGTGTCAGTAGACATTCTTGACAACATTTTACTGACATACATGTACACCCCCTTACATGTGAATGTAAATGTCAAGGAGGAAATGATATGCCAATCTGTATTTTTTCTGGAGATTCATCAAGTTGTAAGCAACATGTATATCAAAGGTGAAAACAACATCAAAATTTGAAGGCATATGATAAAGTGGACCAGCATATTTGACAGTATGCTACATGTGTATTCCATATTTGGAACCAGAACTGTGGCATGGACATATACAGAAAATTATCACATGGATATGAACATGTTCTTTTTTCTACCAATCGCACACAAACATGCCACTCCAGATTTGAAATATAGCACATCTTTGATATAGTTTCATTATAACCAACATCTTTCTAGGTACAATATTCCATATGTGGACATACAAGTACTGTCCCATGAATGTGAACATGAACCCTATAGACACAAACATTAGTTATCAGATGTGCAATATAGCATATCCAGTAACCTTGTTTGTATAAAGTTGTTCTCTAATGTTTTAACATTTTTGACATTCATTATGCCATCAACTTATCAGAAATGATTTCTTTGTGTAACTAAGTATCGAATTTCAAAATATCAGTCTATGTATCATTGCAAATACAGAGCAAGGAAAAGCATACAGCATATCTCTTTATGTTTTTTTATACTCTGCAAGACAGAAATGATCAAATGTAGCCAATTTCTAGCTATATGTCACACATCCAGCCATACATTGGTATGCCAACAAGGTGAAATGTCTGGGGGGAGAACTGTAGACTTTACATGCTTGCAGATCATACAAAAATTCTAGTATGTAAATGACACCGCTCTCCCTCCAGTTGGATCTTGTTGTCATAGCAACAACATTTTGTCTCTATCAAGTTCAAGAACTGGAAATATATCAGACAGGTTTTGTGATGGATAGGTCTTTGATAGGATTGCATACACAATGATACTAGCTTGCCAGACACACAGATACCTTGATTTTGATGTCTTGATACCTAGTATTCTTTTACAGATGCTGCAGAGTGAGCTGTTATCACTATGCCAACACAGTATCCTGTTATCCTACTGGCATAGTGTCAGACACATGTACAATTTATATATAGCATAAAACTATTATAAATCAATTAATATTCACATTTATAAATATAACGATTCAAGAATATAGTGTAGTGAAGATTTTACCTTGCTTTTCAGACTATCAGTTTATAGTCAGTCAATTAAATCAACTGCAAAGTACACCATGAAGGACAAACCCATGAAATGTAATGGTCATTTTACAGTGACCTGGCAGGGACAAATCAACACACACACACACACACTATCAACTTTGTCCATACAAACAATGAAAACACTTCACTCACAGCCACACAAACACAAAGGAAAGAATTTCAATCCCTAACCAAACATCATAAACAGTACAAGACTAGTCAGTTTATGTTGACATTGATGAAACACATGTGGTATACAAAGTGACTGCTAGGAATACAAAGTGACTGACTGGACAGTACAGGGACAAACCCAGAATCGAGTCTGGCTTCCTGGGGTATGTGACCATCTCTCTGACTGAGAAAACACAGAAGAGTACACAAGAATCAACAAGATGGTGCTAAAACAGCATTGCTACTCAGCTAGTATATCAGTCTTGCTTCCAGATTGAATTTCCTTGGCTACTGAGTATGTTTCTTTAATGGTATGAAGATAGCAAGGTTAGATACACAGAGACTAGCACACAAGTGGACAAACACTACTATACATGTATTTTTTTAGAACCCGGCCAAAATAACATATCCTTCACGTCATACAAGCATACAAACAGAGTACCACGTACTTGTATTTTTTAGAACCTGGCCAGAATGACACATCCTTGCCAGTTGCAGCTGACATGTCATGTCTGTAATGGATGGGACTGAAAGAGTTTTCACCTTACACAGTAAACACAGTTAAACTCCACTTCAAAAGTAGGTTATTATTTGAACCACACAGACAATAAAGAAAATACCACAGCATAGATAAGCATGTCCAGTTCACTTGAAGAGAGACATATGTCTGAGAGGGGAAGTGGGCAGACTGGTGAACTAACTGGGTGTTTCCTGCCATGCACTTTATCTACAGGAAGCAGGGAGGATGCTCCCAAGGTTACCAGAGTTGGTGATGTGGAACTTTCACCCACAATGCAAACAATGCACAAAAAGATGTGTTGATAGGTCTGGGGTGATACACAGGCAATGAATGTTAAATGGTGAATAAACTAGAATACCAGTCCACTCAATGTGACTACATAATTCTTGATGTCCCTTGCCAATGGCTAGACTAGTATCTCGCTATGAAACCACTCAGAATAACAACACTTGACTGGAAATACTCCAATGTATTTCTACAAATAATAATGGTGTGAGTAATTCGTCCATCCTATGTTAATGCTTGTCAGTGAGTGTGGCAACCTAAGCAAATCTACAATCCAGTCATACTGGTACTACTACATATACAGGATATTACAAGTGAAAGAACATGAATAAATTATTTGGTCCCAACCCCATGAAAGTCTCCCACCATAATAACCCATAATTTACATCTGAATTGAGATTTCATGTTGACGACCTTCATGAATTCATAGTCATAGCACAGGGCCCCTGATGTTTTTTATGAGTATGCAGAATACAGCTGACCATTTGTCTATTTTAGGGCTATGCGAGTCAAATACCACAATCTACCAGGTCAAGTTTTGAATACATCAATGATCATCATGGTTTACATACCGATTTTGTATTTTAAACAACTTATCAGTCTGTTTTTATCTTTGTAATATTATTAGCATGCCATGTTAATTACTACTTTTACCTGCAGCTACAATATCTATAAGTATGAGTCATCTATTTTCTGTCTGTCTGGACATTTTGCACACAAGACAATGCTACTACGTATCACTTTGTATCCTATGATCAGTTTTATCACCTGTCACAGTGCATATGATATTCACCTATACAGTCAGCTATGAGTGGAAGCTCTGACATACTTTTCCCTTTGCACTATTTTCTTACTGCTGGTTTTCTGGTAATTCTCGGTTCAACTCAATTCCACACAAATCCCTTTACTCGAATAAAAAATGCACACTGACTGTGGTACATGCATATTTAATAGGAATACATAGCCTAGCTTGTTAAGTCATCGACAAATATCAAAATGGCATGCAGAAGTCATTAGCATGTAAATGTACTTGTCATTCAATTAATAACTAATTTTGCAAATTATAATCCTATAGACACTATTTTAAATAATTGTAAAACCTTATTACATAGGCAGGAAATGGAGGTAGTCATTTTACTGGAATATTCACAGTCTAATAGTGGAGAGATTATAGTCACAGTGATATGTAAATAGTTTCTTGCATGCAATATTTGGACACTGCTATTAAAGTACAGAGAAAGACTGCCACCATAAATTTACAGTCGAGGTACACAGTCTATCAGCATGTACTGAGAAGCTGTATGTACAATCATAACTGAGTTGGTAACTTGAGAATGGTGAGTAAAAAAATTCCATCCATGAAAAGTGTTGTCTCTTTGTAATAAGCCCAATAACAACATAAATAAATACAAAAAACAAAAAAACAAAAAAACAAAAAAAAAACTTGAGAATTATGACAATCATACGTGTTTGGCATATGTTTTTAATATTTAGATATTGCAAATGGTAGCTGCAATATATCATCACAAAATCACCTTGTTTGCATGTGTCAGAGGGGACAAGATCATAATATTCAGATATTGCAAATGGTAGCTGCAATATATCATCACAAAATCACCTTGTTTGCATGTGTCAGAGGGGACAAGATCATAATATTCAGTGAAAAGATATACATGCTGTAAGGATGAAAAGCTGTATTGACAAAGAGTATAATTGAGTTCATACGAATGCTGTGAAATCTGCTGGGTTTGGGTGCTGCCTTGAACATGAAAATCAATATGGATTTCAATTCGAACAAAACAATTGTCAATACTCTTCTCATTGCACTTCCATGTCAAGCCGACCATAAAACAGGCCAGCCACAACCTTGGAAAATCAGTATGGGCAAACACATGTAGTATTTACCTTGGTTTTAATGCTACCACCACCATTATGATTGATAACCAAGGCTTTCTTTTTTACCAGAGACCTCAATGACTAAACACTGTGTTATCTTTATGACATGCTGTTTTCATTCAGATATATTCACATTTGGTGTGACTGTTCTCTTTTGGTCATGCATTGTACCACCCTACCAGTTTAGTGTTTGACATTCCTTGGCTGCCACTTAAAGTCTAAATATACCAATGATCAACAATCACTGATACACTTTTTTCTTGATCTTGAACTGCAAGGTTCACACACACTGTAGTAAATGGATCTAATTCTGCCATGACTACATGAAAGTAGCTGTAACCTTCACCTGAGGGCTTCATCCACCGGAGGCATTCTTCAATGCTAATTAGAAACAATACAGCCATTGATCCATCGAAAAACACACCTTTGAACCATGAAGCCTGTTTGACAATGTGATAGAAACCTATGATTGTGGTGTGAACATTTCCAAGTCATGGAAAAGAAGACTCTCACAGATCTTGTTGCCACATATCAATATTGACACACCCAAGAAACAGGTTGGCATGTATTGATGGAATCAAGACCAAATACTTGGTTTATTATCTTTTCACTTTCTCTAGGTAAGAATGTCATGTAAACAATGGAATGTGCACTTCAAAACATGATGGAAGTAAGTACACCGTGGCTGTACACAACATAATGAAGTTAAACATAGTTTACTAACATTATCTGATGAACACGCATTGTAGCCAATGGTTGTTACATTCTTTGAACAGTTCAAATGTTTACAGTTCTAATCACAAGTAACACAAACAGTACATCTCTTCCTCCATTTTTAGACACAGATAAATGTTTTGTTTTTGTAAATGTGAGCAAGGTCTGCAGCAGATGTACCATGCAAGGTGAAATGTTTGTGTCATCCTCAATACCAATCTAATGCATATTTTTGTCTAGGTTCAAGGGAATTGATTAACTGGATAACACCAGTATGATCACTGAGGTATTCTCGGTATGTCATCAATGACTATGTATGTGTGTGTGTGTGTGTGTATGTACGTGTGTGTATGTATGTACGCACATGTGTATGTGTACGTATGTACGCACATGTGTATGTATGTATGTGTGTGTATGTACATACATATGTATGTATGTATGTATGTACGTACGTCTTTATGTATGTATGTACGTGTATGTTTACCAATGCA
Organism: Glandiceps talaboti; assembly: GCF_964340395.1. Classification (NCBI taxonomy): domain Eukaryota; kingdom Metazoa; phylum Hemichordata; class Enteropneusta; family Spengelidae; genus Glandiceps; species Glandiceps talaboti. The sequence goes on from NC_135553.1 coordinate 17,292,866, forward strand.
ATCTACTGATGTTAAAATTATACCTGCATATGCCTGCATTGTTATGAAATTTATGAATAAAAGAATGACAATTAGATGGCTAAACAATGGACACTTCTAATCAATCAATCAATATAACCATATTGCCCTTTTCTGTAAAAGACTTCATTTCCTTTAGGGTAAAATTAATGACTTCTTTTTTCAGCTTTATTTTATAACAAGCCACAAGCTTGTGCTATACAGTAGTTTTACTGAACATTGTGCATTTCTTATTTTTCAAATTTTCACAAGTTTTTGTTTCTCCTTCATCTGACAAACACTCGCAGTTCTAACATATTTCATATCAATGTTCATATGTTATTTATATACTACAGTTTGTTTAGAGTATGAAAATTAGGTACACTCCATAATCTCCATCCCCCGAATGAAGCCCTTTTATGAGTACACGTTCCTGAGATGATGGTAGCAGCTTACAAATGTTCACTTGTATTGATCCATATATTAGCTGTGCACAGCTTGGACACCACTACACTATAAATAGGTTTAATATTAGACTCTCTCCTATTTGCATATGTGATAACAAGAACTGGTACTGTAGGCATGTTTTTTGTTGTTGTGTTTGTTTTGATTTTCGTTTGCCCTTCTTTGTTCATTCTTGTTGGCTATGTGTTTGTCAAGGCCAATCATGAGATCCTGTTCTGTCTGCATCTTGCTTCCGACATAGACAATACTGTATCAGTATTACAATCAGTTGTCTACATGAGTGAGCTGTGCTCCATGCAAGTATCACCTTCACCCATTATTTAGACTGCTATTTCCTTGACTCCAGCCAACAATTTTCAGGAAGTAGGAACTGGGACAGCCTGGTCAATTTTTTCTCCTGCTTTTACTATTGTGGCCACTTTGATAACTTCACAAGAGGTCAATAACTTGACACTTCTCATTTATGACTGGTGTACCAGAATAATTCACACCTTACAATGTCACTGGATCTTAATTCTGAAGGTAATGCCTTCAAAAGACACAATACACCAAGGGCAAAGATGCTGGACATAGATAGACATGACATGATGGGTTTTTTCTACCAATCTGAGGTAACTTTTTTTGTGTGTGTGAAGCTAATGGTTGCCAGTATCAAGAATGTCTCTCCACTATACAGTCTTCAAGTAATTGTCAACAAATTATGGAAGAGCACATAAACTAAACATTGAGTACAGGTTTTACAACTAACATCTTAGCAAGTTAAAACCATTTTAACTAAACGACAGTATGTTTTGCAATTCATCTTTCCATTGTAGTTTGCATGTATAACTACAATAATTAAAAACTGAACCCTGTGTACATGCATATGTGTACACGATGTGTCTCCAGTCGTCTGGTTAAATAGTTACAGACTTCAAGTACACACACATCGTAAATTTGTATCAACTCATCGATCATAGAATATCAGGTTCAAGTGGAGGTCAACCAAACCTCAAGAATTAGTATCATTTTGTCAACGTTGGTTGAGAAACACCAATGGCATCAGGTGAACAAGTTTGAATGAGTGGATATCAACAAAATCGATATTTATCAATAATTTGTATTTTTTATATATTTCAATCACAATTCTTAGACTAACGAGGGAGGAATCAATTGAGGTATTCAATTTATAACGCTTCGAGAGATGGAAACTTCTATCATGGAATTGTTTTGGTCTAGAACAGTTAGTGTGGTGTACAAAACATGAGTTGCAATATTCTGTGATCGTATCAATGAGCATCCAAGTGTACGTATTTGCACGGTATAAACATTGACCGGTATTTTACCTTCAGGTCGATCTGATCCAACGCCAAGTACACTGTGGTATAGTCATGCACTAAAACAATTATTAACTGATCCACAGTGATAGTAGACCGAGCTAATTTGGGAAAACATTGGTAGTTGTTTACGAGAACGTAGTATTGTATTATTAGTTTGTGTCGGAGTTAGGCCTCACTTTAGTACATCATTCACGGTACACGATCAGCGGCCATGTTTTTAATCATACTGCGTTCGGAACTAACACTTTCTCACGGCCTATCGCGATAAACATACTCTAATTCCTGCCTTCATAGGCAAGGAAATTTACTGACTTACCTGTAAGTCTCAGTTTGGAGGGACCCTCCCTCCGTGGTCCGTGACTTAAAGGCATATCCCCACGACGGCTCCACTGCTTTTCGCTGACCTACACATACAGTACAATGGCGGATCCAAGTGTACGTCATGAAGTAGTTCTGCGGGAGGGCTTGGCGACTGAGTGATGCGTCAATATCCCTGCGCAGTGATTTCATTTTTTAAAACCATGACCTTACCACATGCGTAGTGATATTTGTGTCTAGACAGAAGTGAATAGGTGGAACCAATAGTTCAACAAAGTTTCTGAAGAGGGAGACATCAAACAATTTTTAGGAAATAAAAACATTTCCTGTCGCATCTATTCACACAGTAACTGAAGGCCTTCCTAGTTACAAATGTAACAGACTATTTACCCTACAAATTTGATGATTTACTTCGCAGACTTTACAACAAACCCACTTTCGATTGACGTAGGAGGTCGAAGGTGCAGAAAATGACTCACTAAAGAAAGAATTATTTTGTTCTTGAGATATTTGAAAGTATTGCAAAAATGATCAAAGACAGGATGTAGTTGTGGTATATGGAATAAACCAATAGATTGTGTGAATGAAATGTCACGGTTGTTCCGGTATTTGACGACAGAGAGACTAGATAAACAAGTTGTTGCACATACACGTGACTTTATAGGCGGAACAGTTTGTCTTTACACTTGACACATCACGAGAAAAATTGTCGCCGATAGAATAAATGACAAAACTTGTCGAGACATTAGTAAACAAAAAGGGCGACATAATCTAGCATCATAAACAAAGAAAATTAAAAGCAAGTCTACGCGATTTAATGCACTCTCCCCTCAGCACTTTATTTTTGCGCTTTTCAAGTGTACCAAAAGAAGGGGATTACAATTATCACATGTAATATGTTTTTATGACTTCACGCAGTTGAATTATACTTTTTTTTTTAAATTATGTTATCTTATACTACATGTATTCATTATTTTCGTTCAACTCAGTTATATTTTGCTTTGCGGTTGCCATTTTTCACAATTGTGATGAATGAGGTGAGGAGGGGGGGGGGGAAGGAGGATTGGAAGGACGGAAATAGTATACGTATTAAACATATAAAACGTATTCTATCAAAAATCCTGTCATGAGGATCGTATCATCGTTTCGAATTCATCTTTCATAAAAAAATTTAAAAATATAATTTGGACATTTAAAAAGCGTATTTATTGAGTCGGCCTGTGTGACCCCTTTGCGAGTATCCCAGTGTTATACAATAGAGTTTGTCGAATTGTGGAAACCAGAGTTATTATTTCTACCATTACATTTCAAAATAAGTGGGAGGCTCGTTAAGAACGTTGCCGTAAAACAGGCCATGGTTTGCGACGATGAATTGTGGGGCCCGGGTAATAACATTCAAGACAAATAAAAGTATTACAAAATATTGCTCCTTTTACGCAATGCAAGTTGCTTTTATATGCGTTTCGGAATAGCCACGACAGACACGTGTAGTATTGCTTTGAACAATGTGAAGCATAAATTTAGTATATAACTTTCTATTGGCAGAACTGAATCCTGCTGGTATTTTACGCATTATGTATAAACAAGTAGATGACGTCATTTTGTATACGTATACTACCGGTAAATGTTGAGGGAATCTTTAATATGCCATCACTGAAGGGTGTTTTTAACACTAAAAGACATTTTACCTTCGAAGGCATACATCAACTTCATATAATACTAGTAACACTAATAAATCTTTCTTCTACTATAAGCCTAGCCTATTATTTAAAATTCTATTTGGGGTTTTCATCCGGTTAGGAAAATAAATTGTTCAAATCAAATAATAACTAAAACAATTATCTATTTATTGATCGATAAAAACAACATATGAAAAAAATATCCAGTCGCAAAGATTGAATTCATTATTTGTATGTTATGTTATGTTATGTTATGTTATGTTATGTTATGTTATGTTGATTTATTATTCTGCATGACGTCTTCTCTCCCGAACTTCCCCCAAATTAGCTGCAATAATCATAGTTTTGACTTATTTGAGGATTTTTTTAAATTTAGTTTTACTTTGTTTCATTTCATTTCGTTTCGTTTTGAACTTTTTTGCGAGAACTTGTGGGGTTTAAACGCAAAATTAATGTTTTCAGTGCGAACATCGGAAAGATAAAAAAAAAGCTAAAACACATGCAAAAAAAATCAAAGCTCAAAATCAAAAACTGACGCTACAGTTATTGCAGCTACTCCCAAATTACTTGTAAGGGGGAGGGGGGCATTGCAACTCATCTCAATAATTTCACACAAGCATCTAATAAAGCATTCACGTATTGCATGTTTTTCAATAAACAATACAGTACCCAGAGTTATATAAAGAACTCATACAATGAATGCTCTGGTATCGCAAAGTATCAATGGCACCGAATACTTTGAATTCCCAGTGATGTATGCTGTTTATCTCAGATAGAGTGGACATTATTGTTATGTTTATTGGGCAAAAAATATCAGTTTGTAGAGAGGTATGACCCGTTGTCTAAGCTTAGCGCACTCCAAATCTTTGACATGCTTCTGTTCAACGACTCACTACTAAACTCAGATTATAATTAGCTTATGTCAAAACATTTCGAATTTAATAGCTCATTAATATTATTTTTGGGGGTGGTGCTGACACCCAGTCTATGCATGCAATGCATTTATATACATTTGTACATTTGTTTGAAAGCAATAAATGTTAGTTTTATAATAATATAGCCGTTTTCCACGCTGGGTTCAAAGCACTTTACAATTATTTTTTTTGGTAACAACACAACAGTGCTTTATACTCGAGTAACTCCCTGGGGAACATACAAGTTATTGAAGTCTCTGTGAATGCATATGATAAAAGCATTCACAGAGCAACTTCTATTCTACCAGGTCCCCGAATCGCACAGCTGGGTTGACTGGGGCACAATCGTAGTCCAAACCTTGACAAATGACTGTAGTATACAATACTATACTCTAAATAATATATTTATAGAATTCGTGACAAATTGCGTCCAACCCTTCTGCAACTTCAATACTGCATAAGCCATAACACCCTTTTACTCCCCGGGTCTTATACCCCTTATTCGACAATGTGTTTTTGCAGATTATAAGTGTAACGAGATGGGCAACTTTGACCAACTTTGTATCATGGCCTTGTTCGTAACCAGACCAACTTTGTATCATGGCCTTGTTCGTAACCAGGCCAATTTTGTATCATGGCCTTGTTCGTAACCAGGCCAATTTTGTATCATGGCCTTGTTTGTAACTGGACCAACTTTGTATCATGGCCTTGTTTGTAACCAGACCAACTTTGTATCATGGCCTTGTTCGTAACCAGACCAACTTTGTCTCATGGCCTTGTTCGTAACCAGGCCAATTTTGTATCATGGCCTTGTTCGTAACCAGGCCAATTTTGTATCATGGCCTTGTTGGTAACCAGGCCAATTTTGTATCATGGCCTTATTGGTAACCAGGCCAACTTTGTATCATGGCCTTGTTTGTAACTGGGCCAACTTTGTATCATGGCCTTGTTCGTAACCAGGCCAATTTTGTATCATGGCCTTGTTCGTAACCAGGCCAATTTTGTATCATGGCCTTGTTCGGAACCAGGCCAACTTTGTATCATGGCCTTGTTTGTAACTGGGCCAACTTTGTATCATGGCCTTGTTCGTAACTGGACCAACTTTGTATCATGGCCTTGTTCGTAACTGGACCAACTTTGTATCATGGCCTTGTTCGTAACCAGGCCAACTTTGTATCATGGCCTTGTTCGTAACTGGACCAACTTTGTATCATGGCCTTGTTCGTAACCAGGCCAACTTTGTATCATGGCCTTGTTCGTAACCAGGCCAATTTTGTATCATGGCCTTGTTGGTAACCAGGCCAACTTTGTATCAAGACCTTGTTTGTAACCAGACCAACTTTGTATCATGGCCTTGTTCGTAACCAGGCCAATTTTGTATCATGGCCTTGTTCATAACTGGGCCAACTTTGTATCAAGGCCTTGTTTGTAACGGGGCCAACTTTGCATCATGGCCTTGTTCGTAACTGGGCCAACTTTGTATCATGGCCTTGTTTGTAACTGGGCCAACTTTGTATCACGGTCTTGTTCATAACAGGGCCAATTTCTCTCATATTAATTATTCTACAATCTAATTTGTAGCTAAAAATAGAAACGTGCAGCAGATATTGATTAATTTTCTTATTAGTGAATCTGAATAGGTGCCAGTAAAGGTACAAATCACATATTGTTGATTAGAATATTCAGAATGACAGGCTTTACCAAAACTGTCCATTTGCTGGCGTTACCGCTTTTCAAAAATCCTTGGTCATGATACAAGATCTATTACTATGCTTTACAAACCTGATGACCATTTTAAGTACAACTGTTGACATTAGACTGTGGATGAACAGAACCTGTTACAAAGAGGGAAAGTAAACAAATTAGTTGGATTAATAACACTTGGCACATCATGTTGGAACAACAGAGACTTGTATTACACACCATGGTTTGATAAGAACAGTTTTATGGCCTCTTTATGTATACATGAAATGCCAGGGGAGCTGGAAATTTGTTTGTGACTGTAAACTATTTTGTAAAGTGGCCATAAAACTGTTCTTATCAAATGATGTGACTGTATTACAAGTCTCTGTACTTGATGTAACAGGTTCCATTCATCCACAGTCTGATGTCGACAATTGTATGTGTCTGTTCATTATTTGCATTCATATCAGAGATTTGAGACAGTAGACATATTTTATACATAGTTGTGCTGACTACAATAAAAGTTTCATACGGCAAGTACAACCAACTTGACACAAGAAAACGACCAAACCCATTACAGTGTAAAGCACTACTACAGTACTACATCTCTGGCCACACCTTGTCAAATATTCATTTATTCAAATTTTACATTGCTTAGATAGTGAGTGGGTTAAGTTTACCTGACATGAGTGAAACTTTGAAATCCTACAACAAATGATCAAATCATATACATATATTGTTTTGCACAAAATGAACTGCATATATTTTCTTTTTAATTTTTACTCTCGTGTTAGGCAAAAAAAAAGGTATGTACATCACTTAAGTACCCTCGCGTCAGTCTCTTTTCTGTGTGTTTGTCCAGCCCATGCAGTCTGCAGATCTGTGGGGAAATAAAAAATAACCCTCCCTACTTCAGTGAAGACAACTGCAGAGCCAATCATGAACAAACAAATGACATCTGCCCCACATATACACACTTGCTCTAAAGTACTAAATAAAAAGAACAGTAACTGCCATTAATAGGAGATTTAGTAACAGGTTTGCTGAGAATTGAAAAAAAAAAAATTTACATTGTCACACTACTATAGACAAAATGTCCTTACCTGAAACAATTTTTTTTTTGGCCTAAACATCCTACACAAAAGCCAGCTTAGATGTGACACTACTTGGAAGTTGAAGTTGTTTCATACTCAATTTGTACAAAAGTAAACCAGGATCACAGTAGACAGTAACACATAATTTGATAAAAATTGAAATATTTACTCAAATTACTCATCTTCATGTTTAACAGATGCATTACAAAAAAATAAATTGATATACTGTATTACAGCTTAGCAGTTGCAGCTCTGCGGACATGTACATTTACTCTCTCTACCCTGCACTGACTGAGATCAGTTTTGACAAGTTCTTTAGCACCACTGAACTTTCCAAGAAAATCATCCACACTACTTCTATCCTGAGAGGATAATCCACTGTAGAGATCTGTGATTCCCTGGAGCATCCAGAGACAATAAGGGAGTACTGCCCGGTTTCCGGTTACATTGCCGATGGTGAAAGGACGGACACCAATACTGCGAGGTATATCCTGTTCTTCTGGATTATCCTGAAATACAGCAATTTACGTAAAATAAAAATTTTTGTTCTTTTTAAAACATTGTATTCTCAGAATTACCAAGGCTAACAAATAACATAATAAGTTTCAGCTGTTCGATCCTAAATGTCTGCATTATACATGATTTGAATAAAATTTACCTCTCGCCTGATCAGTGTGTATAACATCAGTGATTTGTTTAATTTCATCTTACATCTGATTGGTTGTACAACTTAAGTGATTTGCATAAATCTACAGCATGCCTGATTGGCTGTGCAACAACTTCAGTGATTTGCATAAACTTTGCCTCATGCGTGATTGGTCATATGACAACTTTAAATTGATTTGTGTCTACTGACTAAATATGATTACCTTGAGATACTGTGTCAAATCTGTTGCTGTATCCATTAAGAATGACCCATGCTCCTTAAATACTCTGTCAAGTAACGGATACAGAGTTTCAGGTATGTGATCATTTGGCAAGAAGTCTTTCTGTTCTGCTGGTAATTCTTCTTTCACTAGTCTTCCATCTACCACTTTATGTAAATGCTGTCTGGACTCAATAGTGAATTGATTCATATTTTCAACCCAGGCAGCAACAACAGGAGCTCTGGTCCTCATTATTATACCTACAGAGAATAGTCACAAGATTTTCTCAGGAAAGTTGATGATAAAGTTTTGTGTGTACTGTTCATGTCCCGCTTTTCAATAATATACAATATAGTAATACTAGTATATGGAAAAAAATCCAATTAGTTTACAGGAGAAATCAATTTGCCTTAGCTTTTCACTCAAGGGACATGTTTTTTAGACAAAGATAGACACAATGACATTAACAGAGAAACAACACACACAGCAGAACTCTTTACCCAATCGTATTGAAAAGTGATAAGCATTGCTATGTGTTTACAGTGCAGTAGACTTACAAATTACACATGGACTTCATGATTTTAATGGCTCCAATTGTTTGCTTTCCAAATGGCAACAACTACTTCTACATCCCTACTGTGTGTGCACCTCTATAATTGTTTCGTTTGCATTTGAAGTTGTCTCTCTCCCTTCATTTCAAAAACATCCTGTCTCATGAGTGAAAAACCAAGGCATATTCATTTCTCCTGTAATAATATGTATCTTCAATACATTATAGCCTGGTAGTGTTGGTCATGGCACAAATCAATGCAAAAAAACATGTGTCATTGGGTCACTAATTGGATAAGTAAGCAGGCATGCATTACTGTGAACTCATTTGATACACACATATTTGGTTACCGTAGTGATTTAAGAAGTGTTGATCAAATGTATGATATTTCACAAATGGTGATTTATATCAAAGAAGATAGGGATACCTACCTGGAGCAGAATCTCTGAAAAACATGGTGTACAGTTGACCAAATATAGCAAAGTCATTGATAGTTGGTTTATATCAAAGAAGATAGGGATACTTACCTGGAGCAGGATCTCTGAAAAACATGGCGTACAGTTGATCAAATATGGCAAAGTCATTGATAGTTGGTTTATATCAAAGAAGATAGGGATACCTACCTGGAGCAGGGTCTCTGAAAAACATGGTGTACAGTTGACCAAATATGGCAAAGTCATTGATAGTTGGTTTATATCAAAGAAGATAGGGATACTTACTTGGAGCAGGATCTCTGAAAAACATGGCGTACAGTTGACCAAATATGGCAAAGTCATTGATAGTTGGTTTATATCAAAGAAGATAGGGATACCTACCTGGAGCAGGATCTCTAAAAAAACATGGTGTACAGTTGACCAAATATGGCAAAGTCATTGATAGTTGGTTTATATCAAAGAAGATAGGGATACTTACTTGGAGCAGGGTCTCTGAAAAACATGGCGTATAGTTGACCAAATATGGCAAAATCACCGATAGTTGGTTTATATCCAAGAAGATAAGGATACTTATCAAAATGAGCAGTAAGCAGGTCTAATAACTCTGTATATCCTCTATCTAACTCTGGTTTGGTGTTATCATCAATTCCTGGAAAAAAACAAAACAATTTAATACTTCAGATATAGGAATTGATTTGTGCATTGAGTTAATTCCCATCACTGCATGCCAATCACTCGTCTAGTTCCTATACAGTATCGTTACGATTTATACCTTCACTCACAACCACAGGCTGGTCATCCAGACTAGCCAATCACTATCCCTAACATATACGATAAAAATATAAGTCTTTGATATTTGATTTTTTGAATGTTCACTCTTGCAGTCATTGCATTTCAAAACTAATTACACCTTTGAGTTTAATAGTTCCTACTGTACAAACATTAATGAGAAACTGTCTGTAACTTTATGTTGAGTCAGTTTCATTTCATATTGATATACATTTTGTATTTATATCATAATACCATAACAACTACTATTATCACTACAAATTTGCATAAATTAATTGATTGGCATCGGAAAGACAGACTTGTCCATTTCTAACTGAATTCCTTAGGGACTTCTTGTATCCTGTTGTACATTAGAGGGTTACACACAGATGAGTACGTTAAAACGTGTCTACCCAATAGTGTTCTCTTCAGGTACTCAGGTGACATTATGGTCATGTAAAAATGATATTATACATAACAATATATTTTAGGTATAAAAAAATGGTATAAATGCAAGTCTTTGTTATCAAGCTTCTCTGTGTAGCAATCATGTTTTGTGGGTGCTGTTTATTCTTGAAACTATGTGAATTTCACACCATCACTTATTTGGGCATCAAAGGGGCTTTAGTTACAGACTTAAGTATCAATTAATTTACTAGACTATCAACAATCGTCTTGACTTTTTTGTAATTTGTCTTTAATATTATTGTCGCTGAAATTAATAGAATTAAACATAACAAGGTGTATGCTGGACGTTCCATGAAGTCAAGATGACTGTTCTAATCCACAGGGCTTTCATTTCTATGAATATTCATGAGCGCCTTCGTTCATGGAATGTTTAACTCAGATGCCTGGTTAACCACTAGAGGGCGTTTGAGGAGATAATACAGATGCTAGATTATATTTTATGTGTTCGAATCCTCTGTGAGTAGTGCACATTCTGTATCTGCATTGTACATGCTGACTATTAGATTGTATGTTAGTAAATAAAATATATTTCTGAAGGTTTTTTAGGAATATGATCAAATATAATGTGTCTGAATACAGACTATTAATTTACCTGCAGTGGGCTCATTACTTCTAAAGGAGGGAAAAGGTAAATGATCCTCTCTGAGAACATATATGTTGTTCTGTAGGAAATTTATTTCATCAATAAATTAAACTTACCAATAAATTGTATAGATGATCCAAAGCGTGAACAGATTCTCTCTCCCTTCTGTCTCTGAACATCTTCTGGATCTCTAGGAAATGATGCCTTGCCAAATTCCTGAGTTAGAAATTTCCTGTTTTCAGGAAAACTCCACCTGTTGATGTGATTGTGTATGCAGTCAAATTATTCATAAATGAATATTTACTTCATGTTGGAAAAGGGAAAGTAATATAAATTTTGAATTTAACCTCCCCAAAACTGACATGGTCATAATAAAATGCATTTTAAAGGAAAAGTCCACACAGACTTATTTCTACCTTTGGTACACTTGTATTGATTACTACTATCAACTTAAAGGAAAAGTCCAGTCAAACCATAGACCTTTTAGTACACTTGTATTGATTACTGCTCTCAACTTAAAGGAAAGTCCAGTCAGTCTTATTTCTACCTTTAGTACACTTGTATTGATTACTACTATCAACTTAAAGGAAAAGTCCAGTCAGACTTATTTCTACCTTTAGGACACTTGTATTAATTACTGTTATCAACTTAAAGGAAAAGTCCAGTCAGACTTATTTCTACCTTTTAGTACACTTGTATTGATTACTGCTATCAACGTAAAGGAAAAGTCCAGTCAGACTTATTTCTACCTTTTAGTACACTTGTATTAATTACTACTATCAACTTAAAGGAAAAGTCCAGTCAGACTTATTTCTACCTTTAGTACACTTGTATTGATTACTGCTATCAACTTAAAGGAAAAGTCCAGTCAGACTTATTTCTACCTTTTATACACTTGTATTAATTACTACTATCAACTTAAAGGAAAAGTCCAGTCAGACTTATTTCTACCTTTTAGTACACTTGTATTAATTACTACTATCAACTTAAAGGAAAAGTCCAGTCAGACTTATTTCTACCTTTTATACACTTGTATTGATTACTGCTATCAACTTAAAGGAAAAGTCCAGTCAGACTTATTTCTACCTTTTATTCATTTGTATTAATTACTACTATCAACTTAAAGGAAAAGTCCAGTCAGACTTATTTCTACCTTTTAGTACACCTGTATTGATTACTGCTATCAACTTAAAGGAAAAGTCCAGTCAGACTTATTTCTACCTTTTATACATTTGTATTAATTACTGCTATCATCTTAAAGTAAAAGTCCAGTCAGACTTATTTCTACCTTTTATACACTTGTATTAATTACTACTATCAACTTAAAGGAAAAGTCCAGTCAGACTTATTTCTACCTTTTAGTACACTTGTATTGATTACTGCTATCAACTTAAAGGAAAAGTCCAGTCAGACTTATTTCTACCTTTTATACATTTGTATTAATTACTGCTATCAACTTAAAGTAAAAGTCCAGTCAGACTTATTTCTACCTTTTATACACTTGTATTAATTACTACTATCAACTTAAAGGAAAAGTCCAGTCAGACTTATTTCTACCTTTTAGTACACTTGTATTAATTACTACTATCAACTTAAAGGAAAAGTCCAGTCATACTTATTTCTGCCTTTAGTACACTTGTATTGATTACTGTTATCAACTAAAGGAAAAGTCCAGTCAGACTTATTTCTACCTTTAGTATACTTGTATCAGCTTACATATGATTTTGGGTGATGAAATGATATTTATCTTGTTTCAACTTTGACATCTTGTCAAGAAATATAAAGAGTGCAAAGACAAAGACATTAGGGTAAAAATGATGTCACCACTAGAGGTTTTTCCCATAAACCCTTGCTGGAAAATCCCAAAATGGCTGAACTGTCAAGTGCAGTAGGGTTTCTTTACACTAAGATTCAAAGTTTTTAGGGAAGTTACCAAAGTGCTATTTTATCAACCAAAATGATATTTATAAATGTTAATCTATCGATTAGCATCAACAAGTGACACTAAAGCCAGAAATAAATCTGACTGAATTTCCTTATGACAAAAAGCCAATACCCCATTTTAGACCAAAATACATAATCACAGATATGAAAATGTCAACCAGTGAATAGCTGGAGGAAATTCCGAGGGCAATTCCTGGAAATTTCGAACTAGTCGAGAATTTATTATGTGGTTCCTTCCAGAACCTAATTTTAGACCAAACAAAATCGAAAAGTGTGAAAAGTAGACCCCATTTTAGACTCCTTATCTCTAAAATTACAGTACCCATTTTAGACCAAAGGTTGAAAAACCCCACCCCAAAGAGCTGCACACATATGTATACCCAATCAAGACAATATCTCCAAAGGATCATATTTTAATAGGAAAGAAAAAAAAAGAATTTTTTTTCTGAACTTGAGACAGGCAAATGACAAACAGGATAAATCCTACAAACCTATAATGCATAGCAGTGATAAACAACCATTCATCAGCATACAACTCCAGTAATTGACTGACAAGTTTTTGTTTTGGAGTGCTAGGATGGATAGAAGGCTCTGGGTATGTTTTCTCCAATGTGTTAATGATATCTGTGGAATCCTGTAGAAGTTCATTGTCAGGTGTGACAACAATTGGTACAACACTCCAACCAATGCGTGGCTTGACAACATTTCTCATCACCTACATAAGTAAAATAGAATTGAAATGATGAAAATATGCCCCTTTTTAGGGTCAACAAGATTGACTGTGTAACAAAGCATAATAATTTTGTTTTGAAACATGTCCACCAATCTGACAGTGGACAGACCATTATTTGATTCAAAATTTTAATATTCTTTCCTTTTTAAAATTACAACAGCATACATCAATTACATGTAACAACTAAGATAGTTAGTCATATAATTATGTTCTTACTGACTGACTGACTGACTTACTGACTGACTGACTGATTGATTGATTGATTGATTGATTGATTGATTGATTGAGTGAGTGGTTGAATGACTGACTGACTGACTGACTGACTGACTGACTGACTGTCTGATTGATGAATGGATGGGTGGATGGAATAATTCATTATTCTATGACTCATATGAGCTTCCTGGCTCATGACAAAATATGGAGATAAGTGTTTATCTTAAAATTCGCGGGTATTTAGAGATCCCCAGAATTTCCAGAGAATTTCGATGCAAGATCAGTCTGATCTTGCAGATGGGAACACTTTGTTCGCGTGGGGGCGTGGTGACATGGCAAACTATATACATTCTCTATGTATGAATATGCATCATTGCATGTCTCACCTCGAGAGTGCATAACACAGGTTCAAATGGGATCTTCTTGTACCGAAGGTATCCTCGCACTTTTGCCGTATACGGTGACAACTCGGCTCCGATAAACTGCAACATCTTGCCCACTGCTGATACTGATGGCATTGTGATTTCAACACGGAGTTCGACACTAGTTCAAAGACCAACACCATAAAAAGGGCAAAGGTCGACTTTGAAAAACGTCACATGCACAGTAGTGCAGTGACGTTGATCCGCGGAGCACCACTTGACAGGTGAAAAGCCCGATGATCGATGGCATTCAAGCCAAGATACTGACTGGTAGATGACTCCAGGGGTGTAGGAATTTTGGCAACTCTCCGTGACAAGTCTTCATTTCAACTCTGAGTACCACTTCATTTCAGCTCCCAGGCTGGAAAGGTGTCGCTTCAAAAGGTGAGATAAACAGTCGTCAGTCACTGTGTGTGTATAACTATAATAATATTGTGTGGTGAATGAGTCGGGTCCACAAGTGGCCGCTCTTCTCGGCTTGAGTGCAAGTGTTTTCAAACACCAAATACGACACAAGCTATCGTTTGTATATATCAGAGACAGTGGCATAGCCGTCTTCGTCATTACATGTATCATACTCAACTCCATCTCCATCTCCATGCTACAAATATCATCATTCCAGTGTAAAGATGTCCGGGAAAAGGTCTATGTATTACACTTCTATAGACTATAGTGGCTTCTTAAATCTTAGATGTAAACATTGCGTAATACTAATAGTAATACTAATTACTTTTCCACTCTACTGGCCGCTATCACCACCACCACCACCACCACCACCACCACCACCACCACCACCACCACAGGTACTTGAATCAATCTGTATGATTTAAAAAAAAAATATGTATAGATACATATTTTTTTTTAAAAATCATACAGATTGATTCGAGTACCTGTGATCATCATCATCATCATCATCATCATCATCATCATCATCATGTGACAAATAATTTTGTTATCAAGTCATCAGTTGTGTTTATATATTAATGAATTTCATAGAAAGGATGGTCTTATAATTATTTTGTGTCATTATTGACCAATGATTTATCATTTTACATAGACTGATTGATTGAATTGATTGAATTTATTTGGGTAAAAATTTATACAAGTACATATTAAAATACAAGGATAAAAATCACCGAGGATAACACATAAAAGTCTTTCCAATGTGGTCCTCATAGGGGTATTCAAAACGCCATGGCAAAAATGTTACAACAAACAAACAAACAAACAAACAAACAAACAAAATTAAAATAATTTTAAATGTATTACAGATGACAGAGCACCACACAAAAAAATTATAAAATACACAGACCACCCACAATTTAAAAAAAGGAAGGACTAAAAAGTTACAAAATATTATGTTCTTTAACCTCTAATTTGTTCCATAGAAAAACAAATGACGCTAAATTTGTTTATCGTATGATGTCAAACAAAAAGAAAACCACATAAATATTAATGTCTGACCAGCACTCTGTCAGGCGAGGAAGAATTCAATCTAATTAAAATTTGATGTGGTGAATATGCTTTAATATCTCTGTACGTGTATTTACTTCTATTTCATTCATTTGATTTTCCCAGCCTTCTTCCCACAATGTGATTAAAATCTGATGGGGTGAATATGGCTCTATTGCTTTATTTGCTTCTATTTCATTTGTTTATTGTCGTGTTTTTTTTTATTTTGTTGGTCTGCAGGAGTGATCGCCTTCGTGAGAAGAATTAAGGCAATCACTCCCAGAATGACATTGAAAACAAATGGCAATAAACGAATGAAATAGAGATATAGAGAATAGAGTTGTATTCACCACATCAGATTTTAATCAGATTGGGAAGAATTGTACCATCGCTGTAAAACCGCAGGCCTCTTTATAGCACTATCCAAGACGCATCACCATTTTTCATACATGTTTGCTGAAAAATATATGCTTGGCTTGCGAGAATTAACTGCACAAATAGTGAATATCATAGGATGAAGTTTTATTGCATTCAGTTATGAATAAATTATGCAGATAAAGTATATTCATTATACAAATGACATTTCATAATATAAATAGAATTGAAACTATAGACCTGAATAAGGATGACTGACCGGCACTGACCTTCAGACTGGGGAGAACCCCAAAAGACTAAATGACATCATGGATATCATGTCGATAATTTTACTATGTTGATATTGTACATGCTTAGATAGAAACAGTCTGTTGTGATGGAACAGTGGGAAACACAATGCCACCTAAAAGAAAATCAACCCCATTAAAGGACTACAATGTAAGGAAGAATAAAAGATTGAAAACTGACAACAAAGTTGTCAAATCATCAACGAAAAAATCTCCAAATAAGACGCCAGTGAAGAAAACACCTCCAAAGAAAACCATAACTACCAAGAAAAAGTCCCCTGTGAAAAAATCACCACCAAGAGCTACAAGTAAAAAGGCGATTTCAACAAAGAAGAAATCACCACCAAGAAACAGATCACTGACCAAAGTGTCACCAACACGAAAAGGGGGCCAAAAAAGAACCAGATCATCAAGTGTGAAGGAGCAGCCACAGAAAAGGACCAAAACAGAGAATCCGTACACCAGGGTGTTTAAAGTATCAGCCAGGAAGAAAAATGAAAGTACAGGAAGAAAGACCAACAACAAAGTGACAAAACAAAATACAAACGCAAAAGGCAAAAAAGCATCAACAAAGCAAACAGAATTATCAAAGAAAACAGTGACGAAAGTTGAACTAGATGAGAAAGTCGAAAGAAGGGAGCAGAAGGTAGATGAAAACAGTACTTCAAAAGAAACAATAGTTACAACTGAAAGTGTAGACGGTAGAAGTGATTTTGTTGATTGTAGCGGTGAGGTGAAGCAGGAAGAACTGAAAGACAACAAAGACTCAAGAATTTCAGGAGAAGTTGATATTGAAGTAAAGAGTGGTGAGATGCTTGGACAGAAGATAGGAAAGTTTGTTGGAGCTCATGTCTCTATAGCAGGTATGGTGTAACAGAAAATTTACAAAAAAAAATTGTCAATTCTGTTAAATTTAGTAAACTTTTGTTTTGAAGACAAAGTAGAGAATTAGTACCTAGAATTTCTGACTGCACACTTCAATCTAGTCGTGCATTGGCCAACCCCTTTCAAGTAAATGAAAGTGTAGTAATGGCCGATAGCATGGGATGACATGTCGTATCTTGCAGACTAATTTTCAGTCATTTGAAGAAAAATTGTAAACTTTGAATTTTTTATTTTGTCATGTATGTTTGACTACAGATGTTTGTTTTTCATCAGGAGGAATTGAAAATGCAGTTACTAATGCTGTTGACATCGGTGCCAAGGCCTTTGCATTGTTTCTGAGATCTCAACGTCAGTGGGTGACGAAACCATTGAAGATTGACGCAGCAGAGAGGTTCAAAGAAAACTGCAGAATTCACGCCTTTCCTTCTCATTTGATCATCCCACACGGTTCGTATCTAATGAACTGTGGATCCCCAAATGAAGAAACCTTAGAGAAAAGCCGCAATACATTGGTAGATGAATTGAAACGATGTGAAATGTTGGGTTTGACTATGTTTAACTTTCATCCTGGTAAGTGTCATAGACACAGGGCTCGAAATTAACAGTATGAGTCCTGTTTCCAAAGACAACCAATTCTTGTCATGAGTTTGCAGCTGGTAGCCCATTTAGGCTACCACTGATTATGCATGGTTTCAAGGATGGAAAATTTACAGACATTATTTTAGTAACACACACACATACATTTCCAATAGAGGAGCTCTGTTTTCAGTTCAGGAATATGAGACTATTGGTCACCTTCATTGGGCTAACAATTTCTGGAATAGGTAGCACACTGGGACTACCAAGGAAAAAAAAGCCCTGAGATAAAAAACACAAAATAACACAATGCATGTTTTCTTCAAGGTTATTTTGTAATCACTATTCCGAATGTTTAGATTTTGGTGCTCAAAATTTTAGCTGAATAATAAATGTTCACATGTTAGCTTCACTTTATGTTTGCGAATAAAAAACTTGAACAACACTGTATCATTGAAACTTTCTGTATTGATTCACACCTAGTAAATGATTCTACCATTATTACATATAGTTATTCAGAATTTACCAGTGAAATTGATTCCTTTGCCACACTGATTTGTTTAAGAATTGTATCATTATTATGTACTCAAATTTGTAAGAGTGAGTTATGGTATTTTGCTGTTAACAGGTTCATCGTGTGGTGAAATCTCTGTGGAAGAATGCTTAGATCGTATTGGTGAAAGTATTAACCAGGCCCATGCCAAGACTGTAGGAGTTGTTACAGGTCTGTCATTAAAGTTTTAGTGATTTCATGACCTAGGTTTTTGAGCCTCTGGAAATGAAAGCTGAGAGAGAAATCTAAGAAAAGTTAGCAATAGTTACATCACAACATTTGATGTGTATTTCTTCCTTGTCTGTGATCCAGTGTTGTGGTACTTGGTGTTGAAAAGTCATTGAGAATTTTGTTGGCATAATTATTGAAAGTGATCAGATCGTTTTTTTTTCCCAGTAGTACATGTATTATTTGTCAACAAATGATTACTAGTTGGGAGAAAGAGGATTACCTTTGGGTTTGGGAAATTTGTTACCTGAAGAAATGTCAATGTTTTGATACATTGCCTCAAAATTTGTATCCCATGTATGACACTTTTTCATACTATTAGTGTTTTTATTAAGGATGGTAAGTAGGTAAAATCTACCAGTGAATTTCCCAGGTTATAACTTTCAAACCATAATTATAGTAAACAGGGTATGAAAATCTAATAGTATGCAATTCTTACCAGACTTTCTACCTCTGTCATCAGAGTTCCCCAACCTCGGGAAATACTGGGCCAATGGAGTGCACATGATTATGTAGCTAAACCAGTATTCTCATATGATATGATATGATAGCAACTTCTTGTCTTTTTATACTTCAGTCATTGAAAATATGAGTTGCCAAGGTTCTACAGTTGGAGGAAAGTTTGAAGAACTGAAAGGGATCATTGATAGAGTAAAGGATAAATCTCGTGTAGGTGTCTGTCTGGATACATGTCACGCCTTTGCTGCTGGTAAGACGACATATGTGAAAGTTACTGTGATTTCCCAATGATTGTATTTTGTAGTAACACATTAGGAGACTCCTCTCTAGGTCTTTATTTCCCTGCATACTGAAAACCAATTTCCTGATTTAAAGCCCAATGTGTGAATCCCATGGTCTCACAATAGTGTTTTCTTGTTATCTTATCAATGGAACTGTAAGGATTAGGTAGGGCTGGAAATTAACAGTAGTTCTGTGTCTACAGACAACCAATTCTTGTCTTAGGGATACCACAATTTGCAGCTGGTAGCCCACTCAGGCTACCACTGTGATGGAAGATTTACAGATAAAACACATATTTCCAGGAGAGGAACTCTGTTTTCAGTTCAGGAATGTAGGACTATTGGTCACCATCCTAGGGCTACCACTTTCTGAAATTGGTAGCCCAATAGGACTACCAAAGAAAAAAGTTAATTTCGAGCCCTGTTTAGGTGAAGTGTTCTTCTGTACAGGACAATTTTTTTTCTATATGTAAATTGATACTTTTAGAATAAAGGTTTTCTGTCTTCGACAAAAATTATTAGTAACTGTACACCGATAAACATTTGTGAGCTAGGCAACTGAAAATAGTTACCCATGAAAAAAAGTGATAGAAGAAACTAAAATGATGGTCAGATATAGACAGCTACTCCAGTACTACACAAACTAGGAAACTGTAATGCTTTATAACTTATGAAGTTCTCTTTTGACCATTCTCTCCCCTAAAGGTCACAATATTGCAACAGAAGAAGGTTATGACAAGGTGATGTCAGAGTTTGACAATATTGTTGGATTTGAGTATTTGAAGGCTGTACATTTGAATGACTCAATGGGTAGGTAGATTGTTATGCTTTTTTGGTCACTTTTTGAAGCAAAGTTTTGGTAAATAAATAGGGGAGATTATTTTAAAAATACTTTCTAACAATAAAGCAGTTGTTTGCAAAAGTGTTACATATAAAGTTATTTTGTTCATTTGACAAGTGATTTTTGGTGGGAAAGTGGTTGGTTCATATGAGATGCAACTAGACTAAACTGTATTGGTATTACTGTGGTAATGGAGAGTTCAGTTTACTATGAGAATTGCAAACTATATCTATTGTTCTTCAATGTGGTAGATTACCCAAGTGGGTGATAGTGGTTCCCCCCTGTGATCAACATAGTGTAAACATTGGAAGTCCCAAAACAGCACTTCAAGTTCAAATAAACTAGTTTTCAGAGATGCCTCCCTACTGAGACTATAATTAAACCAACCTCCATTCAATAGCTTATCACTGTTGTATCAACATATTTTGACAATAGTTTTAGTTTTGTCTATCACATAACTTGTTCTGAGTATTGTTTTCTCTCACAAAAACAGGTGCATTGTAAAGTTTATGCCTGTTTGTCTTTGTAATACTAGTGAGGGCAGGGCATAAGAAAGAAATTTTACGTCAATAACATTTATTAATTTTTCTGTCGTAGGTGATTTAGGCTGTCATAGAGATAGGCATGAGAATATTGGTAAAGGAAAAATTGGTTTGTCTGGATTTCGTAAGCTCATGAATGATCCACGGTTTGATAACATTCCAATGGTTTTGGAAACCCCTGCAGAGTGAGTACAAATTTTACCTTTTCATCTATGTCTGCACCAAAGTGTATATCCCATAATCCTTTGCATCTGAGCATGCTCAGTTTTGATTGCAAATAGGCAATTATGCATTTTAGATTCTGGTTGATGTAGAATTTAGAGTATCAATAACCAACAACAAACAAACAAACAAACAACATTTTACAGTCAAATTCTGTCACCTAATTTGATACAAATGTTTTCTTCTATTTCATATGCTGCTATCTCAGTGGTAACAGCCTTAGTGATGAAGAGGAAATTAAAATATTGTATAATATGATTTCACCAAAAACTCTACCTCAGATGGGATAGAAATGTGTGACATTCTCAGTGTATGGTGATGTCAGATGAAACTCTGTACAATGCATATCTCATTCCATGTGAAAAGTTCCTTTAGATTGGTTCACTGGAAACAAATTAGTAGCATGATTTTGTGTTGCGGCTTGTCCCTATCTTAATGTTTATATATGAACATAGCTGACCATGCTGTCAGATATGGTCATAAAGTGAAGTGTACAGCCACACAACAACAGGAAACAGCCCCCCCCCTCCCCATGACCACCCACAGTTTATTCACTCATAGTGGTGGTGGTGTGGCCATGTTTGTAAAGAACAGTGTGACAGTTACAAATTATACTTTTGATAAGACTTCCTTGAAGGGCCTCTCACCTTTGATATTTTAAGATAAGCATTGTTTCTTCACAGAAAAATTAAAACTAGCCAAAGAAACATACAAACACTTTGTGGTCAGGGTGATATGGTTAGTGAATATATATGCAAGGTTTTTTTTTTGGAAATTTAGAATGCAACAGGTGAGAGGACACAATGGTAGTCTTTCCCCACAGTTTGAGTAACATACCTGGATGAATTACTTTTTTGCAGCATTGGATACGATAAAGAAATCAAACAGTTGTATTCTCTCGTAAAGACCAAGCCAAGGTCTGATGTAGTGAAGAAAAAGAAGACAGAAATTCACTGCTGAAAAAGTTCGATTTCGTTGCGCCAGTTTGTTTTATTTTCTTGTAAACACTAAGCCAAGGTCTGATGTTGAAGAAATAGAACTTTAGAAGACAGAAATTCACTGTTGAAAAAGATAAATTTGTTGCACTAGAAATTTTGTTTTTTGTTGCATTCTCTTGTAATTGTAAACACAAAGCCAAGGTCTGAAGAAGTGTAGAGATAGAAGACAGAACTTCACTGCTGAAAAAGTTAAATTTCATTGTGCCAGTTTGTTTTATTTTCTTGTAAACAGCAAGCAAAGGGTCTGAAGTAGTGTAACAAAAAGGAGAGTTAATTTCATTGTGCCAAAAATTTTGTTTTTGTTGTACTGTGTTGAAAACACCAAGCCAAGTGTCTGAAGTAGTGAAGTCATAACAGACAGAAGTTCACTGCCGAAAAAAAGTTAAATTTTTGCCAGAAATGTTGTTTTTGTTTTCTGCCACTTTTCAAGTATTATGATACATTGAGAGTGATTTACAAGGATGTTTAAATACTGTTATTTCTATTGCTGTCACTGGCATTTGCATTGCCCATGTTTGTTCAAAGAACAATTCACGAAGAAGAAATTTTCAGAAAAAGCGTAATTCTTGAAATTATAAGAAAAGTGTAGTATTTTGTTTTCTGGCATTTCATAGCTGTTGGATGGAAATCTCAAATTAAAAAAAAAAATGTTTGCCATCTGTCTATTTCGTTAACTGTTGTAAATTTTCACCACTGCCAGTTTTATTGAGAACAACAAACATCAGTACATTACTATGGTTCGAACATTAGCATTGAAAAAAATATAGATTTGATTCCATTTTTTTGTGAAGGAACCTTCTATTCCAGGACCTGTTTTTTTGTCATTTTAATCAAGAAAAGTTAACATTTTCAACTCAGTCTACTGCATATACTATGGATTTTTTAAAACTCCAGTAGCTCAAACCACAAAGATTTACCTACCAGTAAAAAACTTCAACAATTCAACAATTGAAATGGTCCAAAACCAAAAACACAACTTTCATTATTCACATCAGCCACAGCATATTTTTCTAATACATATGTTGTATAATTGCTGCAAAGAGGCTTTGAATGTTACGATAAGGTAGTTTCATTTTTCAACAGACCCAGTCAACAGATCACCAAGATAGCAAATGTTCGCATGCTAGCACTTGCATACATGTTGTACAATTGCTGCAAAGAGGCTTGAGGTTTTACAATCTGATTAAAATCTGATGCAGTGAATACAACTCTATTACATCTATATCCTTCATTTATTGTAGTTTTCGATTTTGTTGTTCTGAGGGTTAGCGCCTCCTTCCTGCATCTGACCCAATACCACAGGAGTTCATGCTCAAATTCTGCATGTTGAGTAACCCACTCACTCGCCTTACATAAAAAAATTTACAGGTACAGTACCTCAGAACGCTTTGTTCCAACAGAGCTCGAGTGTAGACAGTGATGTTATTGTGTTGGTGGTGCTATTTGTTTATGCATAAGTGCACAATTTGAACGTAAACTCCTATGGTATTGTTTCAGATGTAAGAAGAGGTGCTCACTCGTGGAAAAACAAGAACAAACGACAATAAACATAGGGAATGGAGGTAAATAAATAATCACCCGTCAGATTTTATTTTAGATTTGGGTTTTACAACACTGTAGTTTCTTTTGTGAACAGATAACCAAGATTATCAAATGTACCCATACTAACAAAACTATGTATTCAGTCCCACTTTGTTCAACAATTTGACTTTTGGTTTCAGATCTGAAACTATTTGTACAAGCCAACACAAATAAACTCCTGTGCACTGAGTGTGCAACGATCTAGTCTAGAGGCTGTCAATGGCTATGAATCCTTCTCCACACAGCGATCAGCCATTTGTTCAGTTTGATATAAATATATCTGGTATAAACTCCTGTCTACAGCATTCTGCCATTTGGTGATAAAACAAATGTTAGTACAACAAAAAAAGTCATCTGTAAAACCAGAATTACTATAAAAATGTGCCTAAAAATATAGCTACTGAGGCTTTAAAAGACATTTTTTATTGTAAGTTATCTTTACGCTTTATTGAACTCAAGGAAGCTAACTTATTTGACAATGTTAGATTATAACTTTACTAATTGTATAGAGTATGCTTTAGTAATTTACATGACTGTTCTCTATTTTGCTGAATAAAAGTTTTATTTTATCACTCTTTTAGATTTCCTTTGTTCATTTTTCCTTTAGTCTTAGTTACCTAGACTCCCATCATTGAGGGTATCACCCCCGAGCAAGAATCTTGGAAAATACAGTGTCGCCAATTGTAAGGGCAACTTGGCCGCTGTAGTAAAATCACATGGTAGCAACTCTTGCCAAGAATATTTTGGTTAATCTCCCAACAAAGATGGTTTTATTCCATGATTTCTGTTAAATATATACAGAGTTGATGAAAATGAAAATTTGGAATCAGTTTTGTCCACAACAATTTTACTACAGGGGTCATGTTGTGGGTCATCCTCTCTGTACAGCCATCTTGTAACAATCTCTGACATTGTATTTTCCCAGACACTCGCTTGGGGGTTATGCTTTCAATGGTGAGAGTCTGGGTAACTAAGAGTGTGTGTAGTTAGGAAGATTGTCTAGTCTAGTGCTATCTGTGGCATCGAATCTCAAGTCGACCTCATTTTAACAAGAAATGATTCAATACCTCAGGTAGCATCTAAACTAGGAAGATTTTACATCTTGAGGACTATTAACTTTATTTCATCATATTTTATGAACCTGGAATTTTTCAGATTATGAATACATTAAATTTTGATAGTGATATAAGTTCAAAGGTCACCAGGGATATATTATGCCAATAAGATATTTCATTTATCCAAGTCTTTAAAGTGGTCATATGGATTTTGTATTTATTTTATATTTTTTAATTTATAGAACAATGCTATCATGGCTTTATACTTGAAAAATCAATGTGAAACAACATTGACTAAGTCTGTGTTTGTAACTCAATACATTGCAAAAGATTAATACGTAAAATGTTTGTTATTGTATGTACAATAACAAACTTTTTGACACATATTTTAGCTTCTTGCAATCTATTGAGTTACAAACACAGACTTAGTCAATGTTGTTTCAGATTGATTTTTCAAGTATGAAGCCATCATAACATTGTTTTATAAATTAAAAATACAAAATAAATACAAAATCCTTATCCACATGGCCACATTAACAAGGGGGAAAGTATTGAAAATGTATGATCTTTCAGTTTTTCAAGACAGAAAGAAATACCCCCAGTCTGCATATGTAGTCTTAATCTGATGTTTTAGGTGCATTTGTGTGAAATCAAAGAAGGTGAACAGGTGACCCCAACAATGTTATTGCAGTCCATGTATATGACTTTTGGCCTCAAGCAATTTGTAGCATTGGTGTGGATTGTGAGTTGACAACTGGCTGCCATTTGTTGAATGTTGAGGTCAGCAACCCCAGGTAAAGGTCACGATAGTGTCGAGGTCAGCAACCCCAGGTGAAGGTCACAATACAGTGTTTTGTCATGAGTGATTTGTGGGGAATTTTACCTGCATTCATGAGGCCAGAGAAGAAATGAAAAAGTGGAGTTCTTAATTGTATGCTTTACAAAACAGGGTTGAAGTAAGTAGGCATTGGTACTCCCATGGTAAAAAAACTACTCACATGGTTTAAAAAAACTGTGTCCTCATTAAGCCTCCGTACATTGGCAGGCAAGGATACATATACAATCGGACTAAAGAATTCTCCTAGAGATTCTGAGTCATTGAAAAGAAAAGTAGTACTATGCTAAGTACTTCATTAGATGCCATCCTTTTTTTAAAAAAAAAGAAGAAATTTATATACACCACAAATATTAACTTGATAAAGGAAAGAGTTTATTTCAATGAATACAATACTGTACAAAGGATTTTTCAATGTAATATTTACATAATCAAGTAATATGAAACACATAATATATATATTGTAGAACTATTACAGATCTATGTATTTCAGGATACAACAAAGGTGACCGATATGGACAGATGATGGATATACTTGTCTATATTTTTTCCAACTTTTCAGATTGGTTTCCCCTTATATATTTAGTCTAAATATTAAGAATCACAGCAGCTGTGATATTACTTGTTTTAAGGCCAATTCAAAAGCAAAAGGATTCTAAAACCACAACAGATTCATGTAACTATGGTGGTAGAGGAACTCTGCGTTATAATTATGTACATGACCTTGGCCATGATCCTGAAAAGAATGTGAATCAAGCCAAGGAAGACGGATTTGATAACATCCCAAGCTACCCAAGAGAGAATGGCTTCATAAAATTTCAGACAAGCCGAGGGGGACAGACTTGATAAAATCTCAAACACGCCGAGGGAGAAAGAGTTGATGAAATCCCAAACTAGTATTCAGACTTTTTATTCGATGAGCTATGACTTCCAGCATAGCTTGCAGCTTCAAAATCTTCTTCATCTAAAAGTCCAAAAGATTTCAACACTTTATGTTGTCTAGTATTTTTCAACTTCTTCAAATCATTGCCGTATTGCTGTTCACGTAGGAGTTGTCGTCTCTGTTCTTCTAACTCCTCTTTGTGTTCGTGCAGCGCCCTCGTAGTCTGTATCAATTTCATCAACTCTCGCCGTAGTTCTCGGTTCTCAGACTTTATTTTACTGGTATGTGCATTGAGACAGTGAAGTGCTTCCTGCAGAAGAGAGATGGTAAAAATTAAGTATATGTCACTGGTGATGTAAATATGTATTTGCATTCCTGGAAAGTAGATGATTGCATAGCAAATGCTACCACTGCACATGTTGTCCATAAAAAAAACCAATCACACCTTTTCACAATAAGTATTTCTTAACTGTTGATAGAGAAACTGTGACTGTACATTGAAGAACGTTTTGATAAATTATAATAATAATAATAATGTTGGGTTCTTATATAGCGCTTTCCCACTCCGTGCTCAAAGCGCTTTACAATTTACTCCTGGCTCGGATCAGAACAGCACAACCAAGTATAATACTTGATTGAAAAGTAAATAATACTATCAGAAATAAAGAACCTACCCTATTCGCCTGTCTTGCAAGTTCGTTGACCTTGGATTCTGATTCGTGTTGATATTCTCTCTTCTCTGTCAAGAACTGAGTTTTTAGTTTCTGTATTGTGTCAGTATGTTTTCCACGCATCCTCATCACTTCTTTCTCTAAATCTCGTATTCTCTGTACTTGATCCGCTTGTAGTCTCTGTGAACACGCAATAAGGTAGCATTATAGTAGATACAGACTTGCCTCAAATCTCTGGACTTTTTTAAACTCTTTAATTGAATTCATTTATTTTTATTTTTAACATAAGTGTGTTCTTTTGTGAGAAGTAATGACCTGAGTGAGTGATTGTGAACAATTAGGTAAACACTAAGCCCCTGGGAGACAACTAGTATTGGTAGTAATTGGGGAAAAAAAAAAAGAAGTTGACCATATTTTTCCGTCACAATATTTGAAATGAATAACTAATCAAAACATTTGAAGATTAAGAGACAAAAAATCTCCAAAGTGACTGGCATGGTGCCAGTCTAAAGTAGATGCAAAGTATGATATAAATGAATGACTTAGTTCCTCAATATATTATAGTGTAGCACAAAATTGAGAGTGACAGTGTGTGTGTGTGTGTGTGTGTGTGTGTGTGTGTGTGTGTGTGTGTGTGTGTGTGTGTGTGTGTGTGCATGTGTGTGTTTGTGTGTGTGTGTGTGTGTGTGTGTGTGTGTGTGTGTTTGTGTTTGTGTGTGTGTGTGTGGGGGGGGGGGGGTCGGTGAGTGAAACATTTGAATAATTGACTTTACCTTGTATTCTTCCAAATCATCTAGTTCTTTCCTAGTCTTGGCTAATTCTGACTCTTTCTCTAGGAGTACACTTCTAAGAGCTGTGACAGAAAAAAATTCATGTATGACTATGTTATTCAAATTATACAGACATGATTTCCTATATATATAATGTACAATATCATTTTGAAAGCTATGTACCATCATTAAAGGACTTTTTTCAAAGGTTTTGTACAAAAACTAGTAACGCAACACTGTCAGCATTTTAAAGAACTGTATAAACTATTTAAAAAGTTAAAAACTCATTCTGCTTGTTAGCAAGAAATTAAACATCAAAGTAGATACTGAGTAGCCTTTGTCTTGGGGATACTGATTTCTATACCCTGTGAAATTCACATTCATCCCATGACGACAATCTCAGGAAACAAGCCATCCCCTCTCTAAATATTCAATGTTCATACAATAAAGTACTCATGATAGTGGGAAGGTACACAGAGATCTGTCATGGTCACTATCTCAGCAATCATTCAAATCACAGTTAAATGGTAGTCCAAGAAAGCAATCCAGAAATTACTCAAGAATTATTCTACCATAAGAGGCAAATGTGCACATTACCTCAAGTACATGTATGCTGTACATCTATCTTCCTATCACACATACCTTGTTTTTTAGCTTCATAACTTTTCAGCATTTCTTCTCTCTGTTTGTTAATATCTTCAATTTCTTTCTGGTTTTGGTCCGTCAGTGTGATAATAGTTGTTTGTCTCTTGTGTGTCTTCTTGGACATGTATGACATGTACTCATGCTGAAGGTGTAAATTTACGATTTTTGTTATAAAAAAATCTATGTGGATAACTCATAGATTTTTTACATCTAAAAAGTAATAGTGACATTGTTCATTCTTGTGTGCAACATGTTCTAGTTATGAACATAATGTTGTAAAAATCTGACAAATAGTTGAAAATATGTTGAACAACATAAATTCACTGAGTTGAACTGGTTAAAGGGTAAACCATTTGATTGGGGGGGTCTTCCAACCCCTGAAATCAAATGGTTTACCCCTAAATGACTTTTGTTCATTTCATATCTTGTAGAGAAGAATACAAAGGAAATAAACAAAAATAAATCCAAAGAAAACATTTCATTTTGCACACTGAGTGACAGAACTAAGACACAAAATAATAAAATATCACATACTGACAGAAAAACTGTCATTGAGTTTCTCTATAAATACACCAGTTGTAGAGAAATTATGGTTATGTTGGCATTTGATGGAGACTAAACTAGACGGTTAAAGATAGATTGTGTCATTCAGTCCTATTAAGGGTTGGCAGATACGTTAAGTTGCTCTGACACAGTGTATCATACAGACTAGATGCAGACATGATTGTACTTTAGCCATAGGACAGTGCACAGTCACTCTATTTAAATGTTTTGAGTTTAAATTAAGTAATATAAATAGTCATGAAACTTACACTTTCAACTCTGGTCTGATGTGCTTCCTGTTGTAGCCATTCATTTTCATGACGTCTGAACATCCATAAGGAAATTAACATCAACAAATATGGAAAAAAACTCTACAGCATTTTGTACATTTGCAAAATATACTACTAGTAGTAGTATGTCCCTTGTTCATAACGTTTGTAATGGTCCTTAATGACAGTAACATAACAGTTCTTATAATAAATGGTAAATTATCCACAATAGTCATTATTGGTAATTGAATGTGTGTTAATTTTATACTAATTACCAATATTAATTTCATATTTAGTATTTTACCATGTATGTTATGTTATGGCATTTTGATGTCACAGTTAGTTTTATTATTCTCACTTAATACTGTAAATATCTGTTGTTGTTGTTGTTGTTGTTGTTGTTGTTGTTGTTGTTGTTGTTGTAAATTGTAAGTAGTGTTATTTAATTTGAACAACTGCAGTCACCGGAGTTTGATATGCAATTGATATTCTAGAAATCAAGTGGCTAGGCTTGATTAGTTTTCTCAAAACTATTTTCTAGTCTCTCACACACAACATTAAATCGTTTTCTTTTTTGGATGTCGATGTTTACTGCTTATTTGTATGTTTATCTCTTTTGTGGGAAATAAATTTCAATTCAATTAGAGTTACCATTAGGTATCTCAGTCAAGTAGAAATCTCCCATTTCTACCCCTTATGATGTAAACAATTACAGTGATTTCACAATACTGTTCAGTTTTCTGTTTTATACAACCATGTAGGAACCAACTAGAAACTGCATATGCCACACTTCAATAGTTAGATCGTATTTTTTGCTACGTTTACTCGAAATGAATTAAACCGTTTAAATATATTACAACTTCATGCAGACATTCGAGTGCCAATGTTTTCCTTAATATCAAACACCCGATGAAGGGCATGTTACATAGTAAATGTCCTTTGCAGTGATCATTTGATGTCTGTATGGTGGCCTGTATAGTACATTTCACTTAGACAAAATGTAGCAATAAACTGTATTCATTCAATCTCGCTATCTTAACGCATAACATGTCCAGTTTATTGTTGGTTTCTGCATGGTTGTATCAAACAGAAAAGCAGACCTGTGTTGTGAAATTTGCTGTATGAGCATACCCTGTTCATAGTTGTTTTCTACTCTATGTCAATCTGGACTTGCAAAGAACTTATTCCTCTTTCTCCCAAGGGGGTATTATCATACTAGTTTTTGTAATCAAGTAATTACTAATTGGGAGAAGGATTAATGATTACTGTTTACAAATTTGGAGATCTAGTGATTTGAAATTGTATTGGCCTGTCAGATGGACATAAACATGCTCAGTGTCAAAACTTTGTGATCAGTCTGTGCTGTAGGCTGATGTACAAATCAACAAAAGATTGAAGATTTTAGTACTCTATACATCTTTCTTCTTATTGTAAATAATATCTTTCAAACAGAAACAAAATTACCATGTCAGTTAAAAAAAGAGGATACAATTCTTCAACTCGTTTCTTCAATCCTGCTAGTTCTTCTGTCAAAGTTTCCAACCTATTAAAAAATATAAACAAATAATTTTATGTTTAATCATATAGTTGGGTCACATCATGAAATATAAAGAGTGTCAAATGTTATTTATAATAAGTTGCGTCATAATCACAATTCTCCTGCTGATCATGAATATCTATCAATTATTTTCTGATTTTATCACTACACTTGAGAAATCATAGCTAATAAATAAGTAGATATTGAAACCCGAGATAAATATATAACATCATGATATACATGTATGAAATACATATACATCTTAATATGTTTAACACATTATTTTGAGAGAAATGTATTACCTATCTTCAAGTTACCGTGATATTATTATTGGACAGTTGTGTACGTAAATTTAAATTTAACATGTATGAAGATAAACCTACTCCTAAACAAAAACAAACAGAGCTGACATTAGAGGCCCAGCAAGGCCTACAATCAGAAGAGGACCTGTAAGTACGTACATGCATAATATTAATAATGGCATTACGAATCATAATAGCACTTACTCTTCCCGTAGAAGAAGTTCTTTTTCAGTTGGCTTTGGTGGTTCGATTGGCCCATCATCGCCTCCCTCTCCTCCAGCGGCACCCCCTTTCTTCCCCTTCTTGCCTTTACCCTTTCCCTTCCCTTTCTTTGGGGGCATTTTGCAATGAAATACGTCAAATGAATTGCGATCAAAATGATTGAGGAAGCCCTGTTGTTGTCAAGGCAAAAATAAACTCACTCAACGCTGAGAATATTCTCATAAACTAAGTCTGTGACTTCGAAAATAACTCTCTTCTCATGTAAATACTATATTAATAGTAAATCTAATATAAAAATATGATATTAAAAAGCTAAACTGATTAATAAAATTTAAAGTAACCTAATTGCTCTATAGTGTATAAACAAAATCGATTGCCAATTGTTTGAACATCGAAAACAACAGCTGCGAATAGCTAGTTTCATGAAAGCAGCAATCAACGCGAGATCTCGCGAAGAGCGAGATAATAATTGAAAATGGCTGCGACCAATGTAAATGAAACTTTAAACTTCACATCTCCCAATTTTGACCCTCTTGCCGCGCTTTACTCAGATGGTGTGACAGTACCACGTCCAGGTGTAGCAGAACTCAATAATTTACTAGAGTATGAGAGGTATATGTGCACCGGGGAACTTCCTAGAACCCGCGGCAAGAAGAAGAAAGCAGCGACGACGAGCAAGTCGACCGCTGCACGTGTTGAATCGCTACAGGTACGTAAACATAAACAAGTAAACTGACGTCGAACTGTCAGCGACATTGACAGTGCCAAGCTAATTGTAATCCTACATCCGGAAATTGGTTTGTTTGATTTTTTTTAGCTACCACGTTGTATTAACATGAAAATTCTAGACAATAATAACAAAAATTGTCTCTTGCGTCAGAAAATTTTGAAAGAAGTTCCTGTCGGTGATGTCGAAGAAGATGGAGCTATACCGGGAATGGTAAGATCACATGGGAGACGAGGAGCATCATACAGAAATGTTTTTACTCGAATGGAAGGTAGGTATCACACACTAACCCGTGTCCCATCATTTGTATTGACTTGATTGGCTTAACATAATATGACCGCTAAATTATTTGTCATATATACCACAGGTACTCGAATCAATGTGTATGATTAAAAAAAAAAATATGTATGTATTTATATACAATACATTTTTTTTCTACACATTGACTCGAGTACCTGTGATATATACTATGAATATATATATAAATTATAACTTATAAGTGAATTATTGAACGGTTAGTGTTCGAAGTCAGCCTTACTTGCATCCTCAAAGTAAAAAACTAAAGATTTTGATTTTAAAAGAATCAAACCTGTATGAAATTATAGATTTATGAAACGTTGTTATACTTTAATATGGTACTTCATTATTTTTTCGAATTGAAAAATTATACTGGTTTGATTGACTTTCCATATTAATATTAATAATTGACGCCATTAAAATATCCAAGTTATAATAATGTTTATATATTTCCTATCTGAAGGTATGCAAGGCCCTATGGGACAACTGTATGAATGTGTTCAGGACAGGATTCCAATTCGTGTATGTACAAGAACTTTCAAGGGTCTGCGAGGTATCTGTCGTGGTTACTTAGTTGCATATGACAAATACTGGAACTTAGTAAGTTATGACAGTCTGATTTATTGTATTGGGTTCGGATGTAAAAGTGATAGTTTGTGTCTTGAAAGTGTGTTTTGATGATTTGATATTTTGATGAAGGGGTGTAACTCATATATGAGTTGTGAATATTGAACTCTCAATTTTTGCTCCACTGATAGGTGTCTATACATCATGAGTACAGCATTTTGACTTTGTGTGTGTGTGTGTGTGTGTGTGTGTGTGTGTGTGTGTGTGTGTGCATGTGCATGTGTGTGTAACTAGTATTGCAGTTCTTTGAAACAAGCCAAATCTTAATGTAACTGATATGTGAATATAGTTCAATATATTTAGTCATAATTTGTAACTGTCAATTTCTTAAAGCATCATTAACTTTGATCATATTTTTAATATTTTTCTTGCACCAAGGCAATGGTAGATGTTGATGAAGTGTACAAGAAACCTACAATGGGTAAAAGTCTATTCAATGAGGAACGACTGACATTTACAAAGGTATTTGATCTCACAAAGTTCAACAAACTCTGATGACAGCGTTTTACAGGATTTTGTAGATGAATTATTTGAGTTCTTCTACACTTGTTGGTGCTGAAACTTTACTGGGGTGTCCTTGACTGCTCAGATAAATCCTGAATAACTTGAGAACTCCAAAAACTTTCTTGAAACAAAAAATGCACATTAACATATAAATTAAAGTTATTATTTGATACAATATTGTTGATGTAGTGGTGCATAGTAAATACATAGGTTAGTGAGTATTTAGATAGCCCTCTCTCTTCAGTATCATTGGAGGCAAGGATTGTTACCAGTACTTGTAGTCTAGTGCTACTATCCATCAAATCTTTCAGATCTCTCTGTCTAGCTCAATGAAGTCATGGGATGCATGAGATTAAATTCAATCGCAGCCACCCATATACAGTCATTAACGTCATGTCTTTGTTAATCAATAGAATTCTAACCAATAATAAGTTAGTATTTATGGGGGCAGTTATGTAATGTCCAAATATGGTATATTTGTCAGCGCAGGATGCTACTTATAATATACTATTTTCATCATTATAACAGTTGGAGCTTACTCATTTGCATGAACAACTTTTGGTTATGATTGAGTCAGTTTGACCTAGTCTAGTTCCTATATGACGCATTACGATTACTACAATCATCTCCACTCATGTATAGGGTACTATAATCATCTCCACTCACTGGGTGAAAGGTAAACAGCGCATATCAGTAGTAATCCATCACAACTTGACATGCAGTTGCAATTGGTTTGTTCCTTTAGACAATTGCTCATTAACTGAACTCCACCTCTCCAATCCGAAACTAAAATCACATGGGGACGTGATAACGTCATCACATTTATAGGAACACAGTCGGGGGTAGCACAGACTTTTGTGCTAGAACACAACTTACCCTACTGTATGTACCTTTTACACAAGGACTTTCACTATACATGATCATAGTAATCGTGGCTTGTCATATAGGAACTAGACTAGTTTGAGCAGACAGGGTTAGAGACCATATTGGTATCCATACTACTATTCTTGTTACTTGACCTACCAGATT
Organism: Glandiceps talaboti; assembly: GCF_964340395.1. Lineage (NCBI taxonomy): Eukaryota > Metazoa > Hemichordata > Enteropneusta > Spengelidae > Glandiceps > Glandiceps talaboti. Next base: position 17,327,512 of record NC_135553.1, read on the forward strand.
TTGATGAGAAGAGAGAACATATCACTTCATTATAAATGTAGTTGATTTTGATTTGCTTCAGGAACTCACAATGCAAAGAATGTTGTCAATTTGTAGTTTATGTGATGGAAATTTACTCATTCTTTCAATTTATTCACAGATCAATAAAAATACAGCAAAAGAGAAGACTGAACAAACCAAGCCAGAATCTCAAAGGAATACAAGTTCTTCCTCCCACCAACAGACAAGTAGTGAACACCAACAGACAAGTTCTGACCACCAACAGACAAGTACTCGGAGAACAAACGATAGTTACAATACTGTCAGTGGTGCTGCTTCAGGAGATAAACAGGATAGAGATGAGACTGAGAGTAAGACAACGAATACAGTAATGCATAGGAAAGTCATTGCTGAAAAGAAATCTGGAAACGGTGAGGAGACCAAGGACCTGTCAAATCTAGAAGAGGAACTTGCTAAATTACAGCAACAACTCTCTTTGTTATCGGGTGATGAAGATGAAGATTGTGTCAATGAAGATGATAATGAAAATAATTTTGATAATGGAGATGACTGTGATAGTGGAGACGATAATTATGATAATGTAGATGATGACTGTGATAATGGAGATGGTAATTATGATAATGTAGATGATGACTGTGATAATGGAGATGAAGATAACGATGGTGATAAGGAAGATGGTAGTAGTGATAATGGAGATAGTGAAGATGGAAAAGAGGATATTTGCAGTAGCTCAGACAATCCAGAAATTCAAGAACAAGAATCTATGGCAAAGGAAACAAAAAGAAATGCCAGTTCTGTGACACTGGATATAAATGTTTGTGATTCTAAAAACCTAGCAACTATCGACAATGATGAGAGAACATCAAATATTGAAAAAAGTGTGGACTCTAAAAGAAAAGAATGTGTACATGATAGCAGTAAAACTAACAGGGGTATGTCATTGGAGACATCTGAGAATACTGGATCTGGTCATCAATGCAGTGACAATGGTAGAACTGAAACCGGAATAACGACTGACAGTATGTCTACATCCAATGAGATATGCCATGAGAAAAGTAAAAAGAAAGTTTTCCAGCTACATGTTGGACAACAACATGGAAAACGGATAATTGAAAGTGAACATTTCATAAAAAGACATGTAAATCAGTTATTCATACGAGGCGATAATATTGTACTTATCATGGTGTGTAGAGATATAGAATAAATTATCATATGATAATATATATGAATGTGTCACGTTGATTTTCTTACGAAATACTGACAACATGCAAATAGTTTATGTAGAAATTTACCACATTGTGTTAAAAGTACTGTATACTGTATATATAATCCCTAGGCACACACACAGAATACAACAGACCCCTAGGCACATAAGATTAGGGGTATTTTAATTTAGATAAGAGAAGAATGGACAGGATGTCTTTAAGAAAGAGTGAATTATGTACAGTTTGAAGAGAGAAAACTAGCCAAGGGGAAGGAAAGAAGATAAAAAGTTTATATCACCACAAAAATCAATCAGTCAATTGATCAATATCATAAAAAAGTTTCATTTTACCACAAAAATCAATCAATCAATTACATCCTCACTGCACCGTGTCGTATCCAAAAATCACAAAGAAATGCACACATTTTAAAAATTATCATATAATTTTTTTTATTTTTTCATTGAATTCAATACTCAATCATATGTGTTCCAGCTATATGGATTAACCCACAGCATGGTTGTACACTGCACTCAATGTGCTAATAAATGCCATAGCTGCAGTGCCAGCACACACAAAGCGGGTCTGCTCTGTCAATATATTCCAACACATCACCTGTAATTATACTGGGGGAATGTAGCATGGTTACTTACTTGACTATATCATAACACCTACATATGATACATATGTGTAAAAGGTATATACAGTAGGGTAAGTTGTGTAATTTTGAGTTCTAAACTTATTAATTTATTTTTTTAAAAGTTATGTATGAATACGGCACAAATCCTATTTACCACCAAGCACACTACAAGGGCATTGAATCATACAGGGACAACAATTCTTATAGGCTGTCAGACTTACTTCAAAATCTAAGCTGCTTTGGACCACTGAGGTTAAAGGCCCAATGTTTGAATCCCATGGACTCGCACTAGCATGAGTTTGTAAGAAGAGCTTTAGGGATTACATCCTTTTGTTCAGAACCGTTTTTTTTACAGCTCTGCAAGACAACTTTTAGGCTTACCCAAATGTGAATCTTAATCTGACCTTGCCCTTTAAAGGGGGGGGGGGGGATTTATCAGTCATATAATGACAGAATTGAGTTCAAAAATTGTATTTATCATTATTGAATAATTCTGAAGTAAGTACACACCCATAAACAGTCAAATAGGGTATGACCAAACTTGACATTTCAGACTCAGTTCAAATGATGGCCACATTCTTTCGAAACCACTTGTACATTATGCATATTTTATTCTTAACCATGACAGGCTGGTGTGCAGTGTCACAATGATTTTCTAGTATATATACTTGAAAAACAAACTATCGTTATGGATATATATGTGGCTAGGAATATCTATAGACTTGCAACACCATATAAGGTAAACATTTATTTTCATTGTACATCATCTTTGCCTTCTGGAATAATAGTTACGGTACTACCAAAACAACAACAGTTGCTATGGGTTACTGAATGCTGTAGTTGTTCATTGTGTTGACAAGTCTCTTTGAAAAGTGTCAACTATTGTTATGGCTCCAAACAAAATCATTATCAAAGATTTACAATCACATGAAAAGATCATATTCGTTTCAGAATATCAGACTAATATATATGGCATGTCTGTTTCAAAATTTTAACATATATATATGTACATTTCTGAGATGAGAATAAATCTGAGCCTAAAATATAAAATGCCCCTTGCTACTCAATGTCAAAATATTTTTTTGCAAACAGAAATGACAAGTACAACAAATATTGTAGACTGTTAAGTTATGTTGTGTCATTTTCCTAATCATTAGTGTGGTATCTGATATGATGGATAACACCATGTGGTGTATCTTAACAGAGAATAAAGGTCTCCGTGATGCATCAAATCAGGAATAAATACCAAAAAGTGATGTAACGTTGTATATATATTTCACTCAGTCATGAATTCATACGTTTATCAATTAAGCCAAAAAACTTGTACATTTGTCAAATTGTTGTCAATTTCATCATTCCGGTTCAAGTAAAATATGAGTCCCTTTATAGTCCAGGATGTGTACCACTTGTAGCGTAAATGTCTATTTAAAGAGGGAATCAGATAGTGAATTTTACAAAAAAAGGGATCACATTTTAACATTATAGACTATCAGACATTTCTCATTGCATCCAAGCAGATGTTCATGATTTGATTCATAATCAAGAGATTTGGACATTACTAGAAAAAAAAAAGAAATTTCCTTACAACACAGCAGACACTGAAGTCCTAGTCACACCACAAGGTCAAAGGTCATACCAGATCCATGAAAAGTCAAAGGTTATACATAATTAGGAGATTTTCCAATGAATAGAAGTTATATACAATACTCAGTCCAAATATCTGCATTTTTAAAATTATAAAGTTTCTCACAATAAATGAATCATGCTGCTTTACATAAATCGTAACTGAAGGTAAGGAAATCTTTTATATTAAATTCAAAGACATTTTCTCCTCTTTCAGTAATTTCCTTGAATTTCAGATCCCCATTTAGAAAATCCTATGGTTTACACAAAATAGTATCCATTCTAGCTATGAACTATGTGTTCACAGTAAGTCTAAAGGCCAAACATTGTGTTCTCTGCTTCTTCCATTTGAAGTTGTCTTCCCCTTCTATTGGCAGATGGTGCTGGTTGTGATTGTGGTGACGATGTCGGCAACTTGTCTGCTTCTGCCGCCCTCTCAGCAAGAAATCTATCAAATTCTGTGAATGGGCAAAAAAAAGTTTTAGTTGTGGACAATTCTTTTATCAAGACATTAACCACATTCCCCGCAGAAAAATGGTTTCCCTAACATTTTGTTAATGCTGGTAAAATTTATGTGAGTTGCCCGTGGTATTTTGCTGGGTTCCCTAATAGTTTCTTGTAACAAGGGTGACAACTAGATAAAATCTATATGGTATTTTACCGGGTTCCCTTTAATACAATACTTCAGATAAATAGTAGTTACATCCCAATATACAATATGGAACTATCTACATTAGACAAATATAAATGTCTACATTGCATGAGTCAACTTGGGAGGAAGCAGAAGGGGTTTTGATCAAAACAAACAAATTTTTATGATAGTCAGAGACAGTCTTTTACTAACTGGTAGTTTCAGATAACACAGCTAAAAACTCTGAGACACAGTCTTCAAGTTTACTCTGTGCAGTCATGGGGAGTTTCAAAAAGATTGTTTAGGTATGTCACTTGAAAAATTCCACCAGCAAAGTACATGAATCTATCACACCTCCAAAATATTCTCCAGTCTAAGTTGCTCCCCTTTGTTTTGACATGAGTAAACAGTTGACTATTTGTAGCTTACCTGAACTAGTCATAGGTTCCTGGTCTTCTTTATTTTCAGCTTCTCCATTTTCTGCCTGTAAATAGCAAACAAATATATTATTTAATTAATATTCATGTCATGACATCATTTATTCACCCAGATCATTGAATTACCCCGGTAAACCAATCTAATTTACCTTCAGATGCAAACAAGGCAAATAAATGTGGAATGTGAAGGCAAGTAAGCAATGTTCCAATTCTAAAACTTGTGTGCATGCCCAAATGTTGGAAATATGATCTGACTTTTATCGACTACCTGATCTGTCACAATATGAGCCTCCATGACCTGATCTAGACTTGACTCTTAACGATTGTCAATTTACTTTACATCATCTACAGCACTATCCTCATTTTATCTGTCTTCATCTGACAAGTATGACCTCACGTCAACAATGTGACTTTGACACCTGACTCCGCAGGATCTGAATAGTCATCATCTGACCTATATGTTCTGAGCCTCCATAATGATGTGATCTAAACAATGTATAACCAAGATCTAATTCATCATTTTCTGTTTCTACATGATCTGATCTAAATTGTATAGCATCACTTGACCCTCAATAACGATGGATCTGATGTCATCATCATCATACCATTCCAACATGTGATCTACACAATGTATAACTGAGATCTAATTCATCATTTTCTGTTTCTACATGATCTGATCTAAATCATATGGCATCACTTGACCCTCCATAACAATCTGTCATCATACCATTCTAAGATGTCATCTACATCATAGATAAATAACTCTCTGATCTGACTCGTCACCATTTGAACTTTCATGATTGGATTTTCAACAATCTTCCCTCCATAATCCGACCTACAACCTTATTCTCCATCATCTCACCCACAACCGCATTTTCAAAGATCTGACCTATGACCTAACTCTCCATGATCTGACCTATGACCTCATCCTCCATATGCGACCTATGACCTCACTCTGAGTCAATTATCTGACCCAAAGCTGCTTTCTTAAACTGATCTGTCAGTGGGCAAGAAACACAGCCTTGGTCATTTCCCTGTAATTTTGGACATCAGATCACATGACTTACATGTACTGAGGCCTTTGTTCATATTGGAAACATTGGCCACATGGTTTTAACTATATGAATAGACCAAACTAGTCCATGGTATTATATATCGATATATTAGTAATTAGATGTTATTTCCCAATATTTTTCTTCGTTCAGCCAAGATAAATATAAGTAACCTTAGGAGCCTTTGTCACCACAAGTTGCTAGACTCGTAGTGTCAACTGTAGGTCAGAGTATTTTTCCGACTGAATGAAGAAAAATACTGGAGAATTACATAGTTATACCAGTGCAAGTAATAACAAAGAAAAATAGGGGAAAGTAATGACAATTTTGAATATTTTGTCTCATATTTCGAACAAAGCAGAACAAGTGACGTAGACATGCATTGTCGTGACGTAGAACAACCAGAGTTCATATTCCACATTGTTTCTTCAACTTGATTCGTGCATGGTATAATTAAAACATATCAAATGAATTGTACATGATGCAAAACAAGTTAAAATTTTATGTCCATAGAATAATAAACAAACAATTGTTAGTTATTTATGTTCTATTTTGTGATTCATGCTATGCGAACTATATCATATGCAACAGAGCAAATATTTCATAGTAATAAATGGATTACAATATTTGATTAACATTTAATCTTGATTAATATTCAATATTTCAAAAAAAAAGCAACACAAGCAAGGCAAAATGCAAACACATAGATATGAAGTGAATTTTTTTATGGTTCTCATTAAATTGTACTTCAAGCATTCTTAATAACCAGGTTGAAGTTTAGACAGTATAATGGCAAACAGGTGAATTTACAAGATGATGGCCACCCAAGGTAGAAGTTATGGCAGGATCAAGTATGTCTATGACTGAAATAGAGTGATGCACTACAGTGGTGAGGAGTTTTCAGAAAACAGACACTGCAATGGTAAGCAGGGTTTGTCAGAAACCAGCAAGCATCAAGAGTGAAAGTTGACGTGAGCTGAGGAAAACTGACTTTAACACACTAGATATCTGATGACATCATAGTAATTTAGCATTTTGATACTACCAAACTAGAGTGACTATAGAGTTTTAATTAGACAGCACAATGTTTTTTTACATCCTACACAAGGCTTTTTTGTTACAAATTACATAAAACAAAATACACACACCTATAGTGCACAAGCATATAAAATGATACATTTGATATCACTGTGAACACAAATCAACATCTCTGTCAGATGAAACAAGGAAGATTCAAATACAAAACTGTTTATTTGTGTTCACAGTGAGATAAAATGTAACATGTCATGAACGTGCACACTATCAGTGCCTGTATTTTGTTTGTGTAATTCATCACAAAAAGCATTGTGTGAGATGTAAAAAAAAACACACCGTGTTGCCTAATTGAAACTCTATAGTCTCTCTGGTTTGGTAGTACATCATTTGAAAAATATTTGTATTTATTGCCGGACTATAATCCACCTTCCATATATACTGCATTTTAACTGATATGCTTTTATTTCTTCTAACTGACATGAATTGCCTTATTAAAACAAGCAATTCTTCAACTAATGTTCTGATGTAAAATTTATTTCGGTTTTAATAGCAGCTACAAAACATTCTCAGTTTTATCACTAGTAGTAATTGAAATGGAGTAATTAATATATAGATTTCATACTCATTTGTACAAGGGCATTAAATACTACATTCTGAAAATATGAAAATTGTGAAATATTGATTGTATATACTGGTCTTTTCTCAACAATTTCTCACTTACAGAAATTGACCCAGTTTCCCTACTCATATGCAATCAATCAATCAAGCACTGATATTACCGTGTACTTAGAACTGTTGTATTTATTTTTCAATTTCATTTTTTTTCTATGAATTTTTCACTAGTCATGAATGGAATCTAGCTAGAAGTAAGTAGAATATGATGTCATCACTTCTAACGAATGTGTCAAATTCAGTTCTTTGTTGCTCCACAAACCCAAACTAGGGAGTTGTGATCTTACCAAATCGGTATCTTGTAGCCATTGTTCCATTTCTTCTAACTGGTCTGTACTAGCTGGCTGAATCTAGCCACACAGAAACATACATGCACAAAGGTCAAAGGTCAATTGCTCGTCCCCTATCTCCTAGCATATGCTTTAAACTAACCTAGACTGTCAGTCTCGACTTCAGTCGGTGTTGGAATAATGTCTGTATTTGTAAAACTTTACAAAAAAGTAAATCAAATACACAAGCATAAAAATAAAACAGACATTCCACATTAAATAATAATCCACCACAACAGCGATACTGAAATGAAAGCATTTCAAAATCAAAATGCACATAAACGTAAGATGACTGAATCAGATATAGTACTTACAGGTTGTCCTGTGTTTCCTCTAGCATTGACTAGACCTGCCAATCCACCAGACTGGTCTATATTTGTGTTATCTGTGTAAGAACTTCCACTGAAATATAGAAGCAAATATCATCAACAATCCAGTTATGTTATTTGAATTAGGATTCCTTTTCTTTGTTCTTGTCAGAAAATTTATCTTATGTTTTTAGACATTTGTTTGTGTCAGTACTGGATCAAATGAATTATAAAACAGTCTACTAATGAAGGACTGACATTCTAAGTTAGGTAACTCATGTGGCCATGTGGAAATTGTGATTATAGGTCAAATTTATCCCACATTTGTTTTTTAGTCTTTCAATAATACATTAATTATGAATGATGTAGGCACAAATAACCTGGATAATTTTCATACATTTACGTTTGAGTGTGCTGAGATGTTCAAATTGGTAATAGCAGACTACCTACCCCTTATCTTGATACATAATAGCAGACTACCTACCCCCTATCTTGATACATAATAGCACACTATCAATCCCCTATCTTGATATGTAAAAGCAGACTATCAATCCCCTATATTGATATGTAATTATACCAGACTACCTACCCCCTATCTTGATACATAATAGCAGACTACCTACCCCTTATCTTGATACATAATAGCAGACTACCTACCTACTATCTTGATACATAATAGCAGACTACCTACCCCTTATCTTGATACATAATAGCAGACTACCTACCTACTATCTTGATACATAATAACAGACTACCTACCCACTATCTTGATACATAATAGCAGACTACCTACCCCTTATCTTGATACATAATAGCAGACTACCTACCCCCTATCTTGATACATAATAGCAGACTACCTACCCCTTATCTTGATATGTAATAGCAGACTACCTACCCCCTATCTTGATACATAATAGCAGACTACCTACCTACTATCTTGATACATAATAGCAGACTACCTACCTACTATCTTGATACATAATAGCAGACTACCTACCCCCTATCTTGATACATAATAGCAGACTACCTACCTACTATCTTGATACATAATAGCAGACTACCTACCTACTATCTTGATACATAATAGCAGACTACCTACCTACTATCTTGATATGTAATAGCAGACCATCTACCCCCTATCTTGATACATAATAGCAGACTACCTACCCCCTATCTTGATACATAATAGCAGACTACCTACCCCCTATCTTGATACATAATAGCAGACTACCTACCTACTATCTTGATACATAATAGCAGACTACCTACCCCCTATCTTGATAGTGATATGTAATAGCAGACTACCTACCCCCTATCTTGATAGTGATATGTAATAGCAGACTACCAACCCCCTATCTTGATACATAATAGCAGACTACCTACCCCCTATCTTGATACATAATAGCAGACTACCTACCCCCTATCTTGATAGTGATACGTAATAGCAGACTACCTACCCCCTATCTTGATACATAATAGCAGACTACCTACCCCCTATCTTGATAGTGATACGTAATAGCAGACTACCTACCCCCTATCTTGATACATAATAGCAGACTACCTACCTACTATCTTGATACATAATAGCAGACTACCTACCCCCTATCTTGATAGTGATACGTAATAGCAGACTACCTACCCCCTATCTAGATACATAGTAGCAGACTACCTACCTACTATCTTGATACATAATAGCAGACTACCTACCACCTATCTTGATAGTGATATGTAATAGCAGACTACCTACCCCTTATCTTGATATGTAATAGCAGACTACCTACCCCCTATCTTGATACATAATAGCAGACATCCTACCCCCTATCTTGATACGTAATAGCAGACTACCTACCTACTATCTTGATACATAATAGCAGACTACCTACCCCTTATCTTGATATGTAATAGCAGACTACCTACCCCCTATCTTGATACATAATAGCAGACATCCTACCCCCTATCTTGATACGTAATAGCAGACTACCTACCTACTATCTTGATACATAATAGCAGACTACCTACCCCTTATCTTGATATGTAATAGCAGACTACCTACCCCCTATCTTGATACATAATAGCAGACTACCTACCCCCTATCTTGATAGTGATACGTAATAGCAGACTACCTACCCCCTGCCTATCTTGATACATAATAGCAGACTACCTACCCCCTATCTTGATACATAATAGCAGACTACCTACCCCCTATCTTGATACGTAACTTGTCTTGACTGTGCGAACATGTCAAATTCATCTTGAGTAGTTGCTGGTGTTGTATTCAACTGTCCTAATGTGCTGCTGACTGATCCACCAGACACCGCTGTTAAATGATTCAAAGCATTATAATTTATTCAATACTTCAAGTATTTACTGATGAAAGATTTAAACTGTATTCATCAAAGTGATGGGAAACATACTGAACATCATAATGAACATTCATTAATTTCATTAATACGTAAACAATTACATACATGCGTACGTATGTATGTATGTACATACATACGTACGTACATACATACACATACATACATACATACATATCTACATACATACATACATACACACACATTACATACATGATACAACACACATACACACACACAAACATACATACATACATATATATATACATACATACACACACATTACATACATGATACAAAACACACATACATACACACACCCCCCCCCCCCCCCCACACACACACACACACACACACACACTCACTAGACACCTGTCAATTATGACATGGTACTGGCTATATGCAATATGTGAAGTAAGTATAATTCATAAGAAGAGAGAATAATACATGGAATCATACTTACTCATTCCTGCTAATTGTTGATGTAGTTCTGTGTTCCCTGCAGCCACTGTCGTTTGTGAAGTAAGTGGCATTGTTGCTGGTTGTGCTGCAACCTGTGGTACAGACTGCGGAGCGGGAGGAGCAGGATCAAAACCTAAGTCAATTAGCTGTGCTGTAGCAGGCTCTCCAGTGGTGGGCTGAGGTTGGGGAGGTGGGGGTTGTATGGCCTGGACAAACAAAAATATAAACAAACACAAACAAAATCCACAATTACACACATAGAAACTGTACCTTGCCCCTAAGCATGCTGGGATTAGGACTGATCACAGGGTGTAGATTAATTTACAGGAGGATATTACATCAAAACCTACGGTATGCAACATGACACATTACAATATTCAAACTTAATGAAGACTTCAAAGAGAGAAGCTTCATATTATCATACAGAACTGATACATAAATACAATCATGCACATTAACAATTCTAACATAACAGTTATATTTGTCTTCTGACCAAAAATAACATAGAACTTCACAGTTGTCAACAATATGGTTGTTAGATCATACAAAACACATCGAAAAGATAAATATCAGAAAGCACATCTTTTTGTTCATAAGAATTTCTTCGGAATATCAGAATGATACATCTAAGCATGCAGCCATTTTAAAATGACTTCTGTGCAACACACATGCTTTTACCTGTGAATATGCAGGAGGTCTCTCTGAAGGTGCCATACCCATTGGTTGTACAGGAGGAATAGCTGCTGGTGGTGGTGGTTGTTGTTGTGGTTGTTGTTGTGGCTGCTGTTGTGGTTGCTGTTGTTGCTGGCCTGTCTGACCTGTCCTGTACCTTTCAAAACGGTCATACCTCACAAAGGCATTATTTAAATCATCATTAATCTGTAGAAGCTCTCCTGTATAAATGTACAATATAATCCAAATTATAGAATATATCACGTAGAACAGCACTTGAACTCAAAGACCCATTGTTGATTGAAATATGGGTGTGAAAAATACTTGTCTGTCAGAGTTATAGAAAAAGTTGGTTCTTATTCAATCCATGTGGCTCAACTTATATGGTAGTACTAATCGAAGACCATGGGATTGAAACATCTGGGTTTAAGTATCTGTGTATCCAGTCAGATAAGAGTAACTCATACCAATGTTATTAGAATACTATAAAGCATCTTCTCTACTGTGTTCATTCCTTTCAGTTTTAACTTTGAACTTTGAACTTGAAATAATGTAAACATACCTGTGACTTCCTCATTTGTCACTCTATCAATCAATTGTACCACTCGTTGCTGCATGGATCTACATGTACGGTTTAACTCCTGTGTGCAAAACAACCAAAAACAGACAGCGAAGTCAATACGAGACCTTTCATATTATAGTGCTACACATACTAGGACATTGTAATAACTTTCACATCTTAGTGCCATTCATACTTGTGAGTGAAGGTATAAATCATAACGATATTGTATAGGAACCAGACTACCTTGGGTATTGCATTGTCTGCACATCACATGTGCCACACATACTTGGGCATTGTAATAACTTTCACATCATACTGCCACACATACTTGGGCATTGTAATAACTTTCACATCATACTGCTACACACACTTGGGCATTGTAATAACTTTCACATCATAGTACCACCCATACTACGGCATTGTAATAACTTTCACATCATAGTGCTACACACACTTGGGCATTGTAATAACTTTCACATCATAGTACCACACATACTTGGGCATTGTAATAACTTTTAGATCATAGTGCCACACAAATTGGGCATTGTAATAACTTTCACATCATACTGCCACACATACTTGGGTATTGTAATAACTTTCACATCATAGTGCCACACAAATTGGGCATTGTAATAACTTTCACATCATACTGCCACACAAATTGGGCATTGTAATAACTTTCACATCATACTGCCACACATACTTGGGTATTGTAATAACTTTCACATCATACTGCCACACAAACTTGGGTATTGCAATAGCTTTTTTCAAAGCAATTCTCTCTATTTAGACAACACATACTAACCTGTAGTAACTCTACATCACTGACATCAGCAGTAGCTGGTGAAAGCTCATTAAGCATCTCAGCCATGACTCTGACATTTCCTACACACACGTCAAGTTCACTACGTAATTTAGCTAGCTGCTCTGGAGTAGCACTAACAGGACCTTGTTGTGGTTGTACCATCTGACCAGGTGGTGGACCCATAACTTGTGGTGGACCCATAACTTGTGGAGGACCCATATACTGTGGGGCCATCATTGGTTGTTGTTGTGGTGGTGGTGGTTGTTGATGTACAGTTGGTTGTCTAGTGGGAGCTGTCTGAGGCCGTGGTGGTGGTGGTTGTTGTTGAGGTTCTGGCACAGTCTATGATGGAAAACATTGAAATTTGTTATTAATTATGTACAAAAAAGTTCCCAATTTCTTATTGATCTAATTCCTTATTTTGCATAAATATAAACATTCATAAATACGACAGTTCACTTGACATATTATACTATAAATTAATTCAACAACAGTTTTCTTAACCAAAAATGTTCATCTGCTCGGTAGATTAAACGATTTACAAAGGTTATAACACACAAGCAGTTCAAAGTTTTCTTATTTGTTATCTATAACCAAGGGTGAATAAGTTGAGGTGTGATACCGATACTAGTTGGAAGTTACAATAGAAGTCACAGTAAAGCTTGTGATTAATATACCAATGGGAATCACTAGTTCAAGGTTATTCCTCCAGGTACAGTCCAAGTACGTTGCATTCCTAGTTTAATTCAAGACTAGAATGTATAAACTTTATGAATTAAAATCAATCTCATGTAATTAAGCTGGACATGGGTATTTTTGTCACTGAGTGTACAATAGATGCAAAGTCATCTTGATCTGAACATACAGAGTTGCCCCTTGACAAGAGCTTTTTGGTGCATTTCATGAACCAAAACTTACCCTATCTGGTGTATATATGGTTACAAAGTAAGACAAAACTTACCCTATCTGGTGTATATATGGTTAAGTCCAAACTTACCCTATCTGGTGTACATATGGTTACTAAGAAAGTTCAAACTTACCCTATCTGGTGTATATATGGTTAAGTCCAAACTTACCCTATCTGGTATACATATGGTGAAGTCCAAACTTACCCTATCTCGTGTATATACAATGTATGGTTAAGTCCAAACTTACCCTATCTGGTGTATATATAGTTAAGTCCAAACTTACCCTATCTGGTGTATATATGGGTGACATACAATCTAAATCTGTAGCTGGGAATTCAATTCCTTTTGATTTTAATTCCGTGTAAACTTGTACCATTCCTTGTAGATCTGATGAACTGCGGAAAGCATCGGCCCATGACTGTATTAAGCTGAGTATCTTTTCTTGTACACACGTTGGTGGATTATTTATTGGTTGTATAACTTTAACCATCTCTTTGCCAAAATCTTGTTTGCACGCTAAAACATGGAATCTGTGTCCACAATTCTTTACACATGTCTCCAAGACCTAGTATCAAAGAGACAGTCAATGAATCAGTCATGAAAAATAACAAAATGTGAAAAAAAATTTTTGTTGTCATAATGCTTTCACTGAAACAGTACAAAAACATAAATATCATGAACATGTATGTAAAGACAATTTAATGCCAGTCTGATTTGTACTTACATGTATCTGCATAGTATCTTTCACAATAAATGAGTACAAATTCAGTTATAACATATTCTTTGGATTAGGCATTATATCATTTTTCCATATACACTGGTTAATGGTTGAAGCCTTGTTTACTTTTCATTTATAACCATGAACATTCTTATTTGTTGTCTTTTTATCCATTTTTCTTCCTTTTTGAGTATTGTAAAGAGCACTGAGATGCAGTGTGATATGCTTCTTCTTCATTTTTTTTTTTAGAAATTAAATTATTATTATTATATTACTTCAGGAATTAACAACTTACCGTCAATGTTAACATTACTTCTTTCCATTTTTTATTTCCAACTAATTTCTTTTTAATTGCTTTCATGGCATCTTTAGGTCTACAATACAAATCACATATAATCAACATCAGCTATAACTTATACAGGAAGGACTACGTAGATACATACATAACATGACAGAACCCCAAGATGGTGAGTGCAAGTGTGGCCACACTCAGGGTATGTGCTTGTAGTGTTCTCTACAGATGTAAACTTGTGAAAGTGCAGCAGAAAACACTGCAAGGACAAGTGAAAATATCCCTCAGTACCCACACTGGAACTCAACACGAAATGGGGTTCTGTTATTATTACATATATGTTTATTTGAAAAAGTAAATTTCTGTAAAAATGATACTATGTAATCACATCCTTTCAGGTACAACAAATGATCACGCCTTCATTTCAATATCATTTGGTATGCACATGTAAAAGTGCAAGTAATCTCTGGTAGTTACATACATAAAATTATGTATGTATTTACATGTACATATTCATATCAGCAAGCAATTCATATTTATATCAAGTCATAATCATAAATGAATATTAAATTTATATCTGATGAATGATATTATCAATATGGATATATGGATCTCAGATTATGTTGAATTTGGAGTTCAAATTACTATCTATGACATATAATGACAAATCTAAACTAACATATGTATAGTATGAAGGTGAACATCTCTAGTATTCATTGACTCTGTAAACTTACCCATCATATGTTTCATTGATAATGTCACAATAACTTTGCAAACTTACCCATCATCTGTTTCATTAATGATGTCACATATTTCAATATTCAAGGCCCAGTCTTCTGATGCATTGTTTTCATTTGTAGCTCTTTCTGAAAGGTGAGAGTGGACAATGAACTGTGAACTAGGTATCTATGTATGTAGGTCTTTAAAACAACATACAGTAGTCTTCCTTGATAAAAATGCTATGTATGGATTCTTGTCTGGAGAGTTTACATGACCTACATGTATGCATTTAAAGTAACAAATTACAACTGCTGACATCAGACTGTTGACGAACGGAACCTGTTACAAACCAGAGAAAGTAAACAACTGAATTGGATTAATAACACTTGGCACAGTGTGTTGGAAGTACAGAGACTTGTATTACATTCCATCATTTGATAAGAACAGTTTTATGACCACTTTACACAATAGTTCACTGGTCACAATGTCCAGTTCCCCTGGCATTTCATGTACAGGTAAAGAGGCTATAAAACTGTTCTTATCAAACCATGGTGTGTAATACAAGTCTCTGCTGTTCCAACATGCTGAGCAAAGAGCTAAATTATTAATCCAATACATTTGTTTACTTCCCTGTTTGTAACAGTTTCCATTTGTCAATGGTCTGATGTCAGCAGTTGTAATAACCTTATGCATTTTGATGACTTGAATGTAAATTTGTAAAGGCCAATGCTGAAATCGGATTAAACGTTTGGGTTTAAAAAACAATTGCAAGGTGGAGGCATAGAAAAAAGGCAGGCCTGAACAAAACAATGGTTCTATGTATTAAATCCAAGTAATCAAAAGATAGCAGTAATCCATGACCATAGGATTCAAACATTGGGGTTTAAATAGATAATCCATCATCGCAAACCACAGCCTCTTTTCTGACACAGTCCAAAATGTGCCGTCTCGTCATTTCAAAGTTAGTGGAAGAAATAACAGCACTGGTTTATGAGAATGAAATAATCGTGTTCATCAGAATTGTTGTCACTGGTGAAGAGTGGTAAGGATATAGATAGGAGGGGGCAAGCATAAACAGTGGCTAATGTATGGTGGGTGTAATATTACTAATAAATCAGCTTTGTTTTGTAGTCACAGTGTACAACTCCAGTACCTAAACTAACCCTAGCACTACCAGTCTAGCATTATCCTTCATCAGATCTTGGCATCCAGACTATAGCAAAACCTGCCTAGCTTGAATACTTTGGGTCTATTTCACAGTCAGTTCACTGTACAGAATTCTTACCATATAGTAAGCTTTACAGCTTTACATGCACTAAAGTTCCCTGAAAACATCTACCAGATAATAAACTGGCGAGTCACTCATTACCTTGGTAAAAGTCAACTACCTGGACTCTTTAGGAATCTTTATAACACTCCTATAACTTACACCTGTATACTTGTCTAGACTTACATTTACGACTTCTTTATTTATCCTACTAATATCTTAGCTAAAATGTTGTGTTTTTTCACCAAGGTTTAAAAACTTTAGAAGTAGAAAAGGAGAAATCAAGCAAAATTGACACAAGTTTCCCCATGATATATTGTATCATTATTAGGGGGAGGGGGAACTCGAGTAAAATAACTGGAGACCTAGAAACACATGCAGATTTCACCTACTTCCTGCTTTTATCAGAAACACTGTAATGAAGTCCTTGTTTTTTAAACTAAAATGTACAATGCAACACAACTGCTAGAGTTTTTCATCCAGGGATATACTACTACTAGGGTATTGCATATTCTGAAAATGTTTCTCACATACGCCAATAGCAATGATTCTAATACTGTTCTATAATGCATGTTATCAATGCAACATCATCATATTATATTGTGCAGGTTTCAAAAAAGTGTACACAGCTGGTTTTATATACCCTAGATCCTGGAGTAAGTAGAGCAAGGCTATACATTATAAAACAACATCATTTATATAGGGTAAACATACATACAGTAAACTACAAGCCTACTTGCTATGTATATCACAAAGTTTGATTGGAATTGACAATCATGACCAGCATTTAAGATCACATGTATCTTTGAATGAGTTAGGGGTAATTGGCTTTCACTGTGACAGGAATTAAATAAACTGTTAGGGTGTT
Organism: Glandiceps talaboti; assembly: GCF_964340395.1. NCBI lineage: Eukaryota > Metazoa > Hemichordata > Enteropneusta > Spengelidae > Glandiceps > Glandiceps talaboti. The sequence continues at coordinate 17,345,075 of NC_135553.1, forward strand.
TTATTTCAGAGTGAACTGCATTTGACCTAGCTTATTACTAACATTACCTAATGGAGATGTGACTGCTTTACAGCTATGTTATCATATTCAGCATCACTGGGGGAAGAAGCTTATCAAATTTACATGTTTGAAATAAAGCCCATCCTTTTTAAAGGTTTGGGTATATAATTACTACAATTGATGAAAAATGAAGTTAAATGTATGAAAAGATTGAAAAGATATGAAAAATTTGAAATTGATATGATAAAATTCCTAGTATCTTTATACATGTATTAAATTGTACAACCATAAGTCTAAGGATATAATGGTATTAAGCTGACTGTGACCTTTCAGAACTCATAAACATTTGACCTCATTTCTACCCTTAGCAAAATCAATATTACCTGATATGTACAAGTAGAAAGCTTTGATGTTGTTTACAAAAGCATATAATTTGCTACTACAAAATTGTTCTGAGATTTAAATTACCTCTGTATTAATACATCAACACTTTAAAAGGATCAAGTGGCAATAGTTTATTGACAGTCTAGTAAAGGATGATCGTACAATGTTGCACAAGCTTAGGTAAACGAATTTCGCTTGTCTAGGATCCAACCCCTAAATGAACCTTCACAAATGTGACATTGACATATTTACAATAATCATGTAACCCATGATGAAAATTGTAACGGTCACACCACTATGATCGATGCAATGTAAAATAATGATGGTAAAACACATTAAAATATGTACTACCAGAAACTCAGCACTGTATATCACATTAGAAGTAAATTTTAATCAACTAATAAACATCTCAGTTGTAAATATAGAACCTGTTTATATCACTGAAGGCATGAAAGTTTTTGAAATTTGGTTAGAAGTGCAAAAATGAAGTTCTGCAATTGCATTGCCACCAGACCTCCCTCCCCTAAAAAATTTCATTTATTTACGAGCTTGTGTGACATTATGCGATCATCCCTAAGGCTGCCCACATGTATCATTGTCATTCTACCAATGTTGTTGTAATCTGTCATTGGTATGAACTTTGACCTTATTTGCATATCAAAAAGGTTCAGGTCATCTTAATCACTTGCATGTGACTAGAACTATATGAGACTTGACTATGTTTGTTCTTTGTGTTTTGTTGATGGTTTGATGCCAATATAATTTGACAGCAAAGTCGTTTCTAATCAGTCTCAGCTTGCAATTACAAATGTTATTTGAAATTGTAACGCTTCACATTTTCCACACACAGGAAATTAAAATGAAATGTTGGGAATAATGGGTTGCAACTGACAACAAGATACTTGCCTTTTTTGTAGTCAGATGATGGTGTAAGTTTATGGCACTATTATATATTTATTTATCATAAAAACATGCAACATGTATATTTGATTTCAGCACATTCAATTCATTGTACAAAACTTAGAAATTTTAAAACTAAATGAAAAAGTAACGATACTAACACTAACAGCACAAACAGAGAGAAAATCTGCTACTTCCTACATTGTATTGTGTACTTTTGGTTGTAATTCTGTTATTATCCTCTCACAAAATGCCTTTTTTTGTGTGTCATGCACTAGACAGTATATCTCTACCTACAATGTTGTGAGTTATATATTTATTTGTTTACATGTTTGTGGGACACCTGCCATACAATAGATCCACCATAGTTGACAACACAGACTGGGTTAAATAAGTCAACCTTACAATTTCATTGACCTAACCTGACTCCTAATTTTTTTACATGGTTTCAACTGTATAATCAATCATACTAGTGTACTCTTTAAATACCTACATGATGTGCATGTACATTTGTTTTCAAATCTACATATTTCCTGGTTTAACACCAATGCCTGATTTAAGATTCAAATTTGGATGAGGCAAACAGCTGTCAGGCAGAGTTTACCTTGAACAAAGAATGATAATTCTCTAATCTGTATTGAATCCACTGATAAGACAGCACTGACTAGAGAATGTGGCAATCCAACATTGAGCTTTTTAAAGGTATGACACTAGGGGTAAAATTTGACATGTTTTTCAATAACATTTCTGCTCTCTACAATAATTTTATTCTACTTGCACTTGTTAACACATGTGCTACGGCTCAGCAATCGAGCAATGTATATGCCCTCAGTGTTTTGGCTAAGGTTGTGGAACCCCCCCCCCCCCCCCCCATAACAGAAAGAAAGGATGAAGTAAAAGTTGTCTAGTTTCCCATTCAATCTACCATAATTTTGTTTGGGAACCCTGGTAAAATCACTGGGGAACCTCGGTAGATTTTACCTGCTTAACGCCCTGAACAAAAGCACTGTAACCTACAATCCAACTGTACGTATTACTGGTATACTTACACTATAGCTACAGGGGCTTTCCACAAATACTAGAACATCATTCATCATGGTTTCTATACAGTGCTGCAGTATAAACACTTTGTACTGTGCAATTTATCAGAATGCTTTAAATGATAGTTATGTAGTCTGAATTTGATTTTACTGTCAGTGATATTGTACATATTAAAATTAGGAAAAAAATACATTTACACAGACTTTATTGTGACAATTAGAGGACACAAGTAAATGTGGAAAAAATAATTTAAAATATGAACATCGAATTATTCTGATCAGTAATGCATTTGAAAATCTGTTACTAGTTCATTTGGACAATGAAGATTGAAACAATGAATATTTCTCCAAAATAACTAACTTATCTATGCAAAAGCCACTGGTCGGATAAGAATGAACACAAATGAGAATTGTAAATGTCAGAACAGTCAAACGGTCTGAGTATGATAACATTGAACAAATATAAATAGAACTGTGGTAAATGACAAATGTTTGCATTTTAGGAACTGGAGGAATGAAAGTTAGAAAAAATTGAAAAGGCATGAAGTCATTTTAAAGGCCGACAGATGGATGGTATGTACATACAACAATAGAAGAATCAATATGTAAAACCAGTACCAGTGGTCATTGTTTTTGTTATGGGAGATAGGCAAAAGCTAACCACATCCTGTATGAGAGTTCCCCATCACTATTAGCAAAATGAAAAAGTGTAATACACGATTTTACCAGATAGTTATTCTAATTCACAGTCTACGTAATCTGGCATAATTTTGCATCTATAGTTTACATTACATGCAGGATTTGACAACAGCTGACAATTTCAAATCAGTGACACTTCAATATTCATTAAGATTTAATTGTTAAAATATTATTATTAGATGGCTCATCTATTTTGTTCTAATTAATGGTCACACAAAAATGTATCCCAATTGACATAATGCCTGGATAGTATTCTTTATATTATACTACCTGTAATAATAGTTAAATAGTTATAAATGTAATGGCATACATCCACCTGCAAAACATTAATGTCATCTCTGTCATCAGTAAATAACTCTATATATTTAGATTACCATCTATGTTCTGTGTACATTTAACATACTAGTACCCCCCCCCCCCACCTTCGTGACTCAACTGATCAGTCAGGGACACTCATGCTGTGTCCATGAAATAAATTTAGCATACAAAAGAAATCCCTGAATCAGAATACAATTATTGTATAAACAATATCATGACTACATCTTTTTGTCTGGAAATAATTTTTTGAGATAAATATGTGCTTTTTTTTATCTAACGAAACCAATTAATCGAATGTTTTGTCTCGTCGAAACCACTTAAATTTCGATCATTGATGTTTATATTTCACTCCCTATCCCATGTGTTTACAGAAGTTAATCAATCTTTATCTGGTGACGTTGAGTAACACTCCACCGAGTTCCTACCTCGACACAATATCACGAGGGGATACCCTCAACTTTATAAATATCCCACACGACAATATACGTCCCGAACTTGACCTTACAACGAATGTGTGTGTGTCTCTTTCACACATGGTTGACTCTGCCCAATGTTTTTATTGTTCTACGTATATTAGTCAAAAGTCTACGGAGAATAGATCGAACGACGTGACTTCTCCCGAGCCCCAACATTAACACCACAAAAGGTGGGGCAACGGTAAATACAGCCTTGGCTATCACTGACAAATTGTCGTAATTTGTGATGTTGATTTCCTTGCTGAAATGATGATACACTCTTATATTTAATATACGGTGACCTAGAAAAGTAAAACTGTTTTTAAGTTACCACACTCACCTATTCTTTGCCCCACTTGGGAAGCGAATGGGTTCGAGCTGAAGAACGACATATTGGATTGCCTGTGTATGTACTATGCGCAGAACATTACGTCATGGGGACGAAAATAGCTGCGTACAAGGTACGATGGTTATGTTATCTCATAATACTATTTTACTATAAATGTAAAGTTTTGAATCAATTAGGATGCAACGGATACTTGAAGATAAAAATAGCTTGCCATATAACATTTTTTTACGTTCATTATCATATTTTCTCGAGTATATATTAGAGTTAAAAGGTCACAGGTTAAGGACGCATTGCATTATGGGAGTTCTGTTGCTTTGACAACAGCTGCCATTTTTGAAATCAAGTAAGTGGGTTCGAATGAAAACATTGCGAGTTTATCAGGTAAGGTATTAAATTTTTGCAATGTTTGATAAAGTATCGTGGTAAATAGAATCACGTTTTCTTGCCACTTATATCCTTTCCACAAATGGCTACATCGTGTATAAATCTGATGACCATGCATCGAGAGAGTCGTATGGTTTCAGTTCCAGTATTATGTTTATGATTGCGTTCTAAATTCCAAAGTTATGACAATAGCCATGTGTGTTGTAACGTTATTGTTTAATATCCCAAGCATGTGTACACTTAATGAATGTGATCTGCCTCGTATATCAGAACTTCAGTTGTAATTTATTTGGGGAAACCATAATAGGGCAGATATACCATGATGCCTGATGGTGGTGATGGTGGTGGTGATGATGATGATGATGATGCTGATGAGGATGATGGTGGTGATGATGATGGTGATGGTGTTGGTGGTGATGGTGATGCTGCTGAGCAGTGTGTCCTCTAATGATAGCCAAATGTTGTTGTGAGTCAAAATGATAAAAACTAAGATTTCTTGTGAGTCACCACATAGTAAGAGATAAGAGAAAACCAAATCTTGGTGTCTCACTAGAAATTATGCGTGTCAGTGTCACGTCAAATTGGCTTAGAGGGCACACTGCTGTGAGGATGTATGTGATGTCATGATGAAATGGCATACAAGAATTGAATGTGTTATCTGTAAAATCAGTATGAAATGCAAAGAGAATGGAATAACACAACTAAAAGTGATACATATTACTGAAACAAAATTTGACAGTACTAGCTATTTTCATGTATATGTATCTTCTCTTTGCAGGTAGACTATTGATTGTAATTCAGTGCTGTAAAAGGCAAGACAAAAGGCTTCATCATGAGTCGGTTGTATGACACGGTAGAACCTTCTGTCATTGATGAGGACATGCTACAGAAAGCTGTAGAAGAACAGGGACCTAAAGAAGAAGCTGGAAATATTGCAAAACAAGAAGGAATTGATTTCTGTGATGTCACACAACTTAGATTAGATTTTAAAAGTAAGTAATAAAGTGGTCATAATATCACCCACATAATGTAGTTAGTGTCACACGTACCCAGAGTGTCATTGTTGCACATACCGTGACATATACTGTTACACACTCCATGTTTGACACCTGTTTGTAACTTAGATGCCAGGGTTCGAAATAATGGAAAACAATTTCTTGCCTACTGGACAAGTAAAATGCACAAATTAAAAGTCGCTTGTCCAAATCAGAAAGTACTTGTCCAAAAAGTGGATATTTTTGTTGTTGTAAATTTTATTGACATGTCCCTTTTAATAAGTCTTTGCTAGCAAACAAATAACCTTTAATACATCCAGTTTGAGTAAACTCGGGGAAATTTAAGCAGACTAATCATTTGGATCCTTAGAACTATTCATATGTTCAAATATCATTTTTAAACTTTCTGCAGGTACATGAAAGTTTTACTTATGAATGAGCAGATGTTTTAAAATAAAAAACCACGAGAAATTCTACTTATCCATTGGGACAAGTACTTTCTAAAAACCCTTGCCCAGTGCTTCAAATCACTTGTCTGGGACAAGTTAAACATCTTTATTTCAAGCCCTGGATGTACACATAAAACTTGTTCAGTGTTTGTTCAACTGATGACTTATGATATGCTTTCTTTAATTGTCAGTGTGTATTTCCATCTTTTACAAATGATTTGGTTTTATACATTGAATCCAAATGGATAAATTCTGTATTTATATTTTATGATAAGGAACTTGGAGCATATTTGAACATTACAAACACTATCTGTTACCAACTTCCTTATTTTATTTTCAGATATCTTAAAAATTGATAACCTTTGGCAGTTCACAAGTCTCACTAAACTTCAACTTGACAATAACATTATTGAAAGGATTGAGGGTTTGGATGTGTTGGTCAACTTGATATGGTTAGGTAAGTACATGTTATAAACTTTGTCTATATTCTGTTACATTTATCTCAGCAACAAAGTTCAGAACTTCACAGTTTAATTTCAGTTTAATATTCAAAAGTTACATAATTTAAATGCAAAGTCATTAATTTATCTACAGCCATTTAATTTATTTTATTTGCAAAGTTAATTTATTTATATGCAAAGAAATTTTGATTTATATGCAGATTTAATTCATTTATATTCAAATTCATTTCATTTATGTGTAAAGTAAATATGTAGATATTCTTCATTGAATACAGTGATTTGATTTACATGCATTTATATGTACAGTCATTGAAATGCACATAGCAATTTTATATATATGTAAAAGTACTTCAAATTATATACAATTTACTAACTGTTTTATTTGTATGCAATGGTGCTTCATTTGTATACAGACCATTTTATGCAAAATTACTTCATTTATATGCATAATAACTTCAGCTTGTATGTAAAGTAACTGCAGTTTGAACTTGAAGGTACTGTTGCTTTCTGTATGACAGTGTAAAATTATGAAAATGAAGTTTCAATACTGGTAATTATACATTGTTAATGTCAGTAAGTAAACTTTTTTGTGACTTTTCAGAAAATCGGATTAACTCTTTAATTAGTAATGGTGTTTGGCTATGGGTATTTATGTATTGATAACAGAACGACTTTTAAAAATAATCTGACTCAGTTTTTTTTTATTCTTTCACTTAGATTTGTCTTTCAACAACATAGAAGTGATTGAGGGGTTAGAGAAACTGACAAAACTGGAAGATGTGACATTTTACAACAACAGAATATCAGTCATAGAAAACATGGACTCACTCAAAAAATTACATGTGTTCTCCATTGGAAACAATGATGTTAAACCATTAGAAAATGTAAGTATATATAATAAACCAAGGTATTTATGCTGTACACTATACTATCATGGCAGCAGTGTGCCCTCTAATGATAGCCAAATTTTGTTGTTGTGAATCAAAATGATAAAAAACTATGATTTCTTGTGAATCACCACATAATGGGAGATAGGGGAACACCAAATCTTGGTGCGTCACTGGAAATTTTGTGTGTCAGTGGCACGTCACATTGGCTTAGGGGGCACAGTAAAGCAGTGAGGGCCCTGCAGCCATGCAAGTCTTTTCACTATCACAACACACCGTAATCATAGTATGCAATGCATATTGTATACACTACCATAGCAGTAAAGGCCATTGAGTTACTCAAGTCTTTCCACTATCCAAACCATAGTAACATTAACTCATAGAATACCATGCATAGTGTGGTATACCATACTATGGTGGTAAGGGCCCAGGAGCACTATTTCTCTATCACCACACACTGCATCTATGAAATTTTTAAATCCAGTTCTTAATTTATTTGCCACTGTGTCTAAGAATTATGCATTAAAAAGTTGTGTGTGTCAGCAGTTTTTTAAATATTTCTTCACATTTTGGTGGTTAGCGGAATGTAGATTCCTTTAGCACCAAAGGAAAATTTGTTGGTCCTTGAGAGTTGACCTCTATAATGTCATATAATATACGGTGTAGTGTACAGCTATAGGAGTTCTAGAATCAGTCAATTTTGGTACCTGCAATAGTATTTTACCACCTAAGATGAACGATAATTCAATCCACTCCATGTGTTACTTGCTACATACACATTAGGCCTAAGCAAAAAAATTGTTTGGGTCTGGTTACCCGACCCCATCTAGTTTTTCTCGCCAAACCTAAACTTTTTTTTTACGTATTCAAGAAAATAATTAAAATCGCAAAAATTGTGAGGTTTTTCAAGAAATAGTAGATGCTGAAACTGAAATTAACTTAAAAAGACGATATAAAACTGGTTTTCCAATCTGTAATGGCTGTACATCTGATGAGGCGAAACCAATAACACAGCGACCATATGGAAACACAACTACCTGAACTAGACACTCACATATGAAAAAAAAATAATAAAAAATCTCCCTACCCCACCTATTCTAAAATCGAGCATAATCGGAATCACACAATTTTTTTTGTTAGGCCTTACTACAGGCATGCATGAAAATAAGTCTTGTTCTATTTTGATCCTGTGGTTTCAAATAAATTACTATTGCAGGTACTGAGAATTCTCCCTTTAATACTAATAGTTCATTTGGGTCAAATTGCAATGTACTAAGATAATAAAAATTCAATACCACAGTGCCTCCGAGCCATAGCATGGTATAGTTTAGCAAGGCTTCAAAGGGTAATATAATAGTATTGTGATGATCTATTACTAGTATCACTGAGCAAAGTAACTGGGGTACTGGGCCTGCTCTTAGTTTTGGAAATGAAAGTAATGTGTTGAACAAAACATCATCAGCTCATATAGATATAGTGTCTGAACAGTCACAGAGTCAATCAGTTTAGTTTCTCAGTTTTGTCTTGAAAGGGGGGGACACCTATTCCATACCTCCGACCAGCAACTGATGCAATAGTAAATAAACCTTCAAATTTCTACAGTATTGTACAAAGGAATGCTACAAAATGTCCTGTGGTTATCACATAATACATGCTTGTTGAAATATTATAGAATTCACAATTATACACAAACTGTTACAAATATTTCCACTTTTCATATTTTTTTTCCCTTGTGCATTGTACTTGTAAGTTGCCCATAATTATGGACACCCTACTGATTCTAGGAAAACAATATAATATTGTTATCAAACTAGAAACAATCTGCCTCGTGCTTAATCTAAGCCTCCCTGTTTGACATCTGTGAGGTAAATATGTTGTGGCATGTTGTCATCATACACGTAAAGATTGAACCAGTCTAGCATGGATTACATAATGTGATTCTTGTTAGTATTATTTTGGTTTGATTCCACAATAAAAATCAACAGGTACTATAATATTCTTAAATCTAACTTTTTGGCCATTGATTGTATTGACTGCGTATTTTTGACAATTTCCTTGATCCTTTGTCATGTCAAAAGCATAGTACCATAATAGTTAGTGTATGACAAAGTAGATATTATTACATATCTATTGTGCAATACAAACTTCATGAATCCCCCTCCCCTTTTTTTTGTTGAACAGTTTTGAAGGTAATATAGTTTATGAAGTTCTGTTTTTGTCTGCCAACAGATTCTAAAACGTCACAATCGTTTTTATTTTCCAGGTGAAATACCTTCGAAGATTCAAAAATTTGCAGACCCTTAATTTGAGTGGCAATGCCTTCTGTGATGATCCAAATTACAAAGCCTATGTTGTAGCACACATACCTAGTTTGGTCTATCTAGACTTCAGATTAATCGACAGCAACACGGTAAGTTTGTGTCATTACCATGGACTGAAGTCAATATATAAAGGGTATTTTAAGAGCTTTGGAGTGATTTGAAAAATGGCTGTGTGAAGGTCCAGGAGGCATAAATGTGCAATAGAATGCTTCATTTTGAAGATATTTATTTTAACTAAAAGGGTTGTCTTATATTTTGTATTTGAGTGCTACAAGACTAAGAAGTAGTTATATAACAGAGTACTAGTTTAAAGTAATAATGTTTGGAATTTTAAGTAGAAAATAGACTTTAACTGAATTCTACCACATATGTATGTCTTTGCATCTTTAAGTTTTTGCATCTAAAGAAATATACTTTAACTTAGTAAAAGTTGCCCGCTTTGTTATTTCAAACACTTTTCAATTTCATAACTTATTGTCTTTACAGAGGGATTCAGCCAATGAACAGTACAAGTACTCCATAGAAGAACTGGAAGCTGATGAGAGAGCTGCTGAGAGGAAAGAAGAGGAAGAAAAAGCTCAAGAGAAAGAATTTGAACGACAGAAGGTCAGTTTTCATTTCTAAGTTTTTGTGATATCATTGTGACTGGTTTGATGAAATACTCATTTCATTTTCATTAGTCTGAATATAGGAGTGTAAAGTACTCACACAAACAGATACACACACACACACATGCACACACACATATGCACATGCACACACACACACATGCACACGGATGCGCATGCACACACAGACATGCAGACATGCACACACACATATGCACATGCACACACACATGCACATGCATGCACATACATACATACACACATGCACACACACAGACACACACACACACATACATACACACACATACACACAAAGTGTGCACAAATTAAATCAATGTATCGTTCCCTTTCACATATCCTCAATTATAAGCCATATTTTGCTTATTTTCCTAGGATGCTTACGTGGAGAATCTCAATGGGCCACATCTGTTTGAAAGTATGTTTGCAGATGATGCCGAGGCACCTAAACTGGCAGCATTACCAGGGGTTGAAGAATTGCTTGTTATATATCCTTTATGTCAAATACAATCAGTTGTGTATGTACTAGAGTATATGGTGTTTTTAGAGCGGTTGCCGTGTCAACTAAAATATGCTGGAGCTGAGATTAAACATTTTCAAAATTAGAACTAGAGTAAAAACAAAAATCAAAATTCAAAACCCCCATGAAGGAAATCTGTTTTAAAAGATCATAATTTTTATTCTACAGCTAAAAGCCATTTTCTTCATTAGTAATTATTAAAGAAATGGAACATTACCATTGAAAATCCATTCTCCAAGATGAATATGACAAGCAAGATCAAAGCTTCTGAATTTTCAAAAAACCTGTGCTCAATTTATCGTGACAAACCAAAATTAAAACTTGAACTTTTGAAGTTAGATTTTTCCTTAACTTAGCTTACTTTTCAAGAGAAATTTACTGACATCTGCAAGCAGCTGTTTGAGTTTGGTCTTGGTGAACATACAAAGAGACAGGGGGAAGTAGATGAGTTCTTTGAATGTGTAGAAGACGCCAAGACAGAAAACAAAGAAATGGGTACTAAGAGGATTGATAACTTCCTGGCATATAAGAAGAAGGTAAGGTCACAGGTCATTTAATCTCAGTATCTTAAGAACATAGAACATCACTGCCATCAGCCAGTGATGAACTTTTACCACAGTGTCATAAGATATCAGCCAGAGAAGAACTTTAACCACAGTGTCACAGGACATCAGCCAATGATGAACTTTAACCCAAGTGTCATAGGATATCAGCTGGGTATGAAATTTAACCCCAGGGTCATACAACTTCAGCCAGAGTTGAACTTTAACCCCAGGGTCATAGCACTTCAGCCAGTGTTGCATGTTAACCCAAGTGTCATAGGCTATCAGTCGGATATGGAATTTAACCCCAGTGTCACAGCATCAGCCAGCATTGACCTTAAAATGTCAGTGTTGTATTGTGGGGTCACAGGACATTGGTCAGCATTGAACTTAATACATTTGTGTTGTAGTGAGGGTCATAGGACAGTGACAGAAGATGAACTTTATGAAGTGTCTAAGATATCAGCTAGTATATAAGGAGAATATTCAAACAATCTGTAAGTCGTAGTGTTCCCTGCAGCACAGTCAAAATACAAGGCATAACTTTTGAGTGTCTAGAATACTATTGTGCATTGTCTCATAGAATGATCTCTATTTTTTCCTGACAGTTGTTTACTGATTTACCATTGGTCAGTGATCAGAAGGTGCTTGATGCCAGAATAGATGAATACCACAAAGAAGTTAACAGTATTTGGGATTCTTTGATGGGATTTGAACTACAGTTAGTGGACCAACTAGAGGTATGTCATCTTTTCTTTTCTGTAGGATAGGAAATATGCAAAAAGAGAACACTATTAAACCTTTCTTCTTTTCTTCAAGATGAGACCACTTTTCTTAGTCCACATATTTCTCCTGCCAAGTTTCAATAAACATGTTCGCATTTTCTGTGTTGTATGCTAGTTTAGAGTACACATTTGAAAACTTGAATCAGAAAAATAATGTTAATTATATTCGTAGGTGTATTAGAGCTCAATAACTTCCCCTCTGAGAGGTAAAAGTGCATGCATCCATCAACACATAATTTTAAATAATAAACAATGAACTTGTGTTACAAAAACTATTAAAACAAGTCTCTGTGTCTAATATCTGTCTGTATATGTATGCTACATAATTCATAATGTTTTATATATATTTCTCTTCCCTAGGAAACTATCAAAGAGTTTGAACGTAACATGGCTGACATGGTGTCTACATTTGTTGAAAATGTACAAGCACTGTATCCTTTCAAAGCAAATATGGCATAACACAACATGCAAATCACTTTTTTTTCATACATTTCCCAGACTATCCTTCCACTTTGACAAAAAAAAATGTTTGTTTCCGATAATATGACTTCAGAAAATAGGGTAGGTAGGTTTGAATTTTACTTTATTTTACTTCAATTAAATTTTTAAAAATTACTTTGATCCCGAGATAAGATACTTGTCACAATACTTCCGTTAGAGTTTGATAAGGTCTAAAAAAGTGAATGAAGATAATTATAAGTAAATTAGACGAACACTTTATACAGGACTGTGTTAAAAAGTGACCACAGATGAGGCAAAGGCATGAAGGTGTACACAGAAATAGATGTAAATTGTTACCATTTTACCTTTTTGCATCCAAAAATATGTTTAAGGTCTGGAGCTTAAACTAGGGTTATTGGAAACACACTATTTTTTTTATTTGGCCTTACATACGTTTCAAAGACCTAGATTCTCATTAATGTTTTAGCAATTTGTTCCCATGGCTATGGTTTGGCTGATGTGTTTACACACCTCATACATTATGCATGTCCTTCTCTGCCTTCATTAGAATTTGATTTCTATTTGGAAAGGAAAAAGGCAAAAGAATCAATAGTCTGTGTCACATATGGCAATTCTGGATATCTGTGAGATGTATTTGTATAGTTCTAGTTGGGATTACACTATTGATACACATGATACATTGTATGAATGTCAACACATAAAATTCACCTATCCAATGTCATTGATATGATATACAACAAAGAAAAGAAACAAGATACTAGTACGGTAGTCATAGTAACATGATATGCTTAAGCTGTATTAACTGTAAATGGAGTATACTTTTTCGATCTGACAACCATCAATATATTCACTGAAAATTGTGAAAATGTCGATAATCAGACATTGTATATGATGAATAGAGGTCTATTTTATCCAAAAATAGTAATAAATAGTACAGTAACAGGTTGAAATCACGATCAGATTTTTTTTTTTTTTTTTTTTTTTTTTTGGGGGGGGGGGCACTGATTTCAGGGTGCGGACCCAAAAATAAATTTAATTGGATTTATTGTACCATATTATATGTACAGCTACTAGAATACGTTTCCCGTCAAGTGATTCAATACTGTTCAGGGTGTATGGTAGTATGAGTATGTCATTACATCTAACAAAACAGTTTCAAAAAAGTTCCTGTTTCAGCTAGTGCAGCTTTCAAAAAGTCGGAGCAAGGGTTGCAGTAGTAGGACTAGGTTGTAGAAATGTTTGCAGTAGATGTCAGTTGACCGTTAGCTTGACCCTGGACCATGTCAAAAAGAGTTAATTAAACACAACCCTGCACTCATACATAGGCTCATCTTCCCTCGTGTAGAATTCATTTCTTGTTTCCTTGACAATATCATCAGTATTTCACAATGTCGTGAACTTGAAAACCAACACCATGAGAAACTACTGGAGATTGCTGTAATAACGCTGGAAAAGTTTGTCAAGAATGAATTGGACGATGAGATCCCAGATGATCTGAGAGTGGTAAGTCTTGCTCATGAGACATCTTTCACTGAGGAATAACAGAGGTACAACGTAAACAAACACACAAGCTGTACAACTTAGTATGTTTACTCAGCTTTCTTTCTGTCCTGGATGACAATGGCTGTCTTCTACTATTTGGCTAGTGTACAACCTTTGTAACTTTGTAATTTTCCAAGCTGATGAATATGTCTGATCCTTTCCTAGATAAACATTAACAGATCTTTGCAATGAATACAGAACACCAGCAATATATCAACTTCATGAATAGAATTTTCTCTGTACCTTCTCTGATAAAGTTTTCTAATGGAGGAGCCATATCATCTAATCTATACATCAGCTACCACCCAAGATGTTTGCTATATAATATTTCCAAATACAATAAAAATATAATTGTTTATGTTGCTCACGAAATACATTAGTTTGGTTAAAATTGGAAGTATATTGCTGCAAATGTCAACTTGTACTGTTTGTATCACAAACTCAATTGTTACTGTACAGATAATGTCAGATGTCAAATTTAACTTCACTGTGTATGGTTTCATTTGAATCTGACAGTGATCATCTCATCTTCTGCTCTAGGTCAAAGGTCACCCTATCCATGTATTCTTTCGAACATATTGAATCACTTGTGAACATAACATCAAACTTTGTAAAAAGTTTTGATTATTTTTACATCTGTTGAGTTCCGATTACGTGACAAATGATCATTTCATTGACCTGATCTCATAACCTTAGCCCTCCCTAATTTGAATACTCTCACCCATTTTACAGCTATTTGTTGACAAAGACACCATACAGAATGCAGTCAGTGCATCACATGACCTGCATCTACTGAAGATTGATAACCGTGAGGACGACATCATCACACGTGCCAATGGCTGGATGGCGTCATTGATGGAGAAGATCCACCAGGAGGAGGAAATTAAGAGAAGCCGTGACAGAGTCGGTGAAATCAACAATCTTATTGATCATCTGAATGATGAAATCGAGAACTTGGATTTACACGGAGGACTCTAAACATCTTGGACATTGACAAATAACTTCGAGGCACATCATTTTGCGTGCCCCCCCCCCCCCCCTTCTGTCATCTCTGTATTTCATGCAGCGGAAGAGCAGAAAACAGGAAAACATCGGAGTATGATAGAAATTTTGAGGCAGAAACATTTGTCAGTGTTAAAACAAAAGTATGACAAGTTTATGAGATAGGATGGAACATTGACAGGGGTGATGTTGTTTGTAAGGTACGCCGTGATGGTGCACCCTCCTCATACATCAGTCAACCCGTGATATGTATTCATACATTTCATGATGTCTCTTTCAGAATGTATATTACATCTGTATTTGTAAATACTACTGTTTTCTTTTTCTCATCAAGCCATTTATCAGATAATTGCATTAATCAGTGTAAATATTTCTAAATCGAACTCAATTTTTCTCTCTCAATAATTGTTGATTTTCAACATAGGAGAATATATAAAATGACTGCAAACAATAGATTTTTTTGAAGATTTGCATAACATGCATCATTTTATTGTACAAGTTGTTAGTAATAATCCTGTATGTATACATTTGGAAATAAAAATGTCTTTAATAATATTATATCAGTATACAGCAACTTTGTTTGTCATTTTGGTGGCAGGGGTTTACTTTTTGTATGTCTTGTTCAGCTGTAGTAAAATCATCATATTCATGTTCTTACCAAAGTATGCTATATACACACCAAACATATTTTAGTTATAAGGGACATGCATACATTTCATTGCACCAACGAGTGAGTATACCTAGTGAGAATTTGGCTGTACGAATGTGAGGCCCATAGAAATAATGTTAGCAGAAAGTACAGTTAATTATTAAAGCATTTACTACACTTTTAGATGTTATTTCTGTGGACTTTATATGTATGCATCATGGTTCACAATAGATTTGTACACAGTGACGGGGCGTGACAATGCAATGTTGTTTTTCACACAATATGTATATCACAGTCAGTGTGTCACTTTTAGTATTTACCAGAGGAAGCAGTCTGAAAGATCCAATCTTTGTTTCCAAGTAGTGTGTGGTTACATCCGTGGACCAACGACTGGACGAATGACAACCTTCCTGACTACTCTGGAAGTTAACCCCAAAAAGAAGAAATATTTGGGAAGCAAAAACCCATGGCCAGAAAAGTAACTATTTTCATTTCATTTCAAAAAATTACTTATCAAAGACAAACATACCGATACTTCCATTGGTAAACCTCTCCCCATGATTGTGTTAATCACTTTCACCCTTCATTCTCCATTTCTTAATTTGTACAACCTCTAAAACTCTCACAACTTATACAAGACTTCATGCATTAATTACTCTGGATGTGTAGTATACTAATATCATATCATAGCATAGCATAGTTATCTTATATGTGGATGCCTGTACATATCACTGTAAATGAATCAAATGGTCATTTAGTAATAAAGGATTGAACATAAACAATTTTATACAGAACAAATTCTGTACCATGTTCCTGAGTGTATACTAGTAAACTTATATCAGCAAATATATGCAATCATGAGGCCATAATATCAAGAGAACTGCTTGATGCAGTCAGCAAAATACCCACTCAAGTCCAAATCTTATTAACTGTATTGTTCATATGACTACACATGGGAAATCAGCATTCATTTTCAAGAGAGAGATGGAGAGAAAACCTTTACTGTGACATCAAAGGGTTGTAGCCAGGCTTACATTAAACTTGGACCACCAAACAATTAAAAATCACTAATACAACATCTCAAACACAGTGTAACTTCAGCAAAATGTTGTTGATAAATTGGAAGCCCTTCTTTACCACCAACTCAGTGAGACAATACTAGGTAGGTACTTTGACAAGTACGAGTACAAATAAAACTGTTATAGTCTAAAAATATCTGTCACTTCGCCCTGGGCATCCAATGTCATTGATCAGCTTTTGCGACTGGTGTCATTGTTCGGCTTTGGCATCTAGTTTTTCTACGACATGTGTACTTTCTGAAGACAGGTGTACAAACAATGTACCTGCTGCTACCCTGGCTTTAAGATCAGCTTCATCCAAATCATGTGCCCACTCTACACGACCCCATTCTGAAGTCTGTAACAAAGTATACATACCAAGACATAAAACAACACACCTTCAGAGCTGGTTGTAAAGATAAAGTACAGTTCTTGTACCTATATCACATATATATGCTCTGTGAAAGATTACATTTTCACTGTTGAATAACAATAACCATATTTTATGTCTGTCTTTGCCGTCTTTTTGTGTTTTGAAAATCAACTGAAAATATCAAATTTGATCGAAAGGTAGGTTCAGAGGTCATATATTCATGCTAGGCCAAGCATATTCATCCACAGATACAAACAAACGTAATACATTAGTTAGCGCTGCCACAAAACAGACAGTGGTTTACAACAATGACTTCGTAGGTCACATTTACTTAATTATGCACTCACCTGATAAACATATTCTAGTCTTGACAAGTGTACGGCTTCCTCTACAGTTAGATGACGGTCTATAAGAGCACTTGTTAGAATCAGAGACTTCAAATTTTGAACTATTGATTCATAGCCTGCCAAGAAAAACAGCAAAATTGATGAAAAATTCTACATAAAATTGAAAACAATTTTATGTAACGGTAACGGAAAAGTTTGAAGTCAACACTCAGACAACAGTAATTCAATATCTGTTGATAATCTGTAATTAGATATTATTCCCCAATATTTTTCTACATTCAACCCAAAATATGCATGACCTAAGGGGCCTTGTCACTATGAGTGGAAATGAATGAAGGAATATATTGAGAAATAACAATTACAATCATACCCCTGCAAGCTTAATTTATGGAAAATTTGGAATAGCAATTTCAGTTTTCAATTATAGTTTGAGCATCGCAGAACCAATGTGTGTTGCCATAACATAGAATGATCAGGGTATAAATTCCATACTTTTTGTTCAAATGCCTTCAACTTGGCTAGCACATGGTATAATGAGAAACATTTTCTCAACATGTTGGTGATACAGAAAGTAAGAATCTTTGATGCTAAGCCTTACCTACAATAGCCCAAGTATTATAAGACTTTAGATGTTGTCTAAACACTTCTCTTGTTTCTGGTGAAATTTCTGGTCCCATCAAACTTGTAGTGGCATGTATGTTGACATTGTAACGTCTGTTGACCCATTGAAGAATTGGATTCCATTCTTTCTGTTGTAGAGCATAGAATTCTGGAGGCTCTTCTTCATGGAAACTGAAAATGTCAAAACAATATGGTGACAACAAACTACGCATGCTTTTTCAGTATATGTGATTATACCATGTGACATTCAGTGTATGATGTACCCTGGGTAATAATTTCAGTATCTACTCATGGTAATGCTATCATGTGTCCAGTGCAATGGTTTCCATACTGCATGGTCATCAGGGAGTTAAGAATGTACTGTCTGTATTACCATTGGTCTGGGATAATAATTGTACTGAACAACACTATTATATGCTTATTGCCCAGCTATGCGGGCACTAATAGATGTTTATTACCCTGAGAACTGTTTGTAGCTATCCTGAGCCTGAAAGCTGGGAGAAATAGTACATAACAGCATGACGGGTAATATAACGTCTACTAGTGCCAGAATATGGCCAGGTAATAAGAGTTTTATTACACATCATATTCTAAGGTACACATTCTTTCCATAGTCACTGATACGACTTCCTTGCTACATAAATATTGCCCCAAGGAAAATAGAATGCAAATAGTGTCCTATATGCAAATTGAGGTCACTTTGGGTTAATAGTACATAACATGTGATACGATCTATGCCAATCATTGAAGGCTAAATGAAAACGGCATGTTACAAACACAAGTAGTCCAATGAGACACAACACAAGCTTGTTGAGAATGACTCACCATACAGTATCTGTGTTCAGAAAGTGTAGTATTGCCTTGATCACAGTTTCTTTATTTCTGTGTGTTGGGTTATCCAGTAGTGTATAACATAAAGATGTCTGTGGAGAAGAGAACAAACAAACTGAAGAAAACGAATGAATCAACATCATTGCATGGATGAATGGCGCTCTGATAAATCATTGAGTGTATTCTAGAAGGTGGATGGATTAAGTTGAAACAAGAATCTTAACTGGTATACAAAATATATGAATGACTCTGGTAATCAAGCCTTCATTTACTACGATAGGTGCAAACTAAATCTATTGTTCTTCAATATGGTAGATTACACGAGTGGGTGATAGCGGTTCCTCTGTTGTGCAATTTTAATCACCCTGTGATCAACATAGTGTAAACATTGGAAGTCCCAAAACAGCACTGTAAGTTCATGAAACTCTAAATAAACTAGTTTTCACCCCCCCCCACCCCCCCGAACTGAAACTATAATTAAACCAACATCCATTCAATAGCTTATCACTGTTGTATCAACATGTTGCGACAATAGTTGTAGTTTGTGTCTATCTTTAGAAAACCAAAGGCTCAACTACCCGGGTATAAGGTAATACATGGCTCTGATATAAAACATGCAAATTCATTTGGGGAAAGATAAGAAATGTTTCAATACAAGTATTTCTCTCTACTTCCATATTTGAGATTGTCATTCACTATAAGCATAAGTAACATAGAAATACAATACAATACACTCAGTTGACTTCTATTGTGTACGACCCCGGCCCCTAGCCCTTCCATACAACCCAACACCTACCATATGCATTGTGTGTCTCTTGATCTTCTCATCTTGTGAGTCCCATTCATTAGCCACACAGATAGCCAGTGCTTCATTTGGTACAGTGAAGATTTTACCCATGGGTGTTTTCAATTTACGATTGTCTAAATTGATTTCATACATTCCTTCTGACTGTGTTATACTCACATTCTTGTAGAATTTTCTTACATCTGAAAAGATATATAAATGTGAGAAATTAGGGACTACTAGAATAAAGACCAGTATATACATCAGCTGAACAAAGCATCACTTGTTTATCATTCATTACATGTCTCTGGTCATGCAATGTACTGTCTATAAAATGATTGCTGCTACTAAGTACGACTAAACCCTTCAAATGCCAATCACATCCTACAAGGTGTCTATTTACACAAACTCGCTAAAAGGATATTGGCCAATCAGAAAGGAGTGACTGAGTGTCCGTGCCACACACTGTGCTCAACTGCCAAGGGTGCACTTAGTAATTACAACCCCGGCTGGCAACACTTGTTTTCAATGGTGATATCTTTTTCTGTATGTGTTCCTGGATTGTGGAACAGACTGCCACCTGCTCTCAATTGTCAAGCCTCAGACTCATCTTTTTAGACAATTTTCTTTTATTGAGTGATGTTTTCGATTTTATTGTATATGTATAGCACTTAGAGATGTGTTGTTAACATTGTTTAACATGCAAGCATTCTCTGAGAAATAAATATTAATATCATAACAAATGTTAGAGACAGGACCCTAACACAGCAAAGTGCACATTACAAGCAATACCATCATGATACATAATTTGTTTATTGAGAATACGCCATGGCAGGCAGAAGATGTTTTCCACAATGATAATAAACTATCTAAAATACTAATTATTTGTTACATAGCAGTATTCATTATTCTATAGGTAAATGTATTATTCAATTGCAACTTCAGCATTAAAGTGCTTAGGATTAAATTCTTCAAGTAGCAACCAATGTCCTACCAGGTACCCATTCATATGGGCTGACTAGGGGCACAGTCATATCCATTCAAAAACAAATTACAAATTAATATTTATGATATGGCCATGACATCAAGGAATTCATTAATATTTCCATAATGGTAAATGAAAAACATAAGCCTTCGAAATATATAAATACATCATGTACATGTTCCTACCGAGGCTACTCTACAGTACAGTTAATTATTGTCATTAAAATTGACCCACGTTCCACTATGTATAACAATCCCCTAATACGTCCATGGTACAATATACAGTCACTGAAATTGAATCAAGTGTCAACTACTTTTGCATGTAAATAGCTATTAAAGCTGTATTTTGTCTATTCCTGCTTGCAGACAGAGTACGGGACACGATTCGTGTGTCCCTAACGGTATAAGGAAAGGCACTCTGATCCCTGCCCTGCTAACAGGACTGCATAACCAACATACCAACCGATACCAACCTCTGATAAAGGATGACATTCGTCGATATTGGTTCGTTTGTCTTGATTGCTGATGAAGGCAACGGTGGCACACAAGAGAAAATCGCGCAAACATCTTCGGAACAGCGAGAGCGAGAAATTTACAAGGATTTTATAACGCGTTCAAGGTTCAGATCTAGAGAACCCACGTTTGATGAATCACGTGTGTTGGTTTCTGGAGCTACTACGTTCGTAAAATCATTTGCAAAAGCACTTCTGTGATTGGTTCGTATCCTTACTCATTTTCGGGTAATCCAATTACAATCGCCGTTATAAATTTTCGTTAATCTTGATAAAGCTGGGGGATCTTTCTTAGCGGCCATCTTTGGCGTAGGGGAAAGCCCTTCCTTTCTGTCAACAGTAGCAGTGAAATCGGCAAAATGCCTGGAAAAGTAGCTCTGGTACCACCTCCCCCGGCGTACTCGAAACAACCGGGAGTCACAAGGTCCCTTTTGTACAGTGGTTCGAAATTCCAAGGTTATCAAAAAAGTAAAGGTAACTGCTATGACGTTGAGGTCGAATTGCAGGTAAGTCAACGTTATATTACATATGACAACAGATGCGTTCTACCGGTACCGGTCATGGAAAATATCAATATGATGACGTTAACGGTACCTCTGTAATATGCGCGGCGCGCGGGGAGAGGGGAGAGGCATAATCCAGCAATTTTACATAAATACCATACTCTAGGTATAAGAAGAACGTTGGTTGTTCTATCCTTTCGTAATCGTAGACTCACCATGTTTGAAGTCACGCTTGGAAGTTGGAAAAACTAAACATATAATTATTTTATGTTTTATATCATACATTTATTCAGAAAAAAATGTTTGACTGTAAAAGCTTTATTATTTTATTAGTTTTAGGTAAGTGCGATGTCAGGGAATATGGAGAACTTTCGCGATATATTGAATTGACGAAGATATGTTTTTGATTCGAAAAATACATACTTATATAATAATATGATTCTCAAATTTGATTATGAATTAATGAGACTTCTAACTACCCATGGTAACTCAGTACCATACAAGATGTAAGCATACATCAGACGTTATGACCATTAAAAATTATTATGCATATTTATCATTCCACAAACTCCTGAACTTTTCAACAAGAAGCTCACTATTTGCTATTTGTACTTTTGTCAAATTTTCCCTGAAGAAATCTTTGCCTGACAAAATTAATTGTGAACATTTCTCAGAAAGTGATGAAATCATTTGGTATCTATGTTATAAAATTAACAGTGTGCCCTCTAAGCCAATTTGACGTGCCACTGATGCACGCAATTTCTAGTGATTCACCAAAATTTGATATTCCCCTATCTCTTATACTATGTGGTGACTCACAAGAAATGTCAGTTTTTATCGTTTTGACTCACAACAACAAAAATTGGCTATCATTAGAGGACACACATAACCATCCTGTTTTCATCATACAAAACAGAATGAACAAATAGCACAATAACACTACTCCTGGTTACATCACTGACTTGATTAACTGTAATAGTACTAATACTGCAACTTGTTCACTTCACTCAAACAACAAAAGTCTACTTCATGTACTCCTTTGTAATACAAAGTTCTCATGGATAGCACCCATCTTATGGAACAGTATATCACTAGAACTTCGTTCATCACCAGCTTTTGATAAATTCAAGAAGGATATCAAGGTGCATCTGAGCTTTCTAACTTTTAACAGTGATCTACTATTGTTCCTGTTCAGTACCATAGAACATTATGTTGAATTGGATTTTGGTGCTATGCAAATTATTTGATTGTTTGGTTAGTTGATTGATTGATTGATTGATTGATTGATTGATTGATTGATTGATTGATTGATTGATTGCAAAAATACTCCAAATTACTGATGGTCACAATACATGTTAAGTTTATACAACCATAAAATCATTATAGCCCAAATCATAACACAACTTTTCCAAACAGCTGATTCAATACACTTTAAAATGTCCACCATCGATTAATACTAATCTTATTTCAATGTTATAAAAACAACACACCTTTTGACAAGAGAAAAGAAAACAGAAAAGAGGTAAAATAGGTTTCATATTCTAACTTCAGAGTCCAGCATGGGTCCATGATAATTACTTTAGGTGTCAGAGAGTACACCTGAAAACATGCATTATCATGATCACGCTTCAATTAGCTTTTTTAGCCTTGTGCTGACCTGTGAAAAGACAGCGCTGTTAGATATAACAATTAATTAATCAAGCATAACAAATGTTTTGTTTGGTTGTCATGTCATGAACACTCATCAAGGAATAGTCCACTGTCAAATGAGCCATAGAGTGAGGAAAGAAGATTCCTATCTATCTCATGTTAATTACATGTAATTAAGCCAATGGGACACATTTCTCATTCCACAGCTCCTGTATTGAATTACAATTTGATGTAACTTTAAAAGAGATAACTGTACAAAATGAGTGCATTTTAGCAAAAATAACATTTATGTAAAAGTTGTACTATTACAGCACTGGTATTATGAAAACATGAATGCTAATTAAGTAATAACGCATGCCAGCGAGGGCAATATTGCCCGAGCGCATGTGTTATTAATTTTATTACACCGTCCCTCGTAAAGCTCACCTTTCTGTGTTATACGGACTTCAGCGTAAAATGTAGTCAAGGCCTCATCTAATGTTGCGGCGGTGAAAGTTTCCATTGCGCGTTCTCCATATCCAAATTTGGAACCGATATAATCTTTAAAAACAGAGACGCAATGATTGGTAGCAATTTTTGTGTTCTTACTGTCCAATTCTAATAAAATGTCATCGAGTTCTGTACCGGAAAGGTTTGCGTGTCTTACTGCGACAGTCGCCATGTGTGAGCGAAAGTAGTGAACGACAATTTGTTATGCGCAGAAGCAGTGCGCAGTGGTTCAAACAACTTCAGCGGGCAATAGTCCCGGGCATTAGTCGCTGCACGAGTGGGCAATATCACCTTGTGGGCAATAGCCCAGTTAAAATCGGTCACGTGATACGAGTCTGACCAATCACAGCCTTCGGAAGAACACCGAGGTGTAATAAATTGTTATCAATGATGGTCTTTATCAAAAATCAAGACAGATATGTATGTTTAATAGATCAAGTTCATGTAAAAGATATGGCTGTGACAGGATTAGGGTTTTAACAATGAGTGTTTCAATAAATGTAAATTTTAAATTCAGATCTTTTTACCTTTATTAAATGGAGATGGTGTAAGATTGCTAATAGTGACCTTAATTAAGGTAGAATGGATCACGGCAGCAAAGTTCCATGAAAATCCAAGTTCTTCCATCCTTTCCAAACTTTGCCATATGAAAGATTATTACTGGTCCCTTTCACATAATCTTGTTTGCAAGGAAATCTTCAATCTTTTATTCCCCCATAGATTTAACAGCGGTATTCGGCATATTGGATACTAAAATGACAAAATTTTGATATCATTTTGACCTTAATTTCAAAAATGTGTACCATGACCCCAGATTTTTAAAATCTGTTTTAACTTAGAAAAGGTTTGGTTTTCTTGAACCAAGGAACAGCAACAGTTTAAAGAGTTTATATCCGAGATGCATTCTACATTAAACTGTGTTCTTGTATGTCTTGGTATTAGACATGTCTATGTCGTCAGTTTTGTTGTTCTGCTTGATCACCATACAATATTTTCTGTGACAATTCTCCAACAGCATGTGGACGAAGCCAACAGTTTCTTATGTGGTTATCTGAAAATAAAAGGTTTAACAGAAGAATATCCAACACTCACGACATTCTTTGATGGCGAAATCATCAGCCAGAAATATCCATTTCTCACAAGGAAATGGGAGGCAGATGAAGAAGTGGACAGAAAACACTGGGTAAGGTATACAGTATAGTCATGTAATGAAATAGTCTGTAAGGTATGCCATGACAGAGTGCCCTCAAACATCAGTGAATCCCTTGAGGTAGCCAACGCTGGTGAGGGTGGCACGACACGACATATCTTACAGTCATGATGTAATGAAAGTGAACTCAGTAAAACTGATTAGAAGCTCACATTATTTTTTCAGTAACTTTACTTTATAACTCACATTGTTTCTCCAGAAATGATGTATGCCCCCTGAGGGTAGTAATAATGTGTTATAAATATGTCAAAATGTGTTTGATTTTACCAATATTGACTATTTTTGTACAGTACATAGAAAATTCTGGTCATGAACAACAATGTAGTATGGAAATAAGAAAGGTTGTATAGACTTGTGCGGGGGGGGGGGGGGGGGGGGGGTTAGTAATAGTTATTTGTTTTCAATACTAAAGTGGCTATATGAATGAGGATTGGTATTTATTTTGGATTTTTTAATATTTAAACAATTTTATTGTAACTTCCTGCCTGAAAAATCAATGGGAAACAACAAAGACCATGTTCTGTGTTTGTGACTCAATATATTACAAAAAACCTTGAATAGTACAAAAAGGTTATTGAGTGATATACACAGTGTAAATATGCATCCAATAAAATATTGTTTCTTTTATTCTAGGGAAAATTTTTATCTTTTTACCAATATGCCAAAACATTTAACACGGACACTTTTGATTATGAAGAGTTAAAACACACAGATTTTGTATTTATGAGGTGGAAGGTAAGTCAGTTTTGAACAATTTACACTCAGATTCCTAACAAACAGTGTCGTGGAAATACTGATTAGGTAGTCATAGCAACAAGAACTTTACAAAACATCAGAATTAGCATGTTTGGGATATTTGACAATTAAATATTATTCCCCAATATTTGTCTTTGTTCAGCCAAGGAAAATATGAATGACCTAAGGGGTCTTTTGTCAGTACGAGTTGCTAGACAAGTAATGACAACCCTTAGGTCGTGAGTATTTTCCGGCTGAGTGAAGAAAAGTATTGGGAAATAATATGATTATACCATCACCTGTAATATAAAAAAAAATGGAGTAATGGCAATTTTGAGCGTTTTGATTCCTTTTTTTTGAAAACAGTGGAACCAGTGATGTAGACATGCATCGTGTCATAGACACGTGCTGTCATGACGTAGAACAACCAGAGTATATGTTCCATATTTTTTGTTGAACCTGGCTAATACATGGTATAATTTCACATATGACAGTAGGTAACTTCACTTTGATTGCTATAGCATTAAACCAATAAATAATTTGCCAATCCTATGACATACTCTATTTTGTTTTATTTTTGCATCTATGTAATTTCCTTCTTTTTTTCTCTCTCTCGTCAGGAGCATTTTCTCGTTCCAGATCACACAATCAAAGATATAAACGGTGCATCATTTGCCGGATTTTATTACATTTGTTTTACTAAATCTACAGCAAGTATAGAAGGCTATTACTATCACAGGAGTTCTGAGTGGTAAGTTATTGTCGCAAAGGAGCAGTAATTGTTATTTCAAATATTTTATTTAACATGTGAAAACAGTTATTTCGTCTGTAAAAGTTTAATTGTCCTTTTCTATATATCGCGAGCAGTGCCCCTCTTATGGAACAGTATACCACTTGAAGTTGAAGTTGAACTTTGTTCTTTGTCAACTGTCGATAAATTCAAGAAGGATATCAAGACATATCTGTTTGCAAGAGTTTTCTCTAACTTTTTATATTGATCTACTATTGTTCCTGTTCGTGTAGCTTCTGATTAGTTTCTGTCAAACAGAGCCACTGAACGGTATTTTGGAATCTGCTGTAGTAAAAACTTTGCACTCATAGTATTGATGAGGACTAATTTTTTGTTGTTGTCTTTTGTTTCTTACAGGTTTCAATCTCTAAATCTGACTCATGTACCAGAACATAGCATACCAATCTATGAATTCAGATGAACTTTGACCTACTCCAATCTAATATGGTGACACTTGCAGTCAACTCCATCAAATGTGTGTTGAACTTTTGACAAAACCAAATGATAAAACATTTACTCTTCTATTTTGTATTATACAGGACTTGATAATGACAGTCACTTTGCCTCTCACTTTCAGTTTTCTTTAGTTTATAAGTCAAATTCCCCCCTTCTCTCTTTTCCTTCTCTCAATGGAGAAAGTTCTCCATTTGAAAATACTTGAAGGAATAATTTTGAGATGTTGTAAGAAATAAATTTTTTGATGTAGATTTAGTAGACAAAGTCTACTGAACTGTGATACAGGATATTTGATTACTATTGACAAATATGAATTATTATTGTATTCTAAGATATTTAATTATTTTGTAGTAGAAATTTGTTCTAAAATTTAACACTGCTCAAATTAACGTGCTTCCATAGATAAAATATTTAATTTCACTCAATTTATTTAGAATAGGTGCAAACCTGTAGTTGCCTACGTTATCGTACCTTCATTAGTTTTGCACAAATCAAAGTACAGAATTTCTGGTTTTGACAACCCTGAGATTGAAGCTGATCTGGAAGATGATTTTTGTGATTGGCAATGGATAGGACAGTTGTCGGAGGGTAAAGTGCATTCCTTATGCCATAGGTCCAAGAAATACTTTCTGTATCTTTTTTTGGGGGTATTTGAATTCTTTTAAAAAATTAAAAAGTTGAAGAAATTTGGATATTTGTTTTCACATTTGCATGAATTAAAAGCCCACAGTTCACAAGTTATTTGTATTGAGTTACTAAGAGCTTGTAGCTGTATATTATTACATGTGGTGTTTTAGTTACTTGATATGCAGACTAAGATATGTCGTCGTGTCATTCTGCCCTCACGGCATCCTCTCGGGGTTGACTGATGTGTGAGGGCGCCCCCTTATCTCAGCGTACCTTACAGACTACTTGCCATGTTATATTCATTGAAATATTGTGATTTGTGTAGTGACAGAGATTTGTATTAAAGTGGCCATATGGATGAGGATTGGGTATTTATTTTGGATTTTTAATTTATAAAACATTTTATCACTTGAAAAATCAATGTGAAAAATCAATGGACCGATAAGTGTGTGAAATGTTTGTTATTGTACGTACAATAAACATGTTCACACATTTTTTTTTAGCTTTTTGCAGTGTATTGAGTTACAAAACACAGACTTAGTCTATGTTGTTTCACATTGATTTTTCAAGTAGGAAGCCATGATAAAATTGTTTTATGAATTAAAAATCCAAAATTAATACCCCCAATTCTCATCCATATGGCCACTTTAACAAACATTTTCTAGGATATTCTCCACATATTGCTTTGTGATTAGGCAATCAGTTGACTGATTTTGAAACTGTCACGGCTTGTGGACCCAGGTTGGCTTCAATGTTGCTGACAGCTAGTAATGCAAAAAAAAAAAAAAAAAAATTCTGATACCAAAGCTCGAAAACATAAAAAAGTAAAAAAATAAAAAAATTCAGATACCAAAGCTTGAAAACATAAATTAAAACTTTGTATTACACCACTTGAGGACACAGGTTGAAAGCTTAGATTATTCAAGCCTTTTGGTGCAGTATATGTAAACATTTCCTGCCTTGATACACAAACATTTCCTACATATGTGACAATTTTATATTACTGTGCTGTAGCAAGCAAAGTTTCAGCGAGCAGACCATATCACTTTATTTTTTTTTAAATGTGAGAATTTTCAAATTTCTTCAACTTTCTTCAATACTACTTCATAAATATTATCTAGCTAAAAGGCTTCCACAGAATTATTGCTTTCAAAGAAAAAGTTAGAAATGCACACATACTTTAACCTACTTACTATACATAGTTATAGAGAAGGTGTTACTGTGGGTGTGATTTCTACTTTTCATCTGCAAAATCCCACCCAGACAAGCTATTTCAGATTTTGATCGTAAATTTAATTTATATATTGGCGTAAATAATATTGTAAATCATTTGTCCCATATTTAAAATATTTTGTTGTTTTGTAACCATGAACAGATTTACTCATCATTTGAATAGGTATACTATTATAAGTCATTATCACAGGGGGTCTGAAATTATTAGTTCTCTACAACTTTTTATATTAAAATAATGTATTTGTAGAATTGTACAAAGATAGCAAAACATAGAATAATCTCCATCAAGACAATATAAGGAAATTTTCCCACACTTTAGAGGACACCCAACATCCGCTTGAAGTTCAGATGAAAATTTTTTTGTGCATATGTACAGTGATGTTCAATGTGCTGTTTTGTTTAACATGGAGGTATTTTCAACAGAAAATGAAAGTTAACTTCTAATAGTTTTATTTAATGTTAAAGTCCAATGCGGAGATTACTGCTTGAGATATTGCACTTGTACATTTCAATTTGTAAAAAGCAAATGCCTTTCAGTTTTTGATAACTAGCTGACAATATGTACAGTTTCTGAGTTCACAGTGAACTGTTTAGTATGATCATTTGTGTAATTTTCAACATGTAGCACACTTTATCGACTGTAACATGTACATCTTTACAACAAATAAGCACCCTTTATTAAGGATAGGTGTGTTCGAATACAGGACAACATGTTATATCACTTTAGCCTATCTGTAGACTCGAACGACTATCGCTACTACATTCCGCTATCCTAACAAACTGTCATTTTGATTTTTCGCTATCGTTTCCAAGTCTTATCTCCAACTGGTCTCAAATGGCATCCCTGTATAAAGCTTGATTGGTTGAATCATAGACAGTGAAGGGGAACCCCTCCACTGTCTATATGGTTGCATGCATAAGAAGACATTCAAATGTGAGGCACAAATTAGACCAATGGCTGTATTTTAATGTCAAAACTTTGTCATTCTGTAAATGTTATCAAAGGTTTTTCTTAAAGTACTTTGTATTTCGTGTAGGCTGAATTGTTAGACAAGTACAACCACTGACATCAGACCGTGGATGAATGTCGAACCTGTTACAGACAGGGAAAAGTAAGAAAATGAATTGGATTAATAACACTTGGTTAAGTATGTTGGAACAGCAGAGACTTGTATTACACACCATGGTTTGATAACAACGAGTTTTATGGCCTCTTTACATGTACAGGAAATGCTAACTGAACTGGAAATTTGTTTGTGAACATGAACTACTAGTATTATGTGAAGTGGCTATAAAACTGTTATTATCAATTGATGGACTGTAATACAAGCCTCTGTACTTCCAACACGCTGTGCCAAGTATTATTAATTCAGGTGTTTACTTTCCCTGTTTGTAATAGATACCGTTCATCCAAGGTCTGATGTCTGAAGTTGTACCTTAGAAGTATTTCACATACAAGTAAGTTTTAGATGAAAAGTGCATTTCACAAATGTAAATACAATGAAAATCTTCAAAGTGTTAGACTGATCCAAGTGTGACTGATCTGAAGGGATGATTTTGCCAGACACCGGTTGTAAAAATATCACAAAGAATATTTTCTCATTCTGACGAAAAGAGTTGTTAGTACTCTTTTACATAACCACTCCTGACTTACGTATGCACAGGGGAGCCAGGAACCGTGTTACAAACAAACAAACAAACAAACAACATATGCATGGGTAAATGAAATCATTTTAAACTCATGGATAACTATCTATATACATGTATATATGTATATACAGGCCTGTATAATATTGAAATAATATACCATATTTCTATATTCATTTTGTATAGAAACATACAGTATATTTCAAATAGTTTACAGGTCTGTATACACATCTATATAAATAGTTCTGCATGGGTTTAAAATGATTCTATTTACCCATGTTTGTTCGTTTGTTTGTTTGTAACACAGTTCTTGGGCTCCCTGTGACGTATGTAGGAAATAAATTGTAGAGTATAGTACTCACCATGATTAATCTTTTCTGTATTCACATGTATAAAAAAATGTTTGTAACTTATTGTTAGTCTTTATATGGTTTCTCAAAACTACCACTGCAAGATATGTTTGTAGTAGTTTGATGTATAATGATAATCGTGATTTATTTACTGCAGTGCACATGCAGTATAGCTTGCCATGGGGTGGGGATGGGGTGGGTGGGGGAAGAGTTGGCAGGGGGTAACAATCAAAATAATTGCTCCCTAGCCTGATTAAAATTGTAACAATAATTGAAGAGTCTACTATGTTTTGGCAGATTTACCTGTGCCTGTACCAGAAATGTGTTTGTCGTACTTCACTGAACTATTCTGACCATTTCTGACTTTCTCTTTTTTTTCACCTTAAAAAAAAAAACATGGAAGTGGACATTTGGAATATACACATGTTTGCTAAATAATCTTACACAAAAAAATGTAGTAATAACAACTGTAGAACATTTTACTATTTGGAAATCTTCCAGCAATATTCCCTTCTCCACAAAACCTTTCCTCTTTTTTTCCCTTAGTTTTTATCATTTTGTAATTTTCTTTGTCATATTTCCTAAAATTGAATGTATGTCGTCTTTTTTCCCCAAAAAACTTACTTTCCCAAACTACATTCGTTTACCAATTGGGAAGGCAGTGTGTTGCTCTATTTCCAAAAGACAAAATTTCCACATGTACATACACAATATTGAAATTAGACTTAGAATTTTACCTAGAAAGATCATGTGTCATTTTAGATGCATCAAGTTTCTCTGTCATGTAATATTCTTGTATAATTTGTATCCAAATGTTGATGCTAGTAATCAGCTTGCAATACACTTTTACAGGTATTCAAATAGTTTTTTGTGTCCTGTTGTGTTTCTTCACCCCAACCCCTTGCATCGGAATCACCAATTTGTGGTGGAAAATACAAATGCCGACTTCAGACCATGGACGAACGGAACCTGTGATAAGCAGAGAAACTTATTTACTTTCCTTGTTTGTAACAGGTTCCGTTCGTCCATGGTCTGATGTCAGCAGTTGTATAAAATCAAACTTATGTACTTGTGCTGTGCGTGAAAGATTAAGTGAAATTTGTTGATATTTTCCTTAATCTTGGTAGATTCACAATTTGAAGGAAGGTAGTCACCCAATGTATAGACAAAAGTGAACGTAAAGGAGAAGTACAGTAGATGTGAAATATTGTAAATAAACCAAATCTAGCCTTCGATTTTAATCAGATTGGTAGATACAGTGACAACAAAAAATTGACATTCACTCAATCTCGCAGGCTACATTATTTCCTTAAGTATATTTACTTGTCTAACCTGCTGTATGGCCAGAGACTGACACACAGTTTTTATTTCCTGTAGTAACATGTAATCTGACAGCAACTCATTATCGCAAGATCTAAACAGAAATCCCTAGAAACATCAATAACAGCTAGCATCTGATAATTCCCAAAATATCACAGGTATGCCCTAATTTATCACAGTAGAACTATGAATCTGGTGTGTACTCCAGGAAATTAAACCAACAGCTTTTAACCATTGATTGTATATCTCCATAAATGTAAGTATTATATTATGCTCTGTGTAGACAGATATTATGACAGAACCCCCATGCATGACCTGGTGTGAAAACAGCTAATAGTGATGCCCCTGAGGACTGATGAGAGTGTCTACATATTTTGCAGCCATATTTTCATGACTTTAACGACAGGAAAGAAGCACGTGCTTAAAAACAAGTGAATTCATTTGCATATTTTCATAAGGATAGGTTTTGCCATAAGAACTATTTTATCTCATTTGCATAATCAATATTATGATATCGGTTTTATTATTAACTGTATGTCGATGTACACACCATAGGGACACATAGAATACAATGAATATGAATGTGACTAATTTTACTCAGATACAAAGAATACTATTACTATGCTGCCAGTGTATAGTACAAAACAAGCATAGTGTATGGCGCATACGATTATTTGTAGCAACATTATTTGACAGTTTATATCGTTTATGGTGTAAATTCTCAATGCAGGAAACATTACGCATCCCTGTGGTACACAATGGTAGTGGTACATATATAATAAGGAATGTTACTAGGTAGACTATTTGACATAAGTGTAAATAAATATTTGTATATGTTTGTTTTTATGAAAAAGTGGCAAGCCAAAATTTTGAGTTGTGAAATGGTAAAATATGTCATATTACTGAAAACAATGGAACTGTAATAAACGAGTGAAAATTGTTGTCACTCCTCATGACAATGTTTGAAATTACAGCTGAAACAGGGAGTGTTCACAGGAAGACTATAAAAGCCGACCATTTGGCAAGATAAGATTGTTTTCTTTGCTAGGTAAGAGCACTGGGGACCCAGGAACCGTGTGACAAACACAACAAAACAAAACAAAACAAACAAATAAATTATCAAATAAATGACAAATGAACAAGCAAACGAACGACAAGTATAGGGACAAATAAAATAATTAAATAAACGAGCAAATAAACAGATACTCATGGGGGTATACTAGATATGTTTTTTTTCTATACATAGTGTTACGTATGCAAATTGGTTGAATGCGTACGTGCTTATATATAAATATACAGTAGCATAGGGAGCATTACTTTAGTACAAAATATGGCCGCTGTGGTAAAGAAGTCGTTGTCTTGATAGTCTGCGATTGAAGTGAGTGTAGTCCAGATTTTACACTGATTTTTTTGAAAATCGTTGCAAGCTTTGTAAAGAAGTGGATAAGCGCAACACCTCTAGAAGAACTATTATTGGATTAATAGCGATGAGCAGTGAACTGTAACAGTACTCGATCGTTCGAGAACGCACCCTTTTATCCTGTCGTCAACTGAAGCTTTACGGTTTACCCGAGGAAATCAAAACATGGCAGCCGCTGCCGCTGCAACTCCGCAAACGCCCTCGACTGCAGTCTCGTCTACTCTTGCAACCAGCATTGTCAACACTCCTTCGACTGGATTTTTTGTGGCAAGCAAACGTGAAAATCCTTGGCATGCGAAATGTGTACTCGATCAGTTCAAGGCGATGTTTGATTGCCAAGAGCTTACAGACGTGGTCTTGAGAGTTGATGACAAACATTTCCACTGTCACCGTGTAGTGTTGTCGGCATGTAGTCCTTACTTCAAAGCTATGTTCACCAGTGGAATGGAGGAGTGTAAACGTCGTGAAATCACCTTACACGAACTAGACGCTCACTCTGTTCACCAGATTATTAATTATGCATATACCTCGAAGTTAAATCTGGCCATGGAGACAGTACAAAATTTATTTGTTGCGGCTAGTATGCTTCAAGTACAGTTCGTCCAGGAAGCATCTGCACAGTACATGGCAGCTCATGTAGATCTAAGTAACTGTGTGTCACTCTACAGTTTTGCATGTTCATACAACTCATCATGGTTGAAACGTGTGGCTAAAGAACTTATTGATCAGAATTTCCAATCCTTATCGCAAACAGAAGATTTCATGCAGCTGCATGGTTCAGAGTTGGTTGGAATACTAGCTAGCGATAACCTGAACGTGCAGAGAGAGGAGCAAGTGTTTGATGCTGCAAAGAGATGGTTAGAATATGACTCTGTGAGAAGAGTTAAATTCCTGACCGATATAGTTCGACTGGTACGTTTCTCTTTGATGGTTGATTCCACGGTAGTACACAGTCTGCGTCAACATGAACTAGTCAAACAGTCACCGGAATGTGGTCAGTACTTAGCCAGATTAGGGGAAGCTGGACTGCCAAGAAATGTCAAACCTAGACTGGGAATGGGAGAGAGTAGTATGATAGTATGCTTTGGATCCAGCCCCACGCTTGATCCAGAAGAGGTTCACAGAGTACCCTGTTTTAGTATCAAGTCAGATGAAATTTACACCATGGCAGCGCCACCTAGAGGTCTCTGGGACTATGGTGTTGTTGTAACAAAGCTAAATGATGTAGTTGTCGCAGGTGGTTGTCTCGTTGATGATCATTCTGGTAGTGAGGATTCCTTTACATCTCAAGACTTGGGCCTGAGACCACAGCGAGATGTGTACATCTACGAGCATACACATGATCGATGGCATAAACGTGCACCGATGTTAACAGAACGTTTTGACCTTCATTTGGTAGCCACTGATACACATGTGTATGCCATTGGGGGTATGGGGAGAGGAGGACAGCAACTTGATGTGATAGAAGGTTACGACCTGAAAACCAATCAGTGGAAATATGTCACATCAATGCCAGCTGGTTTGAGTCCGCTGTGTGCCGTTGCGTATGGCACATACCTCTTTGTCATACAAGGGGATACATTTCTATCCTTTGACATAGAGACTAGCACCTGGTCAAGTCGGTTACCGAGCGGGGGTTGTCTGTTGGTACCAAGCGCGACTGT
The DNA here is from genome assembly GCF_964340395.1 of Glandiceps talaboti. Lineage (NCBI taxonomy): Eukaryota > Metazoa > Hemichordata > Enteropneusta > Spengelidae > Glandiceps > Glandiceps talaboti. Next base: position 17,380,449 of record NC_135553.1, read on the forward strand.
TTTCCATGATGAGTTGTATTTCGTAGCGGGGTATAATTTACCACGTAGTGGGATACCAGTACAGGTATACAACCCAAGCGCAAAACGTTGGCACCGAGTCGCATCAATACCAATCCGAAGTGGTGACTTCCTCCATTTCACATGTCGCCCCAAGGTCATGGTCATCGACACCAAGTTGCACGTCCTGGTGAAGCACGAAGATGATGAGGAAGATGATGATGACAACGCAGTGTTTTCACTGTATCAGTATAGTACCGATACTGATAAATGGACATTGAGCCATTCGTTCTCATTCCCGTACAGTATACGAGTTGATGTTCGGTTTGTCGTTGCAGGACTGAACATCAATTACCTGTATCCTGCTGATAGCGATGACAGCGACTCATCAGAAGAATGAGGACTGTACAAAACTCAAACTGCCAGAGATGTAAAGTAGACTGATATTACATTCTAAAAGAGAGAAAGAAATGTTATATTTTGACAGTATATACAATTTACAACCTCAAAATCATTTCTCAAATGTTGGAAAATTTTCTCAGCCAAAGAATCGTGGTGCTAGAGCATCCAAATTATCTGTCACCCTATAACTATGTCAGGCAGCATCAATGGTATAAAACTTGTATTTTGATCAAAACATTTTTTTTCAATATTTTGACTGAAATATGATCAGAAACCATGTGGATTTCTCGCTGAACATGATGCAATCTTTTTAAAATGCAGGTTATATCAGATTGCATTCCTGTAATCCATACTAGTTGTACTCCCCAGTATCATTTGGAATCTAGTGGTCAGAAATATCTTGATTGGAAAAAGATATGTTAGGCGATGGCCACACACAGTGTTCGCTCTATTCAAATAACTAACCATTTGTGACCTGCATGGGGAAGGGACACTTCAAAAATAAAGAGGGAGAAAACAAATTCTCTCTGTGAGTATAACTGTAAAATCCTTTGTGTTCACTGGGTTTTAATTCATTATTTCTGCTCTGTTCTGGTGTATTGACTGAGTTGTAATTTCACACTTTAAGTTATTAGAGGAATTTGAATTTGATGACTTCACTATGTTTGTCAGTGAAAGAAGTGATATTAAATCCCGGTGATAAATCAAAAGGGTTTTACAGTATACACCAACCTTTTCAAAACATTGCGAAGTTGCCATGTGAGTTCACTCCTGAAATGGATAGCACAAATTCAAATCTTGGCCTGTTTGCCATACATGTTGAGTTGTTGACGTAAATCAGGAGATCTCTTTCCTTCAAACCAAGTGAACTGTTTCCTCATTTTCTCTTTGCTGGGAATTTAATTCTGCAATTTTTCAGAATCATTTCAACACATCATTCTATACTCCAATATTCTCGATTGCTAGTTTGAAGCCATGATGGTAGGACAGAATAACAATGAAATATATCCAGTTTTTGAATTCCCCTCACTCACAATAATGTCAAGAATCATAACACTGAAAAAAATAATGATGTAAGGCAAGCTATATTGAAGGGTTATTTGCACGGTTTTTAACACTGAATATCCCAAAATCTCACCACAGTGTTAATGAACATAGCAACATTTTAGAGTTATGTAGGCGGAATTGTCACTCGGTTTATTTTGTTTTTATGGGATTTTAACCATAAAGGGAATTTTCATAGCAGTTGACGTAATTTCAGTTGAGAAGCTGAGTTTTCATTTATTATGATGAAACTACAAATTGTGTGATGAAAAATAATATGAAAAAAATCTATACATATGAAGTGTATATTGTTACTAGTGGAAATCTCGAGCTAAAGATCTTTCTTTTAGAGAAATGTTATGTAATACTGCTGTGTACATTTTACTTTTCTATACTAATGATGTGATGTTTAGCACTTAATTTACATAACAAATGTCATTAACTTAAAACTTGACTACATGTGAAAACATGTAATGTTGTACTATTTAAATTGTGTTTTTGTTTTTTAAAGTGAGTACATTGTTACAGAGAGGGGTAAATCTGACAAACTTTGCATAATTAATGCACGCATAGCACACTTGTGTAACACTGGCTTGATGTGAAGCTATGTGTGGGAAATTGTAGATCGAGTTTATTTTTTATTGAATATCACCTTTTCACAGAGTTTGATTTTCACTCTTTTTTTTTTGCGATGTTTGGATCACACTGACTTAGGAACATGCTAATTAGGAGAACAACTTACAAGAAATAATTTTCCCAAGGGAATTTCATAGTCATTGAAAAAACAAATGCATGAACTTAGTGAAAATTGATTCCAATACTAAAAACGTAGTTCTTCACAATACTTTTAAGACTTGGTAAAAACGCTGTACTACATGTATTAACTAATCAGACTAACTATCCAAGCCATTCTGTGTTTGGAGTACTTATATATGATTTTATCTATATATAAATTGATTTTTTAAACTCACATCCAAAACTTTGGTAAGAAAATAAAAGGCAACATCTTTCTGTTTAAAAAAAAATGAAATCAATGGAGTACATTCCAAGCCACTGCCAACCATGACTGGTACAAAAAAAACAACCCAAAACCCCCAAACAAACAAACCTATTTTAGGCCAAAAAAAGAATTGTTTCTGGTCAGGACATTTTGTCATGATGCGATTTTTTTTTCTTTCAAATTCTCAACAAACCTGTCACTCAATCTACTATTTATGACAGTTACTGTTCTCTTTATTTAGTACTTTAGAGCAAGTGTGTATGTGGGGCAGATGTCATTTGCTTGTTCAAGATTGGCTCTGCAGTTGTTTTCACTGAAGTAGGGCGGGTTACTTTTGTGTTTTCCCCCTGATCTGCAGTTTGTGTTTTAAAAAAAAATAAAAACACTGATGTGAGGGTATTTTAAGTGATGTGCGCACTGACCAGAAACAAATTTCTTTTTTTTTGGTCGTAGCTTTATGTTTTTTTACTTGACTACTAAAATATTTTTTTTTAAAGCTTTAATATTTACTGTTATTGTATTTACTGGTTAACTTTTAAGTTTTATGAAAATATTGGGTGGAGGCTGTCTGTGCATTCCATTTTTTTTATCAAATCATGAAATGTTGTAACTTTATTTATCATCTGACTTAGATATTTGCTGCAAAGAATATTAAGATGAAAAATGTGTTGAAATTTTTAAGAAAATGAATGTACCAAAGAGAGATTTGTTAGCTTATTATATCCTAAGGTTTACTGTAATTTTGACTACTTACAACAGTGGTGACTTGTCAAATTTGTGATTTTTTATCAAATTTATGAGAATTATTTACTAAATGGTGCTGATGTGGTTAGTAAGTAGCACTAAATTTGTCATAGCCAGAAATGTCTTTGATGGGATTGGCTTGACAGAAGACATTAATTGGAAAGTGTTTAGATGCACATAGAGGAACTCAATTGTAGAATTTGAAGTGTACATGTAATTGATGTACTTATTCTGTGGAATAACAGTGAATTCAAAGTCTGTGTTCTGTGAAGCACAGTCAGGGGTCTTTTTTGTGATAGAAAAGCTTCATTGAGTCATTCTGCTTTTCACCTCAATATGTGGCTTTGAGTTGGCAGTGTCACCACCTGACACCTTTGATTTCCGTGTGAAATAACATTAACACACTGTTTACTACCTAGCTGTTGAGAATAGGATTGTATGGTCATTGCATGCAACTTCCTGTCAATCACCAACACTGCACAGATCACAAGGCCATCGTGTCTGAAAGGTATCACATAGAGATACAGAGAAAAAGACCTATTTCAAAAGATGTTCTCAGTGGGTATTATTGTATATTTAGTCCATTTGAAATGATAAATTTCTACCACGCTGAAATGAGCTAGAAATTTTAATCAAGATTGAAATAGATGTACATACATACATACCATAATATGAAAACCAAAAGGTCATTCCAATATGAAAATATTTTATGATGTAATCTCAGGTCGGTGTATGCCATGACACTCCATGTCAATGTTATCATCAGTTTGTGACTACCTGAGACCTATGTGATAATGCACCTGAATTTAGACATTAGAATTTAGTAGTTTGGGTAATTCAACCATGGACATTTTCTTGTATCAGTGCACCAAACTCTCACTCACTGTTTATTATCACTTGTATTAACCTCCATCAAAAAAAAGACAAATAGTTGACACAGTTGGTTGTGCAGACAAGATAAATATATGAAGATTTAGAATTGGTTTCATGAACATCATACAACATGACAAAACTGTTTACGTGAAGTGTGTATTTCAATATATATGAACTGTAGGTTGACTTTGTAGCATCACAAATACAGAACTTGTAAAGTGAAGCTAGACAGTGAAGCTGTAGACCTGAGATGTGCCAAACATAGAAGCATAGACCTTCCACATCTATGGTACAAGTAATCTTCACAAATGGTGGTTATTTTTGTGAATGTACAGTCAGTACCAGTATGTGTGGTTATAGATACCAACACATCACAGTGTTATACATCTTACTAAGTGACTCATAATTGTAAATTTAGAATTCATGTATTTATAGCTGTCATTTTGTAATTATCAATTTTGCACTTTCAAAATATCAGTAATCTGCTGAAATCTAGATGAGTGTGACTGTGTATACTTCAAATCTTGAAATCATTGGAGATCAGGTGATTATATGTTCCATAGTTTTAGATATTGTAAAAAAAATTATAATTCAGCCATGCCAACACATTCTGAAGGATAATATTAGGACTACCAGTAAACCTTGTTATTTTTCGCTGGTATGTGTTGGTTTGTTATATAGTCATAACTGTATGCATGTACGGTAATGTACCTGTGTTGACAACAAATAGTCAAAGAGTACAACCAGTAGAACTGAACTGTTGAACACATAAACAAACATTGAACTGTAGTGTGTATCACTGTAGTTTTAATCATTGTCTGTGTCAATCCTCGTCACCTGAAATAGAATTTTACTACCTAGGCAGATCATAAAAATAGCGATCATCAAATTTCTTGGATGACACTATGACTTCGGCATGCATCATACACTCTACATTCATTACTGTATGAGAATAAGTCAACCTTCTTGTTCTATTTTGATCCTCTATCATGAAGTAAAAGACTGTTACAGGTACCAAGAATTTACAAGTGTATTTACTTCATGAACACGTCAAGACAAAACAGTAAAAAAAAAGATTCTAGGTAATATTCTAAATTTCTTAGTGAGTAATGTTGTATGACACTAAAGCTAGGATACATTTATACACACATTTTGAACAGAGAAGTGAAGTTGGTTAGAAACAGTTATAACAGTTCATGTTGATGGATGTTAACACTCACATAGTTAATGTTCCATATCAGAATTTGAAATAATGAGAGAGAACAACAGTCAAATTAAGTTTAGTCATTAAAGGAAAACTGATGAAAGGTAAATAAAAGGTTGATAACGATCTGGTACTGAACTTATTATTGTCACTAATTTCCTGTGTCACTGCACTGAAAACATTTACTGTAAATATCCATTCCTAACGCATTGCCAAATTTCTTTTCTTTCTTCTGCCATCGTTTTCTTTTACAGTTTCATTATATTTAACACAGACGAAATGTCTTTTTACGCAGCAATGTTTTCGTATGTCATGTAATTTGCATATACTAGATGAAAGTTTTAATTCTTATAGCCAAGTATGTACCTCCCTGTCATAACCCAGCTTATTAGAGTGGTCATATGGATGGGAATTTGGTATTTATTTTGGATTTAATTACAAACAAGTTTACTATATTTTTCTACTTGAAAAGGCAATGTTAAATAGTATATATCAAGTCCTTGTTTGTAACTCAACAATAAATCACAAAAATTGCGTAAAAAGTTTGTTGTATGTTCAGTAATAACTTCTTTTTTTTTTTTTTACTTCACATTTTTAGCTTCTTGCAATTATTTAGTCACAAACACGGAGTTGGTATATGTTATTTAATATTATTATGTCCAGTAGAAAATCATAATGAAGCTGTTTTCTTTATTTATAAAAAAAAATGAATTCCCATATCCATATGGTCACTTTAATGTTACTCTGTTAGAATACTCACCATACATATGTACAGTTTTGCACCTTTTTAAAAAAAAAAATCATGTTTTCTGTACCAGTTTTAGCTCAAATTATCAGGGTTGTCATGACAGCATTCCATTGTGAAATCTAACGTGAAATGTAAAGTAATTTTTAAAAAGCAATATACTAAATGTTATACAGATCATCTATTGTACAGTGCTCTGTTCTCTATGTGGACTATTTGAATTATTGGATGAGAAAAATAAATCAGTTAGAGAAATAAAAACTTACAGGAAGGAATCTGATGTGTATGTATTGTAGTGGAATAGGACTGGCACCCCCGGGAGTACGTCCTCTAACCGGGGGCGCCACTGTCAACAGCGCCACCGGAGCAGCCGAGACCAGTGTGAGAGAAGACTTCTGATGATTAAGACGGACTATATTTACAGCGTATATTATCATTATACTACTACTACTACTACTACTACTACTACTACTACTACTACTCTTCGTGGATAACCAATACCGTACATTCAGGGTAAGCTGGTTCTCTACATTGGCGTAGTCGGCAATAGAATTTGTGTGTGGCAATTCTTTTTTGTGTGTTCTACTTTTTTCGATTTTGCGGTGCCACGCAAGTTCCCGTCAGCCGACAACTTTGTAATAACTTAGTTATTCAATAATTGTACCACGTTCGATAACGTGATTCAATAATTTTTGCAACCAATTGTAACACGTCCTTATACGTGCAATTTCAATTTTTTTTGTAGTTGTCATTTTCACGAACTCAACGTGTTTATTTCAACTGTACACTCGCAAGTATTTTGTATTTTCGAATTACTTACATCTGTGCGACATTATAGTTCAAATCAAGTACTTGCAAGTTTAGTAACATCGATATCGCACAGACCTAAACCTGAACTAACACGCAATCTACTACGTGTAGCTCAGCGTTTTATATTAATTTTTGAAAGAAACAGAATTTGTAAACCGAACTCACACTGTTACGGTACTTTCAAAACCCAACATCTCATAACTGTGAAACTGCATAACAATAGGAAGATCTGTCACCTTTTAGACGTCGTTAATTATTCAAGTAAAGGTGTTAATTTCCATCTATTGAAAGTGTCACCTGACCTGTACGAACGGATATTTACAAGCATATGTTCGTTTGTTATATCCGAGGTGTCACGAATAATCTACCGATCTATCGTTACGGTAGTATTAGTAAACATTATTACGTGCATAGCACCCGCCCACTCAAACTCCGTACAGGCTCGAACTTTAATTTTTTTTGGGTTTTAGATATAGCTTCACTAAACACTATTATTTTAGTTGGAGCATATTTACAGTCCCATTTGATTACACTTTAAGTATATACAACACTATCCAGTTATCTGTTTCAAAACTCATTGTAGTTTTAAACAGTATTATTATTTCAATATAAATAAGGCTTCCAACAATTGTAATACCCTTTCTACCGACCAAACACGGTTTAGGGGATACAATTACACACAATTAAAACTTTTTGAGTCAATATTATAACAGATCTAAACTCCAGTTCCAATAGGGTTGCAGTTTAACGTCATTAGTCAATATGGATGCAATAGATATACAGAACTGTACTAAAGAGGAGTTAATGACTATAAAAGGAATAGGCCCTGCATCAGCTAAGTCAATAATTGATCTCCGTGAGAGGCACAAGTACCTAACTCAAGAATTAATAACATCGATTTTGCATTCTAAGCCGACTCAGGAATTTTGGGACAAAGTTAGGTTTACACCAAATCCAGTCACTACTCCCGACCATACCCCTGTAGGTCCTACTGACATAGAGGAGGGAGGGGGAGCTAGTGGTGGTAGTCCCACTAGCACTGATACCACACCACAGCAAGACCACTTCAATGCAAGGATGGGAGAAGTTATTGATCAAGCTGCTGCCAACTCAGTCTATGGGGGTGCAAGACCAAAAGCAAACAAAGGGAAGTCACCACCATCCCAGGACGCACCACCAGCTGAGCCTCCGGCACCACAAACACCAGTCGTCCACCAGAAACCACCATCTGGGCCTCATCTGCAAATGACTGGCCAACCGATGCCACCACCAGGGCCTCAACCACCGCCAATGGGGTACTACCCACCCTCGTGGGGGTATCAAGTACCACCAACTGGTCCATCACAATCTGCATATCGCCAGTCACCACCAGCTGCAAACATACCAGCAACACAACCAGGCTACCAGGCACCGTCCATGGGGTACTACCAACCAGCTGGATACCAACAGCCACCACCAGCCAGCTATACAATGGGGCAGCCAGGGTACCAACCACCTATCATGGGGTACTACCCACCGGCAATGCCTTATCTGGCATACTACCAGCAGCCAACATCATACCAATACCCACCATACCCCATGGTACCACCATACTACCAGCCTAATCCCATGCAATCGTATGGACCACCACCAGTCTCACAGCCTCCAGTGTCATCAACTATGGGCCAACAACCAGACCACCTAGTGTTGCCAGGTGCACCTCAGTTAAAGCAGGAACAACCAATGCCTGCAGCACACCCACCAGCGCCAACACCACATGTACAAGGGCCATCTCCCCATGTAGGAGTGAGCAGTACCACCACCACTCCTCCAACACCGACAAGTCAGCGACACACCTGGGATCAGGGGGCCAGTGCTTCAGATAGAAGGGGATACGGCCAACCACCACGTCATCCCTATGTCCCCAAGAACTTGATCTACTCAGGAGACAGCACATGGCGGAGTTTCATAACCCGATACGACCAGTATGCACACTCCAATCAGTGGACAATCCAGGAAACAAGAGATAACATGTGTTGGTTCCTAGATGGCAAAGCTATAGACTACTACACTTTAATCCGAGATCGACATCAAGACATTGAATACCACAACCTAGTCAGGCAACTGGAACGCCGTTTTGATTTTCAAGAACTGCCAGAAACAGCCCTGGTTGAATTCTATCAAGCAAAACAGTGGTCTGACGAGACACTCCGTGACTGGGCAGACAGACTTCTAACACTGGCAACACATGGTTTTGATAATTTCAATGATAAGCATATGAATGGACAGGCCGTGCTACGATTCTGTCAAGGCTGCTTGGATAAGGAGGCCGGACAATATGCGGCTAACCAACGACCAGCCACAATAGACAGTGCCATTGATAAAATCAGATGGTTTAAGCACAATAACCAGGCAATCTTTGGCAAGTCCCCGCGCTCACGGGAGATTCGCCAAGTCATTACAGATGTTGACGACAGTGACGACCACAGCCAACCATGGGTACGAGCGGCCACCCGTTTCCAATCAAATAGAGCACCGCCAACATCTCCTGTAACAGGCCACAGGTATCCACACAACTCTCCTATACAGAAAAAATCTCTGGAGGATGAGGTTTCGAACCTGAAGGGCCAATTACAAACAGTACAGTCTGCCCTTGATGGAATTATCTCACAGATGAAGACAATAACAACTTGTCTAGAGAACCCACGAAGGTCCAGGAGCCGGTCACCATCACCAAACCGGAACTGTTACCAGTGTGGTAGGCCCGGACACTTCAGGAGGGACTGCCCACAGTTCGACCCCAAAACCAACAGAGTGACCTTTGCACCAGATTTAAACGAGCAGGGGTCGGAGACAGAGGCCTAACACCGACCCCCAATCCCACAGGCCTCAGCAACCGGACAGATAACCTGGACACCGACAAATTGGACCAAACCCTACTAGAAAAGCAAGGTACCACACCGCCCCTTTACGGTGATGTTACATGCTCGTCAGAAAAACCTTCTGCGACGAACGCAACTGCAAACACCGAGCAGGAAGAAGTCACTATATACCAACTCAAGTCATCTTCCATGTGCACTGTGCCTATTAGAAGATCTTGGTAGAATAGGGAGGGAGAAGGAAGACTACATCCGATACAAAATTAGGAGGGGAGAGAACACCCACCCAAAAGAGATCTGCCTCCTCATAACGTATATATCAATCGCCCACATACAAGAGCTGCTGTTAGACCAGTACCACTTGGCGTTGAAGAGACAAAGATATTGGTGGATAGACGTGGCACATGAATACATCCCATTAATCATGGATGTTGACACCTGGCGTCTAAGTAAATTGCCGCATCTGGATCCCCATAGATACCAGCAAAGAGGAAAAGCCAGGAGGCCACCCCCTCTTCAACCAGAACAGCCAATGTCACTGATGAAGGACTGGTAGTTGACGTCCGCACCAAAACGGACTCAACTCTGGTAACGATACTATCAAATGCCAGCAGCAACCAAGGTAACTCTTCAACCAGAACAGCAAACATCACTGACAAGGGACTGGTGGTTGATGTCCGCCCTAAAACGGACCTAGCCCCAGTAACTATCAGACCTAGTACCAGTGGCAGCCAACCAAAGAAAAGGAGACTGGAGTCCACAGAAACCCGTGAACCGGGAAGTGGAAAGTCCAGCAAAGGCGATGACACCAGACCACCACTGAGCTGTCTACCCACCAGACAAGTCACCATGGTAATAGCTGGACCAGGAAACTGAAGCTCCATTGCTTCAGCAAGCACATCCCAGAACAACTATGGGAGAAGGCCACCCTGGGAGAGACCCTGGAAGGCAAAGGGTTTAAACCAATTTACCATCTGCTTTGCCAGCTAATCACAGACTTGTGGCAGTTTGTTCGCAACAACTTAACGGGAAAAATCCCGCAAAGCACCAAACTGTCCCCAGAGTACAGCATCCTGTTTACAAAGGTGACAAGACGAATGGGGTGGTTCGTACCAGACCAATACTCCCTGGATCCCCCTAACTCACCAGCTACTCTTCTCCACTGGCGAATACTGGTAGCCATCTTGGGTGAACTGAGTCCGCAACAACGGACTCAGTTTAAGAATATGGATCCCAAGTAGGGGAGTTCACTTGTAGTCCCGCACTCACGGGGCTAACTGGGGGAGGGGCACTGAACCGCAAATTCATCAGCAAAGTGTTTACTGGGAGTTGACATCCCGCACCAAAGGGGGATCAACTTCAAGGAACACTCACTTCAGTATAAATGCCATCCATCAACACACTGGCTCACCCATAGGGCAAGGATACATCAACCAAAGTCAACAACAAGTTAAAATTGCCCAAGTTACCGTGCGCACGGTTGGCAGTTTGAACGTAGAATGATTGGCCCTACTCCAGTCCAGCTGTATTAAATCACTGGTGACACTACAGTCCTCTTAAGGTGGGGAGGAGTGTAGTGGAATAGGACTGGCACCCCCGGGAGTACGTCCTCTAACCGGGGGCGCCACTGTCAACAGCGCCACCGGAGCAGCCGAGACCAGTGTGAGAGAAGACTTCTCAACCACCGCCAATGGGGTACTACCCACCCTCGTGGGGGTATCAAGTACCACCAACTGGTCCATCACAATCTGCATATCGCCAGTCACCACCAGCTGCAAACATACCAGCAACACAACCAGGCTACCAGGCACCGTCCATGGGGTACTACCAACCAGCTGGATACCAACAGCCACCACCAGCCAGCTATACAATGGGGCAGCCAGGGTACCAACCACCTATCATGGGGTACTACCCACCGGCAATGCCTTATCTGGCATACTACCAGCAGCCAACATCATACCAATACCCACCATACCCCATGGTACCACCATACTACCAGCCTAATCCCATGCAATCGTATGGACCACCACCAGTCTCACAGCCTCCAGTGTCATCAACTATGGGCCAACAACCAGACCACCTAGTGTTGCCAGGTGCACCTCAGTTAAAGCAGGAACAACCAATGCCTGCAGCACACCCACCAGCGCCAACACCACATGTACAAGGGCCATCTCCCCATGTAGGAGTGAGCAGTACCACCACCACTCCTCCAACACCGACAAGTCAGCGACACACCTGGGATCAGGGGGCCAGTGCTTCAGATAGAAGGGGATACGGCCAACCACCACGTCATCCCTATGTCCCCAAGAACTTGATCTACTCAGGAGACAGCACATGGCGGAGTTTCATAACCCGATACGACCAGTATGCACACTCCAATCAGTGGACAATCCAGGAAACAAGAGATAACATGTGTTGGTTCCTAGATGGCAAAGCTATAGACTACTACACTTTAATCCGAGATCGACATCAAGACATTGAATACCACAACCTAGTCAGGCAACTGGAACGCCGTTTTGATTTTCAAGAACTGCCAGAAACAGCCCTGGTTGAATTCTATCAAGCAAAACAGTGGTCTGACGAGACACTCCGTGACTGGGCAGACAGACTTCTAACACTGGCAACACATGGTTTTGATAATTTCAATGATAAGCATATGAATGGACAGGCCGTGCTACGATTCTGTCAAGGCTGCTTGGATAAGGAGGCCGGACAATATGCGGCTAACCAACGACCAGCCACAATAGACAGTGCCATTGATAAAATCAGATGGTTTAAGCACAATAACCAGGCAATCTTTGGCAAGTCCCCGCGCTCACGGGAGATTCGCCAAGTCATTACAGATGTTGACGACAGTGACGACCACAGCCAACCATGGGTACGAGCGGCCACCCGTTTCCAATCAAATAGAGCACCGCCAACATCTCCTGTAACAGGCCACAGGTATCCACACAACTCTCCTATACAGAAAAAATCTCTGGAGGATGAGGTTTCGAACCTGAAGGGCCAATTACAAACAGTACAGTCTGCCCTTGATGGAATTATCTCACAGATGAAGACAATAACAACTTGTCTAGAGAACCCACGAAGGTCCAGGAGCCGGTCACCATCACCAAACCGGAACTGTTACCAGTGTGGTAGGCCCGGACACTTCAGGAGGGACTGCCCACAGTTCGACCCCAAAACCAACAGAGTGACCTTTGCACCAGATTTAAACGAGCAGGGGTCGGAGACAGAGGCCTAACACCGACCCCCAATCCCACAGGCCTCAGCAACCGGACAGATAACCTGGACACCGACAAATTGGACCAAACCCTACTAGAAAAGCAAGGTACCACACCGCCCCTTTACGGTGATGTTACATGCTCGTCAGAAAAACCTTCTGCGACGAACGCAACTGCAAACACCGAGCAGGAAGAAGTCACTATATACCAACTCAAGTCATCTTCCATGTGCACTGTGCCTATTAGAAGATCTTGGTAGAATAGGGAGGGAGAAGGAAGACTACATCCGATACAAAATTAGGAGGGGAGAGAACACCCACCCAAAAGAGATCTGCCTCCTCATAACGTATATATCAATCGCCCACATACAAGAGCTGCTGTTAGACCAGTACCACTTGGCGTTGAAGAGACAAAGATATTGGTGGATAGACGTGGCACATGAATACATCCCATTAATCATGGATGTTGACACCTGGCGTCTAAGTAAATTGCCGCATCTGGATCCCCATAGATACCAGCAAAGAGGAAAAGCCAGGAGGCCACCCCCTCTTCAACCAGAACAGCCAATGTCACTGATGAAGGACTGGTAGTTGACGTCCGCACCAAAACGGACTCAACTCTGGTAACGATACTATCAAATGCCAGCAGCAACCAAGGTAACTCTTCAACCAGAACAGCAAACATCACTGACAAGGGACTGGTGGTTGATGTCCGCCCTAAAACGGACCTAGCCCCAGTAACTATCAGACCTAGTACCAGTGGCAGCCAACCAAAGAAAAGGAGACTGGAGTCCACAGAAACCCGTGAACCGGGAAGTGGAAAGTCCAGCAAAGGCGATGACACCAGACCACCACTGAGCTGTCTACCCACCAGACAAGTCACCATGGTAATAGCTGGACCAGGAAACTGAAGCTCCATTGCTTCAGCAAGCACATCCCAGAACAACTATGGGAGAAGGCCACCCTGGGAGAGACCCTGGAAGGCAAAGGGTTTAAACCAATTTACCATCTGCTTTGCCAGCTAATCACAGACTTGTGGCAGTTTGTTCGCAACAACTTAACGGGAAAAATCCCGCAAAGCACCAAACTGTCCCCAGAGTACAGCATCCTGTTTACAAAGGTGACAAGACGAATGGGGTGGTTCGTACCAGACCAATACTCCCTGGATCCCCCTAACTCACCAGCTACTCTTCTCCACTGGCGAATACTGGTAGCCATCTTGGGTGAACTGAGTCCGCAACAACGGACTCAGTTTAAGAATATGGATCCCAAGTAGGGGAGTTCACTTGTAGTCCCGCACTCACGGGGCTAACTGGGGGAGGGGCACTGAACCGCAAATTCATCAGCAAAGTGTTTACTGGGAGTTGACATCCCGCACCAAAGGGGGATCAACTTCAAGGAACACTCACTTCAGTATAAATGCCATCCATCAACACACTGGCTCACCCATAGGGCAAGGATACATCAACCAAAGTCAACAACAAGTTAAAATTGCCCAAGTTACCGTGCGCACGGTTGGCAGTTTGAACGTAGAATGATTGGCCCTACTCCAGTCCAGCTGTATTAAATCACTGGTGACACTACAGTCCTCTTAAGGTGGGGAGGAGTGTAGTGGAATAGGACTGGCACCCCCGGGAGTACGTCCTCTAACCGGGGGCGCCACTGTCAACAGCGCCACCGGAGCAGCCGAGACCAGTGTGAGAGAAGACTTCTGATGATTAAGACGGACTATATTTACAGCGTATATTATCATTATACTACTACTACTACTACTACTACTACTACTACTACTACTACTCTTCGTGGATAACCAATACCGTACATTCAGGGTAAGCTGGTTCTCTACAGTATTGTTTTATTTTTGAATTTTACACGTAAAATATTCGTCTAAGAGCATGTAAAGAAAGGATCATTACTATAAGATTGTGTATTGTTATGTAAATGAGCATAGCATGTAATAAATAGTGATATTTTTAGCAATTATCACCAAAAGTTGTTCACTATTGTACAGTACTGTGTGATTGCTTGAAGAAGAAACACTCCCAACTGAATAACAAGATTAGAACTTCACAAACAATATTCAGTGAACACTTTGTTTACCTCATCTATCATAATAGCCAACAGCATGTTAAAACATACATTCAAATATAATACTAATATTTTTCATTGATAACCTTTTCCAAGCATACTGTGTGAAAAGTTTTTTCTAGCAACTTTTATTCATGATTTGATTCCTGGCTACGTGACAACAAAACAGCGCCACCTAGCGGTATGCACTATTGGGGGCGCACTTCTCCGACCCCGGCTGCGACAAATCCAACATGGCGATGATTCGTACGGCCGTACGTGCTCTCCGATGCAGTTGCTCGGCTTCTCTCACAGTAAGACCGGTTGTTTCAAGATCAATATTACCATCACTACAAAAATGCACCAGGCTGTCGGAAGATAGACGAGATTTTTCATCTTTGCAAGCCACTTACAGGGTAAGAAACACGTAAATGTAGACTGTCGGCCATGTTGAACTTGAAATCAAGAAGCATGGGAAATAGGATAACGTTTTGTAATAGTTTACAGATATCCTTTTCAAATCTCGAAAATTAAAGTGTTTTGTTAATTCTAGTCCACACATCACAGCCAATTTTTCCCTTTCAAAGTTACAGAAGCACGAAATGATAGCGCGAAGTAAACTTCAATTCAAGAGTGTCATGGAGACATTCAAGGGGTCATGACACCGGTCTATGCATTTGTGCAATTTATAATGTCTGGATTAAAACTGCATACATTGTTTGCTCTATCAATGCCAGAGTCTTTTATTTGCTTATCTCTGGTGATTCCACTATACTATTGAATACGTTTATGGTACATTTAGAAAGAATTGCAGTCAAAGAAATAATTCAATATTTTATCCGTGAGTAGTAAAATGGTGACACTACCATTCCTGCGATGATTCTCACCTTTGAACACTTTTTCCATCACACAGGCCCTTTTGAGAAGTTCTTTTCTATAAACCTATCAAATGTATGATGTTGATATACAACATTATATTACAAGGTAACATTGGAACCAATATACATATCGGTATTGATTAATATAAATAGACACTTAGTATATGCAAGATTAAAAATGTGAATTCAATTTATTTTTTGTGGCCAGCTTCCAGTGGTGAATCCTGTGAGTGTAGGAGGTGTCAGATATTATGCTGAATTACCAGACTTGACATTTGGCCAAGTCAAAGAACGTGTGCTTTATGTCCTTAAACTTTATGACAAAATTAATCCAGATAAGGTAAGCTTACAAGTTACAAGTTGTAACCGAGTGTTTTTAGCATAATGGCAAAAAGTGTGTTCCAAGTTTCATGGCTTACTCACATAACTTGATCTAAAATTCTAGATTACTAAAGAACAGGAGTCCCCCATTCTGAATGTGTGCTATTTTTGCATAGTATGCAGTAATGACATGAATAGTAATACAAACAAATGAAGGCATAATTTCAGGTAGTAATCAATTTATGATATGCCGATACACAGGAATTCAAAGACAATCCAGTACAATGTATATGAAAAATAAAAGGGTAGTCGGTTTTTTACTACTTCATCTTCTAAGATTGACAATAACATACAGAAAGTCTACTTTAGGGACGGTCGCTCAATGTCGCACAAGCTAATAAACGAACATTCATTTAGGACATCTCCCCCCCCCCCCCCCCAACAAATGTTCACAAGTGCAACATCACACATTTATATATGATGTAATCCATGATGCAAAATGTAGTAGTCACACCACTATGATCAATACAATATAAAAACATGGTAAACATAAATTTCCAATCTTATGAACCTGTTTACTGAGATGATGGGAAACACATCAAAATACTACCGGAAACCCAGCACTGTAGGTTACATTAGAAGTAAATTCTTATCAACTTATCAACATCTCAGTATAAAATACAGAAGCTGTTATCATTGAAGGTGTGAAATTTTCCAAAATTTGGTTAGAGGTGCAAAAAAGAAGTTCAGCAATGGCATTGAAGTCAGTAACCCCCCCCCCCCCCATTGAGCTTGTGTGACATTGTGTGATTGTCCTTTACATTGTCAACATGCTTTGATGTAAAGTTTAAAATAATCAATTTCTCCATCACATGTTAGGGAAACTCTTCATAGTTATTTGTGAGTATTGGCTTATAGGTGTAGTATTAATTTGACCTATGTGACCTGTGGGATGGTCCACTCATAGAGAGGGGTTACTAACATGGCAAGGAGGATAAAAAACACACTAACGCCAGAAGTGTGGATTTATTGTATTTTGTAATAACAATTCAACGGTATTTGAACAGATTGCATGACATTGATGGAACATATTTTGATAAAACATTCTCTTGTCATTCAACAGTTGAGTGTAAGCAGCCATTTTCTCAATGAGTTGGGACTTGATAGTCTGGACCAAGTTGAAGTCATTATGGCAATGGAAGATGAGTTTGGTAAGTGTGTTTTGGTAGCCACAGAGTTCAGTTGACAAACTACTTCGCCTCTCTGTAGAACCTGAGGATGTGCAAAATATCAAAAACTCAAAGTTAATTAGACATTGGAACTTTGTTGATGAAATTCCTTTATATCATTTTATCAAGTCAGAGTAAAGACATACCAGACTCTCGGGCAGAAAAGTTATTGGCACTTACCTTGTTCTTGTTTCATTGCAGCTCTAGAAATACCAGACTCTCATGCAGAAAAATTAATGACACCCAAAGATGTAATTGACTATGTTGCTGACAGATTGAATGTCTTTGAATAGAGATCTTGGTATGTGAAAAGTAAGTAACAACTAACACATGTAGGATATAGTCTGTGTATCTGATAATACAATCTAGGAAGACAGTTAACATGGGTAGAACACACTTTACTTTAAGTTGATAAAAGTTTACTAGTTAAAGAACATATATACTTGTCATGTACCGTAGATTTTGATTATACAGTGTTCTACCTACTATTGAAAAAGGGCAGTGCTAACACCAGTCTTGCCACCCAGGCCATCATGCTTGGCAGATTTCTGCCATACTCCAAAAGTGTTCTACCATCCTCGAGCGGGTAATCTTTGAGTGACAATTATTATAATTATAATATCACATGAAGAGAAATGGTTGATCCCAATGTCCATGTGTGCATGTACTTCTCAGAGTATGGATCAACATTGAAGACATGCATATTATATACTGAAAATTATGCAAATTATTATGCAAATTTTCATATTATTGGCATGTTAATCCTGTAAATTAGCTGCTATCCATGCAATCTTTGCCGGGGAGAACACTGATACATAGTGTATAAATTGTCATAGAAGTCTTGTATATCCCAATCTGATTAAAATCTGATGTGATGAAAATGTCGTTTGTTTTGTTCCGGGTGATCGCCACCTAAAGGAAAATGATGGAAATGGAAATAGAGGTAAATAAAGACACCTAGCTGCTTTCACCACATCAGATTTTAATCAGATTGTGTATATCCCCCAAAATTTAACAATAAAGGAAAGACAGTTTGAAGTTGTATTTGTATTGAAAGTAATGTACTAACTTTATTTGAAATAGTTAAACATGATTTACTTTCTTTTTTTCATTTTGTTTTAACAGATTAAGTGTGTACATTATACTGGGTGTTACGTTGACGATGATCTAGAGCAGTGCATGGTGGGAACTCCTTGCAAAATGTTGATGTTACCATGGAAATAGTCTACATAAATGCTACATGTTCCAAGGCATCCTGTAATTTTCTGTCTACAATTTCAGAATTTTTTGTTTTTCAGAAAGCGATTTCTAGTTTCTGGTGACCATATAATGTTATTCTTTTCAAGGACTGTATACTATCAACATTGCTACATTTGCACTTGCCAAGTGATTTGTAACATTCACAGAAAATAGAGCATTTCAAAATTATAATCAAATTATTGTCAGTTAGAGCACCATTTCATCACGTTTTGCTTCAATTTTACATCTAGTTGTGCTGACTCACTAGTACAGTCGTTCGTAAAATACAAACCTAATGCTATATCAGACAGACATTGAAATTGAATGTCACAGGAGTTGACTACAACCAGTTTGTATTAATTCTAAAAAAGTGAGGAACCATTTTGCTGTTGGGCATTGGTATGTGTGTTACCTTATGAAGTGGTATCATTGTACAAAGACCGTATATCGCCAAGTTTGACAAGAGCATAACATATGATCAAACACTCATAGGAGATCACCATATATGGTCAGACCCACCATAGAGGTAATGCCATATATGGTCAAACCCACCATAGAGGTAATGCCATATATGGTTACACCCACCATAGAGGTAATGCCATATATGGTCAGAGCCACCAGAGAGGTAATGCCATATATGGTCAGATTCACTAGTGAGGTAATGCCATATATGGTCAAACTTGCAAAAAGATATACTTTGAAATACAAGAAAGTATACTTCATCAGTTGAAATGAAATGATGCTCTAAATTTTCAATATCAATTTTATGATTCCATCAATGGTCCAATTGTCACTAGCTATCATAATATCGTACCAAGGAGTGTCTGCGTTGTCAAACTTTTCAATTAGTGCACTTGAAATAAATAGTTTGATTTTGTTTTAAAAAGAAAGATTCTAGTGTACTATTGTATGTATGTATGTATGTGTGTGTGTGTGTGTTGTGTGTGTGTGTGTGTGTGTGTGTGTTTGTTGTGTGTGTGTGTGTGTGTGTGTGTGTGTGTGTGTGTGTGTGTATGTGTGGAGTGTCATTGCTACTAACATAACAGACTGAATTCTGCTTATTAACTATTG
The DNA here is from genome assembly GCF_964340395.1 of Glandiceps talaboti. NCBI lineage: Eukaryota > Metazoa > Hemichordata > Enteropneusta > Spengelidae > Glandiceps > Glandiceps talaboti. The sequence continues at coordinate 17,400,154 of NC_135553.1, forward strand.
ACAGAATATACATCGTTGTAAACCAAAGCCTCTTTACGGCACCGCACAAGATGCATCTTTATTTCGCAATGTTGTGGAAGAAGTAACAGCTGTGGTTTGCGAGAATGAGAATGAGTGTTCCATGTGTTGATACACTGTCATAAGATACTCAACTTTGTCATGTCACAGATGACCTTTGTAGCACTAGAGGTCAGAATAGTATGGGTTAGGAAATAACATACATTGAAGCAAAGACTGACATTATTTTGTAATAATACAGTACTAAAGAAGTGACGGATCATGATCAATCTGATAACAATCTAATCAAATCGAGAAAACCTTGAAGTACATACCTTTTGTTTATGATTTGGGTAACAAGATAGAAAGAGGTAACTAAAAACAAGCATAGTACAGTAGTCATAAAATATGCACCATCATAAACCACAGCCTCTTTTATGCACCGTCTTAGAATATTTTTTTGAAGTTTATTTGATTTATGATATTTCGCAGTGTCACAAGAAATATCAGCTCTGGTTTGCAAGAATTGAAATATGGTAAACAAAGCAAACTGAGCAGTAGTCTTCTTGATCAGATTAAGATCACGATATTCAGATTAGACGGTTTTATTACATGTTAAATTATTGTATATTTCTAAATACCAATGTCTATTTTAGTTTAAGGTACGCTTTGTCAGACTGCCCTCAAGCATTGCTGAACTGAACACGATTTGTTGAGGGTTGAGCAACATGATGTACATGTATCACAGTCTATGTCTATTCAAATGACCAAGCATTCATTGTCAATTTCAAATAACAACAAGTAAGCATATGAATGAAATGTTATGATAATTAGCTTGAAATAAATATGTGAGTCTATTCAAACCCATGGGAGAGTAAAACATAAAAACATTTGCTATATGTCAATTCAAAATCAAATACCAGTTTAGTTCAGTAAAGGGATTGGATATCTGTGGATAATAACATTCCATCAGAGTCTGGTGTGGAATCCAGTGTTGCCTTTGAAGTCGTATATATAGTCTCCTATACCTGTCAATGTTTTCTATGATCACTTTCCTTTCATTGGAGATGGCCGTAGTGATTGTAATGAGTTTAGGAAATTAGACTAAATCATTTATGTCACATGTCCTTGGATATGAAAACCAACATAGTCTGGTATTATCAATGCAAACAGGAAAACATTTATTACTAGTGTCCGTGGATATCCTGTGTATTTATAAGCATGTCCTTTTGTGATTTGAAAGTATATATAAAGAAATTAAGTGGTATATTAATAACTGCATAATCATGCAATGTGATGTAAATCTTACTCACTCCCAATTGCAACCAATCAATTTATGTGGACATTTTTTTTCAAAATCAATACAAAGTTGAATCTGTTTAATACCAGGACAAGCACGATTGTAGCAGTCACAGGTCCAGCAAGTATACTGATAGATAGACTACGAGAAAAAATTCAAGATTAACACAGAGAAAAGAAACATTAAATGAAATGTGAATTCATAAGAAGAATATTCAATAACATTTATATGCTGATATAAGAATCTATAAACAATATTTTAATTAGAACAGAAATATTTTACATAGTGATATGTCTATAGTATACAAGGAAAGGTCTTTATGGGGGAGGGGGGGGGCAATTTTGATGTGGCCTTTGGAGATCATCAAATTGTATGGAGATGGTGTCATCTCAAAAATAAGAAAGCTCAGCTTCTAAATACCGACACCCCACTCTAATTAAAAATGACCGGTCCCTATCGAACAACCCATTTAGCATAGTATAGTGGGCAGCTAGCTGGCCAATCACAGACCACGTCACATGTCACATGCGAGGAGGGAGTCCTTCAACCTCGTTTTCGTAACTTGTGTAATGGCCGCCTCCTGTCTTCGTCTGCTTCAAGGTGTTCGTCAAAAAGAAGCTGTTCACAGGTAAATATGTTAGTCTATACTCTGTCAGTTGACACGAGTGTTTGTGCAGTTATGCATAATTTCAGCAACTGACATTAAGTCACTCGACATATTTGTGTGATTTAATTGTGTGGTGATCGTGTAAGATACCTGTGGTCGATTTATACGTACTACACACATGGTGAGACTGTGTTAGTGTTAGAACACCGACGTGACACACAGTCGTGACACAGGGACAGTGACCGACATTTAACGTTACAGTGCATTGCAGTACCTCTATCATAGAGGGACCTGTAGTACTAGTAGTAGCTAAGTTAGTGGCCATCGCGTATCTGTATCTGTTTGAATATCTGTATCTGTAACTTTGAAGTAAGATTTATACTTGACATGAATTGATTACAGCTAGGGTACACATGAATTGATTACAAGGTGCACATGCATTGATTACAGTGTACACATCAATTGATTGTTATTTACAAAATTATTGAATTGATCATGGAAATGTATATAATAATATATAACAATAATTGAATAATGTATATTAATTTGTTTTTCAGGTCCAGTCTGATAATAAGTCGATGTTGTCATCAAATCAAGCCACAGCCAAGTGAAATGAATGGTGGTAATGTTAATAATGTATTTCAGAAATTTGAATGGATGACACAGTTAGCACCAGTGTTTGCTGTCAGTGGAAGAAAGGTTACAATTATTAAAGAACCTTCAAAATTCTATGAAACTTTACGGGTAAGTTTGTTAGGAATATAGAACAGTACAAGTGTTAATGACAGAATGTAATCAAATTATTTTTTGTATGTAAATGAAATGTGGTTATTATTATGATAGTCTTGAAACTTGATAATGATGTTGTTTATCTTGAAAATATGATGATGATGATGATGATGACGACGATGATATTGTGATGGTGGTGGTGGTCGTGATGATGGTGGTCTCATGAGGGTGATGATGGTTATGAGGATGGTGGTGGTGGTGGTCATGAGGATGGTGGTCTCATGAGGGTGGTGGTGGTCATGAGGATGGTGGTGGTGATGATGCTGGTGATGATTACAACAATAACAATGATAATCATGATTGTTGTGATGATGAAGACGATAACAAAACATTGTCTAAGATGATAATCAAAAGAAAATATTGTTATATTTCTTTTCACACACAGACAAGAGCAAGAAATGCCAGTAAAAGAATTGTACTTGCATCATTATATCTTGGTACAGGTGACCATGAACAAGGTCTGGTAAGTCATCAAAACACTGTTAGCCAATATCATCTTAGATCATACCATTTCTCATACTCACTTTTCGTACCATTCATCTAAAGTGGCCACTGTAATACACTTTGAGCAGCCAATCTTTCATTCTAGATATAGAAAATGTCTGTTTAACATGTCTACTTTCATTTTTATTTAGTTTTTTGTTTGATTGTGCATAAAGAAAGATGCTGAATTAGATGAAATCCTAAATCACTCTAACAGTATATACAGATATTCTCATGGTTTTGTAGGGTGATAAAAAAGCTAGGGGTACCTTTCCCAAGAAGCTAGGGGTACCTTTCCACCAGCTTGAGCATACCCTTTAGGCTTGTAATAATAATGTTTATTCACCAATATAATAAAAGTAACCTTTAAGGCTTAAAATAGATACATATACAGAATACATGGCAAAAGGGATCAAGAAATAGAAAAAGCTTGTATCCCTTAGTCACCAAGTTAGTGATTAACACTTGTAATAATTTTTCTGTAGCTCATACAGAAAGATGTATGTATTATATATTCCAGGTTGACAGCATTCGTGAAGCAGCCCTGAAATCCAATCATCCACTTCAAGTCAAAATCCTCCTAGAATACACCAGAGGATCGAGAGGAAAGGAAAACTCACGCACAATGTTGGTACCACTACTAGAAGAATTTGGTTCTCAAGTTCAAGTGTCTTTGTATCACACACCTGATCTGAGAGGACTTCTCAAGTGTCTGGTTCCTGCCCGATTCAATGAAACCATCGGATTGCATCATATGAAGGTTTACTTGTTTGACGATTCATTTGTCATCAGTGGGTAAGATAAAATACTGACTTGCTTCTTGTGTTCTGCACTAATATATGTTGATCTTCACAAATCACTATTTTTTGTTGTTGCTAGATCCAGAGAGCTTCCATGTATATAATTTTGCCACCAACACATCTTTATCTCATTAAAAAGCATGTATATTTTGTTGTTATTATGTAACTCATGCCTCCTAAATTTGTCTTAATTTTCATGTATGTATAATGTCTGGTCCATGGAATAAATTTCAATTCAGTTCAAATTACTTATAGTAGTCTTACCTTAACTTGTCACATTGCATCACAACTCTGCAATGCACCTTATACCCTTTAGCTTTCAAAATGTTGACTCGGTGTTTGACATGTACAGGATTAGCAGTCCTCTACCGAAGCTAATATTAAAGTTTGTGTAGCAGGTTATTATCATTTTAGAGTGAAAGATTTAGCATGCCCTCTAACGCTCAATTGCTATGTGTATAACAAAAGAGAAAAATTTGCCCTCAACAAAGAATTTTTAAGATTCAGTTGATGAACCACACATGTGGCAAGCAAGTATGTCTTGGATAAAGTAAGCCATGGGTAACCATGGTGATTGCATGAGTGTATACAACAACAAAACTTTCAGTTAAACATGATTGTATAAACTATACATTGTAGTCTTCTTTCCCTCAATTTTGGTCAAGGTTTAGAACTGAATGGGGTTGGAGGCAGTGTGATGTGCCATTGACGCACATAATTTCTAGTGACTCACCAAAATTTGGTATTCCCCTATCTCTTACTATTTGGTGACTCACAAGAAATGCCAGTTTTGCTCATTTTGACTCTCATCAACAAAACTTGGCTATCATTAGAGGACACACTGGTTGGTTGGGGCTCAGATATTACCCTTGAATTGCTACTCAGCTGATACCCACAAAATAATAGTACAGTAAAACTCCAATTATCCGAACTCCGATTATCCGAATTGTTCGGTCATCCGAACCGCTGTCATGTCTCCCAAAATTTTCTATTGTTTCTTCGACCCATTGTTTTCATCACCACGCAAACACGGGTGATTCTGTGATCACTGTAACAACGCATTGCCTGCTGTCTTTTGTCTTTCGTCGGCTTATCTTCTGTGTTTCCTTTATACATGAGTTAACATACATACAATTGTTACAATTCAATTCCAGTGTCTAATTTACTTCAAAACAATACAGAGTGTGAAGTGACTAATGAATGGTCAGATCGACGTGTGGGCCGAAGTGTGAATTAAAGTGTGAATAACAACTTGATCTGAAAGATCTTTTTCATGTAAGTTAGAACAATTGATTGCAAGGAAAATGATAAAAATGAAACGTTCCGCAGAAAAGCAAAAAAAACCGGGAAGATCACACAAACCATATCTTTGTCAGAAAGCCGCTGATCGGCGGCAAAGTCATCACAACATAAAATGTAGGTGTCCTTTCATGTCGGAACGACAAATACTCTCTCGATGGCCACCAGTTACGAACCCAAGCTGTGAAATTTCTTTTCAACACACACTATAAATTCAGACGATTTTGCGAAAAATGCTCACTCGAAAACCAAACACTGATTGAACACAACTCTACGAAACTGCCCTTCTCATCGATTCTACAACACTATATCCCATAAGTCTACGTCTACGGGGAAATGGTGAGTGTACTGTAATCTGTGTGTGAACATTTCAACAAGTTAAATCGAACAGACTTTGTTTACATTTTGATACGCAGCTGACCTCATTGAACTCTGCTACGAACATTTGTGTGCTGTAACGACGATATGCGAACCCTTTATGTCACATTTCCAATATTTTTGCTTTATTTTCTTCGTCGATTTTGAAATACATGTACATGTACAGTAATAAACTTTATTTCATTTTAAAACTTTGTGGCTATTTCTAATTTTATTGATCGTGTGAGGTGTGTATGTTGTGTGCATGTGGGTTTTGGTGTAGACATGGATGTACATTGTATGGTTTCAAAACGTCACGCCCCATATCCGAATATCCGAACTGTCCGCATATCCGAACAAAATCGATGTCCCCCCTTGAGTTTGGATAATTGGAGTTTTACTGTAATGTAAATTGAATTCCTCGAATAGAGGCATGTAAAGAAAGTCTTGTGTTCATTGTGTCTGTCTACATGCATTGCCAGTATGCTGGACATTGAAGCATGAAGGAGTGTAAACACTGCCATCTCTTGACAGATCGTGAAACTATTTGATAATATTATAAGAGCATTTTCTAATGCAAATAATAATCATTAATATAAGATCATACTTTATCTGAAGTTTTAGATCGACTCACAAGTTACTTTTATTCCATTTTCACCCAGTGCTAATCTTAATGAAACCTACTTCACAAATCGACAAGATCGCTACATCTTACTTGAAGACTGCCCTCATTTGGCCAATTTCTTCACTGAACTGGTGTCAACTGTGAGTGGATTTTCATTTCAACTTCAAAAAGATGACACAGTGAGGATGGACAAGGACTTTGGTATTCACCCCTTTAAAGGTAATTCTGTTCGTGGTATCTTTTAAAAGGGCACACTAGTCAGGATATTGGTATACTTTCCTAACTTTAGAGTTGGAATACATTGTAACATAGGCAAATTAAGTTTGAAATTGTTATGTAGAGGGTAGATAAAATGAGGTTTATATGTAGAGGGATATATGAAATGAGATTGATGTGTAGAGGGTAGATGAAATGATAGAGGGGTAGATGAAATGAGAGATTGATGTGTAGAGGGGTAGATGAAATGAGAGATTGATGTGTAGAGGGGTAGTTGAAATGAGAGATTGATATGTAGAGGGGTAGTTGAAATGAGAGATTGATATGTAGAGGGGTAGTTGAAATGAGAAATTGATATGTAGAGGGGTAGATGCAATGAGAGATTGACATGTAGAGGGATAGATGAAATGAGAGATTGATGTGTAACGGGGTAGATGAAATGAGAGATTGATATGTAGAGGGGTAGATGAAATGAGAGATTGATGTGTAGAGGGATAGATGAAATGAGAGATTGATGTGTAGCGGGGTAGATGAAATGAGAGATTGATATGTAGAGGGGTAGATGAAATGAGAGATTGATATTTAGAGGAGTAGATGAAGTGAGAGATTGATGTGTAGAGGGGTAGATGAAATGAGAGATTGATATTTAGAGGGGTAGAGGGATAGATGAAATGAGAGATTGATATGTAGCGGGGTAGATGAAATGAGAGATTGATGTGTAGAGGGGTAGATGAAATGAGAGATTGATGTGTAGAGGGGTAGTTGAAATGAGAAATTGATATGGAGAGGGGTAGATGAAATGAGAGATTAATGTGTAGAGGGGTAGATGAAATGAGAGATTGATATGTAGAGGGATAGATGAAATGAGATTGATATGTAGAGGGGTAGATGCAATGAGAGATTGATGTGTAGAGGGATAGATGAAATGAGAGATTGATGTGTAGAGGGGTAGTTGAAATGAGAAATTGATATGGAGAGGGGTAGATGAAATGAGAGATTGATATGTAGAGGGGTAGATGAAATGAGAGATTGATATGGAGAGGGGTAGATGCAATGAGATATTGATATGGAGAGGGGTAGATGAAATGAGAGATTGATATGTAGAGGGGTAGATGAAATGAGAGATTGATATGGAGAGGGGTAGATGCAATGAGATATTGATATGGAGAGGGGTAGATGAAATGAGAGATTGATATGGAGAGGGGTAGATGAAATGAGAGATTGATATGTAGAGGGGTAGATGAAATGAGAGAGATTGATATTTACTTTTTAGAGAGAAGATAAAACAGCATCACTATATAGTTGGGAAAATTATGAAAAATAAAGGTATTTTATTGATTATATTTTCTTACAGGTGACATAAAAAAATTCAAAGAGGAAGCCGGTCGGAGAGTGCGGACATTCTTAGAGAACTACATAACACCAAGCAAAGATATGTCAAAATGTAGTACGACAGACCATTCATCGGTAGAGGAACACAATTTTGAGCAACTTTATAAGCATACTGGAGTACCCATAAATATGACACAAGTGTCTCCTAAAGACAATGAAAGGACTATGAAACAACACAGTGATAATTCGGATTTACAAAACATTGAAAAGGAAGACACTTTGATATTCCCATTAATTCAAATGGGACCCTTAGGTATTACAAATGATGCACAGGCAACAAGGACGTTATTAGAAAATGCAGAAAATGGCACTCACATACAGTTGACTTCAGGCTACTTTAATTTGACTGAGAGTTACTTAGATATTATTCTAAATCGATCCAAGGCCGAGTATAACATGTTGACTGCAGATCCCAAGGTAAGGAGACATCTATCTTACTAGAATACAATTCTGTATAGCAATGATTGTTATATTTGTAACTCTTACTTAGAAACATTTCTTTGTCTTAGCCTTTGTCCTTATATTTTCATACCAGCAAAACAACCCCTTATTTAAAACACACCAAATTAGCTCCAATGGCATTGTAGCACAACAGTACAATTTATTTGATAAACGTTTTTTGTAAAATGTTAAAATGTTTATCCACATACTGGTATCTCAGTTGCTGGATAACTATATGTCATTTTTTTTAATGTTTACCTACTTCCATAACTACGCCTATACATGATGGATATAGAGGTAAATAAAGAAATTTAGCTGCTTTCGCAACATTAGATTTTAATCAGATTGGGAGAAGCAGAGAAACAAAGAAGATGATTATTTTTTTTTTCCGACTGACCAACCCAAATTTATTATGAAAAAGTAATGAGAAACAAATAAAAAACTAGGGTCACCCTTATCTTGTCATGTGCGGATCCTTTCTTCCAGACGAATGGATTCTATGGAGCTAAAGGAGTAGCAGGAGGTATACCGGATGCATACACATACATTGCTAAACACTTTTATGCTAGACTATGTAAACATAACCAACTACACCGGATACGACTGTATGAGTATTATAGGGATAAATGGACTTTCCATGCTAAAGGTAAGAATATATAGCCAGTGTCTTGAAGTAAGATCTATGGCTTATAATAATAGAGTGATTCAAATAAATTACTGTTGAAAATTTTGAAGAACTTGATTTTGAAGTAGTAGATTCATTTTTGACTGTAAAATTGATGTTAATTTCTTGATGAATATATATCTCAAAATTCTGCTGTCACTGTGTATGTATGTGTGTCTGTACATGTATATATATATATATATAATATATGTATGTATGTGTTTGTGTGTGTGTGTGTGTGTATTATGTATGTACATTGTATGTATGTATGTATGTATGTATGTATGTATGTATGTATGTATGTATGTATGTACATCTAAATATATAATATATGTATGTATGTACGTACGTATGTACGTACGTACGTACGTACGTACGTACGTATGTACATATGTATGTATGTATGTATGTATGTGTATAATATAATGTATGTATGCATAAAAATATGTATGTATGTATGTATGTATGTATGTATGTATGTATGTATGTGTGTGTATGTATGTATGTGTGTATGTATATAATATAATGTATGTATGCATAAAAATGTGTGTATGTATGTGTGTGTGTGTATGTATATAATATGTATGTATGCATAAAAATGTATGTATGTATGTATGTGCGTATAATATAATGTATGTGTGTGTGTGTGTGTGTGTGTGTGTGTGTGTGTGTGTGTGTGTGTGTGTGTGTGTGTGTGTGTGTGTGTGTGAGAGCGCAGGATTTGATTTTGGCTGAACAAAATTTTAGATGACCTGTAAATAAATTATCCATGGCCCTCAGGTCTATGTTAAGGTAGTCTTGTTTCTCACAATATACTTTTAAAGAATAAATTGTTGTTCTTTGTCAAAGTTTTGTGTTGTCTGTCTTCTACCTATCAGTATACTACCAAATCTTATCCAGTGCCATATCTTAAAAGTTTGTCAAACATTGCCTTATTTTGAAACAAATAATCCTATGGTTCTGAACGTTTTTGAACCATAAAACATTTGAAAATGAATGCTTCTAATTATGTCACCCATACAGGTCTTTGGTACTACTTTCCACACCAAGTATTGCCATCTCTTTCTCTCCTTGGTTCAACTAATTTTGGTGAGTATACTTCAAAAATTGTAAATATATGATCAATAATCAGAGGTCAGGGCCAGTAGTTGATGCCTATGAACAACTTACATACAGGTTATCTGATCAGAAAGTAAACCCTGGTAGACTGCTAACACATTCGTTAGACACTCATCATGTCATTTCTGGTATATTTGCAAAAGTGCGAATTGGCAAAGTTAGTGGTTTGGAGTTTGGAGATAGGTTGAGGGCAGTGTTTGAATATTGATTGTCAACAGTTAAAGTTTGTGGTTTGGGGATGGGTTGAAGGCAGTGTTTGAATATTGATTGTCAACATTTAAAGTTTGGAGTTTGGAGATGGGTTGAAGGCAGTGTTTGAATATTGGTTGTCAACAGTTAAAGTTTGGAGTTTGGAGATGGGTTGAAGGCAGTGTTTGAATATTGGTTGTCAACAGTTAAAGTTTGGAGTTTGGAGATGGGTTGAAGGCAGTGTTTGAATATTGGTTGTCAATAATTAAAGTATTTCACTGATTCTTTTGGACTAGAGGCAAAACCACAAAATCTTACTTGATTATGATGCACAGTTTTTGCTGAAAAACTCTGGACCAGCACCTAATTTTAATATTGTTTATTTACACATTATTCCCCAGTATTTTTTCCTTCATTCAGCCAAGAGAAATGCAAGTGACCTAAGGGTTGTCACTATGGGTCGATAGACAAGTAGTGACAACCCTTAGGTCATGAGTATTTTCCCTGGTTGAATGAAGAAAAATATTGGAGAGTAACATAATTATACCGATGCCAGTAGTATCAAAGAAAAAATTGGGGAAAGTAAGGCCAATTTTGAACATTTTGACTGACTCATATTTTGAACACAGCAGAACCAGTTACGTAGACACGCGTTGTCATGACATAGACATGCGTTGTTGTGACGTACAACGACCAGAATATATATTCCATATTTTTTGTTCAACTTGGCTTGTGCATGATATAATATATCTAATCCATTGATAAGATACTAGTAGTAGGAGTAGTCATTTTTGAGAGTGGGGGATTTAAATATTAGATTTTGGTTTCCTTTCTCAATTCCAGGGTATCGTTCAGTCAAACGTGATTTGGAGGTCCAACTTGCAATTGTCACAGTAAATGAAGAACTAAGGAAACAACTGCACGAGGTGAGTCTAGTTCTCTCTCCATTCATTGGTTCACATCACATATCATGCCTTCTGAGTCATGCAAATATTTACAGTGCTAATTCATTGCCTTTCTCTATTTCTTCAGGAGCAAAAAAGTTTGTATGAAAGAAGTACACAAGTTTCTGAGGCAACATTTGAACAAGCTGAAAGATTTGTGCCATATTGGGTGAGAATTGTCACCAGGTTTATATGGAAACATCTTTAATAAAACCGATACAACAAAAAGTTGCAACACGTGTGAAATGTTGAAACGCCATTCCTGTGTCTGTGTTTGTATTAGAACAGTAAAACTGCACACTGGAATGGACTTCATCTACCACCGTTCTTTCCCAACTTCACACCTCGGTGGACTTCATCCAGGACCACAATATCCAACTGGACAAACATTTGAATTCTAGCCAAAGAACTAAGTCCAACTGTATTGCAAACCTTAGCCCAGTATTCATGCTGTGTTTTGGTGCCAAGATTATTACATCATTGAAGGAGACACCATGCACCATACAGTGTGCTAGGCTAGTGACACTGATGGTATACCATCTCAAATCACCATTACTGGCATTTGACAGTGGACTGTAAAAGTGGACTGTAGGTCTAACCACAGACAAGTTCTTACTTGTCTGTGGTCTAACAAAATAGACTATTTGTATCTTTGATACTGATGTTTAGTACAAGTTTGAAGTTGTAACCCTCTGGTAATTTAATATTTATTGTTAATCTAACGTCACCATGTACTGAGTTTACAACTCACCTAACTAAACTAAATGGTGGAAAGAGTAAGTAGTGGAGTGGACTGAAGTAGATCTGTAGTTACCACACGTAGACACAATGGCAGCTGTTCATGTTTTTTTTTTCAGAGCCTATGCAAGGAAGGACTATTAATAGAAAGGTCAAGGGTCAAAGCACTTGGAATGGTATAACCCCTTACCATGAGGACATTTACATAGGGATATTTTTGATACAGAAAGATTTTTTTTTTAAATTTGTGCAGTACACTACAATGTAGATGGAATTTGGTGTGTAATTTGTAAATTTGAGTGATTTTATGAACAATTTGCCTGAAAGATCAAGGTGTTCCTTCCTCTTATAGAATGTGCTCTCTCTAATGTGGGGTAGTGAGTGGTTTCAATGGCTGGACCTATCAGACTAATGCACAATGAATGTAAATAAATAAAATTGCAAAACCATAATAAATGTGTAAAATGTTTGTTATTACCGGGGGTATATGTAAAATAACAAACTTTTTACAGATATTTTAGCATTTTGCAGTGTATTGAGTTACAAAGAAGGACTTGTCATATGTTGTTTCACATTGATTTTTCAAGTAGGAAGCCACGATAAAATTGTTTTATGAATTAAAAATCCAAAATAGATACACAATCCTCATCCATATGGCCACTTTAGCTTACTCAGTATTTTAATTTATGTCAGTCAGTTTTTAATTTTTAAATAAAAAAAAATAGGCAGATATCACAACTTCCCATAGTAATGTCTTTATTTCATAACACCACAGGGTAACAACTTACTTTGAAACCAAAACACAGTTATTACGTTCAAATGTTGTCAAATACAAAATATTCACGAAAGACCCTCAAAGTTGATCTAATAAGTCTATCATTTGGGGATTCATTTGGTAAAAGTGCCAGTAATACTATTCACACCTGCACAAACTAGTATTTAGATGGGTTAATTTGTTGGTCTGGTATTTTTACGTAGTAGTGCTTCTTACTTCATCTTATCCAGAGTCTCTGTCATCTCTGGTACGGCCTGAAATGTGACAATTGAAATAACGGTTATCAAACTGGATTTCATCTCTCAAACCTGAGTCTGTTACGCAAATACAACCGTTATGGAAGATATTTTGAAATTGAGAGACAAGGGAAAAACATAAATTAAAGTTCAACATAGCATAGTTATAAAATTATTTGGTTGGAGTAGGGGGGAGTGTGGTTACTTGTGGATTACATTGTATTTCTCCAATACCCCATGAAAATGTTCAAAACTTATAAAATACATGTGATATTTTTGGTTGTTTTTTCTGCAAATGTGCTATGATTAGAATTGGCCAAAAGGATAAATATATGTATGTGAAAATCAAATTATTCCCCAGACTCGCACACAGTACGAGATAGGGGAACATCAAAATTTGGTGTATCACTAGAAATTGTGTGCATCAGTGGTGCGTCAAATTGGCTTAGAGGGCACACTGGTCACCACACAGTAAGAGAGGCAACACCAAATTTTGATGCATCAATAAAAATTGTGTATGTCAGTGGTGTGTCAAATTGGCTTAGCGGACACACTGTTTTGCTGTATACTTTTTTCTGGCAATACAATGATATATTTCCATGTTGAACATTTCACACAAAGACACTGAATACCTGCAATCACAGTGCTACAATTTATGCATACTTTGTACAGCTTAACAGCATTACATAGTTCAATGAGATTTGACCCATTTCTTTAAATCCATATTTTCCTACCTTGAAAAGATCAGCCACAAGACCAAAGTCAGCTACTTGAAATATAGGTGCTTCAGGATCTTTGTTGATAGCAACTATTGTCTTGCTGTCTTTCATACCAGCCAAATGTTGGATAGCTCCTGATATACCAACAGCTATGTACAATTCCTGTTGAACAACATGAATAATACTTACTTTTCTTACATCTCATAAACTGACGTTAAAGAAAAAGGGGGAATTTGTGGAACGAATGCACAAGAGGTCAGCAAACAATCATGTGGAATATGTTCTACATAAATGACTAGCAATTAAAATAGTGAACCTTCAGTATTCTAAGATAGACACAAACTAAAACTATTGTCGCAACATGATACAACACTGATAAGCTATTGAATGGACGTTAATTCAATTATAGTCTCAGTCGGGAGGTGTAGCAGAGTGTTATTGACAGTTCATGAACTTACAGTGTACCATTTTGGGGCTTCCAATGTTTACACTATGTTGATCATAGGGTGATTAGAATTGTACAACAGAGGAACCGTTATCAACCACTTGTGTCATCAAGCATATTGAAGAACAATAGATTTAGTCTGTGTCTATCTTAGTAAACTGAAGACGTGCTTCTAAAATCCCTACCACTGAACCACATTAAATTGGTATGTTAATAAACAGTGGACATAGTAACTTACTGGTGCAACAATCTTGCCTGTCTGTCCAACCTGCATGTCATTAGGTACATAGCCAGCATCTACAGCTGCACGTGATGCACCAACAGCAGCATTCAATCTATCAGCAAGATCATACAACAAACTGAAGTTTTCTCCGTTCTTCATTCCACGACCTGTACAAAACAGTCAAGTCAATCATGTCACATAAAGTAATCAAGATGTCTGAAAACAAGGAGGTCATCTTTTGTGGATAAAATATTTGAAATGACAATATGCTCACAATAACCTGTGCTTAGTTCTTATTGCTTTTAACTGTATTATAACCAGACTACACACAATGTAAGCATTGCACAATGTACTTGAACACTAAGTTACATACACCTGCTAATCCTGTACAGTTCTGTACCATATTGAAACTTGGCATACTGTTATGTAGTCTAGCTGCTAGACCTCAGACTTTCTGCCGAAAGGTGCAATCGAGATTGCAGGCTATCGCCCTCACTAGCAACCTTCGGTCGTCTTTACAGTGAGCAGAATAGTCTGTGGGGGTCTAGCAGCAAGACTAACTCTTATGCTGTCAAACATGTATCAACTAAGAGTTCAATTTACCTCCAGAAACAACACTCTTGGCACTGGTCAGCTCTGGACGGTCACTTTTACTCAAAGCCTGGCCCAGCCATTCAGACATGTCTGTTGGTATGTCTACAGCTGGAGCTATAATGCAATAGACAACACTGTCAGTGTTAATTTCATGGGAATGAAAATCCAGCAATCAATTCTCAGTACCTGCAATAGAATTCTACCACCTACAGTCATCATAAAATAATGACTATTTGATTTCTTGGTCGACGCGATAACTTCCACTCCACTTGCTACACGTGCATTACTATAGGTGCGTGTGAGAATAAGTTGACCGTCTTGTTCTATTTTGACCCTCTAGGCTCTAGCATGGAGTAAAATGCTATTGCAGGTACTGAGAATTGATCCAATAGAGTGCAATCTTACAAAGACACAGTCTACTTCTGGGACACATAGAATGCTACAATAGTACATACTTACTTCCATGTTGCTAGTAGCAGTACAGAATGACGATGTGCCTTATCAGTATTTTCAACAAGAATTCTCACATGGAAACAGAAAGCATTATAAAATAACTTATTTTATCTTTAACATTGACAACACTATAAACTAGGTAATACTTACCAGCTTCTTGCCCTGCAGAACCTCCACTGGCTTCACATGCTTCAAAGGCAGTACCACGGACACTAAAGATTTTGATTGGATCTTTAGATCTAATTGTTGAGATTGCATTGCCAGCATATATGGTCCTCACAAAGGTATCTTCTGACTCTATTCCAATGATATCAGAGATTGGAGCAACATCAAGTTTAGCAGCAACCCTAGGAAGGAGGCTCTGAAAATAAAATAAGTCATAGTATTATTAATTTAGTTTTTCACAGGTACTTGCACTAGTCTACATATAGTGATCTCCATGAACAAGGTAATGGGCACCAAATGCTCATTAATTGAAAATCAGACTCTGAACACAACAATTTAAATTTTAATGCAAAATAGTATTATGCCTTCCACAGAGACCATTAAGTTTTTTTCAACAAGAGAAAGTCTTACTGGTCTCTGAGCCAACTTGTAAACATAGTCTAGGAAGAACATTCTCAGCTAGATTCAGAAAGTGGTGTTTTTCATACTTTCATCCCACCAAGGAGATATACATATATACATTATCAATTCAAATATACGAATTTCACCAAATTCATTTCTCTTTATTTACCTTGTCAATACTATTGAATCAGTTATAATATGTGTAAAATGAACTGACTTCCTTGTGTTTTTCTCTTACCTTGCCGAATGCTGTGGCACCTGCTGTAATATGTGTAAAATTGAACTGATTTTGTGTACCAACAACTAATGGTGTAATAGCTTCTGGAAGGAAACCTTTAAATGATTCGTTGTCAGCGACAAGGATTTTACTGACACCCTGGACCTGTGTTAACTGCTCAACTACCTGTAAAAAATAAACAAGTAAACGTAAGGCCTTTCAACATGACAAAGTTTTTCAAACAGTGACAATGTTCCACTGAACTGAAAACAATGGCTTAACTCATTACTGCACATTGTTATAAATTCCTGTTAAAGTTATTTATTTTGGCAAATTTTTCTTTGTGGAAAATTGTTCTTTCAAAATCTATACAATCATGAAAAAATTCCAAAATCTGAGTTCTACGAGGCAAAGTGAATTTTTTTAACTGATTGTCATCAAAATAATGACAGCTAGTGCCACTGGCATAAATGTTATTGTCCACAGATTTGGCAGCTTTTTGTCATAAATCAATCAATCAAATTTCTACAGCGTGTCACTGAATATATCATCTCCAAGCCTACCAATCAATCAATCAATCAATCAAAATTTCTATAGAGCTTATTTCCAGAGCAATGTTCTGTTCAGTAGCGCTGAATAGCTAAAGCACAGCATAGGCTTTGGTGAACAAATAAGTCTTCAGTTTTGTTTTGAAACAATCCAGGCTGGAGGCTAGGCGAATGTCAAGTGAAGAGGCAAAAAGTTCCAAAGTCTGGGGGCGACAGATGAGAATGAGTGACCTCAGCTCCATGGGTGATAGGTCATGAAATAAGCACAACAGTACAACTTTACAGACACCTGTCATTTGCATTGCAATTCTAATATCACCCTGGCACCTTCTAATCTCCTACAGTGACAGTCACACAGTTTCAAAATGTTCATAACCAGTTAGTATTTGCAATGTTCAACGTTTGATTGGTGACACAGTTTTGAAGTATTAAAGTCCAATTCAGTAGTTGTTACATCAATCATTATGATACTAGTGAGTTAAACAATAGTGTCCTTGACTAGTGATTCAAAATATGATTGACACTTTGACTTAACTAAAGCATGCCCTCTACAGTCAGTTAGTGGATTTGACATAGTAAGACTGTTGACTTTCAATTTCATTTCATCGATGGCTCACTACTTTACTATCCTTTTGGTAGTAGATTTTCTTTGGTTTAAAAATCTTCTTCTGAGTGGAAGATGACATTATATTTTCATAATTTCATTCATCTCAACCTTACCTTGCTGCAGTTGGTACCAGCTACGAGGCAGGCAATATCACCACCTATTCTCTTAGCTGCAGAAATTGCATTGAGTGTTATCGGTGTTAAGGCTTCATTTGTGTGTTCTGCTATCACCAGTGTACTTCCATTTCTGTAAATTGAGGCAGTCTGAAAATAAAGGATAAAATAAAATGATTATTTTTGGATGACATCTTTTCAATTCTGATGAAATATTTTATCACTGGTCTTAAATTGTTTATCACCAACCAACCGAATAAAACAAATTCAATTGCCAACAGAGCAGAAAAAAAAGTGACTTACAAAAATGATGATACTTACATAGTTCATTTGCATAGGCTATTGTGTCTGTCTTTCAAAAATTATGTGACATACGTATCGCTTACAAAACACAGATCAATATGCAAATATTTTGGCTTACAATTTACATAGATACGTAACCTTTTATTTTTTATAAAGTAAGTAACTCGCTACTCCATTAAATTTTTGTGAATGCAAATGAAGCAAATTAAGTCGGCAGTATTTTTTGTCAATATCTTTATATTTGAATGATTTTGGCGAAAACTGATAAATATTCTTTCGTATCAGTAAGATGTTACGTCAGACACACTAATTTGACTAAATGGTAAGGTACACAGTCACACGTTTATGTATGAGGGACAGCAATGCATGACACAGTGGGTCAAACCACAGGTACTCGAATCAATGTGTATGATTTAAAAAAAAAAATATGTATGTAAATAAGACTTATTTATATACAATACATTTTTTTCTACACATTGATTCGAGTACCTGTGGGTCAAACATTTCATCAAATATTACAGTTACTGATTAAATTCCGATATAATGAAACCCTGTTACAAATATGATACTTGAGAAACTATGGAAATTAACACATTGTGTGGGATTTCAAATATCCTCTGGACAAGAGCATTTGGACAGTCTCAACAGAGAAAAGGATGCACTCTCAGACCAGACTAAACTTTTATTAACCGGTGCGGTGGACGTGGAGTACATGTAATCGTCAACGTCGCATCGTCCATTACGTTCTGAACTCGCTCAACTTCACCTGATTTATTCCACATTGCAGTCACTCTGGGATGTCGTTACAGTGATTAAATTGAATATTATACTCACAGCTTGAGCTATCCTTCTTGTCGGGCGTGCTACGATTCCAAACATCTTCACTATTAAATGTTACTTCACGCCGAAATCATACTACGACCGTCGTGAGATGAGATATCGTTTGGTCGAGGTCACGGGTACGGGTTACACAATGCACGCGTACTGAATGTTGAGGGCGCTACACATACGTTTGCCAATATGGTAGGA
Source organism: Glandiceps talaboti (assembly GCF_964340395.1). Classification (NCBI taxonomy): domain Eukaryota; kingdom Metazoa; phylum Hemichordata; class Enteropneusta; family Spengelidae; genus Glandiceps; species Glandiceps talaboti. Next base: position 17,418,943 of record NC_135553.1, read on the forward strand.
AGGGAGCATTCAATATTTACATGGGGGGGGGGGGTTTCAAGCCTGGGCTATTCATTGTATTGCGTCAAAAGTGACCCTCCTCCGTTTCCGTTTACTAATATGACTCACCCAAATATTTCCTTTCTCTAAAACCACAGGGAGACCATGAACGGTGTTACAAACATACACACAGATATAAAATAAACATACACAAACAATGGTAAACAAAATGTGGTTTTTGTATGAACGAGTGTATATAGAAAAGTAACACATTATTTTAATAGTATATAGGCCTATATGTATTGAGATTAGTTATTCATGTTTTGAAAATGTTTTATTTACTAATGCATATTTTATTTGTGTATGTTAAAACAAATGGCCTCGCAATGAATTAATCATATAGTTGGATTATCACCATACTGCATCATGGGAGTAGCTGAAAAAATTGTTGTGTGATGTGTTTTCTATTTACACACACTCTGATTCCAATGTAATGACTATTTTTCACTTGTACGTCATTTCTTGATACCTTGGTTCATTGGTGTATATAGTACATGTCATACAAGATGACCTTTGCAAAAACATTTCTAATGCAGCTTGTCTGTCAATAACAGTGTGATTGTCTATATTTTTTAATATTTTTCTTTAAATGTGTTAAAAATTATGAATACATTTCATACAGTCATGTATATAGGAGACAGAAATATTTACATCACTCATTTTCTCCTTGCCCACGCACACATATAATAATCATAAGTACGAAATATGAATGCAAAATCTGCCATTCTGAAAATGGTTAATTTATTCAGATTGATAACTGCATAAATTTAGTAGATTTGAAATTGTACACCCAATGTTATGTTATGTATAATGATATGTATGAGAAGATAGATTATATGGCTTAATTAAGAATGGAGCTCAATTTGTCTTTCTGTAACTGGTCGGTGATGACCATGCAGAAGTTAGACTATCATAAAAAATATCTTTTTAATAGTACTTTACAGATTATCAAAATGCACATATAGAAACAAATCGGTACTCACAGACATGCACATGTACATACAGCACTAAATATGCAATGCACATAACATTATCATACAGTACTATATTCAAAATACACATACACAGCACTATAAATATACAATGCAAGCACACACAGCACACAATTGCATGTTACACACAGTATTATAAATACAACATGCACAGACATGTACACACAGCACTACATGCACATGGAGCACTATAATGCACAATCATAACAAGGCGGTTAGTGTTAACTATAGCCACCCTGGATTTAATACAACAGTACTAGTAGTCACGATCAGTTAATTAAGCTAGATGACTTCCCAAATTGTGACTCTAAATACTGACAGCTGCATTTAATTGCGCCAGACTATTAAAAAAAAAGTTTTTCCATCATTCATGTACAAAACATTAGTATTGGTAAATCTCTACCAGACAATTGGAATACAGGCCAAATGATAGTACGAATACTGTGTGTAAAATAACATTTAATTTTCAGGTTGCACTTGTCAAATAACCATTGACTTTAGTGTCATCAAAGACTGTGTCTAACCGTCTATGTTAAAACACAGTTGTACACAAGTGGAGAGCTAAATATACAAATACCTAATTTATTACATCAAACAAACAGATCTGGACGTGTGTCATATGTACATGTGTTTGTTTTCTGTGTGTGTAACATGCTTTTTCTGTTCTGTGTGTCATGTACGTGTGTTTGAGTTCTGTCATGTGTATGTCATGTGTGTCAACTGTATGTGTTTCAGTTCTGTGTGTGTCACGTACATGTAGCTGTCTGAGTATGTGTCACATATATGTATGTACATGAGTCTATGTAAGTGCTCTGACTGGATTCAAAACATGACTTTCTGAGACTAAAGCTTCAACATATGTGAAGAGTATTGCTCCAACACTAAACATGGCTAACAAACCAAGCAAAACAGTGAAAGAAACAAAGTGTTCTATTTACAGGCTTACCCCACTTTTGAATGACCTTTGTTCCTGAGAACATTTCAAATGCTCTCTGAAATCAAATGAATAATAAACTCAAATGAACATTTGCATTGTTTGTAATAATCAACCATTCACCCTCTATTGTCAATTTCATGACAATTGTAAATAGCATCAAGTAATGATAATATGAACTCGGCATTTACAATAAATGCGACTAATTTTCTGAGTATATAGGGACGTTTCAAACAAGTACAAACCTGTATATGTATTACTACAATGATACATCTATAGATACTACTACGACAAAATGTTGTACGTTTCCTGTTACTATAAAAATACAAACATTATTGTGCTGCAAATATCAAATATTAGCATTTTTCTAAAAAATGAAAACTTCCATTTCTCAGCAATAGTTTGGATGCATGATACATCAGTAATACATTCCGTATCACAGAAACAATGCTTTTTGATAATTCTTTTTCATAAATTTGCTTGAAATTACCATACTCTTCAATTCATACAATTCAAAGTGATAAAAAATAACACACAAATCAATCAAACACACTTTAAGTAAATTTTCCATTTTAATATTTGCAGTACTCTTTGATATAAAAAGCTTTAAAAAAAACATCATATTTCAGTATTATCATTTCATTGCACTCTTTCCCTACATAGTCCACATTTGTAAAAAAAATAAAATGGATAACTATCGTAGAGACAACTTGAATCTTTACTGTGATATAATATGTTATGCAAAAAGTCAAACAAATTGTTATCAAGGGAATCAAAGCCTCTGGTAAAAGTCTTGGCATACAGATTGTCGGATAAACATTTAAAAAAAAAAATACAGTGCAGGATATTTTATTTTTCAAATGTTTGATTTTCTCAAAATACCACTGAAAAATTGAAGAACTGACAAACGAAACCTGTTACAAACATGGAAATTAAACAACTGAATTGGATTAATAACACTTGGCACAGCATGTTGGGACATGCTGTGCCAAGTGTTATTAATCCAATTCAGTTGTTTTAACTTTCCCTGTTTGTAACAGGTTCCGTTTGTCAAAAGCTTCAATGTTGGCAGTTGTAAAAACATTACAAAAATTTTCAATCATTTTACATAGATCTTGTTTGGAGTTGTCTTCACCAATTTGGGATACGATAATGACTTTTTTAGAAAAATTTGTTACAATCTGTTCGAATAAGAGAAAGGGAAAACCATTGGGAATGGCAACAAAACAAATTCCAATTGAAAACACAGTACTGTATGACACATTTTACAATGATAACATTTCTGAATAATTTTGGTAAAAATTGCCATCATAAAAAGAGTTTTAGCCCTATGCAACTATCCAAGCAATAACAAAAACAACTAATACAAAATATTCTATATTTTCTCTCTTAAAATTGTTACCATGTCATGTAAAAAAATTCATACTATTTGCCCAAAGCAGACTGAAATCTTCCTAGCTGTACTAGAAACATCAAGCAACATTTTCCGAAGAGTCGTAAATCTCAAATATTGACTACAAAATCATACACTGCAAAAGTCCTAAAATCCTTGCCTATAAAAATTTGACAGTACTGTTGTCTACAAAAATATCAGTTGCATTGTTTGTGCTGTAAATTATTCCCCTGTGTCCCGTTGAGCTCTTGCAAAATTTATAAAGACCTGTTCTAGCGTGGTTTGACTGACGGAGTAGTCTTCGATGTGGAATTGGTTTTTGGCTTGCTCCATGGTTCCAAATATACGTGCCCAAGTAAGTGATGTATCTGTGATGTGGTAATGTACCATTCCTTGGTGTTCATCTTTTAACTTACTCCCTGATGGTGGAAAGAAACAGAGGGGATGATTTCGGAGCACGATTTATAAATCTTTCAAAAAGTTGAAAGTTGTGTGTCAAAAATAATTCTTAGCAATAAGGTTTAATGGTCTATCTCGACTTCTGATTTGGAATGAAAGACATCAGACAAGAGAGAGTCGGTAGTTTTGTTTGACAATATACCTCAGGTATTCCTTTAATTCTCTTGATGTATACGCAGTCATCTTTAATACAATGTCGTGTATTTTGACCCAATAACTTGGAACATCAGTAATATGACTATACTCTTTACAGCCTGTTTTATCAAATAATTTTTAGCATCATACCTGGGAAAGTTTCTTCAATGAAGTGTTTGAGTGGTCTTAGATCCGGATCAACAATGGTGTACGACACCCTGGCTAGTAACGTGTAGCCTTGACCAAATCTAGTCTTCAGATGCTGTGTACTTCCTGTACATTTGAACCGTCCATTCACCATAATAGCTAGACGGGTACACAGCGCTTCACATTCCTCCATGCTGACAAGGAGAAAACAATTCAAAATATTTAGCCATAATTGTAACTTTCAACATATTATTTTCACAGCTGGCAGTCCAGTAATCAGACATCAGGTGTCACAGATTGGGTAAACATTTCAGGTAGAGTACATGTACAATAATTGACTATCATGTGTTTAGTCTATTTGTTTATTATTGTCTAGTGGGAGACATCTGAATAAAGTCCATTATACCATAGACCCTCCACCCTCCATGAAAAGCCAATAACAACTGATCGCCATGGGCACAAGCAGAAACATATACCACCTGAGTGTGTATGAAGAGTGTGGGTGGAGGGTCTATGATTATACCATGCACAACAAAAAATATGTGATATATACTGTAGCCGTTCTATGTCACGACAACACATATCTATGTCACTGGTTCAGCTGTGTTTGAAATATGAATACATAATACTATTATAAAAACAGTTCTGGTAACTGTCGCCAGAACAATTAAAGGAAGTACAGAATCCAATATGGCCGTCATAAATGATTTCCACAATTTTCAAACCATTCGATCTATGATTACTGTTCACTTTCATTCATTATGTTCTACACTGAAATTTGCACTCACTTAAATTTTGTCTTGAAAATTTATATTGTGAACATATATGATCCTAAACTTCTGTTGGTTGTTACCAAAACTAGATTATTGAATTTTTGTAAAAACATTGAACATTTCAAGATGTAAATTTAATAAGGTAATTGACAAAGATCTGAGTTCAGTAAACCTGAGATAACTACCAACCACAAGTAGCTTTATTTAAATTACAAAAAAACTATTCTGTATCAACTGTTTGTTGTTTATTTTATGGCGATATTTTTGCTACGTATTTTTTTAAATACATACTTGTTCTGTTACATCATTTCATACCACTCTCTGATAGTGCACAGACATATATTACACCGATTCATTAATTCTTTCAATGAACACTGATTTTCACAAAAGATTTTTGTCCAGATTTCACTTGTGAACTAACAAAGACACCGTCATCCAATAACAATACTATAACAACAAAAGTAAATTGACGGGTTGAATACCCACCTATGTGATGTGAGTATGACACATCGACTACCATCAGCTACAACCTGTGATATGGCATCCCATAATAGTCTCCTGGCTACAGGATCCATACCAGTGGTGGGTTCATCTAGTAAAACTATAGGTGGGTCTCCAACCAATGCAATGGCTGTACTTAGTTTCCGTTTATTACCACCACTGTAATGTATTGTAAACACAAAGACAACAGTTTGAAAAATGGACATCTTATACCATGCATGAGCCAAGTTGAACAAAAAAAATATGGAATATATACTAAGGTCGTTCTATGTTATGACAACGTGCGTCTATGTCACGACAACACATGCCTTTATAATATACCACTGGTTCTGCTTATGGCAGTCAAATTTTACTCACTTTTGCTACCAAACATTTCATTTTAGTTTTTTTTTTATTTGTATTGTCATTGTGTTGTTAATGATTGATTGATTACGGTTAGTTTCCATATCATTATCATGAAACACCTTACCAGTTGATGACTCTATCAACAACATTCCCCTAGTAAAACTAAACAGAACTCCCTGGCTGTAAATCTACAGTGCAAACACTACATTCTACTAAACAGAACTCCCCGACTGTAAATCTACAGTGCAAACACTACATTCTACTAAACAGAACTCCCCGGCTGTAAATCTACAGTGCAAACACTACATTCTACTAAACAGAACTCCTTGGCTGTAAATCTACAGTGCAAACACTACATTCTACTAAACAGAACTCCCTGGCTGTAAATCTACAGTGCAAACACTACATTCTACTAAACAGAACTCCCTGGCTGTAAATCTACAGTGCAAACACTACATTCTACTAAACAGAACTCCCTGGCTGTAAATCTACAGTGCAGACACTACATTCTGACTATCATCACTGTAGTAAAGTTACAGCTTCATGAGATTTATAGTGACTTACCTAAATGTTTTGACTAATTTATCAGCATGTTCATCCAGTAAAACTAAACTGATGAGATTATTAACTGATTCACCGATGTATGATTCGGGGACACCACGTAGTCTGGCATACATCCATAATGTCTCTCTACCCGTCATCTGATCTATCAAGGCATCAAACTGTGGACAATATCCAAGTTTCTGTTGTACCTACAGGCACAGTCACAGAAAAAATTATTATATTATTGTTACTGGTCTATCATGGTATCAAACTGTAGACAATAACCACGTTTATCATTTTTGTGTTTGGGAAGAATATTTTACTTTTTTTTGCAATGTAATTTCTGCTACATATACTCATTGCGTTGTATTGTGTTGTGTTGTGTTGTGTTGTGTTGTTTTGTTGTGTTGTGTTGTTTTGTTGTGCTGTGTTGTGTTGTGTTGTGTTGTGTTGTGCTGTGTTGTATTGTGTTGTGTTGTCTGTGCTGTGTTTTGTTGTGCTGTGCTGTGTTGTACTGTGTTGTGTTGTGTTGTGTTGTGCTGTGCTGTGTTGTACTGTGTTTTGTTGTGCTGTGCTGTGTTGTACTGTGTTGTGTTGTGTTGTGTTGTTTTGTTTTGTTGTGTTGTGCTGTGTTGTATTGTGTTGTGTTGTGCTGTGTTTTGTTGTGTTGTGTTGTGTTGTGTTGTGTTGTGTTGTGTTGTGTTGTGTTGTGTTGTGTTGTACTGTGTTGTGTTGTTTACACTCCATGTCAATGATTGAAACACTTACAATTTTTAAATTCTGTTTGATATCATAGCCATCCACATAGGCTGTACCAGATGTGATTGCAGCATCGCCAGTAAGCATCTGGAAAGTGGATGTCTTGCCCGCTCCGTTGTTGCCTAGCAACCCAAAACATTCTCCAAGAGCCACACCAAAACTCATATCATCAACAGCAACAAGTCCCCGTGACCCACTGGTTGAGTAGACTTTGTTGAGATTCTTTATAATCAGTGTATCAGTAGCCATTAAGTCACCAATCATAGTGCCTTCTATTCGTTCTCTTTCTGCAGCAACATCTTCATCTTCCTGAAATCAAAAAAAAGAATTGCATGGAGGGGGGAATGCTATATTTTAAATAAAAAGACAACGCATTTTTTATGCTTTAGTTAAAGTTCTGTTCATAGAAGAATCTCTGACTGAAAAGCCAATAACAACTGATCGCCATGGGCACAAGCAGAAACATATACCACCTGAGTGTGTATGAAGAGTGTGGTATGCATGGTAACATCATTATATAATCTGATGGATAGTATAGCCATTAGGCCTAAAATAAAAATAAATTGTGTGGTTCTGATTATGCTCAATTTTAGAATGGGTGGGGTAGGTAGATTTTTAATTTTTTTTATTTTTATTCTTTTTTCATGTGTGAGTGTCTAGTTCAGGTAGTTATGTTTTCCATTGCTTCCATATGGTCTCTGTGTTATTGGTTTCTTCTCATTAGATGTACAGCCATTACAGAATGGAAGAACAGTTTTATATTGTCTTTTAAAATTGATGTCAGTTTCCACATCCACTATTTCTCGCAAGACTTCACAATTTTATTTTTTTTGTTATGGTTGGTGGTGAAAAAAAAAATTAGCCTATCCCCTTAATTTTGCTGTAAAAATAATTCTTACCTCAACTCCAACACCAAATTGTATCAACTCTCTTGGTGGTCTTTTAGGTTTGATTGCATACCATAGTTTTCTGAATATTTTGGATTCGACAATTAAAACCAGAGCCATGTATATCACACCTCCCCAAAAGAGGAAAGTTAGATATCGACCAATGCCGCCATCTTGGTTCCATCCAATGTATGACTCATCATAAGTTATATCTGTCACACAAAAAAAAATTTTGACAAATTGTTCACGATAAGCTAGGTAGAAAAAAACACTACATTTGAATCTATTGTGAACATTTTTTCATCTTTTTTTATAAATGTTTTGAAAAGTGAATTGGTACCAACACAATAAGTGGCCATACGGACGAACATATGATATTTATTTTGGAATTTTAATTTATAAAAACAATTTTATCATGGCTTCCTACTTGAACAATCACTGTGAAACAATAATGACTAAGTCTCTGTTTGTAACTCAAAAAATCTGTAAAAAGTTTGTTCTACATACAATAGAAGTTCAGTTGTGCTAAAAAGCATTAAATCGATTGTTACTTGCATTATCTAATTTTTCTGTTTTCTTTGCTGGGTTTCACCCACTACTTTACATGTAAAGGTCGAATTTTTTTTAAAATTCATGAATATTTCTTTTTGATCATTTTCATATTCATCAAATGAATGGAACTGTTTTTGTGCATACCACATTTATCTACAGTATATCTATATGCAGGCAACTTTAATATGTATATGTTATACCAGATTCTCAACTTTTACAAGGAGTACTTACTTTCTTGTGCACATATCGCCTCACTGAAAGGTGTAAACGATTTACACAGGGTAATAATTTCATAGTTGGTGTAGAAATCTGCCAGTGCTTGACCCAGACAAAAACTTGGTGATAGTAGAAAGGGCCATGTCAGACCATGGGCGACGTACTCCAGTTTTAGTGTTGGAAATAACAAAATCTGTACAGCCATGAAGAATACTAAACCAGATACGATGTTGAAAATAGTCATCCGAACAAAACCAGTGGAAGGGACAGTGAAGAGGAACGAAAATAGGTACATGAGGGGAATTACAGCCCATCCATACAGGAATAGAAGCAGGAGGATATAGCCGAGTCGGCCATCTTCAGCGTATGCTGTGATGTCAGCTGCAGCAAATAGAATACAGATGACCAGGACTGGTAGAAGATAGTTGAGAAGATCCCACCCTAGTGTCGATAGCCAGAAATTAACGAGATCTACACCGCTGACAAATTGTATGTGTTTGGCTTTATTACTGCTTTCTTTGATGAGGAACACAACAAAGCTGCTAGCCAGGAAAGACATACCAAAGACAAGACAGAATGCAATTGAGAAACCAGTCGTGGTGGAAGATATATGGTCATTGGTTTCTTCTTCGATTGTAAGTGGTAACGGGTAGTTGGATGTCTGGATGCTGTACGAGTGATTCAGTTTAGTTTTCAGTATTGCATTATCAATAGCGTTCACAGAGGATGCAATGGCATGAAATGGTTGGTTGTTGAAGAATGAAGTTGCTCGTGTTTTTAAGTCTTTGAGTTCAAAGAGTGCTGATACCATGTTTTTCTGGTTGAACCCAACAAGATTATAGGTGGCCTCTTTGAGTAAGTAATTAGTTATATTTTGGTAATCATGTCCAGAGAGATTGGTGGTAGCTGTACTTGTCCCAGTGAACTGATAATCAAAGTTCTTGGCCAGTAGCTTGGTGAGATTGGTCGGATTTTTACCAGAAGAGTATTGGGCAATCGATTTTCCATATGGCTGGAGAGAGAGGTCCAGTTTTGGTTCAGTTTGAGGTCCTGGGTACGTCTTGGCCACGATGACAGCAATGACAGTGAACAGTAGAGGAATCAGCAACTGGGCAATCATGATAAGGAAGTTCCGTCTGGTATGTAGAACCCTCTTGATGAACATAGCATAGAACTGCTGTATGTAGAGTATTACGCCTGCATTGTAAATACAGATGCTGGTTGGTAAGGCTTGCCTTTCTGTGGTCAGTCAACAAAGAGTGCAAGAAAAAATGTGCAAGATTATGACAAAGGCATGCAGAGGAGGGGGCGGGGGAGGTCATGCACCTATACAGGACTACATCAAGATAGAAAGGATTACAACAACTATCGATATTAGAAGACTACCACCGTTGTTAGATAGTTACAACTTTATGTTAGTAAGAAACCTATGTACTTTGATATATAGCCACAATTAGGGATGATCACAGAATGTCACAAGAGTGCGTTCGCTTAGGGGGGAGGGAGTCTGGCATCAATGTGAGTGCTGAACTTTATTATCGCAATTCTAACCAAATTTTGAAAACTTTCATGCCTTCAATGACAACAAATTCTACATTTACTATAAAGATGTTGATAAGTTGATTAAAATTTACTTCTAATGTGAGATACAGTGCAGGGTTTCTGGTTAGTATCTTAATGTCTTTACCATAATGTTTTTTCATTGCATTGATCGAAGTGGTGGTGTGACCACTACAATTTTTATTATGCTTTACATCATATATAAACATGTCGGTCGCACTTGTGAACATTCATTTAGGGGGTCAGGGGTTGGGCTTTGTCCTAAATGAATGAAGTTTGCTGATTAAGCTTGTGCAACATTATGTGATCATCCCTTTAGTTATTTCAGGTATATTAAAAAGTTATGGTAAGAATGATATTGTTTCAAGCAATTTTCAAATTTTTCCATATTTCTGGTTGTATCCTACTTTTGAAATGTAATAGATATTCTGGGGTCCATAGTTACTATTTTTACCAATGAATTATGTTATTCATTGCACAAAATTCACTCTGAATCAATATCCATATTTTTGCTGGTATTTTTTTTCTTGTTTTTTGTTGTTTGATTTGATTAGCAGTATTGTCTCTTCATACATTTGGTCCAGCAAACTGTTACACATTGTAAAAGACTTTTATCATATTTGTGCTGGTATTTTTTCCTTCTTTTTGTTTAAAATCCATCACATCAATATAGTTTGATAGGACTTGGTATTGTCTCTAAATTTCTACATTCTGCCAAGAGTACAAAGCCTTCTATTTAATGATCTCATAAAGTGGAGACATGTCATTTCCTGTGCAAATTTTTTTACGACTTTTCCAATGTGTATCGTTCAACATTAAATATGCAAACGTCACAACATTCTCTTCTTGTCAATATGTAACACATATAGTCTTTTGGAAGATACTGTATTTTACCATATACTACTAGTAAGTGCATCACCATACGATTAGCCTGTTTATGGCACTGTCGAGATACATCATTAGCTGGTTATACTCCTAGCCCTCGTATTCTCCGCTTGTCTTGATTACAGTGTCAAAACTGATGGTAACAATTTGAACATTTTTGCCTAATAAACTTTCCATGACAGTGTACAGTCCCTGCAACCATGACAACTCCTCAGACCATTATTTATTATTCATGTGCAAATTATGCAAATGTTGATGCATTGCTAAGCATAGGCAAAGCATCATCATGCACATGTAGTGGACATGTGATAATTTGCATGTTATTTACATATGATCATGTAAAATTAACATACTTGAGAACGACTTTTGGGGGTGTGGCTACATTAATCGTTTGAAAACGTGGTCAAGACAAGCTGAGATTACGAGGGTTAGCGATGTATCTTGACAGTGCCATAAACAGGCTAGTATATGATAAATGAACACACCAAAATTGAAAAAAAATAAATAACGCTACAAGCACTTATGGTTTGCAAATTAAAATCACAGACAAACTACTACAGCACAATACATATATGGTTTACAGGTCACACCAAACACGAACAGCTACTCAGTAAAAACACGTTTTACAATAATTTAAACATTTTATGATCAACTCATAATAACAGTTTATGGGATTGCATTTCATGCGTGACCGTCATAGTATACTTGTCAAATTGGATGATATCTTAGCTTTGGAAAATTGTGTGGATAAAATATACAGAACAAAGTCTCTCAAAATCTCAAATTGTGATTTTACAAAGTTTTTTTTCCACACGACTGCAAACCAGGAAATTGAATGTCAGTAGATTTGCACATTTGTACGTACTGCATATATTTTGAAGGTTGTTGAAATCTAGACCCTGCAGGGACATGACCTTGGTATTGAGGTCACCATAGCATACCAGGTCATTGATCTTTTGACCCTGCAGTGGCATGACCTAATTATCAGGGTCACCCACTATCAGGTTATTGACCCTATTGTGATCACACCTGGAACTATAAACCTACCTGTAGAATGATGGAAGTATAAACTACCGCTAGCGCCATCCTCCATGGGTACATATCCATCAGAGTTAGCTACACCTGCTTTGGCTGTACTATTAGCACTGTTAGAATCTGATAGATCACTTTTTGACATACTCCGGTACCCTTTGTGATTTGGTCCATTGGGTTGAAGTATGCCTTTCAACGAGGCATCAGACTCCTCTCCAACTCTGTAAGAAATTTGACAAATATGTCTTGACTTTATACAAATCAAATTTCCAGTACTCTGTTTACTATAGTAAGGGTATAGACACAGATCGGTCATTGTGTCAGCGAGATGTTTTCATCACAGCAAGGACACTTTAGTCTATATTTATCAGTTTCCTTGAATGACAGGGCATGTGTGACATCATAATAACATACATGTCAATTTGCCTATAATACATATTTTTCAAGGTTGTGATAATCCGTACAAAAATTGCGTTATTATCTCACAGAATGGAGAGAATAGTTGCTATGACAACAGCACTGGCAAATTGCCTAAATATTGAAGGACTAGGACCGTTTAATCACCGTGAATGGTGTGACATAAAACTAGCATACCCCTTTAACTGCAGTAGTTGACAACGACTCCCAAATTAAACCTTATTTGATCAACAAGTACTTTCATGTCACTATCTAACCTTGCAATGCTATTTTCAGACACATTCTACAGAAATTTAATCTCCATAAGGACAATAGCCTGTCTACAGACATTGGCAGGGATTTGGTATTTGTTTCAAGTTTTCAACACACACCTCTTTCATTATTAGTATTTTATCAGGACTACAACACAATCTGTGTTAATAATATTTCATTTTTTTTCCACGTCTCTAAATTACATTATCTATCATGATGAGCATTTATATGAAGCTCATTTTTGTTGTTGTCTAAAACTAAAACATTAAGTTTTACGCATTTGGAGAAATCACTACATATATTTTAACCCTATGAATGCCTGGTTATGAATATCAATGTTATACATATTATGACTATATGTTTGTATAGTGAGTCTTCTTGTAGTATTACCTGGATCTATGCTAGGAAGGTTGCTGTGCAAAATATGAAGATGAAAGTTACCTCTGGTGCACTGCCCTCAACACCATCTTTGGTGTTATGCAATCTGTGATCACTTTTAGAGATAGCAGAATTACCCAAGAATCTTGAACAAATTACTTTAGGAAGACTTCCTCCCTAGTGACAAGCACCATAACTTAAATAGCACATGACTTACTTTAGGAAGGCCTCTTCCAATTCGTAGTGACTGAAACGCCATAGCTAGCAATTTGACTTACTTTAGGAACACTATATTCCTCCATGATAGTGACAGAAGCACCATAGCTAGCAATTTGACTTACCTTAGGAAGACTTCCTCCATGGTAGTTACAGAAGCACCATAGCTAGCAATTTGACTTACCTTAGGAAGACTTCCTCCATGGTAGTTACAGAAGCTCCATAGCTAGCAATTCCTAAGTCTTCCTTCTGTGATTCCAGTTCAGTGAAGAGTGCTTCAAAGTTGGCTGATGATTCATGTGGTAGAATATAAGCAAGCTCAGCTCCAATATTGCTTTCCATCTGTGCATCCGGTACATGGTGATGTACTATGTAAGTAATCCTACCGACATCACATAGCGGGTGTTTTACTATCGTCATGTGATACCCAACACCTAAAGTGACAAATACTTTACATCAGCTATAGCTAATACATTCAAACTTGTTTTTAATTTTTTTTTCTCGGTTCTACTGACTGCTGTCTACAGGACTCATACATCCTGAACTAAATGTTGAACTTTTAAAACTACATGTAGTCTTAGAGAAGTGTGTATTGACCCAACAAACTCTTAGCACCAAGCTTTATATAATAGCATTTAACATTTTATCCCATTCCAGTCTTTTAAATGCAAGATATTTAACTGTATATTCAAGGATTAGCTAAGATGATGTCTATTGTCAGGAGTTTTTCAAACTTCCAAGACAACACAGAGACCTGAATGGTGTACTTGATGTACAACATTTACCTGCTGATTCATGGATGTACAGTTCATTCAGGTGGAAAAAAAATAATAATTGTAACATGTGTTTCTGATAACATGGCCTCAGAAAATAGGGTAGGAAGGCAAGTGGATTTCATTTTATTTTATTTATTTTATTTATTTAACTGTCTTTATTTTTGAAAAATATTGCTTTGACCCACAAAATGTCAGTCAGAATAACCCTTCTGTGATAGTTTGATGAAAAATGTACATACATCACTGGGGAAAGAAGACAGATGTGCAAGAAGGTCAAGAAGACAAAGAATTTCTACTCTTTTTGTTTAAATTTTTTTTTTTTACCATGTTTAGGGTCCTCAGTTCAAACTAGGGTCGGTCGGGTTATTGGAAACACACAATTTTTTTTTTCATTTTGCCTCATTATGTTCTCCTTTGGTCACAACTGTCGACATCTATTTCTCTAGAGAGTGTACTATCATTGCAATCATTTACCTCTCTACCTATAAGAGTTATGAATTTACTGAATATTCTTATAACTTGGAGTTGGGTTTTAATTCATCTGTTCATGTACCTGATTTCAGAGAATGGGACAACTATAAACACAAACTGATATTATAGCGACAGTCAGCCAGCCAGACACATCTATATTGAAGGGAAGCATTAGAAAGACACACATCATACTTCTTGTCGAGAAACAAACTGATTTAAGTCCTTGGTTGAGATTTGAACCATGCTTGTGCCTCAGTCAACCGAGCTGTATAATTTGGGGACCTGGTAGGATAGAGGTTGCAGTGTGAATGCTTTAATCCTATGTGTACCCTAGTCAACCCAGCTGTATAATTGGGGGACCCGGAAGGAGAGAGGTTGCAGTGTGAATGCTTTAATCGTATGTGTACCCTAGTCAACCCAGCTGTATAATTGGGGACCAGGTAGGATAGAGGTTGCAGTGTGAATGCTTTAATCCTATGTGTACCCTAGTCAACCCAGCTGTATAATTGGGGGACCCGGAAGGAGAGAGGTTGCAGTGTGAATGCTTTAATCGTATGTGTACCCTAGTCAACCCAGCTGTGTAATTGGGGACCAGGTAGGATAGAGGTTGCAGTGTGAATGCTTTAATCCTATGTGCTTTTAGAGGCTGCATTGGATTGTATGCTCTCAAGTGAGATAAGGTGTCATTGTGCTGCCATTGATCCATGTCAGGGGTAATAATTGAGAGCACCTTGAGCTTTCAGGGGGAAAGGCACATTATAAATTTGTGGTATTATTATTAAGCCTGCTATAATTTCTACTGAATGGA
Source organism: Glandiceps talaboti (assembly GCF_964340395.1). NCBI lineage: Eukaryota > Metazoa > Hemichordata > Enteropneusta > Spengelidae > Glandiceps > Glandiceps talaboti. The sequence goes on from NC_135553.1 coordinate 17,434,413, forward strand.
AGGAGTCCTAAAGAAATTCTCACCATATTTCTTTTTCAGGAACAAAGAACTTCCACAGCATCTGATTTGTCCATGACTCATGATGGCGATACGATCACCCAGTAAGTCAGCTTCATCCATAAAATGTGTTGTCAGTAAGATGGTCCTGCCTTCTCTGTGCTGCTGAAGCAAATCCCAAGTAAATCGTCTGGCTGATGGATCCATCCCTGAAGTTGGTTCATCTAACATTACCACCTGGGTAAAGAAATGATTTGTCTATTTATAGTCTTACCGGCATCACACACCACGAGACCAAACACCATGGAAATGGAATCAACTGTTCTTTATTAAATCTACATATTAAATGACAATAACTGTTGCAATGATGGAGCAAAAGAAGGGTGCAAACTCAGCTTCAGATTCAGATTGCCATGTTCCAAACACATTGAATAACAACTTTGTTGTAAGACCTAAATGAACATTGTAATTCAGCATTCAACTATTGCACATGATAAATGGAGAAAAATGGTCAAAAGTGCCCAAGGTAGCTTGACATGATGATGATGATGATAAGTCATTTCTATACAATGTTTAACAATCAATCAATCAATCAATCAATCAATCAACCAATCAATCAATCAATCAATTCTTTATTTATTGCATAACAACATGCCATAGCAAGCATGGTGAAGCATACAAAAATAACATACAGAAATAAAGTGAATACAATACTGTAACAATCCTTTCACCAACGGCTCGATGACTGTTTACATCAACAAGAAATTTTCCAAGAGGAAGTTTATCTTCTGATGTCAAAATGTGCACAAATTTACTTTTGTCATTTAAGGAATGAAAATTTGAATTATCTAATGACAAAGATAAAAAAGTTTCATTTGTATAATAAGACTTAAATGATGAAATTCATCTTCTACCATTTTTTGACAAAATTTACAGAATCTTTCAAGACAGTCTACCCAACTCAATTTGAATATTTTAATCTGAGAAATTCTAAATTTAGTCACTACTTTTCTACAAGCAGGATTTTAAATTTGCAGAAGATATTTCTCAAAACCAAAAACAGTTTTGAACAATCTATATGTTCTCATTTTGTTTTTATTAGTACTATTTCTTCTAATGTCATTATGTAATTCCCTGTACCAAGATTTACAAAATTCTTGCGAAAATCAGCAGGGACACTATTTTTATCTGCTATTTCAGTTTCTATTACTTCTGACTTTTTCTGACATTTCATTTTACAATTTCCTAAGCAAAATATGAGACGACGCCATTCTCTGGGAGATATGCTAATTAAAACCTAAATCTGGTCTCATCTTCACATTAAGGTGGTGAAAACCCGGAACAAAACAAACACTTTTTTCCACAGCAATGTAGTGGGCATGTGGCCCTGCAAGGCTAAATAACTGCAGTCTGTGAGATAAACATGGGATGGTAGAACTACGACACTTATCAGTCGTGCCTACTGCATCCATACTGCATCACTTAATTGTGCTTGTCTGCTAAGTGCTGCAATGTTTAAATCTCTGCAGTTTGAGAGATAAAACTTGGGATAGTAGAACTACGACACTTATCAATCGTGCCTACTGCATCCATACTGCATCACTTAATTCTGCATCACTGTAGTGCTGCACTACTAAAATCTGCAAAGATAAACTTTTTTGATACAACCATGAAAGTAAATTACAACACATATCAGACAAACCAATTACTGCAATCTCAATTATTATTGTTTTTAAAAGCATTCATGAAGAGAATAAGCACTAAGGAGTCATGAATATTCATTATGCAACCATAGATATATTATTTCTGCTGACTCCATGAATTATGCACACATAATTTTATATCTTACAATATTCAACATTAATTAATTTACAAGACTTCAGTTGTGATTACTGTTCACTTCTTCTGCTCATCCAACGGTGTAAGGCATTCATTGGTATATTTCAGCCGAACACTGGTGATAGTTTAAAATAACCACATCACCAGTATAACGCCTGAAATACATCAATGCAATGCAAACTCAGCAATGCCATCATGGTGTCAGGAGACCTGCTCAATACCGATGATTACACGACACAGTACTGCCAACATTTACCAGCTTGTCAAGATTATATTATCACACATGCCAAGAACGTTCATACTCCTAAAGATGTTTGTAAAAACAAATGAACAACTTGTGGCATACAATATAGTGAGGTAAAGTCACTGTTGCAACCAAAACAAAACAAACAATTTTGAGGTTTTACAGTAAAACACTAATGAAAATCTAACATTAAAACATACAAGTCATACATAATATTTGAGCACAACATATTGGACTATTTTATTCTTGAAAACGTTTACCATTTCCATGATGTGAAAACCCATCGATCTGAAATAACAAGCCAGAGTTTTTGAAGTGCCATAATTACATACCTTAGAATCAGCTATGAGTGCAATACAAACAGATAACTTTCTCTTCATCCCACCAGATAATGCTCTAGATTGTACATCTCGTTTATCTTCTAGTCCCAGCGCTGTGATGTATTTATCAATTTCATCTTGAACTTTATTTGACTGAAGACCTTTCAGCTGGAAAACACAAAGTATTTTATGATTTGTAAGCATAATAAGTACTTGTGTGTGTGTGTGTGTGTGTGTGTGTGTGTGTGTGTGTGTGTGTGTGTGTGTGTGTATGTATGTATGTACATACGTACGTACGTGTGTATGCATGTGTCTGTGTCTGTGTCTGTATGTATGTATGTATGTATGTATGTATGTATGTATGTATGTATGTATGTATGTATGTGTGTCTCTGTGTGTGTGTCTCTGTGTGTGTGTGTGTGTGTGTGTGTGTGTGCGTGTGTGTGTGTGTGTGTAATAATTTCACTGGGCTTATCACAATGATCAATAATGTTTCACATGCATTCATGATCAGTTAACTTCTTGCAAACAACAATAATTGCTTTCAAACTGGTAGTCTGCACTATAGTCTGTGTATGTACCTGCATTTACATCATTCAGATGAAGTATCATGGTTACCACTGAGTCACTCTTGTAACACTGAAGGAATGCAAGTAATAAATTTTTAACTTTCATCTATATTACATCTTATCTTCCAGCTCAGCACCATCCTGATATTTTTTTCTCATTTTCAAGTGCAAATTTTGACAAAATTCTTGTTGACCATACCTTAGCAAAGAAATACAAATGCTCTTCTACAGTGAGTCTGTCAAAGAGAATATCATGTTGAGGACACAGACCAAGACTCGACCTAACAGCAGACATTTCTGTAGCAATATTATAGCCATTTACATAGGCAGTACCACCAGTGGCTGGAAACAGACCAGTTAGCATGGACAGAGTTGTCGTTTTACCAGCGCCGTTATGACCCAGCAAAGCAGTAATTTGACCCTCATACATACTCAGATCTATTCCATCAACTGCTGCTTTGTTTTTATCAAACACCTGTATATGAAATGATGCAGAAAAAAAGATAAGAAAAACGTCAACAAAAAGTAAGAATTAACAAAGCAAAATAATAAGTATATATGAACTTATGTAAAAAAAATCTTTCCTTTCATGAGCTTGAACATGTTGAATTTTTTTGAGGATAGCAAAAATTTTGGAGTCCAAACATTGTTTTAATGCTTGGAGAAACAATCTAAACACAGGAGGAATGGAGAATCATTTGGATTTTGATATTCTTATCGTGATATCAGTTCTGTCCTTGAAGTGAAGTAGTGTTTTGCAATCAGCGAGCTATACTCCAATTGCCTCATTATAGCAAATGTTATCATTTCCAGTGACAAGTCTGCTAGACCTACAAAAATAACCAATATATCAAGTAATTGTTGGACTTTAGAACCAAGGTAAGTAGTACATCGTATAAATCAACTCTGCAAAGAAAGACATCTCGGTGAATATACACAAACTTTACGAATTTCAGTACATCAAATTCCTGGTCTAACATTTCCTCAAAATTATTTGGAAAATTTAAGATGCCATACAACACAATACCTTCTTAAGTTTCTTTATTCTGATGCCAGCGGGAATACTTGTAGGATCAGGCTCAAGGAAGTCAGAAACATCACTTTCTCTCCTGTCTTGTACCAGTGGTATTTGTTCTTCATCTTCTTCCACCAACAAACATGGCTTTGGACCACACCAGTAAGTGCGCTGTTAGAATATTAGTTGATGAAGCACTCAAAGTCAATTTATCAATAGAACAAAGTGTACAAAAACTTGTGTGTGTGTGTGTAGTTGTATGTACTGTATGTATGTGTGTATATGTGTGTATGTATGTATGTATGTATGTATGTATGTATGTATGTATGTATGTATGTATGTATGTGTGTGTGTGTGTGCGTGCGTGTGTGTGCGTGCGTGCGTGCGTGCGTGCATGCATGCATGCATGCATGCATGTATGTATGTATGTATGTATGTATATGTATGTATGTATGTGTGTATGTGTGTGTATGTATGTATGTATGTATGTATGTATGTATGTATGTATGTATGTATGTATGTATAACTAAACTATCATAAATATGACCACACCCATATGCTATCAAAATATAATTTGATTGTGTAAATGAATTTCTCAATAGAACAACTTATATACAAAACTTGTCATGTATGCATACACTGTTGTCAAGTATGCAATATGTATTTACATAGTTATACACACCCATACTCTCAATTCCATATGTTCATTTTGAAGGCTTTGACAGTTTAACATAGGTTTCAACTTGGAAACATTACTCATGCAAACCAAACAAATATAAATGTAAATGTGTTTTTTTTACACCCATCAATAACTTTTAAGTATCTTGACTAGTCACTACCTTGACACGTATATATATATTTTTTCTTCAAAAGGCATCCCTTGAATCATTGTGGTTTACCCACAGCACACTCTCACCCTAAATCATCTTAAGGAAAACCCACTGTATGAGGATGTTACAATATATATTTTATCACAATTTTCCATCTCAGCTGACATACTATGGTTCTCAAATACATAGACCTATGCTGTAGTGCCACCACCTTTGATTAATAATATGTTGTCACATATCTGTGAGTTACAACTTCTACTTACAGTGACAGGGAAATACCATGGTTGTGGTACTCCATATTCACCAGGAAATACAGCTTCCATATACCATGCAATGATTGAATACAGCAAAGTGTCAAACAATAGCATAGCTAAGACATGTAGGAATGTAAAATCATCGTCCACAGACACACCACGGTGTATGTTACTCCACTGAACGCCTTCACCTGTTAGAAAACCAAACATAGACATTCATTGCTTAGTGTCCAGACTGTTCGCCAAGTTTTTGCTAGAGACCCAGGTCAGATTAGGATCACTTACGTGTGAAAAAACACTTGCCTGACACAGCTTTAGAGCACAAAAATGGTCCTATCAAATCCCTTATGTCCCCCCAACTGATAAGGTTACATACAACTGCTGACATCAGACTGTGGATGAATGGAATCTGTTACAAACAGGGAAAGTAAACATCTGAATTGGATTAATAACAATTGGCACAGCATGTTGGAAGTACAGAGACTTGTATTACACACCATGGTTTGATAAGGACAGTTTTATAACCACTTTACATAGAGGCCATGAAACTGTTCTTATCAAACCGTAGTGTGTAATACAAGTCTCTGTGCTTCCAACACACTGTGCCGAGTGTTATTAATCCAATTCAGTTGTTTACTTTCCCTGTTTGAGACACGTTCCATTCATTTATGGTCTGATATTGGCAGTTGTATTAACTAATGATGCGAGAGCATGGGATTCAAACATTGAGCTTTAAGGTAAAGTTAATCTACCACAGTATCTTCCATCATTTTTATCAGGGTTGCTCACCAATATTATGGTCTAATACTAGTGTATGGGAAAAATTCACAGAGTTTTACAATATACTATGAGAACCTTCTCTGTGTTTCCTGGTTTCTGAAACCTTAGCAAATGGGTACCTATTTCAAAGTTATTGGAACTTTTCTCATCTCTTTAGGAAGCTTACAGGTTAACAAATTTTTATTGACAGAGAATGGTGAACAAGATAGGTCCATCATGTAAAATATTAAATTATGTCTCTTTACATTTATTTATCATCAGACCATTTTCTGGCGTAATTTTATATCAATATATTCATTCTTAATTTTCTAAGACTTTGCCAAAGTTCTAGGATACTACACATTCCCTCAACACCACTAACACCATACTACTATATTATAATACATACCAGTGCCTTCAAACATGCCAATCAGCTGAGCCCCCATACACATACCAGTGTTGGACAGTAAGCATGCACCCAGTTTTTCACCAAGCGACATATCCTGGTACCGTGGTTGGATAAATAAGTATGGTACATAGGTCAGGAAAAACAGGACTCCACCAGCAACGGCAGCTGTGTTTGCTGTCAAAAGACCAGAGATATTAAATCATGTTAGGTCATAAATCATCTTCACCATATTGTGTAGAATTGTATTGTATTGCATTGTATCTCCAAAGGGTGAAAACCTGTCAGATAAAACATTCTCTAAAATCTAGTAAAATCACCATTGTTTCAAATGAAAATTTGTCAAAGGGTTTTCACCAAACCCAGGAAACAGACCTGACATTTTCATAAACTATGGGTTCTGGAGAGTCATTTCATAATTTTACATCACCTACAATTACTTGCAATTTCAGAGAAAACATCAAGTTGATCTTGTGCCTTTACTTGGTATCTTTTGCTGTGGGCCAATGGAGTCAGCAGAACTAATATAGCTATGGTTGCACAATGAATATTCATGACTCCTGAGTGCTTATTCCCTTCAGTGATACATCCCATATATATATAATTTTTACACAACTTTTTATTTTACATTTTGTCATTTGCATTGGTAGAGCACAAATTTTGATATCGAGACTAGCTTATCAAACTATTTTGCATTGTGAATTATATTTCATAACGGAACAACTCCTTCAATACACATGTAATATAGACAATTTTTGTTGCTGTTTTGATGTCTGTAATGAAAACACATAAAACAAATACTGATGAAATATTGCAAGGGTGAGGCATCTATGAGTCATAGGTAAATGAGCACAGAGGTCAAAGGTGAATGAAAACTTCATCATGTATAAATATATATATATATCACCTGGCCAGCTACTGAAATATCAAAACTGATGTCAGAAAACATTACACCTGTGTAAATACGGAATTATTTTGTAAGCTTTCATTTCTAAATGTACCTACCGATTGAGAAAAACACGCTGACGGCAAAGCAGAAGGTTACAGTGGCTATAGCATAAATCAATAGAAATACGAAGAGAACGGACGGATCAGTGTTATTAATGACAGCTCCATGACTGCCAACATCTACTGTGAACAGTATAGTGCAGACAGTCAGTGAAATCACCAGTAGTATGAAGTACCTAATGAACCATGCTAACCAATGCAACCAGTTGGCAAGTCCCATCATCTTCATGGACTCCTGCAACATAGAAGACATGCAAGTACATGGTTTATACACTACACTACACTAGAATACAACTATCTTATAATATGGAAGTGAAGTGTATTAGGGACGACATCGAAATCAAAAGCATCGTAATTACGCGTCGCTACTACTAGTAACTACTAGTAGTTACGATGTACTACGGTGAATATTCATAAGTCTCAACGCATATTCATGTACTTTAGGTTGTAGACAATAAAAAGTAAACACCTATTGTCCGTTATTCATGAGCCCAAACTACGACCATTTACGCGTAGTCTTCATCGTGAAAAAAATAACGAAACAAAAAGATTTTCTTACCTGTGCGCAAATCAGTTTCACGCTTACTTTTTTCAATGTTATTCATTCGATGCCTTCTAAGTTCTATGGCATTCGTACAGTCGGCTAGTAAGTCAACTAAGTGTTTCAGATATATTTAGATGTTTACCTAATATGTCTTGCCTAAAAATACCTTGAAGAAGAATTTTTATTCGAAACGTCGGATTTTACATCTATTTATTCGGACTGCCTCACAAGTTCCTTAATATGCACTTCTCGGCTGGTCAACAAACATGTCGACCATTTTCGTCTGGCTGCTGAACGGTGCATTGATCGTGTTAGATTCTAGTCGCAGGATTCGTCAGTCGAAATCGAACATTGTCCACAAAAACAAATTAAAAACTAAAGCTTGTCTCGCATTAATATATCGTTTGATTTGATTGATTTAGAAGTCACCTAAAAACGTTTTGTTTCTTCAAAATTTTGAGGAAAAACGTCATTTATATAACAAAATTTCGGGCTACGAATAACTGAATACGTTCATCACTTGCGTCTCTATGTTTATATATCTACCGACATCATGCATCACGCCACGTGTTGCCGAACATTGCGATTTCTCAACTCAACCCCATCATTTAGGAATGTTACTGTACTGAGAAACATAAAAAATTAGTTGTTGTTTTAGAATATATAAAACAAATCCCGTTATTCGATGATATAAAAGTCAAAACTGCACTTCCGCAACCCGGAAATTCAACAGCATTTCTTGGCCCTACCATGGCCGCCAAGCGTGAGCTTGTAAGTTGTACTGTTAGTTTGTACTGAATATTGAAACTTTGATTTCGTGCATATCTTATTGTTTTTTTTTAATGAATATCGCCCATGAACTTGCACTCATAAAAACATGTGCAGTACTAGTTTCATCAGCACATTACTGGCTGAGTACGTGGTTTTCTTTGACGATCGAAAATTATGTCAAACTACGATCAACTACGATAGAAGACGATGTCATCATTGGAAACATGGAAGGTGAGAATCACTATCTATTGTGTGTTGGCGATAAAAAATTACGTGTATCTACGCGTAAAGACGACATCGTTAAGGGAAACAAAGAAATGTAAACTTATTATCTATTGTCAGTTATTCATGAACCTGCACACCTCATTATCTCCCGTTTCTCGTAGTACATCGTAGCTACTAGTAGTTACTAGTCTTTACTCGTAGCGACGCGTAATTACGATGCTTTTGATTTCGATGACGCCCCTTAAACACAAAATGCTTTCCATGTATGGTCAAAGGGTCTACATGGAAAACTACCATCCTTCATGTATAGGCTACTAATAGTAGGATAAGACAAGAATATGCCAAGTATTACAGCCACAAGTTACCAGATTTTATGCACCTCATCTACTTTTATGCCATCTCAAATATCTGAACTCACCTGTAGATTTGACTTATCAGGACCTTGTTTCTAACATATGATATGGAAAGACATCTTTCTCACTAAAAATGTATGAATTGCATCACTTGTTTTGTTCGTTAAGGTCAATTTCATACGATATTATTCTATGGTTGGCATTATACTGACAGTAAAAACTTCTACAACATTGTATGACAGAGATATGTAGGGGTGCCAACAAATTCATGAATGACAATATGCCAGGAACTTTTCCCACCTTTTATTTATATTTCAACTCACCTTTAGTTTCTTTTCTTTCTCATAGACGATATCCTTGACTATATTCAGAGCTGCGAAGACTAAGCTCAACATTAGTAACCCTGGTAACTGGGACTGAATGACAATAACATAAGCATCATCCACATATGGCGGATAAGGGTAACGATTCATCACTAATTCCATGTCATCAACACTTTCGCCTCGATGCTGAATAATTGCTTTATCAAAGGCTTGTTGTATCGCCAGGAATCCCTCTCTGTCGTACCCTGTTGTTAGAAAATATAGGAATGTAAGCATAAATACAATATATCATACTTCCACACTGATACTCATATATATATGTGTGTGTGTGTGTGTGTGCGTGTGTGTGTGTGTGTGTGTGTGTGTGTGTGTACATGTGTGTACACGTGTACGTGTGTGTGCATGTGTCTATGTATGTATGTGGTTTTGTGTGGGTTTGTGTCCATGTGTCCGTATGTGTGTGTGTGTGTGTGTGTGTGTGTGTGTGTGTGAGCATGTGTATGTGGTTTTGTGTGGCTGTGTGCCTGTATTCTAAAACCAAAATTTCTCGTCATACAGAAAATGTGAAGTATACAACATGAAATATACAATCATGTGGTGTTGATATTTACAAGACAATAATCTACCTATCAAGTAATTTGTAGGGTGAACAGGTCAACAAACGCTGTGTTACTAAGTTACAAGTTTTTTCCTCACATCTTAACAAACTGAATACTATTTATGTCACATGCTACAGCAAGCCAATGAAGAAATTAATATATGGCTATATGGCACTCTCACCTGGCGCTCCGCCTTTTGTATCATTTCTAAGTCGTGGTCCGGGAAAGGCTACGATGGGAAAGAGTAAATCAGTGAACCACTGACTTGTGTTAGCAAGTGGGTTGTCGTCTCTGTCATAAAAGTGAGCCTTGTTGCGGGGTGTAGCAGCAAGACGAATGGAATAATCTACAGTCAATGGTAAAGTGTCGTCGTCAGGAAATTCATTGTTAAACACTGCAGCACCAAGGACGGCTGATGATCTTCTGGATTGTATCCTGGTATATTCTTCTAAATCTGCTACATTTGCAAAGCCACGACCTGAAAATATATTTGAAAATAATTTTACATCAAACTGTCATCTATATTGTTTCTGCCATATTGGTTTTTAATGGCTGGTCATGCTATTTGGCAAGTCATTCATGGAACAGCCATGGATGCGAAAATCTGATTCCGTGCTTATACCCACTTTCTGTATTATATATCAGAAGATTTGTATGACTTTTGTCATATTATATCTCGCATTACTTATCTGCTGATAACTATAGTCACAGTGTATGGTTCATATTTTTGATATTTTGAACTTTCTTACATTTGGTACAACATTTCTAAATTGGGAGTTTCAATATTTCACTAAATTCTCACCTCTTTGAAGATTTTTGTTCAGATTACTTGAGACTTGATCCAGGAGATCTTCCACAACAGAAATATTTGGAACATAAGCAAACTGCCAATGTCCTGTGCCAAATGGTGGTGTCAATTGAATGGGCAGTTGATTCACTTCAAACGATGGGTATGTTGTATTGTTATGAACAAAATTATAGTCGACTAGTGTGCGGAAAGCTATCAAGAGTGACGCAAATAAAACTGGTAGGACAAGCTCAAACAAAGTAACCCAAGGTGCCCGTCTCTGTAGTAGGAAATTCTTCCACATTAACAAGCCAAACTGTCTCAATCCTCTACCAGCCATTCTTATCAAATGTTTGGGGGGGGGGGGGGGGTGAAGTACTTCCCTTTTGTTAAATGATGAATTTACAACCTGGACGACATAGACATTTGGTCATTCCAGTTGTAAGTTGGCAACTCTTGCTGATTGTTTATCTGAAAGAATAAAAAAAGATACAAATAATGACTAAATAAACATTTCAAAATATGGCAGGACAATGTTACTTTAATATTTCATTAGTGCAGTAAATCTTTTTGCATCTAATCTGTTTCTTTCTGCTTTTTTTATTCTGGGAGGGATGACGTTTGGGGGTTTGGATGACAAAACAAGGTATTAGTAACAACTTGTTGCTTTCCTGTGAACATTCCACAGTTCTACTAAAAGAACCCTTCAAACACATTCCTGAGAAGCAGTACGTACCAACACGAATATCTATGTTCATCTACATTATGACATCATACAATTTATGTAAATTAACTGTCACATGGGTATTTTTTAACTTCTATGGCAACACAACACTCCAAAATATGACGATGATGATGATGATGATAATGATGCTCACAGATACTCATTAATAATGCAAATGAGTTTTAATTAGCATATGATGTCACTGTTTATTCAATTCAATATTCATTAACACAGAAGCAGTATCTCTCAAACCTTCCCCATGAGGTAATCAATATTGACACACCCTATACTTTATACTTGCTACTAATTAGAATGCAGCCTATGCATACTAAACACACAGGTTAGCCTTTCAATATGGATTTCATTCCTAAGGAGCTTCAAAAGCACCACTAGACATAACCTATAATAGTAATATACTGCAAAGCACGCACTTGTCCTGATTTCTGGGCAAACAATGAACAATGTCCACTCATGGTTAGCTTTACAAGTACAATTTATGTTCTAAATGGTTGGTATTACAATGTAAACTATTACAGGTTCTTTAGGTCTACCTCTGTTAGTGGTTTCCCTAGGCTATTCATAAAACAATTATCTAAGCTCCCTAGGTTGATCACAATTACATATCTATTACACAGCATCTTCATTTATACTCGAAATGAATTCTAGCGCTTTGTTAAAGTCAGTAGTATAATTTACTATAAATTAATGTTATTCATGTTAATAAGGAAGTAATTATAATCTATCCTTTCTGAACATGCTGTTGTTTTGAATGGCAACAGTTTCAAGTCCTATCCTGGATGCTTCCTCAGTTATTCATGTTGCAAATTTTTTTTTCTAGTGGTTTCCATAGCAACACGCTATTCAAAACAGTGTTCTTTACCTCATAAAGGCCACTCAGCTGGCTAAATATAGTACTTACAAGCATAGGACCACAGGTGTAATAACATCACAAAATCACACTAATACATCTGTCAGTATGTATACACTGGAGAAACCTTTTTTTGTTGATGTTTGAGAGAGAGAGAGAATCTTTGATGCAATTCCTTGCTAAAACATATCAAAGCACTGACTGTCTTTTTCAAAATATTCTTATTTTGGAATTTAAACATCGTCACCGATACATATGAAATGTCTTAGTTAATTCATTCAAGAATACCAGAATCAATGACATGCAAATTTTGTACAAACAGACACCCACACCCTCTCCTACACACCCACACACATACCATAAAACATGGTCATCACCACTCCAAGAGGACAAACTTTTACTGCATCTCACAAGTCAGACCAAACCATTACCTCCAGCTGGTCAGGCAATATTTCCTTGACAACAAAAGTATTTCTATTGACTATGTAGTTGATTTTCAAGGAATTCGGAGGAATTAATCACAAAGTGTTCTTTCTTTTCGTTGATGTTGTCAACATGCCACCTAAATTAATTAAACTATTCTACATTTTAATCACTTCATCTATTTACGAACATGCAACAGAACTGACAATATATAGTTTTAGAAACTTGCGAGAAGTCACATATCTAGTTACAACACAAGGGAATGTGACACGATACAACAAATATTTCAAAAAACATTGTACCAGTTACCACACAGCAATTATTATTTTAACACTATCATAACCCCAAGGTCATCTAAAGTGCACCAAAACAAACAAAAATATGGCCTGGGCCATCAGTGTGCTATTTATAGACTTATCACAATACTTGATCAACAAAGACATTTTACTTATTTTAATTACAATATTTTGAATAAAACGCTGACTCATACAGTCACACCTTGTGATTCACAACTCCAAAATATCACATCATATATTTGCCCAAAATGAAGTGCATCAAACTATAAAATTACTTCACTAAACTCAATTCATCGACAACAAACACCTTAGTTATAATCGACTGAATGTTCATAAACTCTGTGCTGGGTTCTTATCAAATGACAATTTCTATTCACAATTAGTCAAAACACTTCTTGGAAGTTGGAAGGTGTTAATCGCAAATTTTTTTTTTTGGACACCTTTATATTTGTACAATTTACAAAATGGTTACTCCCCCTTTAATGTAAACGAGTGTTATTTCAGGAACCGCAAAGTGAGCTACACTTGAATTAAAGTGACCTGTGGTACAAGTGGAGAAACGAAACTGCGTATGACGTGACGACATTCAACCGTGCATTGCACAATCCATTCAGCTGATCAGGAACAGACTATCGCTTTGATGATATGACAAACCCATACGACTAACAAGTTCGACCTTTGCTTTCATATCAATCGCAAATCGAAGACAACATCATACAAGAATATTGAGTAAACGGTGTACTAAACATTATAAGTTTGGTCACTTCGAAGCTCCCGTAAATATGAAAATAAATATACGAAGTCTGAAAATACACAAACAAAACCTTTTATTTTCGCCCCTTTCTTCATATTTACATAGTAAAATTCTGTAATTGATCGAAGAATGCATAAATTTGATCGCTATCAAAAAAACGGTGACAGCGTCATTCGGCCTTTTGGTCTTTCCGGGTAACGAACTTTCGCGAATAGGGAGGTGAGTGTACAGTACAGCAGACGTTCTATCTCTGCAACAATATAAACGATTACGATTGTGTGTGTATGGCCATATGACAATGAGTTGCGGATAGCGAAGTAACGTAAACAACCCCATTGAAGAAATGACTAACTTTATGACGTAGTTACTTTTCAGCTGCCTTTACCGTTAAAACAACCGGCAAAATTTCACATTTTCACATTAACACTAAACAAACCGTTATTTGTAAATTTACAAGTCATTGCGTAATACATACTTACAGATTAACTCGCTCAATCGGTCGCAGTTCTGGGACAACAACGCAGCACACTATCGCACCTCACGTTCTCAGCTACGTTGTGACGCAATACGAAATTCGCAACTTCTTTAGTACTTGATTCCAATATGCATTAATTTGAACTCCTTAAAACGACTTAAATACGTACCTAGTAAGGAAGCGAAGCGGTTAAGAAAGAAGTTTGTGGAGGGGAAGGCTCTGTTTCCCGGTGGTCTTGATCTCCAAGAGGGGGCACACTCTTCGTACTTCCTCCGATCGGCTCTGATGCTGCAGTGTTTTGTAATGATGTCATTGTCACATGATCGGATCACATGATCTCCTAGGCCATTAGAATCGAGATGGCTACACGTCATTTTGATGTTTTGCCAGGGTTGACGTCCTCCGGATTCGCTATGTTATTGTATTAAAATTAATGTGCGCAATCGGTGTATTTTAACATAATATATATCCAGGGTAGCTTGTTATTTTATGACAATGTGTGTTTTTTTACGGGAAACATCTTCACTGTCCTCGCATCATAAAGTATTGTCGTGCTGATTAGTTCGCTCTGTACTGTTTACATGCATAATTTTTCGAGTCGTCAATTTGTATTTTAACGTATAACTAGCCGACATTAGCATATAACCTTCCATCCATTTATTAGTCAACCAACCAATCAACCAACCAACAAATCGATCGATCGATCAATCGATTACATTATTGATTACTGGTCTATTTACACACAAATTTATCTATTCGGTATTATATAGTAATATGGGTAGTATAAGGCTTCATACATTTTACACATTTTACAAATACATTCCTGTATTTTAATTTCTACCGTATACTGTACCGCTACTATCGGTTTTGCGCCATAGTGATCCTTGGTATTTAAATGCGAACCATAAATGTACCTCACCTATAACTTAAGGATAAGATGGCGTCATAGATCATGTGAGGTTGCGAATCATTTTGGTAGGGGGGCTGTCAATGTATTGCAATTTTTTTATTTTTTTATTTATTTATTTATTAATTAATTAATTAATTAATTAATTTATTTATTTATTTATTTATTTGTCTGTCTGTCTGTCTGTCTGTCTGTCTGTCTGTCTGTCTGTCTGTCTTGTCTAGTTTTAATTTTTGAACGATAAATGCTCAGAAACAAAAATAACGCTGCAACTTCAACTACAAGGGTAGTGCCAGTGCAATTATGTAAATTTCCGAGGAGATTTTTTGACCGCGCAATATACTTAATTTTTGAAGTTTCGGACATCTGGTTTTGTTTTCATAACATATCTTTTTCCACGATGTATGCTATCGTGTTCCGGGACGCCCTAGCCTCCGTTACCCATACTCTCACCGCTAGGTTGTACTGTTTAAGAAAGTTGCGGTCTTTTAATGTTAATCAGGATATACTTTCGTTGTTTTATGGAGCTGTCATACATAGTGTTATAAGTTACTGTATTGTTTGCTGGGGTGGAAATATTACACAACAAAATAAGAAGAGGTTGGATAAATTGATCAGTAAAGCAGGAAATGTCATTGGAAAGAAACAACGGATGAAGTCTTACACGAGCGAATGGCAGACAAAGTGCTGTGCATAATGAGGGACGAAACAAACCCACTGAGAAAGGAAATCAATGTCCGGAGAATTGATAGGAGTGGTAAATTTAGACAGTTAGCTTCTCGTACTACCCGTTATCATAATTCATTTATACCTCAAGCCATCACACTCCTTAACAAAACTTTTAATAGAAACTAATGTATCGGTCTGTATTGTTAATGTATTTATATTTCTTTTAATCGCTACACATATTGTTTTAGATTATGTTATTCATAACAACACTGTATGTACATTTTACTGTTTTTAATAATCTTTTGTAGCAGATAACCAAATTACCCTAAAAGGGACTCAATAAAGTTTTATCTTAAATCTTAAATCTTAAATCTTAATGAATTTACTAGGAGACCACACCGGCGGTGAGAGTCTGGGTAGTCGAGACTACGGCTAAGGACACCTTTATTCTCTCAAATATAGACTCAAGCTCATATATATATTGTTGTACCAGTAGGACGAATGACAAATGTAGGACATATGTTTGTAGTACATATCCCCGTGCGTCACCTAGGTTGTCTGTCACCCGGCCCGTTTCTGCTATTTTTTTTTTATCTCTGTGAGGCTTCATTATGATACGGACACCATCATAAACCACACCCTCTTTTACGATACCGTCCACACGGCGAAGAAGTTATTGCCATGGAAGAAATTAAGTCATGTTTGTAATAATTATGTAGATTTCTTTTAATTTGTTGTAATTATTCAAATAAATCTATCTCTTTGGTGGAGTCATAATATATGAATATATTTTCCTTGGTTTCATTGCAAATATTCTACGTCTTTTAAGAAATTAAAGTCTGCATGAAATTCTTAACTCCTTCAAAAATTCATTAATATTTGAAGTGATAAAAATGGTATTTTATAAGAATTCAGAAACTTATCAGTGGTAATTCTGCATTTCGAAAATGTCAAAAATGTTCAACAAAACCCTGTACACTGGTGAGAGTTGTCTGACTTCAAGGAGATAATGTCCAAGAGTACAAATCAGAGAGAGTTGTGTGTAAATCATTGCACAGATATCTGAGATATATATCGGCTGCAGCAATGAGCGCGCTCTCTGATGACGTAGGGTAGTCCTTGGGGAAAATAGCGCCCTCATCGACACAAGGCAAACGGCGTTTGCTACTATAGTACTATACAGGATCTGGATTACATTTGGTAAAGATAAAGACTCCTATGACAACATACTCTCAGTTCAACAAAGTTGATAAAAATGACGTTCTTGAATTAACCTTTCATTCAGAGTCACACTTTTAAAATTGTGTGGAGAAGCCGAAATGGCAGCCGACAACAACTTTCAACAAGTAATTCATGAGACAGTTGGGGTTCGTACATTGATCGTCATGATGAAGTTTCGCCCGTCAATTACGTGTTTTTTTTATTATAGAGTTTAAAGAAAAGAATATATATATGTTTTAAATAATAATTAAAAAACACGATTAAACATGACTATACTCCATATGTATATGCCTGGCCTTTAGAGTGAAATGATGAAAGACTGAGACGACGATGAATATGATGTAATCAAAGAAGTATGGAATATTAATTGAGATAAAAAGGGTCACATTTCAAATCAATCGTCTAGTCTATGGCTAGTATATGGTAAGGTCATTCTCCCGCTTTAGAAATTTCACAAGTTACTTGCATATGTATATATACAATATACTAGGTACATTCAAATTCACGGATACTCACTCCAAGCAGTTACAGTTCAGGGCCGTAGCCTGACCAAATTGCCAAGGGGGCAGAACTTTGACTTGGTGCAATCATGCATATAAAATTTAGAAAAATGCTAATTTACATAACTTTGCATGCAATTTACATAATATATATTTTAGCATGCGCAATTAAATATCATACGTATGGTCAGAAAAAAATAAAAATGCTGGTCGGGTAACCTGTGACCCATCACATTGGGTAATTAGGTCGATTTCATTTTTCCACAATGCTTGACAAGGATAAAACAACCATATATTATGATAGCAAAATATTTCAAGTCGAGTTTAGATAGAACTTATTCAGTCATCTTGATACTATCTCATGCAATTTGTCTGCATAGCTACACTTAGCTACAGCTCTTCTCAAAAAATGTTAAGCCCCGCCAATTGAAACTCGGGCATTATTTTAGCCACCCCTTCTGTCACCTACACTACAGTAGAGATATAAAATCATATGGTACAATGATGCATTGGAAGGAGACAACTCCAAAGGTGAAAAAATTTGAAAATAAGACAGTGTAGGAGGCCATTTAGAGGCATAAAATATCAAACCATAGACATAATAAAATATACCAGAATTGAAACAATTATGCTATGCATTATATATTATCTGGAAGTGTATTTTGTTGTGGCAAAGCTGAAAGATACTAGTATTATGCGGATGTGCACATGGTAAATGACTTCTCCTGAAGTTTAATTTGGTTCCAAAAAATCCCGAATAAAGAGTAAAACATTTCAAGACTTTCAGACTTTTGATGGCCCAATGGTCGTAAACTTTTGTTCAATTCTTTTTAATCTCAATTCATGCCTGTATGCAACATCAGAGCCAAGTAAACCACTGTATAATATATTATATAATTTGGAATAGACTCAAATGTATATTGTTACATGAACTATTCAGAAAATATAAAGAAATGTAAATGCGAAGCCCGCATGAGGATATATTGCCCATCACCAGAAAAAAATATATGGGTAGGTTGAAGCTTTTTCATTTTTTCTGGCCTAATGTCGTATCTTTCAAAGTAGTTGCCGAAAAGATGTCACATTCAAAGTAAAAAAATGGATGGTGCTTTCTCAAATAAGTAACACAACAAAATAATCATTTTCTTTACCCAACTTCCAAAACTGTTATGGCCTCATTTATGTCGGAACCCAAGGTGAACTCAGTGAATTCTCCTTACCATTATCATTATAATGGAAATTGAAGTTTGGATTTTGATGTCGAAGGTACAGCTCTGTTTACAAATTCAGGGCCATTCTTTCCATAGCAAATTGTCGCTTCAAAATGAATTGCGGAATTACGCTAGTGTCAGTGTGCAATGAGATAATTATATCAAACAACATTTTAACAAAAGACAACGTCGAACACAAATATTGAAAGAAATATCTTCAAATAGTGGATCTTAAACTGCGTACCTAGTTTAATAGTTTTTCAGGGCCACCAAATATTCCAACAAGAGATCAGTATGAAATGTTTTAATATAAGGAAAAACAAGATGTAAATGAGATCGAGCGTAAATAAGGCAGTTAATAGGAATTGCTTAACTCCAGAATCTGATTGCATAAATGCTAAATATTACTATATTATTCAAAAGGTTGTGGGCTATTCTCCTCAAAAAGTCAAGCACGTGACGATTATCGAAATCGGCAACAATTTGTGTAGAACTCTAGAATCTGATTGCATAAATACTAAGTGATAAAACCGTATTTTTTAATTTTAAGTACACTGCATGAAATCACGTCTTTCAATTGCACTATACTAGAAATGCTAAGTAACCCTAAAAGACATGCCTTTCTTGGTTGAATTGTGAGCCATAGTCCTACCGTAGGCATTTGTTCGGGGGTATTTGTCCTACGGGGGCATTTGTCCCGGGGGGGGGGGGGCGTTGGTCCTGTTACCCTACTATATATAATACAAACTGGAAGCTGATATGAGATGTGGCGATTTGTAGTGTCGGTAACATGTAGTGTTCGAAATATAAAGTATACAATGCATACTGAAGAGTAGAACAAAGTGCAATATAAGTGAAGCAGTGATTGTGAAACGGGCGAGTATTTGCATGACATATATATATACACAGTAACTAATGTGGTAGGTGTAGGTAGGTAATACATATATGATTATCGATCATTAGTTAGGTGAAGCATAGACCCAACACCAGGTGGAGGGTCTATGGGTGAAATAGTGGCTATATGGATGAGGATTGGGTATTTATTTTGGATTTTTAATTTACAAAACAATTTCACCGTGGCGTATACTTGAAGAAAAAACAATGTGAAACAACATACGTCAAGTCCTTATTTGTAATTCAATAAAATTGCAAAAGATTACTAAATATATCATTGTTATTGTATGTACAATAACGTACACACTTTTTACACATTTTTTCAAAATAAAATAGCTTTTTAGCAATTACCGTGCATTGAGTTGCAAACACAGACTTCGTCAATGTTATTCCACGTTGACTTTTCAAGTAGGAAGCCATAAAATTGTTTTACAATAAATATCCAAAATAAATATCCAATCATCATCCGCATATATGTAATTACTTTAAAGAATGTAAGAAATGGGGACAACAACAAATACCACAGTCCAAGGTCATGCCATTGTAGGAGTGGATTTTTCTTTCATCTCAAACACAATGACACCCATATCCAAAATACAAAGTAAGAAAGTCAACGATATATTCCTGAGATTAATATTTTGTTCAAACCAAGAGCAAAATATTCATGCCCCCTTAAACTAGCGCATTAGAATTTTAAAGCAACCCCCCCCCCCATTCGTTTCGTTCGCCACCACCCAATTTCTCCTCAGAACCCCCCCATAGGCTTAAATTCTGCTCGTTGCCTAAAGATACAATAGTAATTGTATACAATACAGTCCCGAAAAATTATAAAAACCATCTGTTCAAGTAATACAAATTTGTAACTCGTTGGAAGTAAGATATAACCATATGCACAATGCATGTGTGCAACACAGCCTTTTCAAGAGTTGCCTACTCATTCACTTTGGCATACTGCCAAACCTTTTTCGCGCTGCAAAGCCGACAGCTTGATCAAAATTTCAAATCATATTCTAAACTACACAGAATGACAAAGTGTTTTACTTGCATTAATTTGTTTTAATTGAAAATTCCACTGTGTGGGGGAGAAAACAACCATGATGCATATCTTAAATCATTGGAGAAAAGAAATAATAACTGTGGCTGGTTTGTTTAACGTAAGTTGCCATTGACGACGGCTGGGCTGACACTCAACACGTCGCCATATTGGATAAATACTTTGCCATCGCGAGCTCATCTGCAAAGGTGACAAGTCGAAATATCCACTGCTGTACGTCCAAGTGGGTAAACGAAGCTTCGTCTTGGGTTAGAAACGAGGACATTTCCGTATCTTACAAGAAAATATAGATGTCGTGAGTATTCTATCGGTAGAAACGTTCAATTTTGAAGCTTTTAGCGATCAAGGAGAACCGATAATAACCAAATCAAGATGGCAGATCCAGCGGATCCAAGATATGAAATCATTTCGGACTATGTTTTGAAGAGCATGAAATTGAAACCCGACAAGTGGGCGAAATGTGTCAACATTGACGATAATAGACTTCTTATGACAGATTTTTTCGAGAAACCAGAGAACACACAATTGATAATTATTTCAAATGCGGCTGGACTTTTACAACCTCAGCTGGAATGGCCAAGCAACTTGAAACAGAAGGCTGTGTACTTCGTCCGAAAAGCAAGAGATACCGTACAGAAGGACAATATTCGAACCGTCTTGGTTTACGGAGATCTCTCATATTCTCCATTAGAACAGTTATCTGCACTTGTAGATGAGGTGAGAGTCTAAACGTATAATTATGCACAGAAACACAAGAAAATGTTGAGCCAAAAACATGCGATGACGGTGCTTTCTTGCTGAATCGGCAACATATCATCTTACAAAGAACTGCATCGTTATAGTTTTCAAACTATTAATATAAACACAACATTTTTACTGTATGCTCTAAAGTGCTTATCAAAATATAGCCTAAATTTGTTACATTTTGACGAAATATCAAATGAGAGAAAAATGATTTTGGCAATGTTTATATTTTATTCATGCAAAACAACAGGACTATTGATTTCCTCCATCTTAAGTGTATAGGAATTCACATCAATTATTTAAAAGGAAGAGGTTCGCCATTTCACCATTATATTGCATTTGCAAGTAGCATTTAATACTTACAACTCGATTGCAAGTGTAAGGGATATTATAAAAGAAGTTGAACACCTGCATCAATTCTTGTCTTGTGTACATTATAGTATAAATAGGAAATCACAAGCTACATAGCAACCAATGCAGGTGATGGAAGACTTAGATAAATTAACAAGAAATGTTGAACATTCTTGAAATGTTATTTCAGTATCTCAGGCAGTCCGTAAGCTTTGTACATGAAAATAAAGAGATTGTGCAATTCATCAGTTATTGTAGTTTGGTCATAAAAGGTCACAACCTGTTGTGCTGTAACCAAGTGACCAGACATTAGATTTATGGACAAACAAACGCAGTACGCCTGAACAATGCATAGATCCAAACTGAATTGTCAAAATGTTTGCCATTACGTATAAAATTAATAGTGAATATTTCAATACTTGTTTTTATTTTAATAGTTTAAGCAATAAAACTCTTTTATTTCTTTTCTTCCCTATTTATCTTGGGTTATAGGTGTTAGTTCCCCTACTGTCTAATCCCCGCAACCATGAACAGTGGCCAAACGTAGTCTCACAGGACGTTCTCAGACATGTACACAATCTTAAGAGCAGTGTGTATGTTGTATCAGGCCAAGTCATGGGCAAGACGTTATTGCCATTGCCTGTTGGGTCAGAAAAAGTTGAAGAAAGTGCCGCTGAGGCTGACGAAAAGTAAGTTGAAATAAGATGTGATATTAGATTTTCAGCAGTTGTTTTGAATCAGCTACTTCACTGTATAGCTTTACAGAATAGTGTAACTAATCTAGTGTCTTTGGAATGATTTATTTTGTGAACAGTTTTGAGATGAAATACGCTTAAAAAAAGAAGTAGAAAAAAATGGTCATTGAGGGTAACTGATGACTTTCCAATAAACATTGTTACAGCAAAGATGCTCCCTCGCCAAATTACCAACTTTTATTCAGGAGGAGGGGGAGGGAGGGGGAGACATACTGTATACAGTATAGTGTATTTTAACACTCTTCCCTAATTTTTACCTTTTATTAATGTTACAGGGGAGAAGGATATGACAGAGGACTAGTTCATTCTATCGAATCTGTCATTATTGATTGGACTCATCAAATCAGAGAAGTCTTGAAACGAGATTCTGCACAACCTTTGCTAGAAGGTCTTAATCCCGGACCAACTGTAGAAATTGACTTTTGGAAAGCTAAGTGTGCTAACCTAGAGTGTATCTATGACCAGGTTAGTTTTGATACATAGTAGTAACTGTCAAGTCATGTCATGTCATGTCATGTCATTTCATGTCAAGTTGTACTGTCAGGTGTAAACAATGCAAAAAGGCTGGTTCAATAAAATAAAACTGAACCATGAAGATAATTATGACCACATGATGTAATGATATTAATTAAGAAAATTTTGTACTGCTACTAGCAATATACTCGGAGGAGACTGAATTTTGTATGGGTTGGTCAGACACTGTGGTCAAGAAATATTGCAGGCTAAAATTTAAGTTACCTGGGTCATTCTTCTGGACTGTGTTTCATTTGAATGGATGTATGTGTTTTTGTATTTCTTGTTTGTACATATTTTAGCTTTACGTGTATATTTATTTGTATTTTACTCGTAGCTTCGTGATCCAAAGGTTCGTAAGATGGCAGAGCTTCTTGAGAAGACCCAGAGCAGTTACTTTCCAACATTTAAGAATATCTTCAGAGATGTTGTAGCTGGTGAGTAAATGGGATGTAGTCGACTTAAATAGGAGAGTCATAGTAAAGAGAGATAGATAATTTCTAATGTATAATTACTTATTTCCCATATTTTTTAGTAGTATGGATGCTGGTACATGTTTTCGATAAAAAGTTGACATTTTCTGTTGATTTTTCAAATACATTACAATGCAGTCTTAAAAGGAAAGATGAAGTTTACACTTGTATACATCCATTGTGCCAAATTGTTACATTTGTGAGCTACTTTCAATAATCAGAGTTTTGTCGGAATTATAACGAAAATATCCAAAATACGTGAATGCTTTATTTAACCCTGAATACGAATGACCATCATGACAATTGTCAGTAATTTTGTGATGTATCTTATCTTTTGGACAGCCTTGACAGAAGCTCAAGACATCAGTCTTCATCTGAAACCTTTTCAGCGTCACCTTGAAGATTTAGAAGCAGTTGATTTGACTGAAGTGGCACCTCTCTTGCCATCATTGATGCATGTAGTGTGCCTTATCTGGGCACATTCACAGTATTACAATACCCCAGCTAGAATTATAGTTCTGCTTCAAGAAATCTGCAATCAACTCATTGAATTGGTAAGAATACAAACTCTTATAATTTCACACAAATTGATTTGGACTTTGAGAAAATATTGTTACAAAGAACAGAATGGTAATCAACAAATGAAGCCAATCTTTAATTTATTAATGAATGGTTAATAGTGACATATTAATATTCATAAATTTTTGATATTGCATTGCATCACAGAAATGTTTAAATGGCAAGCATCAGATGTAAAAACATAGCAAAAAAAAAAAAAAAATTGGGATATTTGGTGACATTACATTTTTCAAAAACTTTTGCCATGTCTGTAAATGCTTCCACATGGATGAAGGAAGTTTGTTTGTTTTCAGCACTTCACTATGGCACAAAATAATCTAACAAAGCGTTCATTTTGTCTTGAATTTTTCAGACAAGAGTTTTCCTAGAGCCAGCTGAAATATTCAAAGGTGAAGCTGAAGAGTCTTTGGAAAAGACTCGTACAGCTATCAATGTCTTGAGAGTATTCCGTGATACATATGATGAACATAGAGCTAAGCTGAAGACATATTTCAAGAATGGAAACGAACCAAGAGAATGGGAATTTGCAAGCCCTATGGTTTTTGCAAGGATGGATAAGTTCATGGAAAGGCTCGAAATACTGCAGGTAAAGTGACTTTTTTTTTAAGACTGAGGTTATTATTGCTGTTTAATTTTAGTGTGTATTTTTGTTAGAAATATGTCATCATTATTAACAAAGGCAAGAACTTTGATGCAAAAGGAAGGTCAGATATGTTTGTACTCATGTCGATGAATTACTCTTTAAGTGTAAACTTGTCAATTTGCTTTGCATCATTCCAAGTGCATTGTTCTGAAAGTGATAAAATTGACAATAAAATAGGAAAAATGAATTTAATGACATTGAAACAAAACATTACTGACTTCAGCATATCATGACCATCAAAATCGATTTATGAAAAATTGCCATACTCGGAGTCAATCATAGAAGTTGAGTTGACCTCTCATATCAAAATGCAATTATAGAAAATAAGTCCAAATTTGACTTTTCTCATTAGCAATTGTTTGAAACTACCATTGAGTTTCTGAAGCTGGAAAAGACAGAAATGGGTGGAATGAAGGGAAGAATGCTCAGTGCACAGGTTGTACAAATCTTTGAAGAATTTCAAGAATATGTGAAGGTGTTTTCAGAGAAGACGTATGATGCATTGGATCCCAATACCCAGGTAGGTCTTATTATGATAGTCCAGGGAAGAATTCTGTGTTTGTGGTTGTTGTGACAATTATTGTTTATGAATGGACTGTGTTAGCAAGGGACACCTCCATGGATCCAAACATTCCTACAAATTACTGGTATTGCATATAGAACTGTGATTTCAGTCTCTATACAGAGTCTACAATTGTCATTTTAACACAATAAGATTACTACGACTATTCCTATACTTAAGCTCGTATGAATCCTTTTAACTTGGAAAATTTACATTTTATTACAAATACTAAAAAAATGTACGCACCCATATCCTTGAAGAGGTATAATGTACATGTACATCATATTATATGGATAGGCGATTTTAATGTTGCAAAATTACCAGCCCATGTTGAACTACTATATTTATTTTCTTCTCCTTTTCTAGGAATTCTTGGATGATTATGAACTTTTCCAGAAGCAAGTTTATGACTTAGATCGAAGGCTTGGTGCTATTCTCTGCCAAGGATTTGATGATTGTTCTGGTGTAGAATCAGTGTTCAAGGTATGTTGCAGTGCATGCATGTACATGTCTAACATATGTTTTATTTGATAGCTTTAAGACATCATTCTTATCTCAAGCAAACACCCTTTTTTGTGTTCATTTCATTGTGTTTGAAAACTTTTAAATCTGACCCTGGTTCTTAGTTATCTCATATATAGTTTCAACTCCTCACCGTACCCACCCTTATCATGGTGTTAGTTTGCTGTTGGCATGGTAGCAGATAGCTGTTGATTCTTTTCAGCGTTGGCTTTGACTTGCTGTTATCTATGCATGGCTTGGCCACTGTTGGCATGGTGATAAATTGGTAATGGTATTCACTTTCATGCTAATGGGCTTCTTCACTTTTCTAAATTCCATATTTCTTTATTTCATGTTTCACTCCATTCCTCTGTGCAGTTCTTTCAGCTCTTCAATTATCTCATAAATAAAAGTCTAACTGTAAGTAAAGATGCAAACTGTACACATGCAAAGCAATGTAATGTGCCGTCCTGTGGAATATGTAGTGATGATGGTGAATTGCAGGTATCTGTTTCATGACATGCATGCCAGCTCTTCAACCCACCCGGCTGAATTATGTCAACTCATCTTTAGCTTTCTTTCATATTGCCCACAACTGTATGAATTCTTTGTTGTGTAAAAAAAATCAAGATTCTTTAAATAAACGTCCGTGAGTTATTTTTTTTAGAAAAAGATTGTCGAAGCGACCCATGAAAGTGTGTGTACAGATAATTTAGGTTAATACCGCACTGTTAGCCATTCCCAAATTCCCAATTGTACAAATGAAGTTTGGCACACCTGTACTCTCTTGGTATGACTAAGCAACATTGGAATTGAAGTTGTACTACTAGTAGGAAACCTGTGTCATCCCTGTGTGAATACTTAGTATGTTAACTTAGAGTTAGAAGTATAGGAATGGGGAACTTGTAAAACTAACATTGTGTGGTTGAAGTTGAAAAGTTAGTGTCTCTCTTCCATGGAAAGTCCCCTCTATGTGATTACGTTGCAAGCAGTATACACAATGTAAATATTCAGTTTACTTTCTGACTATATATTAAGCAAGTACCATATAACTTTTATTTTACAGCTGTTGGATTGCTATGGTACTCTGTTAGACAGACCAATAATCCGTGAAGATTTTGAACACAAGTATCCCAGTTTACTAGAAATGTACAGCAATGACCTAGATGAAGCCAAAGTCATCTATGACAAACAAATGGGACTAGCTGACCAAGATGAAACTGTACCAGTCAATAAGAATATGCCTGAAGTTTCTGGTGCCTTGAAATGGGCAGAGGAACTGAGACAACGTATTACAATACCCATGAGCAGTTTTAAACATATTGAACACCCGTAAGTACAAACGTTTTTAGACAAAGTTCTTTTCAATGGAAAGCCCTATGAATGAATATAATTGCATGTTTGTAAATCTGTGTGTGGTATATTCTGATAGCATGAGCTTAAAATGAGAAGACTCTGTAATGCCAATTTTTATTTCACCTGCGGCACCATCAATCTACACCCGTCCCTGTCATACCCAACATGATACAACCCTACAACGTCACTCAGTTAGAGAGCAGTTATTATAGAAATCCTATTTTTGATGCACGTTTTCCTGACTATCCAATGTAAATTCATGTCTTCATGCAATTCTACACATAAATTTAGGCCTGTAAATTGTTTGCAATGTACTCAAACTGCATTTCTGCTACATCACTTCACGCATTCATTGCTCTTATAGGATATGCTTTTTTTTATTATTATCATTATTTCTCCCTTCTGACAATTCACATTATTTCACCTGATGTAATGGAAAACAACAACAGAACTGGAATCCAGAGGTAACATATTAAACAAGAGTGCAAATCCTTTTACAGTTGTGTTCCAAGCATCCCAGTTGACTAACTTTAAATAATCCATTCTCCTTAATTAAGTTAAAAATGGCTCAAATTATTTACATTTGTCATATGAATTGATATTTCTGTATCATTCTGTGTCCAGTTTTGCCTTTCTTAAGGAGAGTGAAACATGCATGATGTGTGTTGGATTTTTCATATAAAATGGCCTTTTCATCTAACAAGTTGAAAGTTTTACTTCTTGCATGTTATGTTATGTTATGTTATGTTGTGACTAACCTAATGTGCAGCATTATCAGCCATGTAGCTGACAATTGCTTTTCACTATATTTTTTTTGTGGTTATACAAATTTATAATACTATCTAAACAAAGTTTATAAGCTTAGTCGACCATGACATGAAAGCTCTGTGGTATAAAAACCTGATAAGAAAAGATACCCTGGGCATTTATTTACAATATTTACTATTTATTTATTTATTTATTTTTTTATTTATTTATTTATTTATTTATTTATTTATTTATTTATTTATTTATCATATGTGTTGTTTTGGTGTTTCTGTTCATATTCCTTAATTATCTATTTTGGGGCAAGAAGACAAAGAGACTATAAAAAGAAACTCAATATTTATTTTCCAGATACCAATAAGAATGATCACACAGGCTTTCTTTCAAATGTTGATGAGATTAGTGATACTAAAACTTACTGAAATATAAAAGTTTTTTAGTAGGAAAATGAACCCAACAGTAACTTTTTGACACAATTACTTGGGGAATAAAGATCTTGTTATTCTTTATACTCAAAAAAAACCCCGGGGGTTAGGGCAAGGTGTCTATAAATTATGCACATTTTTACTATAAAAGCAAATGCAAGTATAACAAATTGAAAATCTTTGATATCTAACCATTTATTATGGAAGCATCTGGTCAAGAGTCTTTGTAAGTTAATCAGAAGCGACAAATTCAAAACTTTTCATAACACTGTTGGTATGCCTACACAAAACAAGCTTGTCAAACTTGAAATACAAAATGGTTGCACACAGCATTTAAAAAGAAACGAATGCTGATTAACATAGTGTATAACATTTATGTTTTGTGTTTTAGAATTTTATGTGTGTTGTTGATTGCCATCCCGTTCTAAACCCATAGAATTTCCAGCTGAGTTTGAATAGACATTGCATGTTGTTGATGTGTCATATGTTTTGATTTGCAGAATAATGGACAGTCAAGAAGCTAAGGTCATATTCACAAAATATGAAGAAATGATGGAACTCCTTGGCAAGTAAGTATCATGCTGTACACGTAGACATACAAAGAAAACTATAATGGTATCAACAAAAATAAACTCTACAGGTTTCCAAATCATGTTTACTGGGTTTCTGTCTTCAAATAACATCATGAGCAAAATTTGTGTATGTTTAATATGTGAGACTGATCATTTTTCAGTCATTATAGTTAGATTTCTATCAGTACTATCATTTATATAGTAATTATGTTTTGTCTTCTTCAGATTTGATGAGAAAGTATACCAAGATTGGACTGCAGGAGTGGACGAGAAGTGTCAGTTTAATCTTGATCAACCACTTGTCACTAGGAATGCGGAGACCAAATTAATAAATGTTAACTTTGATCCACAGGTAAGATCTTTGTGTTTTTGTTTTGATTAGTGACATAGTCACATGCTTAAGCATCTTCAAAACAAACATATTCAAAATATGCATGAGTTGACAGTCTGTGTAGTGTTGTTGTTAGTACCTTTCAAGATAAATATCACTGTATGTCATTGCATTTTAATGTTCCATTTATTCCAAATTAACGTCTGCATGTTTTGTTTTCTTTTGCAGCTTATTGCTGTCCTGAGAGAAGTAAAGTACTTAAATATCAGAGAAGCTGAGGACATTCCAGAGAAGGGTAGAACTCTTTATGAGAAACATGAGACATTCCGACAATACCGAGCTAACCTTGATTTGACTGTTGCTTGGTATAATGAAGTTAGAGAAACAATTCTAGAAGTGGAATATCCTCTTATCGAAGGACAGGTAGCTGAAATTGATTCTCAGTTGGAAAAAGCTGAGAAAAGTTTGAACTGGAACCAGGACGGCATCTGGGAATACATTCAAGAAACTAGGGACAAAGTACATGATTTACAACAAAGAGTACAGAAAGCTAAACAAAATGTGGAAAATATGCAGAAGATTATGGCTGGATGGAGTAAAGTACCCTTGTTTGAAAGAAAGGAGCTGAAAGACTCAGCGTTGCTTGGTTTGGAAGAAAGAAAAGACAGGATTAATAGATATTATGGAGATATCAAAACAGATGGTGGCAAGATCAGAGATTTGGTCAAAGTAAGTTATAACCTTTATGCATTTACTTAAAAACTCTCCTTCTCTCTCTCCCCCTCTCTCTCTCCCTCCCCCCCTCTCTCTCTCTCTCTCTCTCTCTCTCTCTCCCTCCCCATCCCTCCCCTCCCTCCCTCCCTCCCCCCCCCCTCTCTCTCTCTCTCTCTCTCTCTCTCTCTCTCTCTCTCTCTCTCTCTCTCTCTCTCTCTCTCTCTCTCTCTCTCTCTCTCTCTCTCTCTCTCTCTCTCTCTCTCTCTCTCTCTCTCTCTCTCTCTCTCTCTCTCTCAGTATTTCTTTTACTTGAATCTGATATTAAAAAGTTGCTCATTGTTATTGTACCTTATGAGTGGCCAGGAGTTTTCTTATATTTCATCATTAATTATGTTGTATTTTTCTTTCTATCTCCAGCAAAATTTGGAATTTTTCAAAGGCGATGCTGATTCTGACATCTGGAAGGCGTATGTTGATTACCTTGATGACATGGTTGTTGATGGTTTCTTTAACTGCATCCATTGCAGTCTGAACTATCTGCTAGATAACACAGACACCAAAGTGTGTTCACTACCACTGTTTGAAGCCAAGTTGGAACTACAGGCACCAGACATGGTATTTGTTCCATCATTGGACTTTGGTGTATCCGATGGTTTCTACGATCTGGTGGAGATGCTTGTCAGCGATATTTACAAAATGTCATCACTTGTTCCAAGACTTGCAGAACACAGTGGTATGGATCACTACCAGGTCAGTGAAATTTTACTGAGTAACATAGTGTGTGATTAACTCCAGCTATATTTCTTATCTTAGTAACAAGTGTAAGATTCTTTTGCTTCTTAAGTAAAGTATTGAAATAAAAAAAAAAGTCTTTATGCAAAGTTGAATGTGGAATTATTAGAAACATGGTATATTTTTTCACCAAGTTGAAAATATTGTAAATATTTTAACTACAACTTGATCACATATTATACTAAATTTTGTGCAGGATTGAGCCAGGCACATTATGTTATGTGGCAGTGTTGATAAAAAAGACATGTTAACCATTACTGAGTATATATTTTCATTTTTTTCTTCCTTAGTGAAATGAGCCAAATATTTGTCCTTGGCCAAAATTTTCAGCTATATACAGTGTCAAAAAATTGTGGCAGGCAGAATTATGCTGGGCAATGCAGATAAAAATGTTCGATACTATTTATTGGAACTTACAGCTTTAGAAAGTGAAAAAAGTGCATACTGATTATAGAGTGATATGTATTCTGGTTTTTTTTCTCACCAGTCTGACTTGGAAGATATGCTGGACTTATCTGAGATGAGACAAGAGTTGATGGAGCGTGTCCAAGGTGTGATGAACAAAGCACAAGAGTACAGGAATTCATTTGACAACTATGCTTATCTGTGGGTAGATGACCGTAATGAGTTCATGCGTCAATTCCTCCTGTATAACCATGTACTTACCACAGAAGAAATTGAAGCCCATGCTGAAGATGGTGTTCCAGAGTCTCCACCAACGCTTAATCAATTCAAAGAACAGGTGAGATAAATATGGTTACGGATTGAGGTACAGTACTGGATGGTAGTATCAAGGAAGTGGCAAGTGTCACATTCACTGTTACATCTTGTGAATTCATGATTTTGGTCAGGTCAGTCAAGTTAGATATAAAAAAAAAGTTAAGCAAGTATACCCCTTAAAATGTCTTTGTTGCTGTTTCATTTCATGCAGGTCGACACTTATGAAAAGGTTTACACTGAAGTGGAAGATGTAGAAGGCACTCAAGTCTTTGATGCCTGGTTCCGTGTTGATGCCAGACCCTTCAAGCAAGCCTTACTCAATATTGTGAAGAGATGGAGCTTCATGTTCAAGCAGCATCTTATTGATCATGTCACAAACAGGTGAGGATCCTCATTCTGTGCTTATCCTGTGTCAGTAAATTTATAAAAAACACAAGAACAAAACAATAACAAAAACATATTTAATGTATGGTTTTTGTCAGCAAAGGAGACTTTTTTTGAAATACTGTTAATATCCAAACACCGATGAAAGTATTGCAAGACATGGAGTCCAATCAAAAGATTAACACATTGTATCTATATTATTTCTATTTGATGACAGTTTGGCAGACTTGCAGGAGTTCATTAAGTTGGCAGATACTGGTTTGACAAAGCCCGTAGAGGAGGGTGACTATGATGGCTTAGTAGAAGTGATGGGTCATCTCATGGCTGTCAAAGACAGACAATCAACAACAGATGAGATGTTTGAACCACTCAAACAGACCATAGAGTTGTTGAAGACGTATGACCAAGAAATGCCCGATGAAGTCCACACTCAACTCCAAGTAAGTTATAAAACCTCCTAACGAACATTTTAACCTGATCAGTCACTTTTTATATCACTTACACATCGGTACTGGTATGGTTTAGGTTCTCCTTTGTCAGTGTGCATATCTTGATGCATGAACTCAAGTTTTTACCTGAAGTGTTAAACAAATTTAATTTGACAGTTACATGTTTATTTTTCTTTACATGTAAAAGTTACTTGAACATGAATGTGTGGACTCAATCGCAAACTGGTACTTTTGTGTGAATGATTGTTGTTTTTTTGTGGTAAAGATCAGCCTAAGTGTCATTTGCAGTCTTAAGATACCTCGTACTTGGTATTGATAAATTGTGCTTGCTTTTCTTTTCAAGGAACTTCCAGAGCAGTGGAATAACACTAAGAAGATTGCCATTACAGTCAAGCAACAGGTGGCTCCCCTACAGGCTAATGAGGTTGCAATTATTAGGAGGAAGTGCACCACATTTGATGTCAAACAACATGAATTTAGAGAAGGCTTCCGCAAGACTGCACCGTTCCGCTTTGACTCTACCGAACCATACATCAGCCTTGATCATGTAAGTGACTCTTATCAGATAGAAATGATAATATGAACTGGGTCAAATGAAACTAAATTTGGCTAGGTGAATCAAACTTAACATGATAGTAATTGGACATGATATCAATGTTGGCAACCGAAAGATGGAAACAGATCGCAAGAAATTCGCCAAAGGTGCCTGTTGCTATTTTGTGTTGATCATACATGTGAATTCAACAAACATTGCACATGAATGAAGTGGTATCCTTAGATTGATGTCTTTCTTTTGTGGTTTGAAATTTAGTAAAATATTTATATTTTGTACTATTTGATTACAGGCACATGAGGAGATTTCTGAAATGGAGCAACAAATGGAGGCTCTGCAAGCATCTGCAGGTCTGTTTGAAGTTAACATACCCGACTACAAACAACTTAAGCAGTGCCGACGTGAGGTACGCATGCTCAAGTCCCTTTGGGATATGATTTTCCTGGTGAGATCCAGTATCGACGACTGGAAAACAACCCTTTGGCAAGACATCAACGTTGAACAGATGGAAATGGATTGCAAGAAATTTGCCAAAGACATCCGTACGTTGGACAAAGAGATGAGGGCGTGGGATGCGTATGGTGGTGTAGAATCTACAGTAAAGAACATGCTTACCTCACTAAGAGCTGTCAGTGAATTGCAAAACCCAGCTATCAGAGACAGACATTGGCAACAACTTATGCAGGCTACTCAGGTTTGTATACTTAATGGTTCACACACACACACACACACACACACACACACACACACACACACACACACACACACACACACACACACAGACACATACACACATACACACACAGATGCAGACACAGACAGACACAGACACACACACACACACACACACACACACACACACACACACACACACGCACACACACGCATACACACGGAGTTTGTTTGTTGTATTGTAACAGTAATGTCATCACTGCTTTGCCATCATTGTGGTCACTAATTTGTCTCACAGCAAAGTCAGTCCATTGTCAAAATTGTCTTCTTTTTTTGTGATTGTTGTCACCATGCATATGTATATATGATTTGTCTGCTCTGGTTATTTTCACATCACAGCGGAATAATGAAGTAAAGGTTTGTAAAGACAAAGTATTCACAAGTGTAATCCCACCCTTCCCCCCTGAATGCCGTCCATATCATCCAAGCTTGTACTAGTGTCAAGATTGTATGACACATCTGCTATTGTAACTTTCTATTTGTTGCATGGAAACCAACATGAAACTATATATTATGTTTGAATTTGGCCATTGTAGGTGTGAGAACAATATTTTAGAATTAGCAAAATAAGATGAACTCTGTCGGAGGAATCATGTACTTTTTTTAGTGCCTCCAGAATATCTGTATGTAGTCCACTTAGGTGTACTGATCAACAATGTATTACAATGAGACTTGTTTGAATGTGCATGATTGTGTTTTGAATTGTCAGTTACCAATGATGTGATGTTTGGAAAATCAATGAAAACTAACAAATGTTTTATCTCCTTAGGTCAAATTTGTGATGGATGATGAGACTACCTTGGCTGATCTACTGGCACTTAACCTTCATGAGTTTGAAGATGAAGTGCGTGGTATTGTGGACAAAGCAGTCAAGGAAATGAGTATGGAGAAGGTGTTGAGAGAACTGGATGCCACCTGGTCAACTATGGAGTTTGAATATGAGGCACATACTCGTACACAGACCCCCAATCTGAAGTCTAGTGAAGAACTGATTGAAACTCTTGAAGATAATCAGGTCAGTGTCATTACATAATACATTTCAATGTTCTGCATGCACACACCAAATGTGTGCCAGTAAAGGACCAACCAATCAGAAGGGATTACTTTGAGATGTGATAAATACTTGGGTTGGTTGAGTTATTCATTCCGATTTCTGACCTACCTCATTACTTGCACAGTTCTTCCCATAGCATCCATTCACAGTTTAGGAGATTTTTTTACTGAAATTGCAAAGGATCTTTCTATGCAACAGCAGATTTGACCTAATATATGTGTTGACAATTACAATTAGTATCCATTGAATAGATGAAAATGATTTGATGATGAATTGTACACACCTTCTCTTTCAAAATCATAAAATAAACTTTTTGTATTTTTTTTTTGCGATGTATAGGTACAACTGCAGAATTTGATGACATCCAAATACATTGCTCACTTTTTGGAAGAAGTGTCAACGTGGCAAAAGAAGTTATCCATTGCTGATCAAGTTATCAGCATTTGGTTTGAAGTGCAACGTACCTGGTCACATCTGGAGAGTATCTTCATTGGTTCAGAAGATATCCGTAGTCAATTGCCAGAAGATTCCAAGAGATTTGATGGCATTGACACAGACTTCAAGGTAAGATTTACTAACATTTTACTTTATGTATGATGTCAAAATCAGTTAAATCAATTCTGCCCCCTAAGGTCACTCGTATTTTCCTTGGCTGAATGAAGAAAAGTAATGGGGAATAACATCTAATTACCTGCAACATTTTCAAAAGTATTAACCAAATTTAACATACATTGTACATTCAGAATGTAGTATATCGCCCTCTATGGTGGTCTCCAGCCATTTTTGATAAATAGTACATGTCAGAAGTATATCATTTAGGTAATGAAGTATGTTTTTACACCAATTTAAAGATCTTGACTTTATAGGACCAACCAGAATTGATTCTTCTTTGCTCTATAACTCAATGCACTGACATTATTTTGGATTTTTTCACTAGGAACTGATGGCAGATGCTGCTAAGACACCCAATGTTGTTGAAGCTACCAACAAAGAAGGATTATATGACAGGCTAGAAACCCTGCAGTCTGAGTATGTATTCTTAACTATTGTTATGACTTAAAATAGATAATGATAATCAAAGAAGTCAATATTGTGGTTCTCCAGGGTTGTAGACCCCTAGTGTTGACCAGTAGACCATTTTGTTAAAGTAGAACAGAAATAAAACTAGCGTTGTTTATTTTAATGAATACTTTTGATATGAAACTCATGATTGATTGTGTTTTCTGCATATATACTTTACAGTTGTAAATTAAGATTTGACACTAATTTGACAAATTTTGTTACTTACAGTCTAACACTCTGTGAGAAAGCCCTGGCTGAATACCTTGAAACCAAACGTTTGGCCTTTCCACGTTTCTACTTTGTATCTTCTGCTGACTTGCTGGACATCCTGTCCAATGGAAACCAGCCCACTCTGGTACAGCGCCACTTGTCCAAACTGTTTGACAACATGGCAAAACTGAAGTTTGAAGATGAAGAAGAGGAGAGTGGAAGTGACACCAAAGTTGCACTGGGAATGTTCAGTAAAGAAGGTGAATACGTGGACTTTGATTCACCCTGTGAATGCACTGGTCAAGTTGAGGTGTGGCTCAACAGACTACAAGACACTATGCGTTCCACTGTCAGGTATCAATTTAGTGAAGCAGTGGTATCCTATGAGGAGAAACCTCGTGATCAGTGGCTGTTTGACTACCCAGCACAGGTTGCCCTGGCCTGCACCCAAATCTGGTGGACCACAGAGGTTGGTATTGCATTCGGCAGATTGGAAGAAGGCTATGAAAACGCATTGAAAGAGTACTTCAAAAAACAGGTGGGTTTCTTTTTATTATAGAAGGTAGAATGCGCCTCAGAGACAAATGTTTTCAAGGAAATCGTCAAGCTGTCATTTTAAACAGAGTATTCTAAAATGACTAAATTTTTTATATTATGTTGACTTGAAGTTCTATTTTAGAAATTTGTAGAGTAACCCAAGATTTTTGTAATTATTTGTAACTGAGAATGGGTTGGAGTTTTCTTTAACAATGTAACAACAAAAAGTATTTCTGAGACGAATTTCACGTTAACTATGATATCTTTCTGATTCTGTCTGCCTACATGTAGAGAGTGGATAATAACATGAAATCCTTATTTTTACACTCATATCTTCTTGTCATTTTCTCAATCAATCAATCAATTGAATGATTGGTTGTCATTTTCTCTGAGTGCCATTTTCATATTGACGAACATGATGAAAATAGTAATTATTACTGAACATGATATTCAAGGAATTGATTTAAGAGTCGACAGATATTATATTGCATGGAGAATTTGATATCTAAATGAAGGCAATGCATATGAGCATATGAGATTGTGAGACAAGGCGAAAAGATATTAACCATTTGTGAAATATTTTGTTGTAGGTATTGCAACTGAACAACTTGATTACCATGCTGGTTGGTAAGCTAACATCTGGTGACCGTCAAAAGATCATGACCATCTGTACCATTGATGTGCATGCCCGTGATGTTGTCACTATGTTGATCAACAGGAAAGTTGAAAGTGGACTGGCCTTCCAGTGGCAGAGTCAGTTACGTCATCGCTGGGATGATGAAAAGAAAGACTGTTTTGCAAACATCTGTGATGCCCAGTTCAAGTACTCTTATGAGTACCTGGGTAATACACCTCGTTTGGTCATCACACCACTTACTGACAGGTATACAAATTTTATATTCAATATCATTGTATTGTTTTTACGATTCTATCTAGCTGGTCTTTACACCCTAGTGGATTTCTAGGCCATGCGTACAAGGACATGTACACATGTCATCCCCTAAATTTGTGTTTACAAAGGAAGAAAGCTATGAACAATTATTCTTTTTTTTTCAATTCTGTAGTCTGGAGTGTCTGAAGTAAATCTAAAGATTCATTTTGAAATAGGATATCATTTGCAGGGTTATCTAAGGGTCTTTATAGAGATATGAGTTTGGCACTATGATTTCTTGAAAGTAGTAAACATTCTAATATGCCTTTTTTAATGCAAATTGTTGAAAACTCTTTTTTATCACAACTTTTGTGGGGAAAGCACTGATTCATAGATTGTACAACTTCAAAAAGGTCAAATCTCTAACTGAATTCAGAGGTCAAATCTCACAACTGTGACTTCAAAGGTCAAATCTCACAACTGTGACTTCAAAGGTCAAATCTCACAACTGTGACTTCAAAGGTCAAATCTCATAGCTGTGACTTCAAAGGTCAAATCTCACAACTGTGACTTCAAAGGTCAAATCTCACAACTGTGGTCAAATCTCACAACTGTGACTTCAAAGGTGAAATCTCACAACTGTGACTTCAAAGATCAAATCTCAACTGTGACTTCAAAAGTCAGTTCTAACAACTGTTACGTCCAATACATTAAATCTCATCATCTTGACTTGTCCTCTCTAAACGTTTCAGATGCTATATCACACTGACACAGTCTCTCCATTTGATCATGGGAGGAGCACCCGCTGGTCCTGCTGGTACTGGCAAAACTGAGACCACCAAAGATTTGGGCCGTGCACTGGGTATTATGGTGTATGTGTTCAACTGCTCTGAACAGATGGATTACAAATCCTGTGGTAACATCTACAAAGGATTGTCCCAGACTGGTGCCTGGGGATGCTTTGATGAATTCAACCGTATCTCTGTTGAAGTGTTGTCTGTAGTGGCTGTGCAGGTTAGTTCAACTTTTGAGTATCTGAAGTAAGAATTTCACCCTAAGTAGTATACATGTAGTCATTTTATGTTATGTGATTGTCATGAACATTATTAAACCTTTGTCCAAGTGTAACCAGATTATAGTTACTTTAAAAATATTTTTGAAATTTTTGTTCAAAAGGTGTTCACGCACTAAGGACATTCAGTACATTAGCATACAAGACAAAGAATACAGCTTTATATTCAATTTAGTGTAGAACTGTAAGCCCCTTTGCTAATATATAAATTAAAATAAACTCCACTCCACTCCACCCACCCCCCCCCCCTCCCCAACCAACCTTAACCCTACATTGTTTGTTGTCATCACAATGTGATATCTATTTAACTTGATATGATCCCAACCCCACCTCATCCTTGCAGAGGAGATCATCCTTTGCCGTATGATTAATATAATTATGACTGTAGTAGTCAATAATTATCAAATTGCTCAGAAAGATCATCTCAAATACTCTTTTCTTGTATCTGTCTCCAGGTGAAATCTGTACAGGATGCCATCCGTGACAAGAAGTCAAGGTTCATGTTCCAAGGTGAAGAGATTTCCCTTGTACCAAGTGTTGGTATTTTCATCACCATGAACCCTGGCTATGCAGGACGTACAGAGTTACCTGAAAATCTGAAGGCTCTGTTCAGACCATGTGCTATGGTTGTCCCCGACTTTGAATTGATTTGTGAAATCATGTTGGTGGCTGAAGGTTTCCTCGATGCACGTTTGCTGGCACGTAAATTCATCACCTTATACACTCTGTGTAAGGAACTGCTGTCCAAACAGGTAAAGGCATTTCCTGTCCATCAAGATTCATTTTGACTGCAACCTACCTTGAGACCTTTGTACTTTGCCATGCACAATATACAAATGGATCTTTATATAGGGTATGAGCTCCCAACATTTTGGTCATTTTTGTTATAGAAAGTTCTTGTGATTGAATCAGGGTTTCATTTGAATAGAGAATTTAATGTCAGGAAACAGTCAGTATGTAGATTGTTGTCGTAATAAAATGTAAAATGTTATAAAATGACTAAATGAAAATGTAGATAATAAGAAAGGAAATAATCTTGATAAAGACTGAAGTCAGACCTTTTTGTAAAATTTGAAAATTTCTGATTTTTACTGAATTCATCTTATATCGTCAGGATCACTACGATTGGGGTTTGAGAGCTATCAAATCTGTATTAGTGGTGGCTGGTGCCTTGAAGAGAGGTGACCCTGACAGACCAGAAGATCAAGTCTTGATGCGTGCCTTGCGTGATTTCAACATCCCGAAGATTGTATCTGATGATATGCCAGTTTTCATGGGTCTCATTGGTGATCTGTTCCCAGCCCTTGATGTTCCCCGTAAGAGAGACTTAGATTTTGAGAAGATAGTCAAGCAGTCAACCCTGGATCTGAAACTGCAAGCTGAAGATAACTTTGTTCTGAAGGTAGTACAACTTGAAGAGTTGTTGAATGTACGTCACTCTGTCTTTGTCCTTGGAAGTGCTGGCGCTGGTAAAAGCCAGGTAAGCTGTCAAATGTTTATCAATCTACAAGTCAGATACATCCTACAATTTGGTCGCTCAGGGAAATTATTGAACTCTGGTTTTCCCTTCCTGCTTGTCAGATAGTCTTGTGTTTGTTCTACTCAATGACGTCTATACAGTATGTGCTTGCCAAGTCGGTCTTTTTCAGTTGTTGTCTTTAAGTCCATAGCCAATAATACAGAAGATACGCATTACCATCCTCAGTTTTTGTTATAAAATAGAGAGGGAGAGTTACTTGAAATGAAACACTATATTATCCAAACATTAGTATTACAAACTTAGCATCGTGTGTAGCATAAGATGTACTTGGGATGCAAACCAAACTCATCAAAAGTCATAGTTTT
The DNA here is from genome assembly GCF_964340395.1 of Glandiceps talaboti. NCBI lineage: Eukaryota > Metazoa > Hemichordata > Enteropneusta > Spengelidae > Glandiceps > Glandiceps talaboti. Next base: position 17,474,817 of record NC_135553.1, read on the forward strand.
CTCAGAGACACAATTAATTTAGAAAGTATAGTATGTTGATCAGTGCAATGCTATCCAGTCATTAAATGTTGGAGGCATGCAAATGACAACAAACTGGTTCAGATAATTGCTTAAATAATTGCTTGGTACCATTTTGTTATTTTCAGATTAAAAAAAACAAAACCCATGAGTTACCTGACTCAAATGAAATAGTTGTGATATCATGATAGAAAGATAATGTATTCCATGTAATTTCTTTGATTGTAGGTATTGAGAACACTTAGCAAGACATATGCCAACATGAAACGAAGACCTGTGTGGCATGATTTGAACCCCAAGGCTGTAACCAATGATGAATTGTTCGGTATCATCAATCCATCAACAAGAGAATGGAAAGATGGTTAGTTTCCTTTCAATTGTTATCATCTGCCTTTATTGCCTGCACAATACAATACGCTGTGTTCCAGTTATAGGAAAGATAAAAGATTTCATGGTTTGGCCAATAGGGGCGCTATTTGTAAGTCATTTGGTGGCAGGAATAGTAGCGTATTGTAACATAAAGACAGTAAACACTAAGTTACCATTCTCTATGTTGTTTCCACAGTACTATTTTATTAGTGACTACCAGTAATCGAAACATGCCAAACCGCTATTGTAATGCCCTTTTAAGAACATGCACAGTTTTTTCAAACTCATATTTCATTCGCTGCTTAATGCTATGTAACCAATGACCATGACAAAATTTTAGCCTTCAGTTGTTGTTAGTAGGCTGAAATATTTGTTGTTGTGTACACTTCTTTAATAATCACTTGGGACATGTTTAGCTGATGGTTAACAGTAGCAACGATGTATGGACAAATCTTTTAGTCTATTGTGATAGATTATTTTCGAATTTCAAGAAGTACCACAAATGACAATTCATTACATTAAAGTTGAGCTACAATCAACTTCAGAGTTTACTTTCAGAGTTTGATAGTATAATAGGTATTACTGTGGTATGTTGATGTCTGTAATCAAATATGTTTAACGATGAAATAAGTCAATAGCCCCATCTAGATGTAGGTTGTCCTACCTGAGGTAGGATAGGTTTGTGTGTACACGCAGGAAGGTTACGGCGTACATGTCGCACGTTCCCTCCTGACTCCATCCTGACAGTACATAGGACAAAGTCAGGAGGGTTTCAGGAAACCTCTCCAAGGTGTCGTAAGTCAGGATAGTTTCAGGACAGGTTTGGGATGCGTTTACGTCTACACGGGCTTCAAACTATCCTTAGTCCTGCCTCAGGTAGGATTTTTAGTGCCGTGTAGATGGGGCTAATGAAACCATAGTTGACTTGCAACATAGTTAACTTCAAAGTTATACTTTTGACCAATTTTTCATCCAGATGATATGTTTTAAGTTTGTTGCCTCTTCAATGTGATCATTATTTAAATCGTTATGGTTTTTATAACCAAGGGGAATGAAAACTCAGTCTTCCACTTTTGTACATTTCCAGTATTTTTCAATTTAAACTTTTTTTGTATATATTTTCGTTAGGTTTGTTCTCCACAACCATGCGTGACTTGAGTAACATCACTCATGATGGACCAAAGTGGATTGTACTGGATGGTGACATTGATCCAATGTGGATTGAGTCCCTTAACACTGTGATGGACGACAACAAAGTCTTAACATTGGCTAGTAACGAACGTATTCCACTCACACCCAGTATGCGTCTCTTGTTTGAAATCAGTCACTTGAAGACAGCCACTCCGGCTACTGTGTCTAGAGCTGGTATTTTGTTCATCAATCCATCGGATCTTGGATGGAATCCGTAAGTTTTACCTATGATATCACAGATATTTAAAGGCCCATATTGAGTCAGAAGTACAATTTAGATGACAGTATTTTGTCATTGCTATAGAAATAGTTGATCCTCAATAACAGAGTGATCCATATTGATTGCTCTGTCAATAAAAATAGCACTGTTCTGAGAACATACCGTTGAATGACTAAACATCTTAAGTATTAATCTTTAGGTGTAGTCACTGTTGACAACCATTTCCTCTGATTAAACTCTTTACATTTACAAGGAATTTGAATCCTAAACCATTTTCAAACTGTGGTATTTTTCTGTATATTTTCCAAGAGTCACCAAGGGATTGGAAGATTTGATGAAACCATGGTAACACAATTTAGTGTTGTGAAGATTTTCAGAAAGTCTGGAGTATACCATATTATCTTATATGATATAGAAATTAATATGTGGAAAGGTCTATAAGAAAAAGAGAATATAGAATATTTTTAGGACATACATGTAAAATTGAAAAATTGAAGTCAATGTTTTGTTTTTGTTACCCTTTTTTTTGTCAGAGTTGTAACCAGCTGGATTGATACCCGTGAAGATCAGTCACAGAAAGCTAACTTGACCATTCTATTTGACAAGTACCTGCCTCTGTGCTTAGAGACCATGCGTTTCCGTTTCAAGAAGATTACACCAATCACAGGTAATGCAGCCAAGATTTTGAACTACTCAAAGTTACTTCCATACATCATGATATCAGCAACATTTACTATTAAGTTGCTGTTATATGTCTTTTCGCCAAAAATACTGCAGATACTGTATAGTGTGGTGTTACGATGGTGTATTGGTTTCACTTCATTTAAAGGCCCATTTTGGATAAGAATTATAAAGATCTAGGTGTGCACAAACACAGTCGTCTGGAAGAGATATAGAAAAAATTTGGTCCAGAATAAAAGAATTGGCTGTTGTAATCCTTATGGTTCTACTGATAAGATGACATTAATGTAATAACCTGTAGATTGAAATATAACCCTTTAACAATTGAATTTACTCATCATGGTGAATGTATTGAAACTGGGATGTATTCAAGGGGGCAGGATATTAGCAGTAAATACATTTCAAGATTGAAAAAAAATGGGAAGAATGTATGCGTATAGTACTGGTTCATTGTAGATAGAATCATTTTTTTGTATTCTTGTATGCTGTCTGACATTGTTATAACTTTTGTCCCTTAGAACAAAGCATGGTGCAGATGTTGTGCTACCTTCTAGAAGTTTTACTGACGCCACAGAACACCCCACCAGACTGTCCTAAAGAATTGTACGAGCTCTACTTCGTATTTGCGTGTGTATGGGCATTTGGTGGTGCGATGTTCCAGGATCAACTGGTTGACTATCGTGTAGAATTCTCCAAGTGGTGGGTTACAGAATTCAAGACCATCAAGTTCCCTGGACATGGAACTGTTTTTGACTACTTCATTGATCAAGAGACACACAAATTTGTACCATGGGGTGAGAAAGTTTCCAAATTTGAGCTGGACCCTGACATGCCCTTACAGGTACGTTGCATTGCTTTGAACTTTAAAATATCATTATTACAAAGATGGACAGCTAAATATAAACTACAAGAACAAAATGATGTTAAAAATGTACTGCCAAGTATGTTGTATTTTTCGGTTGAATGTTTACTGTCACGATATTGCCATGTAGTTCTTATTACTCTGGTAATTTAACCTTCGGACACAAACTAAAATTATTGTCACAACATGTTGATATGCCAGTGATAAGCTATTGACTGGACGTCATCCATTATAGTCTCAGTAGGGAGGCATCGCAGAGTTTTATTGACAGAGTTCCATGAACTAACTTGCAGTGTACTGTTTTAGTACTTCCAATGTTTACTCTATATTGATGACAGTGTGATTAAAATTGCACAACAGAGGAACCACTATCGCACACTTAGTGCAATCTACCATATTGAAGAACAATAGATTTAGTTTGCACCTATGTTTAATAGTAAACTGAAGGCTCGATTACCAGAGTTGTACATCCTATGGCATGGTATGACAAGAGTTCTCAGGTTTAGTATAATGATGATGTGACTGTCTCTATTGATATCATGTACACTCACAAATGGTAGAAGGATATGAAAGAATGTAATTTAAAGCCATAAAGGCGATTAACAACATTTACATGTTCTGAATTTTGATCTATGGAGTCTTAGAGTTTAAAATCACATATTTTGTCTTGCCATCAGGCTGTATTAGTACACACCCAAGAAACTATTCGTTTGAAGTACTTCATGGACTTGCTGATGGCTGAAGGCAGACCATGCATGCTTGTTGGTAATGCTGGTCTTGGTAAGAGTGTACTCGTAGGAGACAAACTTGGTGCTTTGTCTGAAGATTACATGGTTGCCAATGTACCTTTCAACTACTACACTACATCAGCTATGTTACAAGGTGTGCTGGAAAAACCTCTAGAAAAGAAGGCCGGTCGTAACTATGGTCCTCCTGGTACCAAGAAACTTATCTATTTTGTTGATGACATGAACATGCCCATGGTAAGTTCTTCTGTGATGCTCTTTCACGTCATACCACGGAATAATAAGGGAATTTTGAAGTTCTGCTGGAATAACCATATCTGGTCAGAAAGAACTTACCATCATTATACGTTTTGTACAAGAGATTTGTCCTCTACTAAAGGGTAAATTTGTGATACGATTTAGAAAGAAGTGCCAAAGTTGCTAACATCAGTATCTTTATGAGTCTAGGACTTATCAATATATTTGTATTTCTCTTTATATCCAATATATGGGAAAGGTGAGTAAACAAGGATGTACTGACTAATTTAAACGTGGTCGGTAAAATGTGAAAAGAAGGCTGTAATAACTAGGACTCTGCCCTATGACAGAAGTATAATGGCTGGAACAAAGAATTGTAAAAAAAATTCCTGAAAAAGTAGTTGGCAAAATAATGCAAAGTAGCCGATTGTTTTTAACAGCTACCAGCCATTATCTTTATCCCCTGGTAAAGTAGTAGAGCAGAGAGCAAACAGTGGCATCCATTAACATTTCATTTTTTTTTTTTGAAATATACTTTTTGATTAATTTATTGAATAATATGTGCAATCAACTTGATTAGTGAATGATATTTTTGATATTTTCTCTTTGTGTAGGTGGATACCTATGGTACTGTACAGCCACACACACTTATTCGTCAACACATGGACTACAGACATTGGTATGACCGTACCAAACTGTCTCTGAAAGAAATCCACAATGTTCAATATGTGTCTTGCATGAACCCAACAGCTGGTAGCTTTACCATCAATTCCCGTCTGCAGCGTCACTTCTGTGTCTTTGCACTCAGTTTCCCAGGACAAGATGCATTGAAGACCATCTACAACAGTATCTTAATGGGTCATTTACAGCTCAATTCCTTCCCACAAAGTATTCAAAAAATGGCCACACCCATTGTCGACGCTGCTTTAGAACTACATAAAAAAGTGACCTCCACATTCCTCCCAACTGCTATCAAATTCCACTATGTCTTCAATTTGAGAGATCTATCAAATATATTCCAGGTTGGTACATGATATGCTAGTTTGAAAAAAGTGACCATATGGATGAGGAGTGGGTATTTATGTTGGATTTTTAATTTATAAAACAATTTCATCATGGCTTCCTACCTGAAATGTCAATGTGAAACAACATATGGCAAGTCCTTGTTTGTAACTCAATAAACTGATATTGTGTAAATTCGTATAATCTTTGCTATCGTACGTGCAATAACAAAGTCTTTTTTTTTTACACATTTTAAAAACTTTTTGCAATGTATTGAGTTACATACACAGACTGTAGTTTCACATTGATTTTTCAAGTAGGACGCCATGATAAAATTGTTTTATAATATTAAAAATCCCAAATAAAAACCCAAACCTCATCCATATGGCCACTTTAAGAAGTAATGTTATTTTGTATCTACCATATAACAAACTGAGTTGGTTGTGTGTTTATTATCACATATTCATAATTATGCATATATCGAAAGAATTTTTGACATTCAAAATCATTCTCAGTAAACAAATAATTTCATCGTATATTAGTTGGTAACGTATAAATATGTATACTTTCTCAGTGACTGATCTATGCATAAAAGCATGCCAAAGGAAAAATATGGGATATTATCAGACCTTGAAATATTTAGTAAGAATAGTCAGATAACTTCAGGTTGGTTACCCTTCACCCTTACACACACACACACACACACACACACACACACACACACACACACACACACACACACACACACACACACACACGCGCGCACACACACATTCACACCCACCCACACACACATAATTCGTTTGTTGTATTGTAACAGTATTGTCATCAGTCCTTTTAAAAAACTTTTATTCGCAGGGCGTCCTGTTCTCATCACCAGAGTGCTTGAAACAGCCTGTAGATTTTGTACGTCTATGGATGCATGAAAGTGAAAGAGTGTACGGTGATAAACTCATTGATGAGAAAGACATTGAAACATTTTCAAAAATGAAGTTGGATTTTGCCAAGAAATATTTTGAGGTAAGTCGGCAATTGCAGTCTCTTTATTTTTTAAGTCCCCCGAAGGAAAGGATGTTGTCCTGTTCAAATTCATTTAAGACTCTATTCGTTCATAAGGATTTCAATTTCATGGTGTATTATTTATGTTTTCATTGAACAGGAGATCGAAGATGAACCTCTGCAAAGAAAACCCAATATTTTCTGCCACTTTGCCAGTGGTATTGGTGAGCCAAAGTATCTTGGCGTTGACGGCTGGACAGAGCTTAGCAAAATCCTTGTAGAAGCTCTGGATAGTTACAATGAAATCAATGCTGTGATGAACCTAGTATTGTTTGAAGATGCCATGATGCATGTTTGTCGTATAAATCGTATTCTTGAAGCACCACGTGGCAACGCTTTATTGGTTGGTGTTGGTGGTAGTGGTAAACAGAGTTTGGCACGTCTGGCATCTTACATTAGCAGTTTGGATGTTTTCCAAATTACTCTAAGAAAAGGTTACGGCATTCCTGATTTAAAGGTGAGTGTCTGTACTTCCTGTGACATCAAGTCATTTGCACAGCCAGTGTTTTTTGCTATGGTTTGTGAGGGGGGAGGGGTCCAAGTAAAATACCTTGGGAACTTTTTTTAATACTCTACATGTAAACACACATGGAAACCTCTTATGGAAAGATGTCCTATCTTTTATTATGTTTATGTAATGCACATCACTAAAAAAAAAAGTTTGTTTCCCAATTTGCCGTTCTAAAGTAACTATATTGTACTTTTCTATATTATTGAAATACCTATCAAATAAGTGTTTGCGAATTTTATATTAGATATCTTTTTTGCTGACATCATTCATGTCATTTCACTGTTTTGGTGTCTCACATTTCAAATTCTTTTTCTCTTAGGTTGACTTGGCTGTCCAATACATGAAAGCTGGTGTGAAAAATATTGGAACTGTTTTCCTGATGACTGATGCCCAGGTATCTGACGAGAAATTCCTGGTGCTCATCAACGATTTGCTAGCATCAGGAGAAATTCCAGATCTCTTTGCAGATGATGAAATTGAAAATATTATTGGAGGTGTTAGAAATGAAGTCAAAGGTATGGGAATCCAGGACACACGAGAAAATTGTTGGAAATTTTTCATTGATCGTGTGCGTAAACAGCTGAAGGTGAGCCCCCTTTTTTTTTAAAGTCGCTATCTCAAATGAAATATACATGTGATGCTTACAGAGTAGATATAAACTTTTCTCAGTTTCTACTTGAAGTGGCCATATGGTTGACATATTAGTATTTATTTTGAATTTTTATTTTTCATAAAACAACTCTACTATGTTTTCCTACTTGAAAAAAGAATGTAAAACAACATATAAGTGTCATGTTTTCTCAAATATGGCTATTAACAGACTGACTGAAGTTTACATGTTGTAAAAGAAGTCATGTTCAATTTATATAGTTAACATCACCAGCAATACATATTGTTAATGGACGGTCAATGAATAAGAATTCCAAGAGTGAGTCCTAACTAGGATATTTTAGTACAATGGCAAAATACAATACTTACTGTTTTTGAAATGCCAAGCTATATACAGTATGTGGTAGGAACAACCTGTATTAATTTTGTTATATCTGCTTGACTTTGTTTACTCTGGAGTCATGACGGGTGAATGGTTAGCATGGCTGGCTTGGAATCTGCAGGTTGTACTAGGTTCCAACCCTGTTACTGCTGTTTGCTTCTGAATGGCTAAAGTCCTTGGGCAAGATTTGAACCACGATTGTGCCTCAGTCAACCCAGCTGTATATTTGGGGACCTGGTTGGATAGAGGTTGAAATGTGAATGCTTTAATCCTATGTGCTTATAGAGGCTGCAATGGATTGTATGCTTCCCGGGAGTTGAGGAAGTATAAAGGGCCATTGTGCCACTATAGATCCATGCCAGGGGTAATTATTGTACAGCGCTTTGAGCTCTTAGGCATTATAAATTTGCATTTTTTTATTATTATTTACAGGTTGTGCTGTGCTTCTCACCGGTTGGTAATACACTCAGAGTCAGAAGCCGTAAATTCCCAGCAGTTGTCAACTGCACCTGTATTGATTGGTTCCATGAATGGCCACAACAAGCTTTGATATCTGTAAGTCAGCGTTTCCTGGAAGAGATTGAACTCCTGACTGTAAGTATGAAATTGCAAACCAATGCTATATTATCAGTTTATTGATCCAGATGAGTTAATCTAGTGTCACTATGTGTGTGTGTGTGTGTGTGTGTGTGTGTGTGTGTGTGTGTGTGTGTGTGTGTGTGTGTGTGTGTCTGTCTGTCTGTCTGTTCTGTAGTTATGTTTACACCAATGCTTTATTCACCTAGAATGTTTTGTGAATTGTAGACTTATCATTGTGTGTTTTTACTGTACTATTGCAAACTGATCATATCAGACTGGGCAACACTTTTATAGCTAATAGTATTTGGAAGTCAATTATGCTGGCATCACATTAAGTGTTTCGAGTTCTTGTATTAATGACTTATATGCCCCTTTTTTCCCTTATCTACATACAGCCTGAACTGAAGGAGTCAGTTGCAGAATTTATGGCCTATGTCCACACAAGTGTCAATGACATTAGTAAAGATTATTTAGCAAACGAAAGACGTTACAACTACACCACACCAAAAAGCTTTTTGGAACAAATCAAATTATATGAAAATCTCCTCAACATGAAGAGCAGGGAATTGATACAGAAGATGGAACGTCTTGAGAATGGTCTGACCAAACTACAGAGTACTGCATCCCAGGTAAACACATACAGAGACACATGTAACGAACAAATAGTTGTCAAATTCCTTTGCTTAATATGTATTTCTTGACAGATGGTAAAATATATACAATGATGAGGATACTAGTATTTGCAGGCGATGAAAATATTGAACAACAAAAATGTTTAGATTTCTGGTCTCCAATTTATTTGACGATCAGCTGTATTCTTTAATAATTCTCATTGTCTGTGATGTAAAGTGCTACAGAAAATGATATGAATTAATATGAAAAGAAAGCCAGGAAAATTACCAGAACACTGTGAAAAATGAAGCTAATGTGAATCTAGATTTTTATGTCTGCCCATGTCCAGTCCTGTTATTTTTGTTAGTCATTTCACATAATATGATACTCTAGTTCCTGACGACCGTCTTCCGATTTTACACTACGTTATCTTCACACAGTAATAAAAATGTGTGAATACGGAAATTGCAATCCAGACTGAGCATGCTCAAATGCAAAGGACTATGGGATTATCTGTGGTTATCGTAATACGTAATCTGGAGCTACTGATAAAATACACCCCCCCCACCCCCAACAATAGTCCGGGTAACTATGAATTGATTATTTGTGGTTACAAACAATGTAACAATATTGTTTATAATACCAATTGCTTAGTATTTATTATCACATTTCCCATGATGCAACATTCAACATGGCGGATTTGCAAGTTCCCTATTACGCTGTGATGTAAAATCGGAACGTGGTCATCAGGAAACTAGACTACATTATGATGTGACTTTATAGAAAGACACAAGAACACAAATGCCTACACGTACACTATAAGCTTGATATAATAATGTAGACAGTAAAATATGTTATGTCGCTCTGCCCTCATCAGTGCCTGTGAAAGGGGTTAACCGATGCGATGTGTGAGGGCACCCTATCGCGGTGGCATACCTGACAGACTAGTTATAATATGTACAAGTGTGTTAAAATTGAAGGCAGTCAAATTTAGCCTGACCCTGAAATCCAAATTAATTTAGCCATGATAACAATTTGTCTGTGTGTGTGTTTTCCCTAGGTGGATGACCTGAAATCCAAATTAGCTTCACAAGAAGTTGAATTAAAACAAAAGAATGAGGATGCTGACAAACTTATCCAGAGAGTTGGTGTAGAAACTGAGAAAGTAAGTAAAGAAAAGGCTATTGCTGATGAAGAAGAGAAGAAGGTAGCTATCATCAATGAAGAAGTCAGTAAGAAGGCAAAAGATTGTGAAGAAGATTTGGCTAAAGCAGAACCTGCTCTCATTGCTGCTCAAGAAGCTTTGAATACTCTGAATAAGGTGAGCATTTTATACATTATTGCTAGAAAAGATGACAAAAAATACTCTATATATACAATATAATGACAATGATTGGGTCCTCATTTGCATGCAGGTATGCAATAATGTTTTCGGTATTGCACTGCAGTGACAATACCACTAGTATGTGCATGAACCAGGGCAAGTAATCTCTGGTACATATGGAATAATAGGGAAAATAGAAGGAATCCAAGTATTCATGCAGTGTATGTCGTTGGAAAAGAGACTGGGGGGGGGGGGGGGGGGGCAAGGATGATAAAGATATTTAAATTGTTTGCACTGAGATGAGTAGAAATCTTTAATAGCCATTTCCTGTGTTTGATTTCTAAGTATCTTTGTATTTATCCAACAGAACAATCTGACAGAGTTGAAATCCTTTGGTTCACCTCCTGCTGCTGTGGTCAATGTAGTAGCTGGTGTGATGGTACTATTGGCACCTAATGGCAAAGTTCCCAAAGATAGAAGCTGGAAGGCTGGCAAAATCATGATGGGTAAAGTGGATGCCTTTTTGGATCAACTAGTCAACTATGATAAAGAAAACATCCATGAGAACAGCCAGAAGGCCATCAAACCATATTTGGATAATCCCGAATTTGAGCCAGATTTTATTCGTGCCAAATCTGCTGCCGCTGCCGGTCTGTGTTCCTGGGTCGTTAACATCATGAGGTTCTATGAGGTCTTCTGTGATGTGGAACCCAAAAGAATTGCCCTGGCACAAGCCAATGCTGAATTGTCAGCTGCACAGGAGAAGTTGGCTACCATCAAAGCTAAGATTGCAGAGCTGGATGCCAACTTGGCTCAACTGACAGCTGAATTTGAAGCAGCTACAGCAGCTAAATTGAAATGTCAACAGGAAGCAGAAAGTACTGCAAAGACCATCGAATTGGCCAACAGGCTGGTTGGTGGTCTAGCTTCAGAGAACGTCCGTTGGGCTGAATCTGTTTCCGATTTCAAAGAACAAGCTCTGACTCTGCGTAAGTTGTGCTCCTCTTGTTGTTCTGTTCAGAAAATATTCACACCGTGTTTCAAATAAAAATAAAGATCTTAAAGTGTTAAAATGTAGGTTGTTGAACAAGTGAATCAATCTTGAATATAGAAATCTGAAATTTATATTAGGTACATACATTAATGGGTAAGACTTGTGTCATGTGTTTATACACATGTTCCTGTATGTAGTAAATTGTATTTGAATTTTTTTTCTTTCTCTTTTCTTAGCCGGTGATGTCCTATTGGTCACAGCCTTTGTATCATATGTAGGCTGCTTTACCAAATTCTATCGTCTTGAAATGGTGGACAACAGATGGTTCCCATACCTCAAAGCACTGAAGAATCCCATCCCGATCACAGAAGGTATAGATCCTATAACTCTGCTGACAGATGATGCCGCCATTGCAACATGGAATAATGAAGGTTTACCTAGTGATCGTATGTCATCAGAAAATGCCACCATTCTGTCTAACTGTGAGCGTTGGCCTCTCATGATTGATCCTCAGCTACAAGGTATCAAGTGGATCAAGAAAAAATATGGTGACGACTTACGAGTTGTACGTCTTGGACAAAGAGGTTATCTGGATGTCATTGAGAGAGCCATTTCAAATGGTGACACAGTGCTCATTGAAAACTTGGAAGAAGAAATGGATCCTGTGTTAGATCCAGTGCTTGGAAGAAATACAATCAAGAAAGGAAGGTATGTTCCATGTCAAGTTGGCATGGTATTGATTATTATACCATGCACAAGCCAAGTTGAACAAAAAATATGGAATATATACCCTGGTCTTTCTACATCACGACAACGCGTGTCTACAACACTGGTTCTTCTGTATTTGAAATATGAGTCAAAACGTTCAAAATTGTCATTGCTTTCCCTGATTTTTCTATGATATTACTGACACTGGTATAATTATGTTATTCACCAATATTTTCTTCATTCAGCCAGAAAATATTTGTGACCCAAGGGTGGTCACTACAAGTTGCTACAGGAGTAGTGACAATGATCACTCGTATTTTCCTTTGCAGAATGAAGAAAAATATAGGGGAATAACATCTAATCATTAGTACATTCAAAGAACTGTCATGATATGTGCAAAATACATGCAACATTAACCAAAGAGATTAACACCCATTAAAAGGCTTGCATAAATAATAAAACTAATCACCAGAGGACTTGTTGCATCCTCATCAACTACAAGTTTTTGCTGAAATCTTACACAACAGACGGATTAATTTGAAACTAGCATCCTACTTTTTGTCGTTTATGAAATAAAGTAACAGCTTCTGTGTCATGAGTGAGTAGTTTATGAATAAGACAGAAGGATTTTGTCCAGGCAGCTGAAAATTTTTTGTGTCATATCTTGTTTTGTTCAGGTACATTAAGATCGGTGACAAGGAGGTAGAATACAATCCAGATTTCCGTCTGATTCTTCACACCAAACTGGCCAACCCTCACTACAAACCAGAAATGCAGGCTCAGACAACCCTTGTCAACTTCACTGTGACCAGAGATGGTTTGGAAGATCAGCTCCTGGCCGATGTGGTGGCAAAGGAGAGACCAGATCTGGAAAAACTGAAATCCGACTTGACCAAACAACAGAACGACTTCAAGATCATCTTGAAGGAGTTAGAAGATAACTTGCTGTCTCGTCTGTCTGCTGCTGAAGGCAACTTCCTGGGTGACACAGCCCTGGTTGAAAATCTAGAAACTACCAAACGTACTGCTGCAGAGATTGAAGTCAAAGTAGAGGAAGCTAAAATTACTGAAGTGAAGATCAACGAAGCTCGTGAATTGTATCGTCCAGCTGCAGCTCGAGCTTCATTGATCTATTTCATCCTGAATGATCTTAACAAAATCAACCCAATCTACCAGTTTTCACTCAAGGTAGGTCGCTAAAATTGGGCTGACTTTTTAATCTACGTAGTAAATATACAATGGGCATAAAGTCAATCAGTATTGGTATTTTGAACATGGGCACAGGTCTTTTAAGGTCAATATGTATTCCAATTTGGCTCTCGTCTTCAATTTCACTAGTTGCCTCAGATGAAAATCAGCTGTGGTAAATACTACTTGCAAAGTTTGCCATTCTTTTTCCGTTACTATAATGTAATACTGTTACATTGTAGATTTTACTATTAATAGGGATAGATATGAAATTATTTGAATCAATGATAAAGTGTTAATGCTTTGTATAATAATTTTTTCAGTAAGTTATATTGATAACTGTAACATGTTAAGTTGATTGTAAAAGTTACATGAATTCTCGCATGCTACAGTAACTGTAATAGTATTCTCAAATAAGACTGTAAATTCACATCTGTGTGAATTTTAGAAACGTGTTTGATATGATTTGTCATATTTTGTTTCTGCTATCCCCAAGAATGCTACTGGCAAATAAAATTAAAGTGGCCATATGGATGAGGATTGGGTATTTATTTTTGAATTTTTTTGATGGTTTCCTACTTCAAGAATCAACATGAAAAACAACGTTGACAAAATCTGTATTTGTAACTCAATACATTGCAAAAAAGCTATAAAAAAAATGTTTTAAGTGTTTCTTATTGTACATAAATATTTTACACATTTATTAATCTTTTGCAATTTATTGAGTTACAAATAAGGACTTGGCGTATGCAGGAAGCCACAGTAAAATTGTTCCGTAAAATTAGAAATTTATAGTAAATATCCCAATCCTCATCCATATCGCCATTTTAACTGTATTCATATCCCTGTGAATTAAGAAGCATGTTGGTTTACTGTGAAATGATTTCTCACGTTTTGAGTCATCTATTTTTGTTCCTTGCAGGCCTTCAGTGTGGTGTTTGCTAAAGCCATTGAAAGAGCTGAAAGCGCAGAAGAAGTGAAGGAGAGAGTTGCCAATCTGATTGACTCCATCACTTACTCTGTGTTCATGTACACAAGCAGAGGTCTATTTGAAGCTGACAAACTTATCTTTACCACTCAGCTAGCATTCCAGGTTAGTTCACCCTCCAAAGACATACTCTTTTGTCAAACAGTATGAATATCATGTCATTAAAAATCAGAATATTTCTTTTGGCTTATAACGGGTAAACCTGTACACAAATACAGGCATGACAACCAGTGTGTCCTCTAGTAAACCAATTTGATGCTCCACTGATGCACACAATTTCTAGTGACACGCCAAAATTTGGTGTTCCCCATCTCTTACTATGTAGTGACTCACAAGAAATCCCAGTTTTTTATCATTTTGACTTGCAACAATAAAATTTGACTGCCCTTAGAGGGCACACTGATGACAGCTAACATACTAATATTTAGTTTGTGAACTCAAAAGCCAAATTGATGATCAAAGATGTTGTGCATGTATTAATTGTATAACAGCCTTAGTGTACACCTACTAAGTATGTAATTGAATGTTTACTTGGTGTGATAATTTCCCAGAACTTAAAAAGTAAGGTAAAAGTGTCAGTGTGTAACTGATACCTTGGTAACTATAAGATGATAGATGTTTTCAAGATAAGAGGAGGAATTGGCAAGGTGTCTTTATCTTTATGTAGTCAATAAAGAGTGAATCTTCAGCTGGATGTATTGATGTATTGATTGATTGATTGATTGATTGGTTGGTTCAATGGTTGGTTGGTTGGTTGGTTCAATGGTTGGTTGGTTGTTGATTGATTGGTTAGTTAGTTAGTTAGTTGATTGGTTGGTTGGTTGGTTGATTGATTGATTGATTGATTCACCCACCAAAAAAATGATAATATGAAGTAAAATCAAATGAGCAATCATATGCTTGCTTTCCCATGTGCATGAACATCACCACATGCAAGATAGAAATCGTCATTTTCATTATTTTTTGCGTTGATGAACATTAAGGATTTTTTGATCTAGTAATGTATAAATTATGCTTTAGTAAATAACTTTGTTATTGGTTTATTTTACAGGTGTTGTTAGGCAAGAAGGAGATAAATCCAATTGAACTGGAATTCCTGTTGAGATTCCCAGCACAAGGAAATGTTACCAGTCCTGTAGATTTCTTATCCAACCCATCCTGGGGTGCTATCAAGGTACACATAAAACCACAATGTCTTGTCGAAGTCTATATACTCTTTATCCTAAAATATACTTAAGATATTATTCCCCAATATTTTTCTTCGTTCCGCTATAGAAAATATGAGTGACCTAAGGGGCATTGTCACTATGAGTCACTAGACTCGTAGTGACAAACCCTTAGGTCATGAATGCAGGTATTTACAGAAATTCACCTGCATTGGACCATTTATCACCTGCAAATGCCAGTAATTACCGACCACTTCCTAGGCTGACTTATAAATTTGTATAAATATATGATGAAAAAATAAGATATTACAGTTTCAGCAAATCCTAAGTGATAGTATACATAGTTTCATATTTCTCTAATTGTATTTCTGTATTGTTGTTTATACTAGTCTCTGGCTAACATGGAGGAATTCCGCAACTTGGACCGTGACATTGAAGGCTCTGCTAAGAGATGGAAGAAGTTTGTAGAAAGTGAGTGTCCAGAGAAAGAGAAGTTCCCACAAGAATGGAAGAACAAATCAGCTTTACAGAAGCTGTGTATGATGAGAGCCCTTCGTCCTGACCGTATGACATATGCTGTTCGGTAAGTCTGCACATCTGGAATTGAGAAAACATCAGTTTTGAATGAATGAATGACATCTGGAAGGCATTCAGTATTACAGTGGCAGATGTTTTTATTTTCTACAGCTACATGTAAGCAGATCATTTGAAAAATGTGAGGATAACACAGTTTAATGCGTTTTTTGACAGAGCTTACCAGTCATGAAAATGCCGGCCGAGTTGTGTAAATATGCAAGCTCTACCTCAAAGAGCATGCTATGCATTTCACAGTTTGTGAAATAGTGACAATGTTTAAATATCGACCCGATGAATGGTCACCCGGGCATTAGAATAAACTGTATTATTGGTATGATTGATATTTTAAGCACCAAGTATTTTGAAATGACAGTGTTGTTTATTATTCTTAGCATTCTGTATTGTAACCTTTTTTTTTTTTTTTTACCTTTCAGTAATTTCATTGAAGAGAAACTGGGCAACAAGTATGTGGAAATTCGAAACATTCCATTCTCAGAATCATTTGAAGAGACAGGTCCAGCGACACCTGTGTTCTTCATTCTGTCACCTGGTGTTGATCCACTGAAAGACGTAGAAGCTCAAGGCAGGAAACTAGGCTTTGGTATGAATGACGGCAACTTCCACAATGTGTCACTTGGCCAAGGTCAGGAAATTGTGGCTGAGCAGTGTATGGATGTAGCTGCTAAAGAAGGACACTGGGTTGTGTTGCAGGTAATGATCATCTTTGTGTATATACAGTTGAGTGATGTCTAGTAAGTTTTAATGTGCCATGTAGGCAAAAGTGGACTGGCTGCACTGTAGACACGCTTTCATGTTTGCACTAGGGGTGTACAGTAAGCATTAGATTAAGGATATGACTAGAGTTAAACCTCATATCTTGACTAGGAGTGACACCCCTCCACCCGTCCTCTACTATACCTATAAGTACTGTTACTCTGCCTTGTATGTGATGCAAATCAAACAACACTTTCAACTTTTACAATGGTTTGCACTGCTGTCTCTCTGACAGTTTTAACAAATAAAGAAATTAAAACATTTGACAATACTTAGCATGTAGAAAAAATGTAAGAAAAAATCATCAATATGTGCATGGTTGCGTCAATTTTCATGTCTCTCTCTAATAGAATATATCATAATTTACTCTGCCATGATACTGTTATCATATCATTCATTTTGTATCATCATTCATCAGTCACCTCACCTGTTGTTGTGACATAGAACGACCACAGAGTATATATATTCCATATTTTTTGTTTAACCTGGCTCGTGCATGATATAATATGGTATCAACATTTATATTGTAGTGTACTTTTTACCATTCAACACTATATACTTTATCAATTTTGTTTTCTTCAATTGAAGTATGGTAGTAAATGAAATCATCCTGATTTCTTTACAGAACATCCATTTAGTGGCTAAGTGGTTGAGCACCCTTGAAAAGAAACTTGAAGCCTACAGTGAAGGCAGCCATGAGATGTACCGTGTGTTTATCAGTGCTGAGCCTGCTCCATCACCAGATTCACATATCATACCACAAGGTATCCTAGAGTCTGCAATCAAAATCACCAACGAACCACCCACTGGCATGTTTGCCAACTTGCACAAGGCCTTGGATAACTTCAACCAGGAGACCCTGGAAATGTGTGCCCGTGAGGCCGAGTTCAAGAGTATCTTGTTCTCACTGTGCTACTTCCATGCTGTGGTTGCAGAAAGACGTAAATTTGGTCCTCAGGGTTGGAACCGATCCTACCCATTCAACACTGGTGACTTGACTATCTCAGTCAATGTGTTGTACAACTATCTAGAGGCAAACGCTAAGGTGAGTGCACAAACTGCTGGATTCAAAGACCCTTCTAATTTACAAAGTCGTCATACTTTTAATAACCCAAATACAACACCTACTAGGATGTGTCTAAATAAAAGTACTCTACCCTAGTATTACAGGTAACCACCTTTCCTCTTAAGCCTTCACCCATCATGAATCCAAAAATGGTGAAATTTATCTGCTATTGTCGCCAGTATAGTGTGAAACTGTATAATTACAATTTGTATTGGTTTGCATAAATACTGAAGTTTGACAAAAAAGGCCTAAAAAGGAATTGTTTCTGGAAAGGACATTTTGTCTAAAGTGGTGCGACAGCGTGAATTTTTATTTTTATTTTTTCTCGAAATTCCCAACAAACCTGCCACTCAATCTACTATTTATGGCAGTTACTGTTCTTTTTATTTTAGTACTTCAGAGCAAGTGTGTATGTGGGGTGAATGTCATTTGTTTGTTCATGATTGGCTCTGCAGTTGGCTTCACTGAAGTAGGGAGGGTTATTTTTGTGTTTCTCCCCCGGATCTGCAGACTGCATGGGCTGGACAAACATAAAAAAGAAGACTGATGCGAGGGTATTTAAGTGGTGACCAGAAACAACTCTTTTTTTTTGTTTTGCCTAAAAAAACATTATTTTAGTTATTACTTTGAGGGAAAGCATGTATGAAAGAGATCTATTCACTGCAGGTACACATTATAAATATCCGACTCATGTGAAACCTCTGATTTGGTATTTCAGGTGCCATGGGACGATCTGCGATACCTGTTTGGTGAAATCATGTATGGTGGTCATATTACTGATGATTGGGACAGACGTTTGTGTCGTACCTACCTAGAGGAATACATGCATCCCGATATGTTAGATGGTGAATTGTACTTGGCGCCAGGTTTCCCTGTGCCTCCCAACTCTGACTTCAAAGGTTACCACCAATACATCGATGAGATGCTACCACCAGAAAGTCCATATCTCTATGGCCTACATCCCAATGCTGAAATTGATTTCTTGACAGCTTCTTCAGAAAAACTCTTCAGAACTGTATTGGAGATGCAACCTCGAGACTCAGGTGCAGGAGGGGCTGGTGTGTCCAGAGAGGAAAAGGTATTTGAAATTGATTTCTTTGACATTCATTAATAATTAGAAACAAACCTTACCTATGGGAACAGATAAAATATAAAATAATGGCAATCAGATTTGGCAAGCTTTCCAATATTTGCAGCATCGATAATTTCCTAGGGGTTAAGTTTCACCAAAAGTACCATCATAGAACATAATCGAAGATGAGTACCACTTTCTTTGAATTTGTCCAGTATATGATCACCTTGGAAACCAACTCTTACCAATCAATGTTCACAACCAACCCAATTACAATAAGTTGAAAATTTTATTGAATACTGCTAATTTAGATATCATGCTCAATTTGTGTAACTATGTATATAAAATGCTATGGAGATGAGAACTTCCAAAGTAAATGCTATGTAATATATTTTTCTCACTTTTGCTATATGTACGACAGAAATGTATTTTGTCACTATTTGTACACTTTGCATATGGGACAGTGGCCTAGAAATACAATAAACATATTATTGGAGTACATAATAGAATAGTTGGTATTTTAGTCAACAGTTTAATATGGCACTATAGATGACAACTAATGTTGATAAATCAACTTGTATGAAATTTTACACTCCTTATACCCATTGGAAACCAAAGTTTTTGATTACTTTTATTATTGTATTGTGTTTAGGTTAAAGGCATTTTGGATGAATTTGTTGAGAAGTTACCTGATGAATTCAACATGGTAGAGTTGTATGCTAAAACTGAGGAAAAGAATCCGTACACCGTTGTGGCTCTACAGGAGTGTGAGCGTATGAATGGCTTAACCAATGAGATGAAGAGATCACTCAAAGAGTTAGATCTGGGTCTCAAGGTAAGCGTATTTTTAAAAATATAATAACGTACATCGGATGCTGTCACTTTTGTTATGTTTGAGTCTGTTGTATGAAAATAATGTTTTTTGTTTCCCTTGAGGCATTTCTCTAATTTTGTGTTAGAAGCCTTATATCTTTCATTCATATATTGGTACATTTGTGATACATGTTCTCACGCGAATTAGTTATGTTTGGATCTATTTACACAAAGCTGTACAACGAGTAACACTGAAGTAAAACACTTTCTCTATGTGCTACACTCATTTATAGCATTCTGTAAAAGTATACTGTTTCAATTGGTTTATTTACAAGCCTTAGCATGTGGCCTTTCTAATGTGGTCAATTAGCAAATGAAACAGTATACTTTTACACTTGATATGGATGTTATAAATAATTGTGGTACAAACAGAAAAAGGCTTTACTTTGGTTTGATTGATTGTACTACAGTATCTGTTAGTTTACAATCCTGTGTCTTGAAATAATCATTAGTGTACAGTGATGTCGACAGCTTTTGTATAGACTACTGCATGAGGGTATACTGGTATCATGTACCAGTATATACTTAATGCACATTAATAAAACATGGTATTCAGTACAGAATAATGTATCTCCTGATATTGAAAGATGCAATTACAGTGAATATGAGAGACTTTGGCTGAATTAAAACACTCCAAAAAATAATTATTTACCAGTTGATTTGTATAGTTTCAATAGTATGTAAACTCTGATTTTTCGTGAAATTGACATGTGTACATTTGTCTGTGATTTCAGGGTGAGTTGACGATCACAGCCGGCATGGAAGATCTAAGCAATGCTTTGTTCTTTGACCAACTTGCACCATCATGGCAGAAACGTGCCTATCCAAGTACATTTGGTTTAACAGCATGGTTTGGAGATCTCCTGCAACGTATCCGAGAACTAGAACAGTGGACGTCTGACTTCAGTTTACCAAACTGCGTGTGGCTAGCAGGTCTGTTTAACCCACAGTCCTTCCTGACAGCTATTATGCAGTCTATGGCTCGCAAGAACGAATGGCCTTTGGATAAGATGGCATTGCAGTGTGATGTCACCAAGAAGTCCAAAGAAGATTTCAGCGGAGCACCTCGTGAAGGATCCTACATTTATGGACTATACATGGAGGGTGCCCGTTGGGATACTCAAACAGGCATGATAAATGAATCCAGATTAAAAGAACTGACTCCAGCTATGCCAGTCATCTTTATCCGTGCTATCCCTGTTGATAAGATGGACACCAGGAACATCTATGAATGTCCTGTTTACAAGACCAAAGACCGTGGTCCCACCTATGTCTGGACATTCAACTTGAAGACAAGAGAAAAGGCTGCCAAGTGGACACTGGGAGGTGTTGCACTCATTCTACAGGTCTAAAAGTAAAGGCTGTCAAATAGCCACTAGCAGATGTTGCACTCATTGTGTGCATCTAAAAAAAACAACAAACTAACAGTATTCAATGACCTGAATGTATATAGTAAGAAAACATTTATGATAACCGTGCTTGAACTATTACCCTACATACACAGATAACCAGTAACATGGCTATCTATCCAAACTTTTATTTGATTTGTTAACTTTGTGTGCTGTTAATTAAAGCAGAACTTTGCAAAATCACATCTACATGTTAATAATAATAATCAAATATATGTGGACTGAGCAAATGGCAGTGAAAGAAAATTTGAAAAATTTGACTCTTGTGACTGTACCATTGATGAACAATTGAAATGCTGTGAACAAATTTCATTTAATATATATAGTCTTACCAAGTCCGTCCATCTACCATCTCAGAAAGCTTTTTCACTGAGAATCATCAAGGAAATCTTGATCTGTAAATATCTACTTTTTGAACTTGGACTTATTCTTGAAATTTGGAATTGAAAAGTCAGCTTCTAACAGACAATTCTAAGTATCTATCTCTCTAGTCAGACTAGACTCTATATTAATATCATTATATTATATGATTTCGCTATTGCCAGTGTTAACTTTGACCCTAAACTGTAAATCTGACCTTCGACCCCCCAAGCTGTAAATCTGGCGTTATTCAAATAAAATCTGTTTATAGATTTGAAAGTGTACACTTGTATTGTTATGAATTTGTTGAATTGATTAAATAAAGACATTTATATTGTTACATAAAATATTCCTGTCTTGGCTATTTACTTCTTTAATTTCATAATCATGATGTGTTTACTAAGCTAAAGTTACTGTAATCACCCTGTTGATCAAGTTCTATATAATATGCAGTCAATGGTTGGTTATTAGCTGCAATAATTGTAGAGTCTTGCTGCGGTTTTCAGGGTTGTTTCCGCCTGTTTTGGTGACTTTTTAAGTTTTAGTGTTTAACCCGCACCTAACGTTAGGTGCGGGTTAAACACTAAAACTTAAAAAGTCACCAAAACAGACTAAAAAACCCTCAAAACCGCAGCAAGACGCTACAATTATTGCAGCTAGTTGGTTATATACAATTTGCTATGAAATCAACGACTGGGTTCAATATCTCCCAGTCTGATTAAAATCTGATGTGGTGAATATGGCCTAATTTCTAATTCTGTATTTATCTCTATTTCTTTCATTTATTGTCGATGTAATTTTTTTTATTTTGTTGTTTTGGGAGGGCATGCTTTGTGGGAAGAAAGTGATCACTCATGGAACAAGAACGTCAAAAAACAAATGACAATATACAAAGGAAACAGAGAGGTGAACAAAACAATCAAAACATATTCCTAAACCAGATTATAATCAGATTGCATATATCCATGTAAGGAGTTCAAAACACAACCACACACAGAATTTGACCATTGTGTGAAAGTGGGTTCTTGATTTTTGCATGCCAATGTAGTGGAACATCCTTAACTAGATAGGTCTGCTTAAATTTCGGGACTAGATTCTAACTAACTGCTGTCCACCATGTTTTAGGGACAGCAGTCTTGAATTGAGTCCCATAGTTCCAGATACTCCAATCCACGTGAGTAAAACCACCATCTAATTAGCACATAGGACTGTACCAGTGAAAAAGATCAGATGGTAGAAACAGGCACGTGTTTTGAGTTGAAGAGTACTTTGATGTTCACAATGTTGCCGGGACAGGCTTGCCTAAATCACTGGTTGTTCCTATGGAATGTCGTGATGTTAAAAGAATCTGATATGTAAACTACGCCCTCACCCGGTGAAATGTTTCAAGAAAACTGTCCTCCCTCGGAGCTTCGCATCACTAAAATTTGGTTTGTTTTGTATGTACCGATAGCTACTGCATAATTGTACTTGAATATTGTTGATAATGTAAGCAGTCTCGATCAAAAGAACAGTTCTTACAATCATTACAAACATCATTTCGAGTAAAGGTGTAGAAAAGGTGTCCGTGTGTACGTACGTACGTACGTACAAAGCAATGAGAACAAACAACGTATTCCACCTTTAATGCATGGTATACGAGTATAGGGTATAACTAAACTAAATAAATGCCAGAATGTGACGAGAAGTCATAGGAAGTAAACTAGAGTAGAATAGAATAGACAAGACTAGACTAGAGTATACTACAGTAAATTACAGTAAATGTATAGAGTAAAAGTAAAGTAAGGTAAGGTAAAGTAAAGTAAAGTATTAAAAGTAAAGTAAAGTAAAGTAAAGTAAAGTAAAGTAAAGTAAAGTAAAGTAAAGTAAAGTAAAGTAAACTAATGTAATGTAATTTGATTTTAACTATACTAAGAACTTGCGATTTAGACAACAAACAATCATGATCTCAGATCACGCATTTGGAACTTCTCGTGTCACGTGAATTTCAACAAGCCGTCTACGTGTGTACATGACGTCACAGACAGTATAGAATGTAAGCCAATAGGACAACGCATATACACACAATGCTAGTAAAACTGTAATAATGTATTATTAAATAAAGGTTCTTTGGTCATTTATTGAAAATGTATTGTTGGTCAACAACGTCAACAATATGAATGACGTGATAATCAGCACAGTAAACTGTTGTTGGTGGCAGAAGCCACATATTAGACCTGCGAGGCTCCTACAACCAAGGTGAAAGGAAAGATGGGCGAGTGCCTCGGAAAAATGTCTCCCAACAGCGACTCTAAACATGAATCGGGTAGGGCAAGGGTAAGTATAAATCCACTTAACTTTCAACAACCCTGAACTTTGTATACTGTACAGGATGTTGCTGTGTCTTTGAGAACGAATCATTTTATACATCATGTATTGTTTCACGTATATTTACGCCACGGTCGTGATTGTTTTGGATACGTGATATTGAGATTTCACATTTTTGATGTGTTGTCTTTTATGGTCGATCTTTTATGATTGATAAATTCTTAACACTTTAGAGAAGGAGAGAGAAGAGATTAGAACGAAATATCAATACATCTGGGAAGACTTTTGACGAACAGCGGAGAGAATTGGAGAAAAGCGAAAAGAGGCGAATCAGAAAAGAGATGACGGAATCATGGGATGGACGAGAACTAGAGGAAGTGTGGGAAAGGTATGATTCGATCTGTTAGTTTCCTTTATCGTCTGTAAGAAATACGTGGGATATCATTAGACTGTCTTTATAGCTTTATTTTGAATTTTTAATAAACAATTTTATCATGGCTCTGTACTTGAGAAATCAATGTGAAAACGACATTTGGCAAAGTCTGTGTTTGAACCCCAATACATTGCAAAGAGATGAAACAAATATGTAAAAAGTTATTTTTGTACGTTAAGTAACAAAGATTTTACTTTTTTATCAATTGTTTTGTAATTTATTGAGTTACATACACTAGACTTTGTCAATGTTGTTTCACATTGATTTTTCAAGTAAGAAGCCATGATAAAATTGTTTTATAAATTAAAAATCCAAAATAAAATACTAAATCCTCATCCATATGACCACTGTGACGATATGAATAATAACTTGATTTATATGATATTTAAACCTGTACTAGCTGTAACCGAGATATTATTTGTTTCGATCAGCCAACAAACAATATTCAAAATACCAATAATTAGATATTGCACATGACATTAATTAGAGATCGATTTTTTCAGTAATAAGTTGAAATCGTTATTGCATTTGTTAAGTTGGTTTTTGGGTGCGGACCCCATGGAAAACAACAGTATTAATTACACAAAATTGTTGTGTAACACACAATAACTTGATGAAGTATGTATTTTAAGATTTTGTTAGATGTTAGTCTGCATAGGGTACGTACGCCATGATGGGGCGCCCTCACACATCGGTCAACACGCCGGTGTGGGCAGAACGACACGGCGTAGTATCTTAGTCTATTACTAGCCACAAAATTGATAATACACAATGTTTTAATCTTGTTAAAACCATCGTTGTCAAACCACTAGCATCTTGACGGCGTCTCTACACGGCGCTTGATGGACGTCGTAAAACCACTAGCCCTTTTTACGTCGTACGCGTAAAGTTAGAGGCTAGTGGTTTTGCTTCAATAGAAAAAGTATACTCTGACATGCGAATGCATATTAGTTAAAATTTCTACGACATATCTTCGAACGTCTACTTGAGCATCTTAATAACGTAGTGAAATTTATCGTTTCTTGTGTTCTTGCTGATAGTTAGATATTGCTTTCATGTTTTAAGATTTATTGATTTAACATTGCATCATAATTGCACTATGTCACTTTTTATTTTCTTACCCCATATAGTCGCAGGGACAGTTCCAGTGTTATAAATAGAAGTAGTGACCTGCCCATAGAGGGTAGAAGTTACTATATCTTTAACTCTGCTTTCGACGTTCCTGGGCATAGGATGACGTTCAAACCTTTCCAATCTACTGAGTTCTCTAATCGGGAACCCAACAAGAAACGTCCAAGACGCGGGGGAATCGGAGAAGTTCATCTTCCGAAAACGCCAGAGTCCGAGTCGTCTCCCGCCATTAGTTATCATACGTGTAAACCCAGGACTACTACAGAGAAGGTGTATTGGGACGAATTCGGAGTGCCATTTGCTCTCAATGAAATAACAAAAATTGGGAGAGCAAGACTGCAAGAACGACAGAGACTAGAAAAGCGTGCCAAACTTGCCATTGGATGGGAAATGGAAGCTCCAACCATGATGTTGATGGGCAAAGAATTATCCCTTATGCCTACCATTGATGAAGGCGAGGAGGAAATGGAAAATGAAAGTGCGCCGCCACAGGTAGACTGTCAACAGTCGTCCTGACTTTCCTGAAATACACCCTTGAGAACTGTTTGAATTAGTTGGTGAATGACAATTAAAATATGACAGTTTTTAGAACTTGCTATGTACCTGTACTGTATGGTGTATTGTGTAAAAAATATGCACGGATATATTACATTCGAATTTTTATATTGCATGTTACTGGTTATGCATACGTGAGCGCATAATTAGTAAATAAATAATATGAAATAATATTCCAGAAGCTTTTTAAGGAATTCTTTACTACAATATCAAAAAAGGTCATGCAACCCTCAAAATATTATCAAAACACAGCAACACATACTGTCGTGTAACCGACCACCCAAGCCCTCAACGTCGACAACGACAAGAGGCTGCGTAACATTTTAATAGTTTTATGAATTATGATGGTTAGTGTACACACACACACACACACACACACACACACACACACACACACACACACACACACACACGCACGCACGCACGCGCGCTCGCACACACACATATGATGTTGATGGTATATTTAATTGGTATTTTTTGTATCCATACCGCAGTCGCTTGTAAACTGTTATTCCTTTCCTAAATGGTTTTATTCTTGTCTATGACGGTCCTAATACAGAACAATGATCATGACGTTATTATAGGGATTGGCGATATTCTTATAAAATCGGTAGCGATGTCATACCCCCTACAGTGTTGTATGTATATAGGGGGGGGGGGTATGACATCGCTACCGATGTTCATGGTCTTTCCCCATTTGATTCTAGGTTTGGACATTCAACAATTCTGTTGATCAATCTTGTTACTACAGCTGGTTTTCCTGGATTTTTTGTCATTTTTTCAACTTTGGTATGGACATCATGGAATACAGAAGCAGTCAGCCTACCAGCCCTTTGTTCAAACCATTGAGGATTGTCTGCTTGGTTAACCGTAGCCTTAGCAATAGTTTCAACAACATCATTGTCGATTCTTGAATTCAGTTGTTCAAGGAAGCCACTCACCAAAGTTGGTTCATTATCATTACTCTGACTCCTAGCATATTCCTCAGCCTGACATTTGACAGAAGGAGGTATACTACAAAGACTTGACAACTTTGGAAGGGCCTTGTACACCACTGCATTGGATTCTACTGTTCTCCACTCAGCCAGAAAGTCTGAAACTTGTTTGTCAGTAACATTCCTTTCATTTTGTCTTCGTAAGTCAAAATTTAATTTTGTCTCTGAGTTTATATTGATATTGTCGCCAGCTGATATTCTAGAGTGTTGTCTAATTGTCATGTTCCTAACTTTTTCTGGTTTTATTTCTTTAAATGTTCTATGGTTCCAATGACATGGTATATCTGTACAGGATGGTATTTCATGATAGTTGCATACTCCATTTTGTAGAGTACGGCCATGATATGATTACAGCCCTGAGAGAGACCAGCTTTGCAACTACACTAGGCTCCCCTCCAAGTACTACACCATCATTTTTTACTACAATCCACACAGATCTGGGTTCATCCCTAACATTCTGTGATGGTGTAACGTTTGATTTGATTATTATTTTATCACTAGCTTGGACTACATGATGAAATATTGTGTTCACAAATCCACTTGAAAAGTATGAATATGCTTTATATGTTTTATACTTTCCAATGAATGCTTCCTCATATTCTTTCTTTTCTAGTATGAAGGAAAATATTTTCCCTAGGTCTATCTTTGGCCATTCCCTGACATCATTTTTCCATTCTTCATATGGTATTGTCAGTGGGTCATTTACCTAAAGTTCCTTGACGCTATCTTCATATTCAGTTTTCAACTTCTGTTTGATTTTGATGTTCTGACAATTTGATTGGAATTTTCTGTTCAGAAGCAACAAAGGCTCTGGCCACTAATTCTGACTTGGTACCTGATGTTTTGATGCCTCTGATTGTCAGAAAGTACTTTAATTCTCCACAAGACTTCTGAATAAAACTCTCATATATGCCTGTTTGCTCAGTAGCCATTGTCAAAGCTACAAGCATGTATACTGGCCTGGAGACCTTGTATAGACTGTCGACAGTCGCTTGCGCCTTTCCCCCCTACGTTTTATCTGAACTTAAGTCGTTGCCGCGCTCCGATCGCATACTGATATCGATGGTCGGCCCTCGATCACTCGGGCCTTCGGCCCTCGATATCAGTTTGCGATTATAGTAGTGTTGCGCCGGATCGGAGTTAAGATAAGACGTAGGAAAAAAAGGCGCGAGCGACTGTCGACAGTCTATACCTTGTACTCTAGTGAGTCCTATGGTCTACACTAACCTGTTGAAATAGATAGACACATAATTATTTATACTATGTATGAATTAGGAATATTATGCTCCTTTACAATGTCTGCATGCTGATGACATTATATGTAATCCTTACTAGTACTTGACTCTATGAAACTGATGTAGACCAGTACCCATATAGGAATGAAAAGTCAAATACCAAGATATAGATAATGTATATATACAACATGCAATTTTTGATTCCAATAGTTTTATTATCATCTGTCAGTTCGATCTCATTATTCAAAAAATCAACTAAAATGTGTTTCATCATATAGCGCTACAGTTACAGTAAACAATACCCGCCCATGAAATTTGTGATTAACCGAAGTTTTACAGCTAACGTTACATTTATTGTGTAAACTATGTAAAAACAATCTTAATCAAGTTAATGACACACACGAAGAATACTTTTATTTCAGATGATTTCGTTCAATTTACTCCTTGTAATATTTAATCACATACAACATGGAAACTTGAATATTCCTGAAAACTAGTTACAATCCCGATTTCAAAGATGCGTATCCGCTAAAAATGTAAACGTATAGTTTACCATCAAACAACCAACAAGCATCCATATGCGGCCCAAAATGAACCACTGTTTTCAATGCCTATGCTACACGACCGGTCGTACGACCAAATTTCGGTCGTGGAAAGCCAGTATGAAATACGGTGAAAAACTTACGAAATTGGGAGAGAAATGAGCGAGCGGTGACTCCGTGTACTTCCTGGTTTGTCCGAGTGTCGTCTGGATAATAACAAAAAAGCGCGCCACTGACGGCGAGACAGACACCGGTCACACATGAATCTACCCTGCGTGAGCTTATGAGTTATGATATTACGCAAAATGAGCGAATCAAAATATTCCTTATAAAACATGACATCTACAATGTAGCGAAATGATTTCTATTCTCTCATTGGACGATATCGAAGCCCGCCATTTTCACACGACAGTAAACCGGCTTCCAGTACGTGAAGGTAGTGTGAACTCTCGCAATAATCTGTCAAAACCTACGAAACCTTTTATGTTAGCCTTGGCTAACAGCTGTTCCACAAATCTGATCGTTGACAACATGGTTATGATACAATGAACCTCTTCAGTACCGTGATCGCTCACACAGGCGCCAGGTATGGGCACTTGTACTAATTTAGGAGAAAGGGTAGGATAGCTAGCTGAAAGTAGCGATAGTTCTTGAAGTCTACAGATGAGATGAGGCTAGTGAGTAATAGTATAGTATAGTATAGTATAGTACGGTACCTGAAATGGCTTTTTCCTTTGTTGTGTATTTTGTGGTCGATGTGCATCTTGAAAATCATTGTCAATTTTCAATCATGATTTCAAGTAAAATTCGATGCAAGTGAATGAAAATCTCTTGATTTTTTTACAATTGATTATTGTGTTTTTATGTCGCGCGATTGCAACATCCCATCACTCGACTCAAAATTTAGCGACAGGAACCTCTCTGAATATCTTATGACAGCCAATGCATCGTTTACGCTCGGATTTAAGTTCTAAGAAAGATTTGGTACTTGGTACAAACAATTCAGAGTCCATAGTTTGATTAACAGTTTCTAAACTTGTATTAGGAGTCTCAGAGTCATATGTCAGCATACATGAACAGTTTCTGCTAAAGTCACTTATTTCCATGTGTCCTATTTTCAATTCGGCACACTCTTCATGGCCAAGCATTTAGTAGACTTGAGTGTGATTCTTAGGGCATAGTTTTGCCTTGTGACCAGGTACGTTGCAGCTGTAACAAGCGAGTTTCATTCCATGGCGACAAACTCGTTCTACATGACCTGGTTCTCCGCAGTTGAAGCATCCTAATGATCGCTGACTTAAAGGATTGGTTCTGTAATGGGTTGCTCTGTGGTTGTATGGTTCAATTTGTGGTCTCTGGTTCTGACAGTTTGTGGTCTGTGTGGTTCTACAGATGTTGATAAACTTGCAGTGTAAGCATTTCTTTTGAAGATTGATGGGGAAAAGCTTTCAAAGTTTTCTAGGAGTTTTACTATACCAGTATTATTTTGATGAACCTTATCATGATATAATGATGAATCAACTTCTCCATTCCCAGATTTGAAACAGGCACCGTTGTCGATATAGGTGCATCCCATTCTATCTGCTGCGGATTGGAGTTGGTAGTTGATGGAACCAATTTCACCCTTCTTGTTATCTCTACGTGGGCAAACACCGGAAATGATTACTTTAGCTTGAGGTGCGATTCTCTGTTTCTGTTGGGCAGTTTCTGAGCATGCTGTAGTGATAGCATCTATTGATATAGAATTCTTCACATCATTCGTACCTGCATGGATGATAATAGTGTCACAGTCTCTCATGTAATCTTCCATATTTTTTGCTGCTCTCGTTATGTCAGGGAACATTGCTCCTGGAATTGTTATAACATCAGTGTTGTTGAGTCTCCTAGGACGTATGTTTCGTAGCATAGACTAAGACTAAGGGACCGGACAGAATTTACGGCAGGGGGGGGGGGCCTGGGGAGAAATTATCTCTGACTTGTTTTTTTTCCTGGCCCCCCCATCCACTGTGACCAAAATTTCACAGCCCCCCCTTTCAAAAGTATAAACATTTCATGGCCCCCCCCCAAAAAAAAAAAGAAAAAAAGTGCACAATATCCTGCCCCCTACAATAACTAAAAAGAGTACAATTTTTTTTGTTACTGTAGCACAACTGTAATATTTCTTTTGGTACTACTATTATGTTACTATTTCAGCCCAAACAACTTAGTAGTTGTAGAGGAAGTTTTTTAGAAAACAAAACAAAATAAAACATTTTGACCATACATGTAATCATACACATGTGGTATAATCTTGTGTATTTCCCAACTAGACACCATAAGTAGTCATCACTAAATACCAAGGCATTTGATGTGGTGGTTTTAACTGTCATTCACTGATACATACACAGAAACACAGACACAGAGTTAAACACACATTCACATGCGTGATTTGTGAAAAACTGTAGTGGGGACATTTGTGGGGAGTATCTAAGAACATCACATCACCTACATAGTGTATTCAAATATCTATTTATACTCATAACACAATAACTATCTAATGTCAGACATTTGTGATGTCATGAAGTGCTAGCAAACTAAGGATTTTATGCAGCTTTCACTTTCCTACACCAAATGCATTACCAATACAACTGTAAATGTAAGACATTTGTGACTTCATGTCACTGATGAAAAAACACTTAACACCACACAGACATCTAAATGCTTTACAATATTTAGTACAGATAGATGCATTTGATGATGCTGAGGAGGGAAATAGTTTAATTTCACTGGTTTTAGATAGAAAGAAAGAAAGACAAGTCTTGCCTCATATCTTCAGACTCTAGTGAGTCTGAGAGTGAAACTCAAGAATAGTGTCAAGGAAAGAAATAAAACACCTATCTAAATTAATCTGGCCAGACGTTTTTGTATTTACATTTTTCACCAAAAGGTCACTTTTTAAACACATAAATTACAGGTCCTATGCTAGAATATTACCATATATATATATTAGGACCTGTAATGTATCCTTGATGGTAATTACACACTGAACCTGTTTCCACAGTGCTAAAATGTATGTATGTATGTATGTATGTATGTATGTATGTATGTATGTATGTATGCATGTATACATATGTGTGTGTGTGTGTGAACAACTTGGAGTATATAAGAGTAATTAAGGGTGTATCAAATTAATCTTGAGTAGTGTTTTTATGCTTCACTAAATACAAACGTACACACTTCCATTTTAATACATAAATGAAAGTGTAGACATTCAATATTAAAGGCGATATCAAGTGCTATCTCATGCAATGCTAAATTTTCTAACATATTAATTTTTTTCAATGACAAAATATTTCGCGGCCCCCCCCCTTTCAAACCATGAGAATTTTCATGGCCCCCCCTTCAAGCCTCCCATTTTTTTCATGGCCCCCCCAATTTCTCCCCAGGCCCCCCCTCTGCCGTAAATTCTGTCCGGTCCCTAAGAGTCGCCAATGATGAAGTTTTTTTTTTGTTTTCTTCATGATAGTCTCTCTTTGAGGATTACTGTTGTGTGTTTGGTAAATTGTTGACTCTGAGTTGTTGGATGTTGGCGGTTTAGATATTTTTGTGACTTCCAGTGGTATGAAACCCTTCGAATTCAAGGCTACTAATATAGAAGCGTTAATTTTGTGTTCAGACTTGATGTTCGTCTCCTTTTTTTTTATATTTTCAGATTCTAACAGAAAAGAATTAAGGGAGGTTCTTTACCACAGTCCCCAAAGTCAACATAGAAGGTATGTATGTGGATTGCTAGTATTGGTATTTCATGAATTCACTTGAAATCAGTGCTCTCCTCAATTTTATCTTACTTTTGGAAAAAAGTGCTGTTGAATTGTCTGAAACTTTTATTGTAATCAATTTGTTTTGTTATTTTTGACTTTATATTATGTTACTGTACTTGCTGAAGTACTGTTCATGTATAATCATCTAGTGAAAGCGTAATGTAGAAATTGTTATTTGTCGACAATACCATGAATTGTCTGACTCTCTGATCTCATTTATTCAGTATATATATATATATATATATATATATATATATATATATATATATATATATATATATATATATATATATATATATATATATATATATATATATATATATATATATGGAAGTCCAGTTTAATAGTATATGCAGAAATATCAATAACTAGTAAACATGTATGTACTTTAGCTAGAATCATGAGTCGTTCGTTTCAAATATAAGTATTTCTTCAACAAATAAAAAACTAATACATTACATAACGATAACGTAACATAAAGATGTGATATTGAGGCTTTCAAAGTGACCACTGTAATAGTGAATTTGTCTTCCTTTTTAGCTCCGCTGTCAGCGAAAGCTGAAAGCGTAGCTTTAGGTATAGGTGGGTATTGAGGTATAGAGAGTAGAGTGAATCATAGGTGTCCGTCAAACTTTTATATTTTTACTATCTACTCCGGAAGTGACAGTCGGAATTCTTCGATATTTGGTGTGCATGTTCCCTGGGGTGAGGCTATTCAGATTTGTTCATGCCAAGTTGATCTGTGCCATTTTCAATTTTTTATGATTTTTTTTCATAAAATGTCATTTTCATCAACTCCTTGAAAACCTCTTATTATATTGCTTTGATATCTGGCGTGTTGATGCGCAGGGGGTAGCTTACTCAGATTTGTTAATTTCAAGTCAGCACATCCTCATTTTTATTTTTTATGATTTTTTTTTTGTAATTTGAAAAAAAAATGAATATGTTAATGAGCATAATGACCGACGCCATATTGGAAATCAGTCGACGAGACTTTAAGTAAACTGCCACTTTTCAAAAGACACTATTGACGTCAAACAAGCAATGTAATATGTGCTATAGTCATAATTCTACGCATTGGGCGCCCAAATGACAAGCGTTTGTTCGAAACAGGGTTGTAAACTTCAAATCAGTCCGCAACATCCTCATTTGCATACTCTATCCTGATTCGACCAGAAGCTGAAGGTGACCTCATTTGACCGAGCGATTTTCCACAGCAAGTATCTTGAGTATCAACACAGGACGTTCTTGGTACTCACTAAAATCACACTTCAGACCCACTATAAAAGTGTGATGTTTTCAGATAACATGTAACTTGTGGTTAATTCTATATTGTCGTGCAATTTGGAATGACAGTGAACCAGAATTCAGACAACTTGCGTAAGGAAGGGCATGCCAGACATGCGGTTGAAGTTATGGCCGACAGTTCACATGTAAAGTTAAACGACATGAACGTGTCTTGCCTTTCCAAAATGCAAATATTTGGCAAGTAAAAATAATTAAAATAATTACAACTTTAATTTGGCGTCAGACTTTGCATTATGTTTTGCGTATCTTTCCCCGTTTTACATGTAAATCCGAAAAGGTTCTCTCTCATCATGTCATCAGTGTCAGTGATCATACCGCGCGGGGCTGCTTTGAGTACGAGCGAAGTGAGGCATGTTGAGGTATTTTGTTGAGAATTATAAATATTGCGAAATGTCAAGTACAAGGTTTAAATACAATGGAATGATGAAAAAAATGGCAGAGTCTGCTGACAGGCGCCGGTCACAAGAAACACTGTGAATTAAAATATCAGACGATGTATGTATTAATCGCCGACAATCCACCCGTATGCACGAGGGACTAACCCGGAAGCAAGTCGTTGTCAGCCATACGTTACAGTGGTAACATCGTCCGAGAAATCGCTGCGTTCAGCGTGTCATTATTCACAGAATTGTTGTTTTCGAGTGAAAACCCGTCTTGAATTGTATAACTCTAACAAATGAAGACATGTCAAGTTATATTTTGAAAGTTGTATCGCTAGTTTGAGACGATTTTCTCACGTACTATAGTACTATCGAGGCTTACTTGGAAGTAGTAGGACCTTACTCCAGTTCATCGGGAAGTTTAGCCAGTCCGATAATTCTTTCTGGTTTAGTTTACAACACTTTTGATCAATCACGCAGATTTTGTTGTTGTGATGAAAAGAAATAAAAAAAAAGATCATTTCAACCATTTCGTTGTGTTTTCGTTGTGAAAGGTAACCGAACATGAACGAGTGTTACCACTGCACTGTAACGTATGGCTGAGAATGACTCTCTTCCGGGTACTTGAGATTGTCGCCGTACGGAAACTAAGATGGCGATTAATACATTTCTTCCCTATATATATCTACCACAACTAGTACAAGTTGAATGTTGTTGACTTTGTAAATTTGTTAGAAAATTGAAATTCAAATTGCCTCAAAATTATTTTAGATCCCTAGTTTATTTCATTCATCATTAAAATTTTCCAGGGTTACAGCTGTAAGACACTGGAATTATTTATAGCCAACCTCAAAATCCTCTTTTTTTCTTTTTCTTGTGTGCATTTCCCAGTCATTTTTTTCTGAGATTTTGTGCAATTTTTCATAACAGTAGATTTTTGTTATAAAATGGTGACTATGGTATAAAAGTACAATACATTACCAACTTCTGTGTAAAATGTGTTTTATAGTGAGACATCATATGAAACCACTAACCACTTTATTGCATCGCTAAAACAAAACTGCATAGTGAAGACCTGAACCACTTCTACATGTCACCAAAATAAAAAATTAAATTAAAAAAAAAAACAGCGGAGCTATTCTGACCGATAGGTCACTTGTTTTAATTTGTATAGATATCTGTACGGATCTCTGTAGACCAAGACAATATGTCGAAAGACTGTCAGAAACAAGTGAGGAAAGTGGAGCAAGCAGACA
Organism: Glandiceps talaboti; assembly: GCF_964340395.1. Taxonomy (NCBI): domain Eukaryota; kingdom Metazoa; phylum Hemichordata; class Enteropneusta; family Spengelidae; genus Glandiceps; species Glandiceps talaboti. The sequence goes on from NC_135553.1 coordinate 17,510,335, forward strand.
ATCTTGAAGATTGTACCCAACCACACGGAACGTCTTTAAAGCAAGACAATATTCCATGTGATGAATTGGTAGTGTTTAAGATAGTATTGCCATCCCACCACCCCCCCGGTCGTCATATCCAATGTCATAAAAACCAGGCACTCTTCCAAGCTATTCAAGAGTCTGGTAAATCACCTATATCCTGTGATAAAAGCATACCAGAAGTATTGGATGGGGAAAATGTTGATTATGTACCAAATTTAGGAATCCCTGCACAATTTATAAAAGGGAAACAAGTACGTATCACTTCACAGAAATGTCTTGATAAATATTCAAATGAAAGAAGGGAATACGAGGAAGGTCACCTCCCTAAAGATTCAGATCACTTCTTCATTCGTTTTGGTAAAGGGTGTGTTCAGAAACGACAATTAACATATCAACAACAAAGTTACTATATGAACACTAGATTACGAGTTGATTTCCTTCAAGGAGAGTCTTTCCAAAATGCTTTGTGTAAAGATGGTAGATTTAAAATAGAGTGTCTTGATAATTGTGAGCTCACTCATATTTCTACAGACAGTGTTGTCTCTTTAAGCTATATTGTGTCAGGAGAGTACATACATGCCGAATTCTATCTTAACTGGACACTGCAAACTGCAGGTCAGAAATCTAGTAGATCTTCTTTAAACTCACCTGAAATATCTTCCGTAAAAAAGGGAAAATTTGAAGATGATAATGACTCTACATGTGAGGTTACTAATAATCCGACATGTACTTCATCATCAAATTCAAGCAGTACACATGAACAAGCTGAAGGTATCCAAGTAAATGTGTTCACTGATCAAACCTTCACCTTAGATGATGTGAAAAGGGTCCTATCAAAACATTTAGGGTTAGATTTTGAAGAAAAGGAAGATAAAAGAATTGATAATGCCAGAAGGAAAAAGATAGATGAGTATATGATTAAGGAATTCAGTCATTCCTTCCAAGCAACACCTGTTAGTGTGATTGAGAGATATAAGAAATCAACAGGCATAATATTTTGGCCTGGTGGCCACAGTTATGGCAATGGTACTTGTATACGTTTAGGGAGCAGGTATGTGATAACAAACCAACATGTTGTTGAAATGATTATGAAGGCCAAGGTTCAAGGTGGATTTTCTTGGTCAGATGTCAAGATAGTTTTTGGCTGGATTGAAGGAAATGATCCTGCTAAAGAAATATCATGTTCTATCAAACCTGTTGATGAAAACATCTCCATCTTTCGTGATGAAATCAAAGGCCTAGATTTTGCAGTTTTGGAAGTTTATGCACTTGACAAGTCAGACTTACCCCCACCAGTAGGGAGTTATATTTCTGACTTTCCCCAATCCAAGAGCTCTCTGTACATTGCTGGTCACCCACATTGTAAACCCCTGTTGATAGATACACACTGTGTTGCGTTGAATATTCAAGAAATGAAACATTTTCCACTGTGTTGGAAAATGGGACATTATCTTGAAGATGGTGTTAGTAAGGTTGAGCAAGCCCTAGATCCAACACGTCCCATTTATCAAACCTGTTTATTTGGAGGATCATCAGGTGCACCCGTTTTTACAAATGAAGGTGAATTAGTTGCAATGCATGCACGAGGATTTCTTTTCAATGCAGGATTTACTATTAAGAGTGAATTTGAGCAAGGTGTCTCTATGCTAGCCATATTTCACCATATATATAATTTCATCCAAAAACAGACAACTGGAGATACACACACTATGTATGAACAGGTCTTCAAAGACTTGTTTCCTACCTATGAATACCTATTGGAGAAGAATGTAGTTGTCTAGTTACAAGATACTAGAAGCATAGACACATTTCTTCTCCACTATCTATGATAGAAGTTATTTGCTGGCTAAATTACTGGGATCTCCAGCCATGGGATTTATTGCTTCTAAGGTGATGTTCCCTGTCATAGTCCCCATTGACAGAAAAATGTCACTGCAGATGGTGAGGTGAATGAAAATATAGATATGGGAGTAATACTAGATAGAACAGTGTATGTTAAAATACAGACAAGTAAGAAATTTCTTACTTCTCTGTGGTTAAAAATACAATATTTTGCAAAGTTTTATAGCATCTTGTGAAGACTTTCTACTGAAGAAATCTCTATTCTGAAATATAGTTGTATACTGTGTTTTAATAATATGCAGGAAATGCATGCATAGCAATATTTAACTATATGAATCATTTTAGTGAACCAGTACACTGTCTTTTGTTACTTCTGAAAACTTTAAAAGCACATTGTGTGATCATCCATGTAAAAATTCTGTCTAGATTTTTTGTGCCATTGTCAGAAATGTTAGTGCTTTTTAGATTTGTAGATGGTTAAAGATTTTCTTACTAAGCAGATGTTTTAAGTACTATAATTTAGGAGTCAAATCGATAACGTGTTCTCATTTTACCAGGATAAATGTTATAAGTTAGGCAGCTCAAGTTTACTGTTTGAGATTGACTTATTTAGAGTGCCTTTATAGTTTTTCAAGGTTGTGTTTTTATCGTCAGTGTAAGTGTAAAGAAATTGTAGATTCAGTTTACTATTACTACTTCAGATTTGCCCAAACATTGAGTTTAACAATATTGTATACACTTTGGACGTCATTGATTGTGTCTACAATTTTGCTGTACTTTTTTGAAATATAAGGATTGCCCTTATACTGCTAAGTTTCTATTACAGTGTAACCTTTGATACTTAGTGGATGTTAATGTTGTACAATTTATTCACAAAGCACTTTGTGGAAGATGTTATTATATGCCAAACAGTAACAGTTCTGTGACGGCCATATTGTTACCAGAGTACAATATCTCTAAAAATGAAATAAATATTGAATTAGAAGATTTTTTTGTGTGATTTCCTTGTTTATTAAAGCACAACTGTTAACTGAACATCAATAATGCTATTGAAATGGACAATGTGTCTACGTGTGTGTGTGTGTCTGTCTGTTTACGTGTGTGTGTATCTATGTGTCTGCCTGCCTGCCTGCCTGTCTGTCTGTCTGTCTGTCTGTCTGTGCATGTGTTTGTGCTCCGATTGGTGTGTGTGTGCATGTCTGTCTGTCTGTCTGTCTGTCTGTCTGTCTGTCTGTCTGACTGTCTGCCTGCATGTCTGTGTGCATGTCTGTCTGTCTGTCTGTCTGTCTGTCTGTCTGTCTGTCTGTGTGCATGTCTGTCTATATATATGTGTGTGTGTGTTGTGTGTGTGAGTGCGTGCGTGCGAGCTTGAGCCAAATTATACGCAAAAACAAGTATTGGTGTTTTACCTGTCATTGATGATAATGTATCACTTTATAAAAGCATGGCAGTCAGAGATGAAAATCCGTCAGAAGAAAACCTAGAATCTGATTATTACCCCTGAAGTTATTACTTTGTTTTACATATTGAAGATATAAATGTAGTAGTAAATCAAAATTGGCAAGACTGAAATACAATGGGCCCAATGTATAAGTTGCATACCGTACCTCGTATATATATAACCCAGAAAAATGAGGGACATTATGATATTAGGGTTATAGCTGTCAAACTTGGTTAGACGCTCTATTGAGAGCTAGATTGGCTCTACTGCCCCTTCAGGTACACTAAGAAATGTGTATTACAAACAAGAAAAGACATAAAACGACATGGTCACCCATAATAAGGTGGTGATCACTGTACGGTGACAGCTGATAGCTTTCTTTCTAAGAACGTCGACCGTGTGAGTCGTCATAGGTTGTATGGTTAAAAGTAGTTTTCTTTCTAAAATCGAATTTTTTTTCAAAATCGACATCTCAAATATTTCACATTTAATGTGAAATATTTGATTTTGAAAACTTGTCGATGATATAGTTTGATCGGTCGGCGTGAATGAAATAAAAACTCAGCTATTGGATATTTATTGTTCTTTATTGGCTAAACGAAATACTTTTGTTCTTTATTAGTTTTTGTGTTTTGAAGTCCTGTATAAAGATTACATATATTAAACAAACTTGTAGTGTTAGTGGATGAAACAGACCGCTATAGCTTAAATCTGTTAAACGTCTTGATTTCGTTTCGTAGAGGAGTTATGTTGAACCTCGTTCTCAGATTTAAGAAGCAACTTGCAAGTTTTGCAGTTAATGTTATTAGTTTACTTCCTAGCATCTACACTGATTGGGGTTGTTATCTCCACACTCAAACCAGGGGCTGTCTTTCTTTGGTTTAGTATATGAAGCAGGCCATGACGAATAGAGTAACTGGGATTTCAAGTTGGCCCGGGGGTGTCCCCTAGTTGTTTAATGAATGTGTTTATATCTGTTTTTGTGTTACGTTTGGGATAATTCGATATAATAAGTACAGTATAGCTACTTGAGTACAAAAAGTGTCGACTGGTTTCTGCAGTAAATGAGTACAACATATAGTCTCAATCTTAGTCAACTAGTTTCGCACTTCAGTGCATTTTTCAAAAAAGTGTCAACTAGTTTCACACAGCACCATAGCTCATCGATTTCAGTTTGTCCTTGCCGATCTCCTAACACCAAAAATAAGGTTGAATGGGTTGCATTAGTTTTACGCGACAGAAATATCACCAGATTTCTCACTGAAAACACGTTTTGTGATGTCAATATATAGAAAACTTATATACATGTACTGTCAATTTTACATGTTTAGGTTATGACGTTAGTTTTGCCAAAAAGGTAATGTACATGTGTCAGGATATCAAAGCGATTTTCCGTCTGTGATCACAGAGATAGGACAAAAATATCTACTTGAACGATTTACACCAAGGCCTTGATATCAGGCCTATTGCACGATTAGCTGATAGGTGGCGCTACACATGACAGCGAACTTGACTGGGTCACATTACCCCCAAGTTACCAATTCCTGTATTTATACAATATAAACGAGTTATATGGAAATACATGACCTCCCCAAAGCTAAACTCCAACTCAAACCCTGCCAACCACGTTTACTAACCTACAGTACAGCCTCGACTAAAATTTGCTCAAGATTTGGAAATATTCAAATTAGGAAATTTTCAAGACCAAAAACAGTAAATTTGTATACTAGTAGAAAACATATTCAGTTATTTGGATTAATAACCATTCAGAGAAGAGAATCTAAGATCATAGAACAATTAATATGTAGAACTTTATATCTACTGGCAAAATGAATATGTAAAATTATAGTATATCAAATTGAAAAAACCCTACGAAACAGCGGTGCTATAAGCTAAACAAGCTTTTATCTTAATTTAGCTAAAATCGTCGTTGTGTTTTTGGTATTATAAAATTATACAGGGCTGTGTGGCATGGCATTGATCAAATTCAATTCAAATCAATGCAAAGTGCGCTTGTACATATATGAACAATTATCTAGGTCGTCAATTGTAAGGTCACATGACGTTTCATTCATTCAATGTTTGTGTGTGTGTTGCTAAGACGTGTACGTATACATGTATGTATGCCAGTGTTCACGATGTAAGGAGTGTCCCCGTCAAGACACAATGAAATGACATGTGTGTTAGCTGAAGTAGTTTGCTGTTGTAGCGACGTCTCAAGAATAAGGGTCTCCAGGTATTTATGTAGCTACACAGACCCGCTTTCCCTACGATATTCCATGTCGTAAACAGACATGGAGGAAAACGACGGAAAGAAATCCCTACGAAAGGTTCAGCGTGCTATCAGTTTCATTCATGGCGTGCGAAAAGAAACGAAGGAGAGACGTATTGTACGAGTGTTTTTCAGCTCTCCGTTCAGAGGTCTTGAACAGGAACGTCATGAACTGACGAAGAAATACTGGCCTAGATTGTCCAGTATGTGCAGCAAAGCTGGCTACGAATTCGTACCGGTTGATTTGAGATGGGGTATCACTTCAGAGAAGACATCTAATGCTGGTACACTGGAAGTGTGTCTGAGAGAGGTCGACAGAAGTGACCTTTTCGTTGGATTTTTTGGACAGGTGAATATTAAATGATGGCAAAATAAATATTTACTCATAATATATATCATATATAAATGGCTGTTTTGTAAAAAATAAAGCCAATGTTAAATATCTCGACTTTAAAATGAATCAAAGTTACCGGTCAACGGATGTAATCGATAATAGATCCATGTATGGTTCAACTCGAGTACTGATATCAAAGCATGATATGTCGATTTGTTCCGTTTACAGAGTGAGCATAAAATCGCCATAATGCGCTGACAGTTTTATGATAGTACATTGTCACTGTGACCTTGCTTTCAATGGCAGTTTTTGAATTCAGACTAAAATCGTGTAGTTTATTTAGTTATGCGATGCTATAGTTCCCATTTATTAGTTGGCTACTAAATATGTTTTAGAAAGTGGAATAAAATCAACAATTCTTTTTATAAAACAAATAACACAAAACAAGCGAGGAAAAAGTGAAAATCATCCGCTTGAATGATTGTTTAACTATGTGATTAGCTTTTTTAGGTCATGAGTTCGAGAAAAATACGTTTTGAGAAGAAATATTAAGAATGATAATATAATTAATTGTCTGCTAATTAACTACCATAACTTTTTATAATTTGAATAGAATAAACATAAATGTCACTCAATTTCATAATGCATGTATTTCATCGACCTATTATAGCGATATGGATGGAACGGGGAAAAGGATGAACTCTTACAGAGAAGTTTTGACGTTGCAGCAATCAAGTATCCGTGGGTGAACCAGTACAGAGACCGTTCCGTTACTGAATTAGAGTTTCTTCATGGTCATCTCAATCACCCTGGCAACAAGCCGGCCTGTTTCTTCTTCAGAGACAAGGTATGATCTTAATTACCTTAGCAACAAACCAGCTCGTTTCTCCATCAGAGACAATAGAAGCTCAAGGTAGAATCTTAATCACCTTAGCAACAAACCAGCTCGTTTCTTCTTCAGAGACAAGGTATGATCTTAAGTACCTTAGCAACAAACCAGCTTATTTCTTCTTCAGAGACAAGCTCAAGGTAGAATCTTAATCACCTTAGCAACAAACCAGCTCGTTTCTTCTTCAGAGACAAGGTTTCAGTGATCTTAAGTACCTTAGCAACAAACCAGCTTGTTCCTTCTTCAGAGACAAGGTATGGTCTTAATTACCTTAGCAACAAACCAGCTTATTTCTTCTTCAGGGACAAGGTAGGGTAGTTCGCAAGATTGAATCATATTTGGTTTTTTTTTTTCACCTACGCGTAAGGTATACAGTGACACGGAGAGTTCCATATACATGGCATTGTATGGTCAATTGAACGTGAAACGTTATTGTCGCAATCGGTAACTTAATTATAATATATATTTTTTTTCATTTGATTCAGGAATATGATGATGGTATGGAATCGAGGCTATGGTCATCAGGTGATGACGATGAAGCGAGCAAATATACCTCAAATACAGACGGAGCCAGTGCTGGTCAACTATTGAATGACCTCAAAGAGAAGGTGAAAGGAACAAAAGATAAGGTAAGTTTGTAAGTTGGATTAATGATGATAGATTAACATGTGACGTAACTTAGGGTTGAAATCCGCGCAATTCATTTCTGTACGTTTATTTGCATTAGATTTTATTTTCCATTAGTAGATGCGTGTCGTTGAATATCATATCTAAGACTATTACACGAATGAGAAGCTAAACATACCGACTGTATAATATTCCTAAGTTAAAGACATCTGTGTTTATCATTCGTCACTTTGGGGTACTTACGTTACTCTAATAAAGATAACTTTGGAAAATATCAAAATATGAATAACTTTATAGCCGCAAAAACATTCTCTCGCATACCTACCAGTAACACGAAATATATACTGAGATGTTTTCGTAAAATATTGTGAAATTATCATCATACGTTATTAAAATGGATATAATTGAATTAGTCGATAATTTTATTTTTGTTAAATGGTTGCTATTGACAAATTGAACTGTAATTTAATAGTTTCACTACATAGGCCATTCGTTGCAAATCGTTCCCATACAATCACTTTTAAACAGACATTGATGGCGCTGTTCTTGTCTATTGCAGTGCTTTGAATTTGTAGAAGGTTATGCTGACCCCCACACTGGTGCAGCATTGATGTTTGAAGCTGTCAAGAAATACCTAGAAGAAACCGTACTAGCTAATCCAGCTGAAGAGATTTCTGATCGTGAAAAAGAAACATTGCTTCATAATGCTTACTACATGAGTCGACTTGGAGTCGGTGCAAGACGTGAGTACGTTGGGGGAGATGAGTACTTGAAGGAAGTGGACAGACACGTACGAAGTGATGTAGAAGGCTACACAGACAAACCGTTGTTGGTTCTCGGAGACCCAGGTAAAATAACAACAACGCTGCCCTTGCACTGTTTGCAAAATGAATCTTATATGTAAACAAATAACGTAAAATGCATGCAGAACAATTTGAATAGTGGCGCTTGCTTTCGAAAGAAGTAGAGAAACTTGGAGTTACTAAAATATTAACATATTGAGAATGAGAGAGCAAGTATTATTTACGGCGGGGGGCGGGCGGGAGGGGGGGGGTTAGGAATCGCCTTGCGATTTTAAAAAAGCACCCCACCCCTCTGGGAAATTTATGGGTGCCCCCTCCCGCGCTGAAAACTTTCGGAAACAATTAAAAGGACATGCTTGAGGCTATTTGCATGTAGGACCCCCTGAATATTCCTCCGAACCCCCCCCCCCCCGATCGTAAAAAATGACGGCGCCCTAAGAAATGGAAACGATAGAATATTCCATCGTTTGACAGTATGACGTTTTATGACAGTCACACTTATTAAACAAATTTTCCGATCAAAGATAGATTAGCTCAATCCACCCAACCCAAAACACAGTTGCCTTTTTCAAAGTAAATAACAATGTTTGTAATGATTTTACAGGTTTTGGTAAAACAACTCTCTTGGCAAACTGGTTGCATAGACACAAGGAAGGACACCCGGATGACGTCACTGTTTATCATTTCGTTGGGTGTGCACCGAGAAGTACACGTAAGTAATAGAATGCATTGTATAATGCTTCCTGTTCTTAGCATCCCTCATTTCTCGCCCGACCTCCCATCTACCCCACCCATCCTCGCAGCGCAGTACCGAATATATATTTTATATTAGTATATAATCTTAAAATTGTTAGCTTATTTAGTTTTATCTTTATAAGTTATCTAATGACGTATGACTAAAATGTAGTCGTCAATTCATTTAAATATAAATTTGTCACAATATGCATTTTGATGATGATATAGTAATAGAAAATATACCAATAGATACACACGATAAGGTATATATGATAGACTAATTAGCTTTCAATTTGTTAAACTTTCTCAATTTGCGATACAATCTTAGATATGTGAGATGAACGTCTCGATGTTAAAGTATATCTTTTATTGCGAGCAAAATACAACAGTGTTTGACCAACTGTATCCAGTTAGCCTGTCTCAAGCTGTACGACGGCCTACTATAGCAGTAAGTTTCCCTATTGATCACAGACACAGTGTAATCTTTCACTCCCTGATGTTTAATTAGTGTACATTTCACCAGTGGTGTTTTAAGTAGAGTCTTCAGGATAGGGACACTGTGGGATATCTAATCTGGTAGTTGCAATGTTGTATTGTGTTCTAGTTGCTAATTTAACATCGAATGTTGGAGTTGTTTGTTTACTGTCTGAGTGAACTGAGTGAGTGTATGTGTGTCATATTATCTGTGTAGTGACTAGCCAGCCTTGGTCTTGTCAACAATTTGTTTACTATTAAATATCAGGGAATGAAAGATTACACTGTGATCAATAGAGAAACTTGCTGTTAGTAGGTAGTTTTAGCACAGCTTGAGACAGGCTAAGAGATATACAATTGGTCGAACATTGTTGTACATCTGTAGATTGTAAACATCAAAAGATGGATTACAATAACAAATCGACAGATCATGATGAAACTTTTTAGAAAACTGGTAGCAAATAAGATAGATTTTATTCAGATAACCAAACTGAAATTTTAGCTATATACTATAAGTTGGGTGAATCTAAACACTTGACAATTTTCATTTTCTATTAATTATCAAAGAGGAGAAAGACATTCTAGTGAGGATGATAAAAGAACTGACTCTTCAGTTCGAAGAAAAATGCGGTGAAGAAATCGGAGACGATAAATCACAAAAAGATGAAAAGAACGACAACGAAGTGACTAAGGAAGAAGATTCCAAGAAGGATTCATCATCGGACCCAACGTCTTCAAAGAAGAAGAAAGACTTGAAACATAGATTTAAGGACCTAAGTGACAAGAAGACATATGAACTCCTTCAAGAACTTGATAAGATTCTACAGAAAATTTCGGATAGTGGTAAACGTGCAGTAATCATTATTGATGCATTGAATAAAATGAATGTTACACATGAGACGAGAAAGGTTGGTTTACACAGTTTTACCTCTATCAATGCTTATTGTACCTTATCACTGATGATGGACACTGGTCTGTCTGTCTGTCTGTCTGTCTGTCTGTCTGTCTGTCTGTCTGTCTGTCTGTCTGTCTGTCTGTCTACCAGTCTATACCTTAAATAGACTTGTTAGATTGAAAGTGAAATAGAGGGAGAAATCCTTACAGTCTTTGTAAATTGATACATTTAAGAGTTTATATTTTTGTCATGTTCTCTTCAATTGTCTGTTTCCTTTTCCTTTGTATAATGATAGGCAGTGGTCCTATTCGTGTTGAATAAATTTGCTAATTAAATCAACGACCAAGTCTATGCATATTTGTATTTCGGGGTTTCCCTTCTCACGTATGATCATTCACCAAACTGCATTTAGTGAGTGACGTTTGCATGTTATGACATACAGGTATAATACCACAATTATGCACTACATGAAATGCTAATTTCAGAACAATTTGATATCATTCGTTGTAGGAACTGATTTGGTTACCTACCGAACTACCAAAAGGTGTGTCGATGTTAGTGTCCAGTCTAACTAGTGATACTAGTAAAACAAAGGTATTGATTGAAGAACGTCACTGGGATACATTGGTTGTAGGACCACTTAAGATGGAGGACAGAAAAATTATGATTAAGGTATGGTCTGTAATTGTTGTCGTTAATTTTTCTTTATTTTTTCGAAAAATACATGTAAGTTGGTTCAGAAAGAAATATATCGATGAAACAGCTGATCTTAAAAATCCCAAATAATTATAGAATCTACCAACAAATGTAAAGTCACGGTTTAAAACAATATACGTAGTGTTGTTGAGACTTAACACAGATATTGACTCTTTGTTTAGTCATGGTCAACGTATAGTTATTTTTCCTTTTCAGGAACTACTTGCTCTGCGTGGAAAAGAGTTGACACCTTCCAGTATAGAAATGATTGTGAGTAAGGAACAGACGGCAAACGCCCTCTATCTGAAGACTTTTATCCAGGTAAATCTATGATACGCATACCATGAAACCAACACTTTCTGTCTCAAACAATTACTTTTCCTACCTGTAGATTGTATGTACAATAAATATATGCGATAGACTGTAGTGTTATGCTCTGATCATTACTTTCTGTAAAAAGACCCATGTAACTTTATTATAAGATATATCGTGGTGGTGATATCTGAGATTGCTATGGTTTGATTATTAGATTACCGTAAAGATAATCAATAGGTGATAAAATAGATATGTCAATTTCCAATATTTTACTGATTGAAATCATCATCCTCAGGAGCTGTGTAATTTTGGAGATTTCTGGCGACTTGAAGACCACATCCAATTCCTTATGGGAGCCAACAGGTAATTGTTTTCTTTATATTTCTTGTAACCCTGATGTCTTCCACAAATGTGTGAATCTAATCTTTGACATAGACAGCAGTTTGAGCATTTAAATGACATCTGTCACAAAAGTGTACTCATTCTTCGATGACTATATCAAGATTCGTATTTGAAAGACTCGGTTCCAAACAAAAGAATGGTCCTTTTTCTTATGACTTCACCGATGAGATAACACTAATGCAAGAACTTGGGATTGAAATCCTGGCCTTTAGTTAGACTCGTGACGTACGATCAATGATACATGCGTACTGAACGTTCATGTACTTCAGGTCAATGAACTTTCGACGGATCTTCCATTAGTGAGAATCTCAAAAGTATACCATGCAGGAAAGAAAATTTTGGAAATTTGTTTCCACCCCATATTCCATCAAAGAATACAGAATCCCCAAATGTTGCTTAATTATTATATCATTTGTTATGTCTTAAACAGTACCAAAGAACTGTTTGCAAAGATATTGCATGGACTTGAAACTGATTTCAACTCAGCCGACTCCAAGGAGAACATAATATCTAAGGTAAAGTGGATATCTAACCAATTCTGTCTTGTCATAGCTAACACAATGGATATACTAGGCCAAAAGAATAGATTTTACCACAATTCTCCTCGGAGACGAATTAAAGGCATTTTGCACTATTAATTTTGTATTATTTTTTCAGATAATGTGCAGCATTCTAGTATCAAGACGCGGAGTATCGGATCAAGAAATTAAAGAAATCGCCAATATATCTGATCACGTGTGGTCAGCAATTTTTTTCTTGATGGAAGATTTCTTTATAGATAGGGCTGGACTGTATGAGTAAGTCAACTGCATTGTACATACAACGTGTAACAGATAACTAAAGCGTTTCAGCTACTTGCCCCATTCACTAAGAACGTTCGGATAAGGTGTAAAACAAAACTGTTGAATTATCAGCCCAGTAGTGGTCACTCTAAATGTACTCAAATTTGTAAACAATGTCACCCAGCAGACGAAACCCAACTGTATCACAAACAGAATGTTGACAAGTTTGATTGACAATTCATTCACTGTTTGAGACCAGCTAGGGTCTACCCTTCTCAATGAGTAAACATTGTATACGGATAGATTACATTTAGAGCTACCACTACTGAGCTGATAATTAAAGCAATCAATATATTGTTATTTTACTCCTGATATGAACGTTGTAAGTGAATGGGGCAAGAAGCTGAAATAGTTATCTGTTACGTGTTGTACTTAATTTCCATAGTAGATGATCAGTGATGATACTATGTTGCACTGACCGATGCAGCGATGTACACAGTTTAATCACTGCCGGAGACTTCTTGAAAAATCCCGCTCAGGTGACAGGTATTAAACTAGTCGAAGATTCAAGCCGCTTTTGTACACAGTAATTATTTAAAAGTATTTCGCTATATACGTCATGCATTTGTTATCTTACATTATTTGTCGTCAGGAGTGTATTCCCCAAAATAACATTACATTTTACTCCATTTTATTTCACTCAGTTTTGCGTATGACGAACTATCAGTTGCCGTCAGAGAAAGATACTGTAAAGATGAAAACACTTTTAAAAAGAAGGTTGCCATGGCTGCAAGTTTCTTTGAGAAGAAACTAAATGTAAGTTATCTATGTAAGGAAGTCCGACGTGAAATACAAACCGACAGACAGACAGACAGGCAGGCAGACAGACAGACAGACCGACAGACAGACAGGCAGGCAGGCAGAGAGAGAGACAAACAGAGAGACAGACAGAGAGACAGAGAGACAGACAGACAGAGAGACAGAGAGACAGAGAGACGGGCGGGCGGGCGGAGTGGGAGAGAGAGACAGACAGAGAAGCGACAAAGACAGACAGACAGACAGACAGACAGACAGGCAGACAAATAGGCAGACAGACAGACAGACAGACAGACAGACAGACAGACATGTACAGAATAATAAAAGTTGTATATTCAAATACAAATCTTTATAAAAATATATTTCCTTAAGTTAACGTAAATATATTTGCATATTGTGTATCTGCATGCAAACAGTGGTCGTCTATTAGTAATAGTATTTGACAGGTGTCACAGCAAATACTTTAATTACGTAATGTTACAGAAACACACTACTGTAACAGTGCATTTCACTACCAGTTAATGAGTCTCGCGAAAATATCGCCATCTTAGACATATATATCAGTGAAGTCGTTAGCAAAGTCCGGCAACGTTCTGCTTCTGCCCTACAGGATACATCGGTGCTAAGGAGTCTATAATATTCTCCGTCAAAACTACAGATTGGGCAAACCATGTCTTCCTTCCTTTTTTCCTTTCTTAAAATCAAATCAGCGGTTAGAATTTTTTTTCAGAAATTTCTTAAAACTGACATCGAAGTTTTCATATTATTGCCAAGTTGAATAAATGTTAACAAATGAATGTCTTCATTCTATAAACGCATGCTGACATTTTCTGTACTCCCCTCCCCAGAGGAAAGCTGGCAACACGTAGATTCACGTAGCCTCTGGAGTCAACACACAAATTTTTTTTCCCTTTGATCCACCTCATCTGTTAGGTTACAAGATAACGTATTAACCATTCTATGCTGACATACATATTGGAGAATCGTTTTAAATTTTTATATGTTTTAAACAAATATTCACCTCATTTTTCTTTCAGACATTAGGACCACGATACGACAATGAAACTAATACTCTTCAAAGAATTGCTATAGAGCTACCATGGCATCTTAAAAAGTTGGAAGAATATGAGCGACTGAGAGAAGTTTTGGGCCATCTCGCAGTTTTCCTTTTTCTTTATCAATCGTAAGCTATATAGACACAGTTCTGCCCCCGTATCCTTTAATATGGAAAAGTGTTGTAATTGTCGTAAAACGCAGTTACCGTAAACAGGTGTGAATTTGTGCAAACGTATAATAGTTTTTACTACTCCATAACTACTGACTTGCCGCATGAGCCAAACATCAATTATATCATTGTCGTTAAAGTTATTGTAACTAAAATGAGGTCAAGAAAGAGTGAAAAGAGAGACAGTATCATCCCATCACCCATTCTACTACCTCCGTCTTTATTTGTCTTCCAAATATCTGTGTCTGTTTGTTTGCAGAACCAGTTGTACATACGACATGTATGGCTATTGGAACGCCATGGAAGCATCGGGTAGTCAAATAGCATCGTTGTATACGAGATCAATAGACAATCAGGTAGCTCTGATGTATACTGAAGGACTTGAAAGATATAAAGAGTCACTTTCACCTGCTAGGAAGGTAAGTCAATTTTGTAACCATTCCTATATGTTATCATATGACTGAAATTGAAAGAAATATGAACAACGTAAACACTCCTGCAAATACCACGAGTATATAGTCTAAAATCTTGGGTCATTGGGTTCTGTTAGTGAACATAATATATATATATATATATATATATATATATATATATATATATATATATATATATATATATATATATATATATATATATATATATATACATACATACATACATACATATATGAAAAGATACTGTTCTCATCAGAGCGTCTTTTTTCTTCTTTCGCTCTAATTTTATAATTTTTTAAATTCATTTTTGAATTAATTAATTAATTAAATAATTAATTTATTAATTTTGTGGTCGTTAGTGACACGTGCAATGTAAGCAGTACACCTGGGAAACCTCAGCCTAGTCGAAATGTTTCAAACAAAGTCATTTACACATCCATGATAATAAGCTACGGAAAATCTTCCTTACGGAAAGATATTGTAGACCCTTTCCTGTCATTTGGTAAGGAAAAATGACAACACATCAATCGTTCTAGATTCGTTCAGTGGAAGCAGAATTCAGGGAAACATATTAGTCACAGGTTTTTTAACAATTTTGCAAATTAGGTGAGTCGATACAACAATGTATTTTCTCTACTCCAGACGTTTTGTATCATATTTGGTTTTTGAAGGAATTATTAAGAAACAAATCAGGGTGCTTCGTTTGAATCATGCGTTTTTTTTCCCTATTTTTCCCATAGCTCATATACGTGGTGTACAGTGTAGCAGATTTTCTGACTTGTTTTGGGCATCCTAGGCATTCCGAACCATTCCTAAAGCGAGCTCTGAAGTTACAGGTATGATATGCGCACATGAATCAGTACACCCAGTTGTGCACGTTTAGTTTTTAACAAGCATCGTCCGTAGTCTGATGTTTGGAGAAGTGAGGGTTTGATGATTTTCCAAAAAACACAGCCCGAACTTTACTGGTAAAGCTCAATGTGCTGGTACATCGTTTGGAAAATAAATCATCATAACCGATGCATTTCAATTAGGAGCTTAGTAATTGTGAATTGTATCGTATCATTATAGGGCATACTCATACACTACGGGGAATTCATTCTGTCTACAGTGTCGACAATGTCTTCTCTACACTTTTTGATAGTTATAAGCACGGAGACGTTTATAACAATGGCATGTAGGAGACAGTGTTGCTCTGATCCTGAAATTTTATATTCTTGCACTATCAGCAATATCCTTTATTTACTACACTTTACAAAATATTGGACTTCACTTTTGAAATTTACACTCGATTCATTCATCTATACATATTATACCTAATAAAGTCGACGTCGCTATATTTGATCTTTCTTGTCAATTTCTTAGCTTTAGCACATATCGTGCTTCATTTCGAACTACTAGTATTGTTTATACCTTTACTCCTACCGTCCATGACAGAATGTGAGCGTTTGAAGAGTTTGTTTTACATATCTCTCATACTTTCATCTTATATATTATCTTACGTTAGTATGAACACAAAAACTATACGGGATAAATAGTTGATGAGAATCAAAGACTTGACTAATTAACTGTACACTTTTATTGTCATTATACCATGCACGAGACAGGTTCAACAAAAAAATACGGACTATATACTCTGGTCGTACTACGTCACGACAACGCGTGTCTACGTCACTGGTTCCGCTGTGTTCGTAATATGAGTAAAAACGTTCAAAATTGTTATTACTTTGATATTACTGGCGCTGGTATAATTATGTCATTCTCCAATATTTTTCTTCGTTGAGCCGGAAACTACTCGTGACCTAAAGGTTGTTACTATGTGTCGTTAGTCGAGAAGTGACAAAGGCCCGGTAAGAAAGAAAAATATTGGGGAATAACACCCAATTATCTAAATATTTTACAGAAATATGCATACAAGAAAGAAGAAATCTATAATGATTATTCCAAAGCAGATAGATACATTAATCTAATTAATGATTTGGCTTGTCTATACTGTGAGCTTGAACGTTTTGGAGAAAGTGAGGAATTACACAAGGAAAACTTAGAGGTGAAGGAGAAGTGAGTATTGCTATATTTATTCCTTTACCTCTTCAGTATTAATTACTAATCGCTCCCCTTGAAGTCAGACAATACAAAGCTTTATGTGTTACATGCAATACGCCCTACGGTTACAAAATACCTTTATAGAACAATACCTTTCAGTTGAAATTTCCCAATCATAGAGTTCCTTTGAACTTATCAGAGTCAACTGCTACCCCATAAAGACGTTGACGTGACATACCTTCAGAAGCAAAAAATGTGTCAATGCAATTCGATTCAGGCAATGTTGTGGTACCATAGAATTGACGAAGTAGCCAATCAGCTTACCCTTTTGGATGAGAGCTACCATACTTAATAACAGCTTTGTTTTTTATACTGTGACTAAACGAGGAGAACAAAAGTGACGTGATCTAATTTTAGAATGGAAACCCCTGGATTATTCACGGTGCTCCCTGTCCTGAACTTTCCTATTCATCGGTCAAGTTCAGGTTGGCAGTAGAATGTGGTTTTATAATCCCTGTGTATTATTTGAGTCTGTTCATTCTATTGGCATGATTCGTGGTCTAAATATTGACACTCAGTACGGAGTAGACTGATACGGGTTGAAACTGAGAAATGAGTATAAAGAAGATAGTGTCATCGTTAACATTTATTCACACCATAGACACACTGAAATGTTCACCCAAGGATCTATGTCCTCATCAATGATATCATTAAAAAAATGATTTACCTTCTAGGTTATTAGAGACATTGCCAAAGAAGTTTACCAAATCAGATATTGCTGTCACGTTCAATGGATTGGCCTTGCTGAATCAAGGCCAGAGGAAATACGATAAGGTGTGTGCATTTTTATTTGCTCGTTTCAAGTTACCGTTCATCGGTTCTGTTTGATGCAACCATGCAGACACAAACTGCATATTCTACATTGAGATAGCAAGATAGCCACTTAAACGTAAAGCAACTAGAGTCAGACACACAGGCGCCAATATTTGAAGCCTACATTTGATGGGAGTATCTGAAAAGGGAGCACGTTATTTCATTTCATTTACACAAAATGTGGCAAGAAACATGTTACTATCTTATTCTTAAAGTGTAGCATTTGCAGTTTCTTATTGGTTTCTGCGTAGTGGTGTCAAACAGCGCCATCAACGGTAACTTGAAACGGGCTGTATTTGCCTTTCTCGTGTATGTCTTGGCAGTTTTAACCGTATCTCATTACAAAACTAGTGCCCAAATAGTTCCCAAAATTCATCATATAGATGCATTACCAAAAAATTCAAACAGTATACTAGTGTATACACCACACCGACAGGTAAATTGTTAAAACTTGTAATATGTACTATTATATATATAGAATTGTAAAACAAAATCTCTATCATTTTCTCAATGTTACAGGCTATGGATTATTACAAGCAAAGTCTGGAAATGCATAAAGCAACTCTTCATGAAAACCATAGTTACATCGGAACTTCAAATAATAACATTGGAACATGTCTATTGAACCAAAAGAAGTATCGTGAGGCGATTGAATATTTCAATATAGCACTTGAGGTGAGTCTGTTTACTAAGCTAAACCAGTAATACTAGTAATAATTATTTTTAAATGACTGGGAATAAATTTGTTTGGATATTAGTCAGAGTCCCAAAACCTCGATTATTGCCCAAACCCTGAACAACCGTCCTCCCGATGTTTTTTTGGGCTGATTCCTGACCCATGAGACCATTACGAATCGGACTGATGTAGTCCTTGCACCCTCGAGGAATTGTTTATCGTGCGTGCCTACCTATCTATAACTACCTGCCTATACCTGCCCATAACCTGCTATAGCTACTGGTATTTGCCGACCTACTATCTACGTAAATCCATCCATCCATCCATCCATCCATCCATCCATCCATCCACACACACACACAAACACACACACACATACATAAATGCATACATACATACATACATACATACATACATACATACATACATACATACATACATACATACACACACATACATAAATGCATACATACATACATACATACATACATACATACATACATACTCTATGATATTTGACATTCTTTCTTACAACAGGTATATGAAATATGTTACTTTGGGAGTTTTAATACCAATTACACTGGCTGTCTCAACAATCTTGCTGTCTGCTACAGAAATTTGAAAGAGTTGGACAAGGCTGCCCCATTATATGAAAGGTATGGCCTGTTTATATTATTTGACCAAGGACATGTCGCCCAAAAGGTTTTGAAATACGTGTTTGTTCCTTACTCATGTGTCTTCTTGTATGTTACTAGGGGTACAAGCTAGACTAGCTTTGATATTTCTTGTTCCATTTTGTCATGTATGGACTGTACGGTATTTGTTGTTATGGCTCTTTTTTGAAATCATAATGACGTTATCATCATTATTGTCATTGTACGTGTATGAGTTCATGTATAGTACTTTGGTTCTTTGTCATATGGTCATCAAGCTGAATTCTATCATATTGATTCAACACCCGTCTCCCTACTAACAGGTCTTACGAGGCGACCGTTAAGGCACTAGGTGAAAGACATCATGACACAGCGACCAAACTCATGAATTACGGTGTTTTCCTTCAACACCAAAAGAAGTATGATGAAGCTTTAGAAAAATACAAAAAAGCACATAGCATATATTTGGTAAGTATCAACTCTTTATCAGACCCTCTGCTTGTTTCATTTGTCTGTCTGTCTGTCTGTCTGTCTGTCTGTCTGTCTGTCTGTCTGTCTGTCTGTCTGTCTGTCTGTCTGTCTGTCTACCGGGTTAACTAATGTCATTTGTATGTTTTTGCATTTTCAGGAATGTTATGGGGAAGAGCATAAGCAGACTCTATTTGTAATGGAAAACATGGCTATTGCATACTCATTGGCAGGCAGAGAGGAAGAAGGCCATCCATACTTTAGTTTCGCAGGCATGTAACCATATGTTTATTTGATTCTGTGGAATCACAAACCACTCTGATTAGCTATCGCATTGTGTATTAGCGTGGGGTGGGGTAGGGTAGGGTGGGGGATGGGGATGTTGATGGGGAGAAAATATTTCAATCAAGAACTTTTTAGCAGCCCCTTCCCCACAGTGCTGTCACATATTGTCATGGCTGTCCCAAAACATGAACTCTAGCTTAGTCCCCCCCCCCACCGAATACTGCACAGAGATGTTGATGTATCATTGTACAGCACCCCCAACGTTGGAAATGTGTAATTGTTAGGTACATGAAAGTAAGAGTAAAAATCACATAATAGAGTTCTTCAAATAATAGCATCGGGCTTCGTAAGTAGAAATATCATGTTGAACTCTAACCTATGGGACTTTATTTGAATATATATCACACTATCCTTGTTCGACTTCTAGGCGAAACCCTTCATAAACAGGGAAGATTTGAAACTACTTTACCTGGTCTAAACCGTCGTATGTTAAAATTCTACATGGAGAAAGAACGAAATAAGGATGCGACGAAACTACTAGAACGAATGCTAGATGCTAGCTTTGCAGAATCTATACACTTCGTCGCACTTGATGAACTTGATTCGTATCTACCTGAAGACGAAAGACCTAAACGACGATATGAGCATACAGTTGAATATGCCGCATCCAGGTATACGTAGCAACAATAACAGTTTGTCATTTTGTTAGATTTCTTTTGAATCATAACTGTCTAAAAGTAATCTTACAGTGTATACATGCCTTCAAGAGTTCAGTTTGTCCATATATTGAAATTACTGCCCCTTGGAATGTAACCAGGACTCCCTGTACATGCGTATGTTACGAACGTTCATCCGTCCATCCATCCATCCATCCATCCATCCATCCATCCATTTCTCCATCTCTCCCTGTCCCTCCCCCATCCCTCCCTCCTCCCTCCCTCCATTTTTATAGCATGTGATTTGGTGATTATTTTAAATGTCACTTTCTAAAAATTACATCTTGTTGAGAGCATTCAAACCTTTAAACACCGATACCCTACACTATCTGCAATACCTTTGAAAGAAATGTAACTGGCATTTTCCGTATTGATTTCACCAACAAATAGTTTCACTCTTTTAGATTCCCAAAAGACGACGACATTCTGGAGTGTTTGGCCGAAAGCACAGCTGTAAGAAAACAGACCCAGAGAATGATTGATATTCTTAAAATTGGGAAATACGAATCTGAATCATACAACTTTGTCTACAAAGAGTATTCAGCGAACGACATGAAGAGAGAGGGAATGAAATTCCTCACCATAGCAACAGAAATATTTCCAGAGGAATGGGTTAGTTGCTCTCAATTAATATCTAGGCAGATGATGATTTCCTTCCAAAGCATTCTCTCAAATATATATAAACCAGAGCTGTTGTTTCTTCCTCGACCCTGCGAAATAACTGGGCAGTGCGTCTTGGACGGTGTCGTAAAAGAGGCTGTGGTTTACGATGATTTTCCATCGAGTCTGATCTAATTATCCGTTTGAACTTTAAGATATGGATCGAGTGAAAGTATTTATAAATCTTTCCATAATCTGCTTCTGAATTGTGATGTTGTAGTGAATGGTAGCTTAACAAAGGGGTTAATAACATCCATATCAGTACTGCTCTCAGTAAGATACCAAATTCACATTTTATTCTAACTTTCAGACTTGAGCAACGACTCAGTGTCTGGATTCACTTATATTTTGTATAAAATTATGCAATGTCCCATAGCAAAGGTACCCTACAAAGGTACAAGATAAATCTTAAGTGTTTTTTTCTGAAATCGCAAGTAATTGTAGATGATGATGTAAAAATCATGAAATGACTCTCCAGAACCCAAAGTTTATGACTTTACTTCCTGGATTGGGGTTCTCCTTTTAATACATAATGTAAAATATACATTTTTCACAGTGCATGCAGATAAATAAGTCACCTCTGTGCAATCAGTGTATGTAATAAACTGTGATGGGTTGGCGCAACCAGGTCTATCTGTCCTATAAACAGTAAACTATAATTAACAGAGTTTAATATACGTATTAAATGGACAACATGAACCAATTTCACAAAACCTGCACTTGAGATTTGCACTTTTCGCATACAAATGCGAAAGTCCTGTTTAATATAGCTTTTGCGACTGCGCAGATGATTGTTCAGGATTGTCATTTGTTTTGTTTATGTTTGCCAAGTACTCGTTGCAGCTTGCGAATAAGTTGTTTATGTTTACGCATCAATTGCTCATTGGTCGAAAGCCTTGTGATCTCACTAACACCTGTGCGGTGTTGTCATGTTTTGCAAAAGTAACGGTGCATCTTTTGTAAAAAAAAAAAGCCAGTCAAAAATTATACAATATCGAAAGGCCCCCTTCTTTTCAATGGCAAAGCTATCGCAGACTTTTTGCATGATTCGCTTGGTCAGACAATACTAATGATCACTAATGTAATCTCAATGCAACATGGGGATTATTTTGCTACCTCTTTGCGAAAGAATTGCGCACAAATTGCGGCAGGTTGTACAGATCTTGTGAAAAATGGTACTGTACCTGAATGTCTTCAATTAACAAATTATATTTCAGAATCCACTGTGCTATCTTGCAAAGGCACACTCTGAACTGGCAGAATACGATGAGGCAATAGCTCTATTAAGGAAGGCCATAGAGTTACATCCAAATGACGCAGATATACTGGAATCCCTTGGTAAAGCACTGATAGCCAAGGGAGAAACTGAAGCAGGAAAGAAGGAGTTACAGATGGCGCTAGAAGTAGTGAAAGATGACAATGTGAAGGCTAACCAGGTAAGGAGGATTTCACAGTCAATAACAGATAATACATATATTATATCAACACTCGATAATATATCCTATAGTGTAGCTCCGATCCGCTATAGTTACTTCCCTAATTGTAACCATGTAATTGTTAACTTCATGTGATTAAAGGTTTTATCCTGTGTTTATAACATACATATGCACTGACAAAATAGAGTGTATTGCTGGGGCTATTGCTCCAATAGATGTGAGGCTTTCTTTACATGTCAAATGATGGAGAGATACGTTTGCCAATGGTTGTATTCTGTAAACAGCTACGTCATTGTTCCTCTTTAAGGCCTTCCAAGATATGTATTGATATCTAAGTTTTACCTCAGCCCACTATAGATTTATTGGCCTGAGGTTTTACTTGGCATCTTGTTACAGATAGAAGAAACTTTGAAGACGCTGGAATAAGACTCCAACCACTTGTGAGGTCATGTTACAGGTACCAGAAACTCTGAAGACGCTAGAATAAGACTTCAACCACTTTTGAATCGTAGCATTAGTGTGAATGCGTAAACCAATACTGCGATTAAAATACAGTACAGGGAATCACAATTGCAATCGCAAATGTACGAACAGTATGCGTATTTAACTGATAATTATTTACAAGAAAATGGACGGAGATACATTTTAAAGTAAAACACGTCCGTATATGAAATATTGATAAATGCCGTATATATAATTATGATTACTTTTATCGACTTTGTCGTTGATGTTAGCTCTTCTGTTAGAAAGGCCAATTGTTTTTATTTCGTTATCATCATAACATCTTTAAAATGGTGATTGTATTTTCACGAATCTCTAGTTTTGTCAAAGGGGGAAATTCAATGGTTTGCTTTTAGAGACGGATTGCGTGTCACACCTACTGCGGAAGAAAGCGCCTCAGGCAGGGACCACGTTCTTGGAAATTTCAAAGTAGTTGGCCTCATCCAAGACTTTGTCATATGTCATGGGCTTTGTCCTTTTAAAATATAATATAAAAAAATTAAAAGGTTCACAGTTTTGATTTCAAGGAATTCGATAAAATGTTATATAAATTGCAATATAATGTCTGTCTGTCTGTCTGTCTGTCTGTCTGTCTGTCTGTCTGTCTGTCTGCCTGCCTGCCTGTCTGTCTGTCTGTCTGTCTGTCTGTATGTCTGTCTGTCTGTCTGTCTGTCTGTCTGTCTGTCTGTCTGTCACCAGGGTATAAGTTAGACGAGCGTTGTTATTTTTTGAGCCCCAATGCCATGCATATATAATTAACTGTAATGTATTCAATGTTATTATCTTTTTATCATAATATTGAATAAAATATTGTTACTATTTCACGGCATGACTCGTGAATAATTACGTTTAGTGTGCAAATTCAATGTGTTCTGGTCGATGAGGGCACTGATTTTAGAGTCCATAACCTAAAATACAATTTCATCACGTGTTTTTTTTCCAGCGTACGCGTGTTATGCGTACAGCTAAGCGCACGCGCACACACACGTTTACTATATACTTTACTATAGATGATTCTAAAAGACTTACACCTCGGTGGTATCTAATATTGAGATAAGGCATTATATCTAACAAAATAGTGTTTAAAAAATGCAGTTGCAGCTAGTGCGACTTTGAATGAGACATTTTATTGAAAAACGAATAAAAACAGATTTACAGATGAAAGTATACACATTTAGATGTAATAGTTAAAGATTTATATTGTCCAGAAACTGTTTCGATGTATAGAAAGAATTACAGATATTAAATTTTATTTGATTTTAAGTGATACAATTATCATCAAAACAATGGCCGTGTCTGCCATATATTTTATACGAAATTACCTTTCATATCATGTAGACTGTTCTTAA